>NW_023425351.1:18284256-18884256 GCF_014108415.1 Molossus molossus
AAAACTTCTAGATTTCATAATAAATTTGGCAAATAGAAGGATACAAAATTAACACTTAGAAATTGATGGCATTTTTGTCAACAATAATAAACTTTCACAAAGAGAAACTAAAGAAACAATTCCATTCACCATTGCAACAACAAAGAAAAAAAAATACAATACCTGGGAATAAACTTAACCAAGGAGGTAACAGACCTATACTCAGAAAACTATAAGACTTTGAAAAAGGAAATATAGGAAGATACATACAAGTGGAAGCATATACCATGTTCATGGATTGGAAAATTAACATCATTAAAATGGCTATACTACCCAAAGTAATTTATAGATTCAACACAATTCCTATTAAAATACTAACAGCATATCTCACAGATATAGAACAAATATTCCAAATATTTATATGTGCTCTGGCCTGTTAGCTCAGTTGATTAGAGTGTCATCCCAATATGCCAAGGTTGCAGCTTCCATACTTGGTCAGGAAACATACAAGAAACAACCAAAGAATGTATTAATAAGTAGAGCAAAAAGTGATGTTTCTTTCCCTAAAATCAATAAATAAAATTTTTAAATTATATGAAACCAAAAAAGGCCTTGAATAACCACAGCAATCTTGTGAAAGAAAAACAAAGTTTGAGTAATCAAAATACCAGATATCAAACTATACTAAAAAGCAACTGTAATCAAAACAGCCTGGTACTGGCACAAGAACAGGCATATAGACCAGTGGAACAGAACAGAGACCCCAGAAATTGACCCACGCCAATATGGTCAACTAATACTTGACATAGGAGACAAGAGCATACAATAGAGTAAATAGAGTCTCTTCAATAAACGGTTTTGGGAAAATTGGACAGGGACATGCCAAAAAACAAAAAACAAACAAACAAACAAAAATGAAACTAGACCACAAACTTATACCACACACAAGGGTAAACTCAAAATGAATAAAAGACTTAAATATAAGTCACAAAACCATGAAAATTCTAGAAGAAAACATAGGCAGTAAAATCTCAGATATCTCACATAGCGCTATTTTCATCAAAACATTGCCTAATACAATGGAAACAAGGAAAAAAATAAACAAATGGAACTACATCAAACTAAAAAACTTCTGCACAGCAAAAGAAGCCATCAACAAAATGACAAGGAAACCTGCTGTATGAGAGAACATTGTCACCAATGATATATCTGATAAGGGGTTAATTTCCAAAATATACAAAGAACTCATACAACTTAACACCAGGAAGACAAACAATCCAATTAGAAAATGGGCAAGGGACCTGAATAAACACTTCTCCAAAGTGTTTGGACATACAGATGGCCAATAGACCTATGAAAAAATGTTTAACATCACTAATCAGAAAGATGCAAATTAAAACAACAATGAGGTATCACCTCACACCTGCCAGAATGGCTGCCATCAATAAGTACAAACAACAAGTGCTGGTGAGGATGTGGAGAAAAGGGGACTCTAGTACCCTGCTGGTGGGAATGCAGACTGGTGCAGCCACTGTGGAAAACAGTATAAATTTTCCTCAAAAAATTAAAAATGGAACTGCCATTTGACCCAGTGATCCCACTTCTGGGAATATATCCTCAGAATCTCAAAACACCAATCAGAAATAATATATGCATCCCTATGCTCATAGAAACATTATTTATAATAGCCAAGATCTGAAAACAGCCCAAGAGCCAATCAGTAGATGAGTGGGTAATAAAGCTGTGGTACATTTACACAATGGAACACTATGCAGAGGTTTAAAAAATATATATCTTACCTTTTGAGACAGCATGGATGGACCTGGAGATATTATGCTAAGAGAAACAAGCCAGTTAGAGAAAGACAAATATCATATAATCTCACTTATATTTGGAATCTAATGAATAAAATAAACTGATGAACAAAATAGGTCGAGAGGTATGGATGTGTGGATCAGAACAGCAGATATCAATGGGGTGGGGAGTGGAAGAGGACAGGAAGAGATTAACCAAAGAACTTATATGCTTATATGCATAACCCATGGACACAGACAATAGTATGCAGGAGGTATGGGGCTGGGGTTGGGTGGAGGGGGACAAAAAGGGAGAAAATGGGAGACATCTGTAATACTTTCAACATAAAAATTTTTTAAATGAAAATGAAATGAAACCCTATAAAAGGGAACACTAATGAGATTAACAGTTGACTTCTAAGAAACAATGTAGACAAGAAGACAGTAGAATGTCATATTCAAAGTAGTGAAGAAATATGCTGTCAGCCAAGAACTTATATCCACCAAAATAACTTTTAAAAATGAAGACAAAATAAAAACTTTTCCAGATAAAGAAAATCTGAGAGAAACTGTTGCTATCAGATTAATCTTACAAAAAATATTAAAACAAGTTCCTCAGGCCAAAACCAAGTAGTCTCAAGCAGCTCCAGTAAAAATAGTTATATAATTACCAAAGATGCTTATTTCCACTCCTGGTATATACTCAAGAGAAATAAACACATATGTCCATACAAAAACTTCTATATAAACATTCATTGCAGCAGTATTCATAATAGCCAAAAAGTAGTCAAAACCCCCCAAATGTCCATCAACTAATTAATAGATAAATAAAATGGAAGTTATTTGGAAATTAAACGAAAAAAAGTACTGAGCTGGCCACAGATAATAGTTCGGTGAAGGCCTGGGTGGGGTAGAGGGACAGTATCTGTAAAACTTTCAATAATAAAGATAAATTTTTAAAAATAAAATTTTAAAAAGTACCAATATATGATACTTTTGAGCTCAAACACACCAGCACAAGGCCCCCGCCCCCTCAGAGTCCTGGGTCCCAGTCCCTGAGCTGGAAACAAACACCAGTCTTCCCCTCCCCTGGTGTGAGTCTCAGCGGCTCCCAGGTGCTCCTCAGTCTTCTAAGTGTTGATAAGTCTACCCTATTCCTTATTTCTCTTGGTCACAATAGTGTTGCTCCTTCCTGCGGTGCCCGAAAGTTCTCTGTTTGCCTTTCCAGTTACCTGTTCAAATTATTTATATTAAATTCTCTGTGTTCAGTAGTTTCTGCCTCCTGACTGGACTGAACTCACTCCCCTCCTATGAAGGGGTCTTGCCAAAAATAGCAAGCCCTAATCCAGGGGCGTATACAACCCTACCTGCCAAAGCGCTCTCAGAGCACTGCATCTGGATCTGAGCAAGCTTCTAGAACCCAATTTGCAAGAAATACGGGAAGCAGAGGAACGTGTAGCTCACAGGAATGTAATCATCAAAAATCAGACTGTGGAAAAATTACAGAAGTGACTCTGTTTCTTAATGACAAAAAAAACAAAAACAAATGGTCAAGGGGGTGAAAAACCTTTACAAATATACTTTTACAGGAAAACCCAGAAGAATGTTAATGCTCACTGACTGGATAATTGATGTCATCAAGGAATTATTGTGCTTCTTTAAACAATATGGCAGTGAAAGTGCAAAGTAGCAACTGGAGGGCATATCCCTGCGGTAGACAGATAACGATCCCCCAAAGCTATGACCTCGTCTGCAGAAGCTGTGAGCATGTTATATTATGTTATGTTACATAGCAAGGGGGAATGAAGGTTGCACATGGAAATACAGTTGCTAATCAGCTGACCTAAAGATGGGAAAATTATCCTGGATTATCCAGATGGGCCCAATGTAACCACAAGGATCTGATAAGTGAAAGCTGGAGGCATAAAAAGAAAATCAGAAACAGGAGAGAAAGCTGGATAATGGAATTTCTAGCCTCCGGAATGGAAAGGGGCCACGGTATGTGGACAGTCCTTAAAAACTGGACAACTTAAGGAGATGATTTCTTTTTTTTTTTTTTTTTTTGACAGTTTGTTGTACTTTAATGTGTAATTCACAAGGTATAAGACAACTGCAGGTTACAGTGTTATAAATAAAAGAAAAATCAGATCACTAGAGCCTCCAGAGGGATGAGGACCTGCTGACACCTTGAGGTCTCACCTCGTAAGACTTATTTCAGACTTCTGACCTTTTCAAAAGCTGTTGAATAATATCTGAGTTGTTGTAAGCCATGAGATTTTTGATGATTTGTTATAGCTGCAATAAGAAACTACAGCAAACCCAAAGAGAGAACAAAGGGATCGGGAAGGGGGGAAAGGATAATAAAAGATCGACCTTAGGAACCAAAATACATTATCCTGCAGCACTCTCTATTATATAACTGTGTTACCACAACTTCCGCCCACCTAACTGGCATATCCTTGAGGTCAGGAATTGAGGGTCACTAGTGTTTATATCCTCAAAGTCTTACCATAGTACTTTGCACCCTAATAAAGGTTTATGAAAGGAAGGTGGGAGGGATGGAATTTAAAAGATAGAGAACACAAAATTTAGGCACACTCCATAGAATATAGTTCTAAAATCCAGGGCATACTACTTTATTGCAGTATCTAAATGCAGTAAATTCACTTTTATTATAGACGAGTATTTTATGCACACACAAGCACACAAATACTCACACCAAAATATAGATGACATGTAAGGTGTCGAATTACTTTTAACCCTGCTGGCTCTATAGGAACTAACTCTTCAGTTGGCAAGATATACCAAAATGCTGGATGATGGTATTTAAGGGTGATACGGATAATATCTTTAACACACCTCTATGTAGGAGACAATGTATAAGTGATCTAATAGTAATAATATGCTTTTATATTCAAATAATATGCCAAATGATGTATTTTAACATACAGATAATATATTTTAAAAAACATAGAGTATTGAAATTATAGGAGTGACAGGTGAATACCAGAGAATCAAGTAAATTAAAAGAGATTTAGAGCCCTGGCTGGTGTGGTTCAGTTGGTTGGGCATCGTCCTGTACACCGAAAGTTGCAGGTTTGATTCTCGATCAGGGCACATGCCCAGGTTGCAGGTTCCTTCCCCAGTTGGGGTTCATGAAGGAGGCATCCAGTCAGTGTTTCTCACATCGATGTTTCTCTCTCTCTCTCCTTTCCTCTCTCTAAAATCAATAAAAAACTTTTTTTTTAAAAGAGAGAGATTTAGAAATTTGGCTGCCACACAGAAATAATAGATGACAAATAATTACACAACATAATTAAGTGAAATATGCTGCCACGTGTTGGACTTTAATTGAAAATATAACTTGTAAGAGAGCAAAAGAAATGTTAGAGGGGGATTCGAAAGGAGGAGACTGATCGTGGAGGGGAGCACATGAGACTCATTCTCCCACTCCCGGGAGAGCACTGTGATGGTGGTAGAGTCTGCAATAGGAAACATTTGAAATGGGTTAAAAAATGAGGTCTCTTAAATGCTAATGACAACATGTTCAAATGACTCCCCAAAGACCATGTTAAATGCTAATGTCAGGTCTAATTAAGAAGTCAGAGGCCAAAAAAGAGAAGAGGCCAAAGGCATGTATGTAGTGGATGGGAAGTGCGCTCTGAACTCAGACCTAATTTGGATTCCAGCCTCACCACTTACTAGCTATTTCCCTGGGCAAGGTACTCCTGTTCTCTCAGCCTGCTTCATCATTTTCTACATGAAGATTACACTTCCTCAGAGAGTTTCTGGAATGTCTCCAATCTGATATTAAGAATATTTGAGCCTTGAAATTTGAGGTTTGTAAATCAATACAAGTGTTCTGCCATTGTGTCAAAGTCTTCGTAAACAAGTCCTCTAAGCGTTGGTCACATGTTGTTCAAAATAGTTGGGTTTTTTCCTCTTTTTGTTAAACAAAGTAATATTTATACTAAATATGTATATATGCAGATACTATGTAGATCTCCATATATATGTGTATGAGTGTGTGTGTATAGTATTAGTATATATTTATATGTGATGTATATATAACATGTAAGATTTGATAGCTGGAAAAAAAACCACAACACAACTTGCTGTCAGAATACCAGCATAACAGCCTCTATTTTTTTTACTGTCTCGGGGTTAGGTTTGGTTCGAGACCCATGAGACAATGTTTTAATTACGAAAACAGGTACAATTTCAACAAAGCAAACAAAACCATGACTTGCAGCCTTGCAGTGTGATCAGGGCAACTTCGCAGGGGGCCTTCTCACTGAAGAAGCTGAGTCAGAGCCCGGACCACTTCTTGCACTAAGCACCAGAGCAGCAAGTCGAAATCAGAGCCTGTAATTAGCTCCTTAGACAGTGGCTTCATTATGACATTCATTTCTGTGTGCACCACATGACCTTTTAGGGGTTGGAAGTAGAACCTCTTGAGGATCTGGATATGCAAACACAACCCCCAAGACTAACTGGAGAAACACCTTCCTACACAGAAGCACTGAGCAGCACCAAGCGGCTGGCCTTGGCCATTGGCCGTGCAGGAGTGTGAGGCTGGGCTGGCCAGGTCCTAGGCAACCCGGGGCCGCCTGGGCCAGCACACCTCCCAGACAGGGCAGCAGCAACAAGGGACCACAGATCTGCAAGGAGACCGCTGAAGAGCCCCCTCGAAGAGGGTCAGAGCATCCCCATCTAGGAGTTCGAAGAAGATTTTGAGGAGCCCGCCTGCCCCTTGGTCACTGAGTGGCAGTCTTCCCCTTGGAAAGGTCAGGGATGGGGGAGCACTTATCCAGAGCCCAGGGCCAGGACCTAGTTCAATGAGGAGGATGAAGGCAGCAGCTGGAGTCGGGTCAGGCGAGAATGGGGAGTTAGGGCCTATGTATCCACCTCCTTTGTCCCTGAGCGAAGAGGGGGTATGTCAGCTGCTGCTCCTGGGCCACGGGGTCCCCAGACCTGCACACTTCTGCCACCATAACTTGGACTGAGACCTGTGTAATCTGCGACCCATTCACCCCAGCCCACTCCTCACCCCACAGGGACCCCTGTGCCTTCCACCAGTGATGTACCTAGTCATCTTTCAACCTCTTCTTCCTGCCTTTCCGCTAGGGTCACTTTGTGTTATAGTTTTAAAAATTATATTTAAAATCATACAGTGTTCCCAGAGTCCAGAAGTCTTAAAAGATTTTGAGGAATGTGGGAGAAAGGAAGACGGGGAGAAAGAGTAGGTGGAAAAGGCGGGGCTCAGGGCTCCGGGTACCACCAACACCTCTTCAGTCAGAAATGCCACTGCTAGCTAGTGCATGGAGTAGGGGTCCACCTAAGATTCCTTTTGAAGAAAGCATTTTCTTGCTTTAAAAAGAGAGAATAACCACTGATCTAAAAGATGGAGGTTTTTGTTACAGAAGTAGAGGCAATAGAAGTCTGCAGTTAGTGATGTTAAGGAAAAAAACTAACTCCAGACCTTTGCCTACACTCCCCCATTGATTTAGCTCCACTCCCTCTGAGCCATCTGGTACCTCCAGCTTCCTAAAACACCCCCATCATTTTACACTATCCAGTAACAGACACGCCACACATATAACCCTGTGATTGCTACAGTAGGTCTGGGATTCTGGTTGACATAACTATTGTATATGCCAGAAACACCTAGGATGCTATCTCATGTGTACATTGTTGCTAAATTTGGGTGGTCCCTTTTAGCTTCCAATGCTTGTTAATAATAGAAAATACAGGTTGACAAGCAAAGAACTTCTGTATTACCGTACCATGTAGAAACTAGTTCAGCTTCTCCTGGTCACTAACAGACCAAACTACAGTTACTCTAACTCCCTGTCAAGTCCGACTTTCTCTATAGACCATGCCCCTGAACAACTAATTTCAATCTAAAAACTGTGTCTCCTAATTCTGGCCTTGAATGCATCACAGAATATATGTTAATATCTGAGCGTCATTCCATGGTCATATGCTTGGTCTTCACTCCTTCCCTTGAACATTGCTTTCCTCTTCCACAGCAGAACCATCATGCCAACTCTCTTCTCGCTTCTGCACCAGCTTCTATCTCCTATTGACAAGACATGCCCAGGAGTCAGCTGTACCCCCTGCATCATCTATTTTGCTTTGTACCAACCTCATTTCTCAACTCAGCAAGTCCAAGAAAAATTGTATTCACACTGAAAATATTAGTTAGCTATAGAGATTTTCCTGAAGATTTCACAGGAGTAATGGAAGAGAGAAATAAAATCCCACAGGCAAAATAAATTACTTTAAAATTCTTTGTTAAACAGTTCTATCTCCAAAGTTCAATCCTGCCCAGCAGGCCATCCTGGGGGAAACTTTTCTCCACTGGTCCCCTCCTCGGGGCCCAGCTTCAGTGGTTCCTGTTTTCTCTTCCTGGCTTCATTCCCTTACCTCAGATGTCTCCCCACTTCATTATGTGGAGAAAACCATCCTTGCTTCATCTCCATCTTCCACCTTCAGACATGATCTTCACACTATTTAGCAAAGGAAAAGCTTTCCAGAGCCCAGAATGAGCCCTCCCCATCCACTATAGAAGTCAGCCTTTGGGATAGGATAGGTTATTGAATTACAATATGATATTTTTAGGGACATAATACTGAGGCATGTACCAGTGAGTTACAATTAACGGACTTGTACTATATCAAATATATAAATGTTTTCTTGTTGAAGAGAAACTTATTACAGATACCTACAAAGAATTCCTGACAAATTCCAATAAAAGAGTTGTTAACTGTACAGTTAGGCAGAATTTTAGAGATGATATATTATTGACTAATAACCCACTGTTACATTTTTTTCTTCAAATAGCTCTCAGAGATTTTCATGATTTGAATAATAATAAAACATCAGCATTATTTCCTTGTCCCAGTCAGAGCATTGAAAGAAGCCTAAGAGGTTACAGAATGACGGTTTTGTTTTAATTTCAGGCAAGCTGTCTCTTGAATGGCCCAAATAAGTATCATTTGCTTTTCAGGACATCCCAAGGATGACATTCCACAGTCTCCCTCAGTGTCCCAAAGAGTCACTGTGTCAGCTCTCTTGTCATTAACCAATCTGGTGTCTTCTCACAGAGAAAGCCTGGCTTCCTGGAGCGCCCCGTGAGGTGGACAACCCATGTTCAGGTACGGATATAGAAGCATCCCCAGGCTTTCAACACTCTAGACTCTGTGTTGGGAGAATGAGCAACTGGACAGGGCCATCATCACCAGAGTTTTCGATAGAAAGTGTCGAAATAAAACCATGAGCATCAAATGCTAATGACAACTTAATTACTTTCTCTGAGGAGAACCAATTGGGACTATCAGAAAGCAAGTGATATAATGATTCAGCTAGAACTTTAATATGTCAGATGCTAAAAATATCTAGTAGACATGCTCAACCTTTGCACATTGTCCACTGAAGTTATGATTAAAGATGTGTGCCCACGTCCTTTATATGGCATCAGGGCTCGTTTACAAGTGATGACAAACAGATTTCCTTTCTGAAAAGTGGGATTTCATGCACTACTTACAGAACATCCACCTGACCTACACATCAGGTTGCTAGAATTGTAAGGATTCTCAGCAGCTTAAATATTACACAGGATAATAAGTTGGCAAAATGAATTATAAATAATGAAAGCCAGAACTGGACTGACCTCATACTGAGGAATGTTATGGTCAGTGTATTTGGCCAATGTCTCTCTTCAAATGTAAGGTCAGAAGTATATTTCTCTTGGTGCTTCAGAAGATGGATATCCATGTGGCTTTGATTCATGACTCAAATAGGTCCCCGGATGGGGGTCTATATGCCTGTATTTAAAGCTTTAACGTGAAATGCAAGTTTTCTATCAGACAGAACTAATTGTGAAGCTCAAACCATTATTTGCAAAAATGCCTGTGTTCAGATGTGGCTACTCCTCAGACTCCATAAAGCAGTACCTGAATCCCAGGGACAAGGGGCTGAGAGCAGAAAAAGCAAAGGGCAGTGTGACCCCAATCTCTGTGGGGCCTGGGAGCCCTGGGAGTATTCTTGTGGAACTTTCCTGACAGGTGTAGAACCTCGGTAGAGAGGCTGGCGTCAGACTCAGTCATGGGGACAGTGGTGCAGGGTGACTTCAGGAACTACCCGGGGAGGCAACAGCACAAATAGAGGGTGTCTCCCTCAGCTCCACAGGCAGGGAGGCCTGGAGCCTGAAAGTGGGGAACTGCTGGGACAGACCTGGGCCACACTGCTTCTGCCACCAGGGCAGCTGCAGGATATGCGCAGGCATGTAAGTCCGACCCCTCTAGAGAACTGGCGCTCAGGCTGCCAGGTGGGCCTCCACGTGGAGGGAGGAAGACGTCCTTGCGCTTTGGCCACTGTCAGAGTTTGTGTTGGTTCCTGAAGGGTTGTGCAGAAGGGGAACAGTAACCACGAGGTCTCAGGAAAAGAATAGAAAAGGCAAGGAAGAGTAAAGAGAGAGGGAAGAAGGAAGCATGGAACTGGGTGAGTGTTGCTGCCGATGAAAGGGGAAGTCAAAACCGAGCAATGCCTTCCTCGGTGCGGGACTCCTGCCCGCCTCAGTTCAAACATACTTTTTAAAACATCATATTTAAATCTCTGTGTTCTGGGTCTGAAAAATGGTGGCAGAGTGAATGGAGCTACACAGACCATCTCCCAGGACCAAACTGGATTTACAATGAAAATAAAGGCAAATCGTCAGGAAGGGGCAACCGAAAGACACCTTGGAGGACCACATAACCAGGGACATGGACTCAATCCTGGTAGGCTTGCGAGGACGCAAGAGGGCGCCGGGAGCCCACGGTCCACAGCGACCTGGGCGGGGACCAGGGGGCTCGGCGGGAACTTGCTGCTGCCACCTCAGCTGCGACCCCGCATGAGTCCTGTGAACTCTGCTGCCTGCTAAGCCCTCGGCTGGTTTCGCACGGACTGGCACGGGCTGGCTGCGACCAGGGGACTTTGTGGGACTCTGCTACCGAGGCTAAGTCCTGCGAACTCTGCGTGCTAAGCCCTCGGCTGGTGCCGCATGGAACTGCAGGGACCAGGGGACTCTGCAGGAAGCTGCTGCCACACAGGCAGTGACCCGCTACCGCGGCTTAGTCCTGGGGTTTCTGCTGAGTGCAACGCCCTCGGCTGGTGCCACAGCCGGGGCTGCCCTTGGCTGTAAGCAGCACCCTTGGATTAAAAGTCCCAGGCGGCTCCATGACGCAGAGTCTAGACAGAAGCTAAATTGGCAGCAGCCACACACCTTGGGCTCCAGCAGAGGGAAGGCAGACTGGACTGGAACTGTGTGGGGACACTCGGGTTTTGGAGGGTGCTAAGAGCTTTTGCTGAGTGCAGCCACGCAGAACTGTGGTCATTTTACTCCTTCCCAGGGCCCTAGAGAGAGGCAGAGGCCCCTCCCTCAAAGATTCAACCCCACTGGGTGGCCATTGAAATGCTAATTGAGGCCCATTAACAACCAGCAGCTGCCCCACCCTCGGGAAATCCTCTTACACTGACCACCTGAGGGAGTTTTTCAGGTAACTCAGAAACCAAGGGTCATCAGATGACCTCTACTAATAGCCTCTAGGCAAAAAAAGCTAGAGGATAACTACCATTCCCTGGGCTAGCAATACTAACCAGAAAAGCTAAGACTTGACGGTGGTGTTTAAAGTGGGTCCTCCCTGGCTCATCCAAACCCAGGAGAGGGAGGCACAATCAGCAGAACACCAACACCCACAGGGAAAATTTGGCAGAATCCAAAGCCCACTGTGATAGCCAAAATGGTGAAAAACAGAAACAAAAGCCAAATGAAAGAACAAGAGACCTCTACAGAAGATGACATAAATGAGGTGCAGTTAAGCAAGTTAACAGAACTAGAATTTAGAGCCATGATGTTGAGGAAGCTCAACAGCATGTGTAAGGATATGAGCACCATGAGTAAAGACATAGAAATGTTGAAAATCAACCAGTTGGAAATTAAAAACCAACAGAAAGAAATGAAGAATGACATATCAGAAATGAAAAACACATTGGAAGGTCTAAAAAGCACAGTAGGGGAAGCTGAGGACCGGATCAGTGAATTAGAAGACAGGCTAGAAAAAATCAACCAATCAGAAAACCAAAAGGAAAAAACGATTAAAAAACAGGAAGACAGCTTAAGAGAACTGTGGGACAACTGAAACGGAATAATATTCGCATCATAGGAGTCCCTGAAGAAGAAGAAAATAAGCAAGGGTTAGGGAATATATTCAAATAAATAGTGACAGAAAACTTCCCTAATTTGGTGAAGGAAGAAGGCATTCAAGTTCAAGAAGCACAGAGAGCCCCAAGTAAGAAGAACACAAACACAAACAGGCCCACACCAAGACACATAGTAATCAAACTGCCAAAAATTCAAGACAAAGAGAGAATCCTAAAAGCAGCAAGAGATAAGCAACAGGTTACCTACAAAGGAACCCCCATAAGGCTCTCAGCTGACTTCTCAACAGAAACACTACAGGCCAGAAGGGAATGGAATGAAGTAATCAAGGTCATGAAAAACAAGGATCTGAATCCAAGACTACTCTACCCAGCAAGGCTATCATTCAAAATAGAAGGTCAAATAAAGGGCTTCCCAGACAAAAAAAAAGGCTAAGGGAATACATTAGCACCAAACCAGCACTGCAAGAAATGTAAAAAGGACTGCTGTAATTACCAGGAGAAATGGGAAGAAAAATAGAACCACACTAAATAAAAATGGGAATAAATAAGTACATATCAATAATCACCTTAACTGTAAATGGACTGAATGCTCCAATAAAAAGACACAGAGTAGCTGATTGGATAAGAAAGCATGACTCATCTATATGTTGTTTACAAGAAACCCACCTCACAACAAAGACTCACATGGATTGAAAGTGAAGGGATGGAAAAAAATCTTCCAAGCAAACGGAAAAGAAAAAAAAGCTGGGGTAGCAATACTCATATCTGATCAAATAGATTTCAGAATGAAGGCTATAATTAGAGACAAAGAAGGCCACTACATAATATTGAAAGGATCTATCCAACAGGAAGATATAACCTTGATAAACATATATGCACCCAATATAGGAGCACCAAAATATATTAAAAATCTCCTGGAGGACTTCAAAGGAGAAATCAATAGCAATACAATCATAGCAGGGGACTTCAACACCCCACTGACATCACTGGATAGATCCTTTAGACAAAAAATTAGCATGGAAACAGACTCTAAATGAAGCACTAGACCAAATGGATTTAACAGATATCTACAGAGAACTACACCCCAAAACTACAGAATTCACATTCTTATCAAGTGCACATGGGACATTCTTAAAGATAGACCACATGTTAGGGCACATACTAAGTCTCTACAAGTTCAGGAAGATTGAAATCATATCAAGCATCTTCTCAGATCAAAATGGCATGAAACTAGAAATCAATTGCAAGAAGAACATACAAAGACATTTGAACACATGGAAGGTAAATAGCATGTTATTAAACAATGAATGGGTCACCGAGGAGATCAAGGAAGAAATCAAAAACTTCCTGGAAACCAGTGAAAATGAAGACACAACAACACAAAATCTATGGTATGCAGCGAAAGCAGTTCTGAGAGGGAAGTTCATAGCACTACAGGCCTACCTCAAAAAAAGAATAATAATCTCTAATAGATTATATAACCTCACAATTTAAAGAACTAGAGAGCAAACAAAAAGAAAACCCCAGAGGAAGTAGAAGGAAGGAAATAGTAAAGATCAGAGCAGAAATAAATGACATAGAGACCAAAAAAAAAAAAACAATCCAAAGGGTCGATAAAAAAAAGAGCTGGTTTTTCAAAAAGATAAACAAGATTGATGGACCCTTAGCTAAATTCACCAAGAAACAAAGAGAACCCAAATACACAAAATCAGAGATGAAAGAGGAGGGGTAACAACTGACACCACAGAAATACAAAAGATCGTTAACAACTACTATGAACAATTATACGGCAACAAATTCGACAATCTAAGTGAAATGGACAAATTTCTAGAAACACATAGTCTCCCAAAACAGGATCAGAAAGAGATCGAAAACTTGAACAGAACAATAACAACAGAAGAAATTGAAGATGTAACCAAGACTCTCCCAGCAAACAAAAGCCCAGGCCCAGATGGCTTCACGGGGGAGTTTTACCGAACATTCAAAGAACTAATACCCATTCTCCTCAAATTATTTCAAAAAATTCATGAAGAAGGAAGACTTCCAAACTTGTTTTATGAAGCCAGCATAATTCTAATTCCAAAACTAGTAAAAGACACAACAAAGAAAGAAAATTACAGGCCAATATCCCTGATGAACGTAGATGCCAAAATCCTGAACAAAATACTAGCAAATTGGATCCAGCAATACACCAATGCCCTGGCTGGTTTTGCTCAGCAGTTAGAGCATCAGCCTGCGGTCCAGAGAGACCCGGGTTCGGTTCCCGCTAAGGGCATGTAGCTTGGCTGCAGTTTGTCCCCGGCCCTGGTTGGGTTGTGTGGGTGGCAGCCACTCGATGTGTCCCTTTCTCATAGATGTTTCTCTCTCTCTCTCTTTCTCTCTCTCCTTCCCGCTCTATCTGAATAAAAAATGGAAAAATGTCCTCGGATGAGGATAAAAAAAAAGTACACCAAAAAAATTATCCACCATGACCAAGTGGGATTCATCCCAGGGATGCAAGGCTGGTACAATATTCGCAAATCAATAAACGTGATACACCACATAAATAAAATGAAGAATAAAACCACATGATCATATTAATAGATGCCGAAAAAGCCTTCGACAAAATCTAGCATCCATTTCTGATAAAAACGCTCAGCAATGTGGGAATAGAGGGACCATATCTAGACATAATAAAGGCCTTATATGAAAGACCTACAGCCAACATCATACTCAATGGGCAAAAACTAAAAGCATTTCCCTTAAGAACAGGAACAAGGCAAGGATGCCCACTTTTGCCACTCCTATTCAACATAGTACTGGAAGTCTTAGCCACAGCAATCAGACAGGAAGAAAAAATAAAAGGGATCCAAATTGGAAAGGAGGAAGTAAACTTGTCATTATTTGCAGATGACATGATGCTATACATAGAAAACCCCAAAGACGCCATCAAAAGTTTACTAGACTTAATAAATGAATTTGGCAAAGTAGCAGGATACAAAATTAACGTCAAGAAATCGATGGCATTCTTATACACCAATGATGAACTCACAGAAAGAGAAACTAAGCAAACAATCCCATTTACCATTGCGGCAAAAAAATTAAGATGTACCTAGGAATAAACTTAACCAAAGAAATAAAGGACCTATTCGCAGAAAAATACAGGTCATTGAAAGAAGAAATAGAGGAAGTTATAAAAAAGTGGAAGCACATACCCTGTTCATGGATTGGGAGAATTAACATCATTAAAATGTCCATATTTCCCAAAGCAATCTGTAGATTCAACGCAATCCCCATCAAAATAACCAACGGCATACTTCACAAAATTAGAACAATTATTTAAAAAATTCATATGGAACCAAAAAAGGCCTCGAAGAGCCACAGCAATCTTGAAAAGGAAGAACAAAGTTGGAGGGATCACAATACCAGATTTCAGGTCATACTACAAAGCCACTGTAATCAAAACAGCCTGGTACTGGCACAAGAACAGGCATATAGACCAGTGGAACAGAACAGAGAACCCAGAAATGGACCCAAGGCAATATGCTCAATTAATATTTGACAAAGGTGGCAAGAGCATACAGTGGAGGACAGGCTCTTTAATAAATGGTGCTAGGAAAATTGAACAGCTACTTGCAGAAAAATGAAACTAGACCATCAACTTACACGAAAATAAACTCAAAATGGATAAAAGACTTAAATGTGACTCATGAATCCATAAAAATCCTAGAAGAGACTGTAGGAAACAAACTTTCAGACATCATATGCAGCAGAATTTTTACTGACACATCACCTAAGGCAATAGAAACAAAGGAGAAAATGAACACATGGGACTACATCAAACTCAAAAGCTTCTGCACAGCAAAAGATACAATCATCAAAATGGAAAGGCTACCCACTGTATGGGAGAGCATAATTGCCAATGATATATCAGATAAGGGGTTAATTTTCAATACATATAGAGTGCTCAAACAACTCCAAAAAAGGAAGACAAACAATCCAATTAAAAAATGGGCAGAAGAACTAAATAGACACCTCTCCAAACAGGACATACAAATGGCTGAGAAACATATGAAGAAATGCTCATAATCACTAATCATCAGAGAGATGCAAATTAAAACAACAATGAGGTATCACCTCACACCTGTCAGAATGGCTGCCTTCAACAAATCATCAAACAATAAGTGTTGGTGAGGGTGTGGAGAAAAGGGGAGTCTAGTGCACTGCTGGTGGGAATGCAGACTGGTGCAGCCACTATGGAAAACAACTTGGTGTTACCTCAAAAAATTAAAAATTGAACTTCCATTTGACCCAGTGATTCCACTTCTAGGAACATACCCTAAGAAGCCAGAAACACCAATCAGAAAGAATATATGTACCCCCAAGTGTGTAGCAGCGCTATTTACAATAGCTAAGATCTGGAAACAGCCCAAGTGTCCATCAGTAGATGAATGGATAAAAAAAACAGTGGTACATATACACAATGGAGTACTACGCAGCTGAAAGAAAGAAAGATCTCTTATCCTTTGAGACTACATGAAGGGACCTGGAAAGCATCATCCTAAGTGAAACAAGCCAAACAGAGAAAGACAAGTTTCATATGATCTCACTTATTTGTGGAATATAATGAACATAACAGTCTGAGGAATGGGGTAGTCCCAGAGACGTGGAAGTGGGGTACAGACTGACAATCCCCTAAAGAGGGGGGTGGTGGGGGAGAGACAAACCACAGAACTTATATGCATGTATGCATGAACAGTGGACATGGACAACAAACTGGGGAAAGGGCAGGGAGGGAGGGGAAGGGGGGAATCAGTGGGGGGAAAAGGAGAAACATCTGTAACAAAAATTAATTATTAAAAAAGAAAAAAGAAAAAAATTTTTTTAAAAATCTCTGCGTTCTGTTTCCTTGGTATTTCTTTTCTTTCTCAGGACCAAACTGCTCCCACCTCTCCTGTCTACGCCTCATGTCACAAACCAGGGAAAATCCACACTTTCCTCTACAGTAGTCCCCCTTCTCCACAGGGATGCTTTCCAAGATCCCCAGTGGATGCCTGAAACTGCAGACACTACCAACCATCTATATACTATGTTTGGTTCCTGTACACACACACCTTCTCCCTTAGAGTCTCTTTGTCATATCAGAATGGCCAGCATCACTACTCTTGTGCTTTGGGCCATTATTAAGTAAAATGAGGGTCCCTGGAATACAGGCACTGTGATACCGCGACAGTGGATTTCATAACGGAGGCAGCTACTAAGAGACTAATGGGCGGGAAGCATGTATAGTGTGGATATGCTGGACAAAGGGGCAACTCAGCCCCAGGTGGAACGATGCAGGACAGGGCGAGCGTTCATCGTGATACTCACAACAGTGTACAATTTAAAACTCATATGTTGCTTATTTCTGAAGTTTTCTATTTAATATTTTTGGACCGTGGCTCTCTGCAGGGAACAAACCATAAAAACAAACCGTGGATAAGGGGGGACTACTATATAGCACCCTTTTCTTTCATATCTCCTCTCAGACATAAAACGATCTGATGGGCTGGTTCCCATATATTGGTTCTGACAGCCAACTCTCTCTTCAGCTTTATCTGATCTTCAACAAAAGACTCCTGGAAATACAAATTTTTTATTCTTGGGATAAATTTAAATCATGACTTCTCAGTGTTGGCAGTAGGTTATAGCATTTTCCTCAAAGTCCATCCTGAGGAATTGCTTACTTCATCTGCATATAACTTTGGTCTCCTTAGGCAGCCCAAGTTGTGATTTAAAATAGAGCTGCCCAAACGGTAATTATATGTACAGCCTGATTCCTCACTTCGCCGGCTGTCACAGCACTGTGCTCCCACTGAAAAGCCCTTGCCTCCAGTTATTTCTGGAAGGTGTTCACTGAGGAGGAAGGATGGCTCATATCCTTTCTGCTAACACCCTGACCCTGTCATGTTATTGTTCTTGTGCTCCTGTCCCCTTGAGTGAGGGTCACATCTGCTGCCTGCCAAACTGTTGAATGCCCCACCCACTTCCATGAATGCTGGAGCCACTTTAATTGGTTCTAAACCAAAAAAAAAAAAAAAAAAGGTAATTAGTTCTGTGCTATTTTTTTATTTGTACCGTATATAGTTTCAAAAAATTTTAAGTCCAAAAATATGTAAAATGAAACAACATAATAAATAGGAACTGTTTATAGAAACATAATGGTAGAAAGATAAAAATAAAGTTATAGATGAAATTAGTGCATAAAACTCATGCCACAAAATTATGTACACTTGCTTGAGGTGGCCTGACGATTTGGCTGTAAGCTTTCTAGCAGTCAATGTAAAAAGGGGATCATAGGCAAAATCGATTTAATTCTCAGTATGTGAAATCCGAGAGAAATGTCTCCTGTGGATAGACCTTTACAAAGAAGTTTCTCTTTAACTTAGTACTCTGCATCTTCACCAATGTTCTTATAGTAAACACAAGAGTTTTCATAAGATAATTTTTTATATTCTTCAAGGTGTATCTATGGCATGTTACATAACTGTTGCTCAGTAAAGCAATTTCAGTGTAGGAGAGAGGCAACATGAGAGTATCTAGGAAACGGGGTGCATAGCCTTCAGGCACACCTCCCAAAGACTGCTGCAGAATGCCCTGGCATCAGAGCAACCCGTTCTGACAGGTACTTAAAAGTGCCACATATTCTGTGTTGCCATGTAAAGGCTGGCACATGCACTTCTAAAGCCAGCTGAGCAAGGGGTAAGGTCAGCAAGTCCTTATACAAGCTGAGACACCAAAAACAGATTACATGCAGAAGAGAAGGCTACCCCCCACCCCCTCGCTGGGGTGAGCTGAGAGTACAGGAAACACAATCAGGATTTTATTTATTTATTTTATAATAATTTTTCTTTATTGATTTTGGAGAGGGAGGGAGGATGAGGGAGAGAGATAGAAACATCAATGAGAGAGAACATGGATTGGCTGCCTCCTGCATGGCCCCCACTGGGGATCAGGCCCACAACCTGGGCACGTGTCCTGACCTGTTATCAAACCAGCACCTACTTGGTTCATGGGCCATACCAGCTGGGCCACAATCAAGATTTTCTACTCCAGCCCTGGCCACTCTGTCTCAGTGGTTGAGCATTGACCCATTTCCCAATTGGGGCACCTGCCTAGGTTGCAGTCTTGATCTCTAGTAGAGGGCATGCAGGAGGTAGCCAGTCAGTGTTTCTCTCTCACACCAACGTGTCTCTCTCTCTCTCTCTCTCTCCCCCCCACCTTCCTCTTTCTCTAAAATCAATTAAAAGATTTTTTATTTTGTTTTTTGTTAATCCTCACCTGAGGATATTTTTCCATTGATTTTAGACAGAGTGGAAGGGAGGGAGTGGGGAGAGAGAAAGAAACATCAGTGTGAGAAAGACACATCAATTGATTGCCTCCCGCATGACCCCAACCAGGGCTGAAGATCAAACCTGCAACCCAGATACATGTCCTTGATCGGAATCAAACCGAGACCCTTTGGCTCTAACAACTGAGATAAATCTGCCAGGGCTAAAAACATATTTTTATTTATTTTTTATGAATTTTTTATTTATTTTTTTGTTACAGATATTTTACCTTTTTACCCCATTGGCACCCCCCACCCCACCCCACCTCCGCCCTGTCCCAGGCTTAGTTGTCCATGTCCATTGGTCATGCATACATGCATATAAGTTCTGTGGTTTATCTCTTCTCACCCCCCACCCCCCCACCCCCTCTTCTGAGGGATGTCAGTCTGTGCCCTACTTCCATTAAAAACATATTTTTTTAAAAAGATTTTCTACTCCAATATATAGAAAAATGAGCTATTGAGTCTTTAAGCTCTGTTATTTAAAACATGGAAACAATCATCTTTGTATGGAAAATTACCAAAATCTCAGCACCCCCACCCCCCCCACCCCCGCCAAAAATGCTCCTTGAAGTACCTGTTGAGTATGCAGCTTTAAGTAGTGTAACAACTTACTGGGCACCCCTAAGATCATTGATTCAATTGGCCCTATTGGATTGATGGGATTTATCTGCTTTTCAGAGTTGTTAACTATCTGCCAGTTGTAAGTTGTAAGGGGAACAGGTCTATTAAAAATTAAGTGTTTTGCCCTGTCTGGTTTGCTCAGTGGTTAGAACATCGGCCCACAGTCCAGAGAGACCCAGGTTTGGTTCCCGCTAAGGGCATGTACCTCGGTTGCAGTTTGTCCCCAGGCCCGGTTGGGGTGTGCGGGAGGCAGCCACTAGATGTGTCCCTTTCATGTCGATGTCTCTCTCTCTCTCTCTCTCTCTCTCTCTCTCTCTCTCTCTCTCTCTCTCTCTCTTCCACTCTCTCCCTCCCACTCTGTCTGAACAAAAATGGAAAAATGTCCTGGAGTGAGAATAAAAAAAACAAAATTAAGTGTTTTGGTTTCTGAAGTCCTTCTTTCTGGAAATACTTGCAAAGAAAGGCCAGTGGTCAATTAAGGTCACTCTTTCTTCATTGAACTGCTTATAATAAAATGCTTCTATTACTTTTCAGGAACCCAGAATGAGAATTTCATTGAGTCCTTTTCAATTTAGGTATGTACAACTGAAAAGTAAACACTTTGCTTCTATCCAAACTTTGAAAAAAACGTGGACTCAATAAAAAGTCTGTACTTTTATTGACAACTCAAATGTAAAAATTTCACATGTGTAATATAATAGATCCCATCAGATGGTGCTACTCAGGTAATGTGGTCTGACTCTGAGTTTAAGGAAACAAAAGAACAGCACTGGCTGGGTACCTCTCTTGGTTAGAGCATCGTCCCGATACACCAAGGATCCCTGTTCGATCCCTGTTCAGGACACATATAAGAATCAACCAGTGAATGCATAAATAAGTGGAACAACAAATCTCTCTCTTGCTCTCTTCCTCTGTCTCTAAAATCAATAAAAAAAAAAAAACCAAAGAGCCCTGGCCGGTTTGGCTCAGCGGTTAGAGCGTTGGCCTGCGGTCCAGAGAGACCCGGGTTCAGTTCCCACTAAGGGCATGTACCTCGGTTGCAGTTTGTCCCCGGCCCTGGTTGGGTCGTGTGGGTGGCAACCACTCGATGTGTCCCTTTCACATCAGTGTTTCTCTCTCTCTTCCTCTCTCTCCCTCCCACTCTATCTGAACAAAAAACAAAAAAATGTCCTCAGGTGAGGATAAAAAAAAGAAAACCAAGAATAGACTAATTCCACAGGAACAAGGAGCTGTTTGTTCATTTATTTACGACAGCTTTGGCTGAAGGGAATATTTCTTCCTCAGTAAAGAGTCCAGGGTTATGCCAGCCTGTGATTAGACTACCCCCTCCTCAGTCTCATCAAGTTTCATCAAGTCAGAGACTTGAGGACCCCTATGTGGATGATTTATGTCAGCTTTCCAGTATTTGGCCCATTTCAGACTCTGTCCATCTTTACCAATGCAAAACAAGAGAAATATCTATTTACTATAAAGGTCTTAAATATAATGTCCTGCAAAGATGTCAAATAGAAAAGATGGGACTTGGCCATCTAACCCGGTTTTGTATCTGAAAACAGTTTCATTCTGGTATCAGTCCCGGAGCCAGACTTCTGTTCCTCCCCCACAGCCCCACCATTACCTCAGTATTATTTATTATATGACTCTTAAAGCCAGGTATTTGGGGTGATGAAATTGTTTTCATAATAAATGGTTTAAACATCATGTATGGTTTATGGCTTAGGAGAAGGAAATCATATCATTTAGTTCCACTCCTGAATGTCCAAGCATTGTAGATATAACCCACTCTTGCCAGTAAAGACATTACAGAGAGAAATGCAGGCCCTTTTCCAGGCTCCCAAATAGGGAAACTATTTCTCAAAAAAATCAAGAATGAAGCCACCAAAATGGTCCAAATAACATTGGAAATGTGGTGACAAAGTATAAAACAGTATTATTTCTTAGAAAAAGTGAATCACAGAGCTGTAAACATCAAATAATACTTCAATCTTGCTACTATAAAGTGTGTTTTACAAGGTGAAACAATAATATAAGCTGAAAATGAGAATGAAATCTGGACATGTAATCAACACTTGATTTTTTGTAGAATCTTTTAGATGAAGATACTTAAAAATTATAACTTTGAGCTCAGGCCGCAGTTAAGAATGCTTGACAGTAACAGAGGGGCCAACGTCAGCCATCACTGGCAGAGTTCAGATTGATGTTTAAAACCCAAGACTCTAATACTCCTTCTCTGATACATCCCATGTTGAAGAAGCAAATGTCGACGCAGCAGAAGACCTTTCAACTAGATAGAACACTGTGTTAGAATGAGAATTAAGGGAATTTGATTCTGACATGACCCCATCAAATCCCAAACCTCATTTTGCTGATAGAGATCAGAGGAAAAAGCAGAAAGGTTGAATCTACACTTGTGTGCCTGTAAAAATTCCATTGCAAGTTTTACAGAGAGAGAAACTGACATTTGGGAATGTACAGGGAACGTGGCTGAAATACCAAGTAGAAGTCGACGAGATTAAATATATACTTCCTGCAGGTGTGTAAGCAACAACAAAAGAATGAAAATTCACTGTTCGGAAATCCTTTGTTCCTACCAGCTGCATGTCCCACCCTGAGCTATCATGCTTGCTAAATGGGAATATACAACAAAAATACCTAGAACGGGCAAGGGCCCGAGAGCCAAGGCCCACTGTTTTCATGAGGACCTTATTCCTCTTGGTGACTATGCAAAGGATAGTCTCCAAACTGGAGTAACATGAAGAAAAAAAGGATCGTGAACTTTATGAATCAGTTTTTAAACTAAATCATATTCCTTTTCATGGGTTCTTAAGTCTTGATTTTTAAATCTTTCAGGAATGTTCTAAAAACTTTCCATTTTTCAATACTGGTAGCTCAAGCAGAAGAGGAAATTCACTTATATACAGGTTACTCTTGTGGACTTGTTGGGTCCGGAAATCCATGTCAAAGTTGAATAAATAATTCTACAGGTGAAATCTATTAGAATCTCTAGTTTTCATGATTTTTAAGTAATTGGCCAAAAGAAAGAGATAGTTGCCAGGGTTTATTGTGGAAATACTTCATTTAGCATCCAGCAAACTGACTGCACAGCTATTACTTGTTAGATGCCGGAGAGCCCCTGCCCTGCGAAGCCTAGGAGCGAGTTTGGAGACAAATACTAATCATATTCAGTGGCAACTCCAAGGCAATGTTGCCTGCTTCTTGTAATCAACCCAGTCCTGTCTCTTGTGAATAAAGGTTGGAGAACAATGCAGTTAAGTAGGGATGTCCTAGAAATGACAACCAGAAATAGACTTCACATGGTTTCCATAAATAAAACTGAGGACACTGAGAGCAAGATTCTGAATCTGGAGTTTCCCAAGAAAAGGGTGAAAATCTGTGCTTTGGCCCTTTGCATAACCCAGTTACCAACGAATATCACACAAGGTTCAGGGATTATGTTTAGAGCGTAGACCTGCTCTGTTCAATGTGGCTTATATCCAATGTGCACTTGAAGTGTGGCTGTTGAGCAAATTGAGGTGTAACTTAAATGTAAAAGATATACAAGGTTTGACAGACAATATGAAAGGAAAACATAAATCATCTCATAAATAATTTATGTTTTGATTATATGTTGAAATGATAATGATTTGGATATATTGGTTAAATAAAATATGTCATTCAAATTAATTTTACTTGTTTATTTTTATTTTTAATGTGGCCACTAACAATTTACTAATTATATTTATGGTTTGTATTATATTTTTATTGAACAGTGCTGGCTTAGACTCTTGAACCTGAGAAAACTGAGTTCGAATTCTTACATTAGTGTGTGGTCTTGAGTAAATTACTTAACCTTCTTAACTGCTTGCCATCTACCAGTTTCTGTTTTCTTAGTTGTGTTTTGTTTTTTTAATCATCACCCGAGGATAGTTTTTCGTTGGTTTTCAGATAGAGTGGAAGAGAGACTGAGAGATAGAAACATCAATGTGAGAAAGACACATCGATTGGTTGCCTCCTGCATGACCCCAAACAGGGCCTGGGATTGAACTTCAACCAAGGTACATCACCTTGACTGGGATCGAACCCACAACTCTTTTGGCCATGGGTCAATGCTCTAACAGTTGAGCCAAATGGGCCAAGGCTACCAGTTATTGTTTTAATTCATAGGGAGACCTCAAAGAATTGCTTTTAGGATGAAGTTTGCCAAGGTAACCCATGCAATGTAAGTCTTCGATAAATTTTAGCAAATATTTTCAAAACCATCTCAGCTATGCTGTGACTTTTGTTTTTTACTTCACTGCTAGCCATCAGTTTAAGGAATCATGTGATCCAAATTGACCCAGGTTCCTTACACAGGAAGTGGCATTTTCCACTCCCATTTGGGTCATTGTTTTCAACCTTCCCTATTTGAGCAATTCCAACTCGGTCTTCAAGACCTAACTCAAATACATCCCCTGTAACGACTTTCCTGACTTCCCTGTCTGATTAATTACTCTCAACACTGACCACCTAACATTTAGTTAACAAGTTTTTATTGAGCCCCTACTATGTACCAGCTCTGTTTTAGGCTCAGAGACAGCAGTGAGCAAACTAATATTCCTGCCCCAATGGTGCTGCATTCTTGTAGAAAAGACAGACAATAAACAAACACATGCATAGCATCGTGCCAGCTAAGAGAAGTTTACGAAAAAATTAAGTGATTAAGGGAATAGAACAGGATGAGGCCAGGAAACACTGTTTTAGATAGTGTGACCCAGGACAGCCTTTCTGGAAAGTTGGCACTTGAACAAAAGCATAGGATGTTCCAGCTAACACACCCGATGTAACACAAATACCAAGGAAGGAGATCTGTGTGCGCTGCCTCTCATTTTGAGAGTTATGTAGGCAGCAGTCTCTGGATACTCACTGAAGATGCCCTGGAAAGCAAATGAGAAACTAACTGTCTATAATCTGGCTACTCTGCAGTCCTCTGGAGAAAACAACAGGGGAAGCTATGAAAATATCTCAGCTTCAACAAAGCTGCCTGTGGCTTAACATGGCATTCTCTTGTCTTTACCAAAAGTAAAGCACTAACTAGAGCTTTGGGGGTCACTTGTCCTGGCCACATGCCTGTGTTAATATATTTCTTTTCATGTTAGAAATGATAGATGTTTTTTATAATTTAGCTAGTTACAATCTTCCCTGAAAAAATAGCTTTCAGTGAGACGGCCTTGGATTTCTCTTCATAAACCACAACATGGACGTGTTAGAAATGATCAACTTGAGAGCTGGACACAGGGCATCTGAGCATTTTGTAACCACCCACCCACATGTCTAAGTCTAGGTCAGTTTGTAAAAACTGTGAGTTCCGTGGGGTTCATGCTAGTGTCCTTTATATGTTCTTTATCTTTCTGACCAAAAAAGATATATATAATATTTAATTTAATATTTAAATGAAACTAAATATATAGTACATATTACATAAAATATATATAAAGATAAAGAATATGTAGTATTTGACTTAATATAATATTTTAAGTCTGCTCTACATTCTTATTCCCAAGAGGAAGGCAGAGGAGAAGGAGAAGGAAAGATGAAGCTCTGGGTGTCTCCGTCGGTAAAGGGTGAGTCACAATGTGCTTCATCCCCAAGTGGAAAGCGGTCTGTGTTCACCTGCAGTTGTGTGGTTTGCAGAGTTCAGAAATGTCCATGTTTACCGATTTCTTATTGTACGTAAGTCTACAGGACTCGTACAGGACTCGTCTGTAACTTTCCACAGTGGAATAATACTATTGGCTTCCATTTGTTTTCTTTCCATTGGTTGCAGCTGTTTTCTACTGTTATTTATTTTATTACTGTTAATTATTTAAGTAATTAACACACTGATTTATTTTGTCTTGATGGCCTGGGGCAATGTTACTAAGGGAACACATTTTTAAGTCAAATAAACAAATACATGGACCTTTTGAAAATGAATCACACTAGATTTCCTTCTTTTCAGATTCTTCTGAAGTCAGCTAATAGGGTTCGGGGAGCCATACACTCTTGGCCAAAAAGAAAAAGATGTTATAGCCAACAATGACCTACATCAACCATTTGCTCATTTTTCACAAGGTACGTCCAATGAGATGAATTTTACCTACTCATATTTAAGCCAGTAAGAAAGGCTAAAAGGGTGTGACCCTGAAAAATACACTCACCAGAGTTCTCTGCTGTCAGATCATAAGGGGAGGGTGTTGTATTGTTCATAAAATGCTTTCGATCTTTGCTAAGCCAGCCAGACTTCAGCATTCAGAAAGTCTACTCTGCACAACAATCTAAACCCACAATGGTCCTGATTAAGGACCATTAAGTTAAACGAAACATTTAGAGGCCAATTTTTTAAAAAATAAAGAACATTTATTCAGAGAGATGATCCCAACAGGATTTTACTCATTGTGTGAGCCTCCCTTTTACATCACTGCCCAAGAAAACTGGCCAAATCCCTGTAGCCTGTTCCAGAACCTCACTGGGAACGCCAGCATGAACGAATAGTAAATCTGAATTACATGATAATTTGGAAATAACACTTGTTCAATTAGCATCAAGAATTTGTTTTTTTTTTAAGGCTAGCCAGTGTGGCTCAGGGGATTGAGCATCCTACCACGGACTGAGAAGTCCCGGTTCAATTTCTGGTCAGGGCACGTGCCCAGGTTTCAGTAGGGGGGAGGAGGCAGTGCTCAATCTTTCTCTCTCACATCGATGTTTCTATCTCTCTTTCCCTTCCTCTCTCTCCCTAAAAATCTATAAAAACATTTTTTAAATAATTTTTTTTAAATGCACTGCTGCCTAACTAGGTGTAGCCTGGAAAAAAACCCTGATCACTTTTAATGCACAGCTGAGGTCTAGCATATTCAAAGGAACAGTCTTCAGGAGTCAGGTGGCCTGAATTCTCATCACAGTTGTGTTGTTTATTCTGTGTGGGCTTGTACGAGTCAGCCGACCTTTTTATTCCTCTATCTCGTCTCATCTTAAACATGAAGGGCATGTGTAATGATCTCTGTCCTTTTCAGCTCCCAAATTCTGGTTTTACATCTCCAAAGCATTTAAAGTGACACATTGTCTCGACATAAACTAATCTCATTAAACTGATTCCAACATAACTTTAGGTGACTCATGTAAGTAGGTTAAACAGCCCCATGCTAGGAGCTCTGAATCTTGTTCTCCCTATTAACTTTCTCATAAATAGCACAGAAGGAAGTTGCAACCCAGTTTTGCCTGCAACATTAAAAAACTTCAATTAGTTTAATTTAAATTGGTGAGGTGTGAGTGTGTGTGTTAGATTAAAACCTAATGTCAATTAATTGTGCATGTTCTGTGTTGGGTCATGCTCTGCCCAGGAAATGAAACCCTGCCCACAGCTTCCACAGACATTTACCAGTCTCAGAAGTCTAACTCCAGACAGTTTCTCCCCTGAGCTCCAGACTTAAATGTACTCATCGCAGTCACCACTCACTGAGTGCTCTTCTGAGTCTGGTGCTGAACTGTCCTTCAACAGCTGGTCTCTACCCTGACAACACCCCTGCAGGCGGACATTGTTATCTCCACTGTATAGATAAGGAAACTGTCTCGGAGAGGTCATGTAGCTGATCAAGGTCACACAGTGGATCATTTTCAGATGCATGAATCTAATCCAGGTCTTGTGGGCTTAGAAATGCATGTCCTTTAAACTGTTCCACAGAGTGAACAATGTAGTTAGAAATGCGAGGTATAAATCCTGGTGATTGTTCTGGATGCCAGTGTTCTTCTCAGCACAGACAGGTAGGTGAGGGGGAGCCAGCAGTGCAGTGAGGACCAGGTCTGGGATCTGGGGTCAAGAGTGGTGGTAGGAGAGGCTGGAAAACCACATCTGGGCCCGAGTGGAATAACTTCGTGGCCCAGGACATGGAACGTAGGCTGCTGGAAGACCACATGGGTCATCACAGGGTGGCAAGAGGGAGCATGGAGTGGTGTCTGTCGTCAGTTTCGTATTTCTGGGGGAACTTTCTGGAAGTAACTTTACAAAGTTCAGAAGGAAACAGAGATTAGAAGAAGGGAGATCATTGAGGAAACTATTGTAATAGCCCAGGTCAGAGAACATTCAGGCCTGCACTAGGACAGTCACAGCAGGAAGAACAGAAAAGGATTCAGAACTTGGCACACAGTCAGATTGGAGAAGTAGGTAAGGATGAGGTTAGGTTGACCCAAAGCAGCCTGCCTTGTCTTTACCTGGCTCCCTAGCACAGGATGCCCCTATGACACACATACTGCAAAGCTGCCACCAATGAGGAATGTCACTGCTCTGGATTGTACCAGACCCCAAACATGCAAAAGCAGAATGTCTAGGTCATACTGAGTTACTTAATAGTGACTGTCCTTTATTTTTTTTTTTCAAATATGTTTTTATTGATTTTTTTACAGAGAGAGGAAGGGAGATATAGAAACATCAATGTAAGAGAGAAACATTGATCGGCCTCCTGCACACCCCCTGCTGGGGATCAAGCCCATAACCCAGGCACGTGCCCTGACCAGGAATTGAACCGGGACCTCTCAGTCATGGGACAACGCTCAATCCACTGAGCTACACCAGCCAGGTGCTGACCTCTATTTCTAAGATGAGAGAGTGTCCACCACAGTACATGATTCCCTAATGTTCAATGTCTGTGTCTTCAGACTAGGGGTAGGACAGAAATAAAACTCTCCCATTGAAGAACATAGGAAACGTATAACTGTAAACACTTTGGAGTGTCCTAATGCATACGTAAGTCCTTGACCTCCTAAAAGAGAGGCTTGTCCCTGTGAACATGATGAAATGGCCCTGGTTCACGTGAGCTCAGGTCTCTCTAACTCCAGAGCCCGACTCAGCTTCCGTCTCCTCCTCCACCTTTATGTGCCAAACAAATGTAGCTCACACTGAACACATCTAACCTTCTCACCACCTGGGTTCAAGCAACCTCTCTCTCTCACCTACTCTTACAGTCTTCTCCTAACCCATGTTCACAGACCCTCCCTGGTCCCTGCCCCCAGACCATCTCAACACAACAACCCCAAAACCTTTTATTTTTATTTATTCATATATTTTTATAGAGGGAAAAAGAGAAACATCAATGTGAGAGAGAACCATCCATTGGCTGCCTCCTGCATGCCCCCTCCTGGGGATTGAACCCGGGCATGAGCCCTGACAGGGAATCAAACCAGCAACCTCTTGGTGCATGGTTCAATGCTCAGCCATTGAGCCACACCAGCCGGGCCCAAAACCCTTTAAAATCTAAGCTGGGTCATCTTCATTCTTCTGCTCAAAACTACAATCAAAGTCCTTTGATGGCAGTAAGACTCTGCATGTCCCAGCAGCCCATGGCCAACGACCTCATCTCCATCTGTTGCCTTTTTCTCATCATCTCCAGCCTCATTGGCCTCCTTCCCACTCCTCAGATCCACCAGACACTCTAACTCTACACCTTTACACTGTTTTTTTCCTCTGCCCAGAACACTTCCCCTGGCCATCTGTGAGGCTCAGTTCTTTGTCTCCTTTGGGGTCTGGTTCAGATGCCTCCTGTGCAGTGAGCCACACCCCAGACCAGCTTATGGAAAACTGCAAACCTCCCTACTGCCAAGCCTCATGCACAGATGCCCTCCACAACACCTTACGCTGCTTTATTTTGCTGGAAGGCATCATTACACTCTCTAACATACAAGTATGGGGTGAAGCATGTCCCTAAAAGAGATGTTAAAGTCCTGATCCCCAGTACCTGTGAATGTAACTTTTTGGAAAAAGGATCTTGGCAGATGACCCAGTTCAGGTGAGGTCATTAGGGTACATCTTAATTCAGTATAGCTGGTGTCCTTATTAAAGGGGGAAACTTGGACAGAGACGTAACAGGTAGAATGCCATGTGAAGATGAAGACAGAAATCAGGATGACGCTTCCACAAGCCAATACACACCAGAAGGTAGGAGAGAGGCCTGGAACAGTCTCCCTCGCAGCCTCAGAAGAAGCCAGCACAGCTGGCACCTTAATCTTGGACATCTGGCCTCCAGAGCTGAGAGACTGCACTTCTGTTGTCTAAGCCCCCACGTCTGGTACCTCGTCAGAGCAGCCTGAACAGACTGATGTGCATACTATCACATTAGCCTGGTTTGTATATTTATTATCTGTTTCTACCCCCAAGGGTATGCTGCACAGGGGCAGGGATTGTTTATCTTTGCTGTTCTATCTCCGACAGTAAACGAATAAATCAGCAATCATGCCCCGCTCTACACTTCTTGTCTTTTCTCTCACCTCTCTTCAAGACAAAACCTTTGAGTTTCCACCCCAAATACCATGGACCTTGACACCTTCTTGACTTTGTTTAGGTTGCTCTCTCCACCCAGGATGCCCACCTGCCCCTTCTCTACCTGTTAACATCTCTTTGTCAGTTAAGACATACCCATGTCACCCTTCAGTGATGAATTCTCTCTGCTCCCCTCTTCTGTTTTATTATTCATGTTGCACCTCTCTGCCTGTAAACCGTGACCCCTTTGAGTTTTGGAATCATATCCGATTAATCTTCCTGTTCCCAGACCTGGCCCAGTGTCTGGCACTCGGGAGGTGCTCAGTAAATGTTGGCTAGATTGAATTAAACCTGTATCCTGCAGTTTTTGCTCTTGCTGCCCTTCTCCCCACTGCTAGCCACAGCAGGGTACAAGAGGATTAGAGGGACTCTGGAGCAGAACTCAGGTTAGAGCATTGGAGCCTCTCCGCAGACTCTTTGTCTTCATGCCATCTTGTGAGAGTTTCCTAAATGGGAAGTCCACGATGTTGTACCCAAGCCACTCAGCTAAGCCCTGGGAGACATTTGCCAGAATTTACGGCAACACAAACAGCTCAATCAAAGGAGATGTGCGAATCCTCCTTTTTATAAACTGGAGGAAGCATTCTATCAGGGAAAAGGACAACCCTCTGAGACAGCACTTCCCGGGCTGTGGACAAGCATGTACTGGCTTTGATTCCAGGTAATGGTCTCATCTCTGTTTTTCTTTCTGCCCCTAGTTTTCTCCAACTGGAGGGTGTTGTAAAGGCCACGTGTCTCCACCCAGCTCTGCAAGAAGCATGTACTGGAGCCAGCTCCAGAAATGAAGGGTGTGTTGGGTGTAGCCAACACTCATTTAGCCAGTCTGAATACTTACATGGATATGATCTGAAAAGGTTAAAATAGACTCAGCTTTCCAGAAATTCTAACTGAATGGAACTAAAATATTGAACTTGCATTCTAAGGAATCACTATTAATTCTCAAAAGGTTCTCTGCCCTCTCTATTCTCTGAAAGGCATTAATTTCTGAGTCTTGCAGTCATTATCTAAACAGCAAAGTGGGCCCTATGAAATGCAGGAAATGCCAAATAACATTATTTATATCCTCACTCCTTGTAGGTACTGTACTAGTTAGGTTAGCTTAAAATTCTTCAGAAGAACTGATCTCATAACCCTAACTACTCTGTGCATTGGACAGTAACCCATTTTCAAATGCACATTCAATCATGAGCCCAAACTCAACACCTACTCAGTGCCAAGCTCTGAGCTTTTCTCAAGTGCTTCAAAAAAGGAAACCCCAGTTTTTCACATTATAGCATAAAGCTGATTAAACAATAACTTAATAAGCACCTATATTATTTCCAGCAAAAATAAACTCTGTGATTATGACTAAAGAATCACTTTCAAATGTTCAGCAGTTCAGTTCAGCCCGACCTTTTGTTCCCTTGAATTTGTTATGGACAGTGTTTCGATCGTTCTTCACACATTGGCCCCTATCACTTGGAGCCAGTAGTAGCAGTAATAGCAGTAGTGTTGGCAGTGAATAGGTCCTCATCCAGGGAGACTGGTGATCACATTCACCTTTCAGATCAAAGAAAGCCAGGTACCCTCTCTCCAGAAAATAATCACATGTTCCACACTCAGTGTTAGGCATGATTTTAGAAGGTATAAAAAGTTAACAGATCTTCTAAAGCAAGAATCAGTAAACTTTTTTCTAAGTAAAGGCCAGATAGTAAATATTTTAGGCTTTTTGGGTAAAGAGGCAAAATCAAAGATATTATCTAGATACTTATATAACAAGAGAGAAAACAAATTCCCACCATTTTTAATTGATGGAATTCAAACTATCATTACTGAGTACAATTTTTGCAATACAGGTCTGTAGATGAGGAGAATGGAATTTGGCAAGGGGAGAGGAGGACAGTATTTCACTTCATTGTGGTTCAGAGTTAGTATTCCCTATCATCAAACCGACTGACACTGTTCATCTGTGAAAACCCAGGCAGTGAGCTGCATTTGACCAGCAGGCCATAGTTTGCTAATCCAGAGAAGGAAACCAGGGCTGGACTATTTTAGGGAGGACCTGCTGGGACTATGTATCAGCCAGGCCAGGACCAGCAAAATGGCAGGTTTTGTAAAGTCCACCTGTCTCTACCTAGCTGTGCAGAAAGGGTGAGTTGGAGCCAGCTCCAGATATCACGAATGTGTTGGGTGTGACCAACACTCATTTAGCCAATCTAAATACAGCTCACATGGCTGTGATCTGAAAAGCCATGTTGTCCATGGCGCGTGACTCTAGTGGCAGGAGACAATCCCCCATACCTGGAGCCAGCAAGGATCCTGGTGCAATGCTCCCTCCCGTGGCCGTGGCCGGCTAGCTGGCTGCATTGCTACTGCTCCGAGCTGCGACTAAGGATGCGCGTACACTAAACTCTATTAACCTATGTTCTGTGACCTCAATACAACTTTCCCAATAATCAGCAAGAATAACAGTGCATATGAAAAGAAAGTCCTTTGCCCAGTTTTGAAAATTAAAAAGTAAAAAGCACATCAATGGATAAGGCTTTTTAATGAATAAAATTATTTTTTTAATCTGAAGTTGTCTTTGAATCAATATTCACTTCTAGAAATAAAACACACACACACACCATCTTGCAAATGTAAAAGAGCTTAGAATAAATCATAATAAACTAATCAAGGGGCAGTGTTCAAAAAAAAATTATTATGCAGAAATTTTAACCTTCTCCTCAACCAGTTCATCTTTTTCTACAAAAACATCCATAGTAACAGTCAATGACGAGAAATGTAATTTCTAGAATGTTTTCAGGTCTATAATGTCTGAGACGCTTAGGCCACTAGGAAGAGCCATAAAAGAATTTCACTGTCGGTTAGAAATCATCATTTCATTTCAACAATGGTTAAATAAATAAAAAATAAATAAACGCAGCTCCCTGGACTGGCTGGCTGGTCTCACAATTTGTGGCAAACAAACTCGGTGCAAGTTCTCCACCTAGTGGATATTTTGAAAAATGTGTAATGAGATAAAAATGACGTGTACATGTATGACAGAGAGAGAGGTGGTAGCATTCTGTATATCACATGTTCATTTTTCTTTTCTTTTTTTTCTCTTCCTTTCATGGCTCTTCTTAGGCCAGTTTCCCCAGGAATGACTCAAAGACATATTTATTTGCACCTAGGACGTTAACTGCGGCTTGCTCTCAGGAAAGACACCTGCAAGAGAATGAAGGAGATGGCATAGAGTGGAGGGGCAGTTGGACTGGGACACGAGGGCCACCCTGTGCGATGTGCTCCACCTGCCCTGAGTGGCCGGGGGAGGAGTGGGGTCATCCAGGGCTCAGCACTGGTCCTGGTTGGACATGCAGTACAGGAGCCTTGGCCAGTGGGAGCCATGCTGATGGGCTCACACAGCCACCAGTCCTGCCACCATGGCTACTCCATCCGCAGACCCCTGTGTCCAGGACTGGGTGGTGGTCACTGAGGAGGCTGGTTGGCTTCAGGTGAGTGAACCATTCCCTACTTGTTCGCTAGCACCTCATGATGGTGGATGCTCTCCGAAGGCTCTCACAGAGAAACAAAGCCCTTCGCACATGGTGCCCACCGCCTGCTTCTTCCCCAGACCCACCTGTCTGATGGTGCAGTCTTTCTCCTTACAGGCCTCTGACAACCAGTGAAGCCATCTGCCACCGCTCAGGAATCCATGTGCCTCGGCCATTCTTCTCACATGCTCAGTGGACGATTAGATGCACCCAACTCACTGAGCCTGGATTTGCCCCCACCCCTGTGTCTCAGGGCCAGCTGAGAGGGGCTGCAGGACAGCAGCCATCCATCAGCTTGCACCTCATTGCAAGCTGACCCACTCAGGACCTACGCGTGGCCTTTCTCTTCTCTCTCAGGTGGTCCTTAGGGACGCTGCCTTCACTATGCAGCCATAGGTATGAGCTCGGGAGGGGCAGTACATCTGTGGTAGATGAAATGGAGGACTGAAATCCAACCTTTTGTACCTCAAAATGCTTCCAGTGCAATCACCCCAGGGTGAGCTGATGAAATGAGGAAGACCATGAGAATAGGAAGAATAGGGGAATAACAAAAATGATTGAACGGAGGGAACAGCCGCACTGCAGGGTGCCTCTGAGGAAATAGAACAAGGGAGGGTCAGACACCCCTCGCCTGCCTTCCACACAGGGTGCTAACTGCCCACCTGCCTCTGCTCCTCTGATGCCCTGGGTGCTCATTTCCTGGACTCCAAGCATTGGAGTGTAATCATCCAGAGCCCAGACCCTGGACCGTTCTCCTCCTTCTCCACGCTTGGGGTTTCACCCACTCTCGTGGCTTCAGTATCTTCTTTATGCTCTAAGTTCCGGACTTCACTCTCCAGCCCTGACCTCCCCGTCTGCCAGTCTGGCATGTCCACTGTTCCCCTGAAGCTGGGTGACTTGACGTCATCTCAGGCTCAGTGTCTGGAACTCCACAGCGTAACTGCCCGCATCTGAGCTCCTGCCGCTCCAGTCTGCCTCATTTCAGTCAGTGTCAACTTTTTTTCCCAGTGGCTCAGGCCAAACTGGGAATTATCCTTGCCTCCTCTTCTCCTCTCACCCTGACATCGATTCCTGAGCAGATCCTGCCAGCAATCTCTTGAAGGCATACAGAATCCAACCACTTCTCACCACTTTCGCAGTAACCACTGTGAATCACTCCCATCTTACTGTTGTGCTTGAACAGCTCTCCTGTCTGCCTTCACCCCTCTGTCTGTTCTCACTGGACTGTTCATTCCTTGTCAACAGGGGCGAGGCCTTCCCACCGGCCCTCCCCACTGGAGTGCTCTCCCCGAAGTCTGCATGCTTCCCTCCCTCACCTTTTCAGGCCTTTATTCAAGTGTCACCTTTTCAGAAAGGTCTTCTGTGTAACATCCAATTGAAAATTGAAAAACCGCCCCGCCAGAGTGGCTCAGTTGGTTGAGCACTGTCCCGTGCACCTGAAGGTTGACAGTTTGAGGTTTGATTCCCGGTCGGGGCACATACTCATGTTCAGGTCTCAATCCCCAGTTGGGGAACATACGAAGGGCAACCGGTCGGTATTTCTCTATCACATTGATGTTTCTCTCTTTCTCTCTCTGTCTCTCGCTCCCTCCTTCCCTCCCTCCCTCTCTTCCTCTCTGCTATAAGAATATCTTCAGGTGAGGATTAAAAATAATAATAATAAAATTGGGGACTTCCGGTCAAGATGGCGGGTAGGTAAACGCGGTATCGCGTCCTCCCACAACCACATCAAAGTTACAACTAAACTACAGAACAACCATCATTCAAAACTGCCTGAAATCAAGCTGAATGGAAGTTCTACGACTATGAAATTAAATCAGCAGCTACATCCAGACTGGTAAGAGGGGCGGCGGCGCGACGGGCTGGTCCCACACCCACGTGTGGCGGATAAAAATCAGGAGGCTCCCGCGGCTGGGAAGGTCCTTCCTGAGGACTGAGGGGTCCCCGTCCCACACCAGGTGCCCCGCTCAGGGTTCCAGTGCCAGGAAGAGAATCCCCATAACTTCTGGCTGGAAAAACCAGCGGGAACTGAGGCTCAGGGAAGCTGACCTGGCTGGAGCCCCAGGCAGCTCCTTAAAGGGCCCGCACACGGACTTATCGGACTCTCTCCCTCTAAGCTCGGAGGGGAGGCAGCTCGAGGGGCACCAGAGACACACAGGGAAGAACTGAGCTGTTTGGCACTGGAGCGAGGGCTGGAGAGGGGGACAAACGTGCTGTCAGAGGCCTTTGTTCCTTTGGTGAGCCCTTCCCGGGGGCGGCAGACAGCCCCCATATCTGGACTCCAGCAACCTGGCTCACACTGGTAGCCCCGCCCTGCTGACTCCCTGAGGCCCCGCCCCACCCCACCCAACTTTCAAGCTCACCCAAGCTGTTGCCACTTGCTTAACCATAGGATTGGCCTGTTTTGGATCCTGCTTCAGGTTTTTCCTAAATTCTTTCAAACAAGCAGCACCGGGTCTCAGCGAGCCCCATACCTCTCATTAAGTAATACACTGAAACAAACACAGGGAGGCAGCCAAAATGAGGAGACAAAGAAACAGGTCCCAAATGAAAGAACAGAACAAAACCCCAATAAAAGAACTAAGTGAAATGGAGATAAGCAACCTAACAGATACTGAGTTCAAAATACTGCTTATAAGGATGCTCGATGAACTTAGTGAGAACCTCAGTGAACTTAGGGAGGGCCTCAAGAGCATAAAAAAGGACCAGTCAGAAATGATGGATGCACAGTCAGAATTGAAGGAGGCATTAACTGAAATAAAGAATAACTTACACAGCTTCAATAATAGAGTATGTAAATCCAAGGAGCAAACCATCGATTTGGAATATAAGGAAGCAAAAAATCCCCAATCAGAACAGCAAAAAGAAAAGAGAATCCAAAAATTGAGGAGAGTGTAAGGAGCCTCTGGGACAACTTCAAGCGTGCCAACATTCGCATCTTGGGGGGTGCCCGAAGGAGAAGAGAGAGAACAAGAAATCAAAAACCTGTTTGAAACAATAATGTCAGAAAACTTTCCTAACTTGGTGAAGGAAACAGACATACAAGTCCAGGAAGCACAGAGAGTCCCAAACAAGATGAACCCCAAGAGGCCCACACCAAGACACATCATCATCAAAATGCAAAAGGTTCAAGACAAAGAGAGAATCTTAAAAGCAGCAAGAGAAAGGCAGCTAGTTACCTACAAGGGAGTTCCCATTAGGCTGTCAGCTGATTTCTCAAAAGAAACTTTGCAGGCCAGAAGGGAGTGGCAAGAAATATTCAGAGTGATGAAAACCAAGGACCTACAACCAAAATTACTCTATCCTGCAAAGCTGTCATTTAGAATTGATGGTCATATAAAGAGTTTCCCAGACAAGAAAAAGTTAAAGGAGTTCATCACCACCAAACTGTTATTATATGAAATGATGAAGGGTCTTTTTGAAGAAAAAGATAAAATGTATGAACAAACAAAATGGCAATGAATACATATCTATCAACAATGGAATCTACAAACAAAATGAACAGGTAGAACAGAAACATTCTCATAGATACAGGGAACATTTTGTTGGTTGCCAGTTGGGAGGGGGGTTGAGGGAATGGGTGAAAAAGGTGAAGGGATTAAGAAGCACAAATTCGCCCTGGCCGGTTTGGTTCAGCGGTTAGAGCGTCAACCTGCAGTCCTAAGAGACCCGGGTTCGGTTCCCGCTAAGGGCGCGTACCTCGGTTGCAGTTTGTCCCTGGCCCTGGTCAGTTGTGTGGGTGGCAGCCACTCGATGTGTCCCTTTCACATCGATGTTTCTCTCTCTCTGTTCCTCTCTCCCCCCCCACTCTACCTGAACAAAAAATGGAAAAATGTCCTCGGGTGAGGATTAAAAAAAAAAAAGAAGCACAAATTCATTGCTAGACTGACAAACCTCAAAGGGAAAAGGGTTGGGGGGGTAGGAAGAAATAAACCAAAGAACTTATATGCATAATCAATGGACACAGGCAATAGTGTGGGAAAAGGTGGGAGGGGGGGGGGAGGAGGGAGGAGGGGGTCAATGGGGGAATAATGTGGAACATCTGTAATACATTTTACATCCAACAATAAAGATTTGAAAATAATAATAATAAAATTGAAAAAACAATTCTACTGTTCTTCCATGTAGTTGGTTGAATGGTGATCCCCAGAAAGATATATGTGCATCTTAATCTCTGGAATCTGTGTGTCCTTATTTGGGAAAAGGGTCTTTGCAGATGTAATTAAATTAGGGATCTTGAGATGAGATCATCTTGGATTACCTGGTGGACCCTAAATCCAATAACAAGTATCCTTGTAAGAGACAGAAGAGAATACACAGACACCCAGAAGTTGGGAAGGCCATGTGAAGATATATCACTACTCAATATAAAATGTATTTATCCTTATTTATTGACTTTCTCTGCTACTAATTTATAATCTACAAGAAGGCAGAGATTTTTTTTAAATATCCATTTTGTTCACTGTTGTATTCTGAGTCTGGAACAGGGCCTTCTTTTTTTTTTTTTTTTTTTTTTATCCTCACCTGAGGACATTTTTCTATTTTTTGTTCGGGTAGAGTGGGAGGGGGAGAGAGGAAGAGAGAGAGAAACATTGATGTGAAAGGGACACATCGAGTGGCTGCCACCCGCATGACCAACCAGGGCTGGGGACAAACTGCAACCGAGGTACATGCCCTTAGCGGGAACCGAACCCAGGTCTCTCGGGACCGCAGGCCGACGCTCTAACCGCTGAGCCAAACCGGCCAGGGCAACAGTGCCTTCTTTATGCTCTAAGTACCAGACTTCACTCTCCAGCCCTGACCTCCCCGTCTGCCAGTCTGGCATGTCCACTGTTCCCCTGAAGCTGGGTGACTTGACGTCATCTCAGGCTCAGCGTCTGGAACTCCACAGCGTAACTGCCCGCATCTGAGCTCCTGAGTGTTGAGGTTGTGTTAAATAAATATTTGTTAATTAGAAAAACAAATAGATGGCCCTGGCTGGTCTTGCTCAGTGGTTAGAGCATCGGCCCTCAGACCAATGAGTCGCAGGTTTGATTCCAGTCAAAATCACGTACCTTGGTTGAGGTTCGTCCCCAGGCTTGGTCGGGTCATGCAGGAGACAACCAGTCAATGTGGCTCTATCACATCGATGTTTCTATCTGTTTCTCTTTCTCTCCCTCCCTCCCACTCTATTTGATGATAAATAGAAAAAAATCCTTGAGTGAGGAATTAAAAAAAGAAAAACAAATAGATACATCAATGAATGAGTGACAGGTCTCTGAATATTGTACCTGTGTAACTAGCAGAATAATGATCAGCTCTAAAAGAATTTTGGAAAACTTACACTATTACTTTAATAAGATAATAATACATAATAAGACAAAAACATTGTGATACAGAACTGATGTTTGGGTGAAATGCGTATTGAAAATACATGGATTGAACATGGCGGCAGGCAGGACCGGAGTGAGGGTGAGAGTGTACCTGGATGTGAGTGTGGATGGGCATCTGCCTTGTCAGTGGGGGAACCCAGGGCAGGTCGTTTGGGTTCTCCAGGCAAAGGGAGCTGCCGCCGCAGAAGCAGACGAGCTGTTTGAGAGCTTCTCCCCACAAGGGATCAGAGAGCATGCCATTGGAGGTTTCGTAGGGTCCTCCACGAGCGGAGGCTGTAGGGAACGACAGAGACCCAGTGCCCAGAGGCCACAGACAGGCGGACCCAGCCCCACCCCCTCTCCTTGGGCAGCAGAGGGCTGCCACTCCCATGGGACTTGCCAGTAGCAGGGGGCTGATAGCCCCGTTGCAGCCATGAGCTGCTGGCCCCACTGGCCCCACCACAGCAGAGAGCCACTGGCACCACTACCACTGCTGAGAGCCACTAGCCTCCCAGACGACTGGGCCAGATCCAAGACCCAGCTCGTACAACTGGCCCCCATGACCAAGTCCACCCTACAGGGCTGATAAAATGGTAAGACAAAGAAACAACCCTCAAATGAAACAAAAGGAGGAATTGCCAAAAAGGGAACTGAAATGGAGGCAAGCAATTTATCAGATAAAGAATTCAAAGTAAGAATAATAAGGAAGATGGCGGTGGGCAGGACTGGAGTGAGGATGAGTGAGTGAGTGTGAGAGAGAGTGTGAGTGAACCTAAGTGTGGACGGCCAACCTTGAGCAATGCAGAAACACGCAGCAGAAGATTCCCGTGCTGTGGATGGAAAGCAGCTGGCTACCACAGAAACGGCTCGTTAGCGAGCTTCCCCCTGCACGGCAGGAAGGCCTCACCATTTTGGAAGATCCCTGGTCTTCCCTGGGAGGAGGCAGTGGGGAGTGGCTAGGGCCAAGTGACATGAGTCCACCAGTGTGTCTTGCATCATCAGGCCAGTGGACCCCACTGTGTCAACATGAACCAGCACACAGTAGCAGCTCTATCGAGGTGCCTGCTGCAGTATCCACAACAAGCTGGCAGCTGAGCACCATCCCCCACAGCAAAAGCCTGATTGGAGCCAAGACACACCCCAGCAGCAGTAGCACCAGCTTGAGAGCCTAGCACCTTCTGCCACAGCAGCAGTGACTGTGTGAGAGTGGATCCCCACACCCAAGAGCAGTTGAGGCGTGGGAGCCAAGATCCACCCACGGCAGCAGAAGCTCAGGAGCGGACATCCATCCCCAGGCAGCAGCAGCACAGATTGGCAGCTGAGACCCATCCCCAGCAGCATCAGCAGAGGTTGATCAGGAGCGGTGCCCCAGCCCAAGCAGCAGCAAGGCTTGAGAGGCCAAGACCTACCCCTGACAACTGCAGCATTTGGAGTGGAGCCCTCCACCACCAGCAGCAAAGTCTCAGGAGCTGAGCATCCTCAGCCCCCAATAGTAGCAGAGAATTGGGACCTGAGAGCACCCCCTGGCAATAGCAGCAGCAGTACTAGCCCAAACCAGGAGTTGACACTTGCCCCCAGCTGCATCAGCATCAGCTGATCAAGAGCTTTGCCCCACCAGGTAGCAGCAGACCCCACCAGTGCACCTGTGGGACCCACATGCCCAACAGCACCTACCACAACAGACCAATATCAACCACCAGTTGTCAGTCGTCCAGGACCCACAGCAGGCAAGAGGCACCACACACCAAAACAGACTAGGAGGCACAGCAACCTTATTTGATACACACAAACCTGCCTACACTTCTCAATATCCCTCACTGAGCCTTGAACTACCAGACTGCTAAAATGGTGAGACAAAGAAACAATACCCAAATGAAAGAAAAGGAAGAATCAGCAGAAAAAGAACTACATAAAATGGAAGAAAGCAATTTGTCAGATATATAATTCAAAGAAATTATTTTAAGGGTGCTCAATTTAGTGATAACTACAAGCAACTTAATGAGAATTATAAAGAGCTCAGTGAGAACTACATCAGCTTAGAAAAAGAGGTAGAAGCTATAAACAAAAATCAAGAGGAAATAAAGAATGACATAGCTGATATGAAAAATACCTTAGAAATATTCAAAAGTAGATTAGAAGAAGCTGAAGATCAAATCAGCAACTTAGAAGACAAGGTGGGGAAAAAAAAATGCCCCAATAGAGCAGCAAAAAGGAAAAAAAAAAATTAAAAAGCAGGAAGATACTTTAAGGAAGCTTTGGGACAATACAAAACGTAACAACATTCACATTACAGAGGTACCAAAAGGAGAAGAATCAGAGAAAGGAATAGAGAACCTGTTTGAATAAATAATGACAGAAAGCTAATTTGGTGAAGGAAAAAGTCACACAAGTCCAGGAAACACAGATTCTCAAGCAAGATGAACCCAAAAGACCCACAGCTAGATGCATCATAATTAAAATGGCAAACATTAAAGACAAAGAAAGAATCTTAGAGGAAGCAAGAGAGAGAGAAAAAGTTATGTACAAGGGAGCTCCCATTAGACTGTCAGCTGATTTCTTAATAGAAACACTGCAAGCCAGAAGGGAGTGGCATGAGGTGTACAAAGTAATGAATGGCAAGGGTCTGAATCCAAGACTAGTCTATCAAGCAAGGCTATCATTCAGAACTGAAGGTGCAATAAAGAGCTTCACAGACCAAAAAAAAAAAAGCTAAAGGAATTTACCACCACTAAACCAGCACTGCAAGAAATGCTAAAGGGACTGCTGTAAGAACAAGAAAAAATAAAGAGAGAGAGAGGAACACAGGCATAAACTTAAAAGGGCAACTAATAAGATCTATCAATAATAACCTTAAATGTAAATGGCTTAAATGCTCCAATCAAAAGACATAGGGTGGCTGATTGGATAAGAAAACATGACCCATATATATGCTGTCTACAACAGACACACCTCACAACAAAAGACTCACACAGGATGAAAATGAAGGGATGGAAAAAAATTTTCCAGGCAAATGGAAATTTAAAAAAAGCTGGTGTAGGCCCAGATGGCTTCACAGGGGAGTTTTACTGAACATTCAAAAAAGAACTAACAGGTATCACCTCACACCTCTCAGAATGGCCGCCATCAACAAATCATCAAACAACAAGTGTTGGCGAGGGTGTGGAGAAAAGGGGAGTCTTGTACACTGCTGGTGGGAATGCAGACTGGTGCAGCCACTATGGAAAACAATATGGTGTTACATCAAAAGATTAAAAATTGAACTTCCATTTGACCCAGTGATCCCACTGCTAGGAATATACCCTAAGAAGCCTGAAACACCAATCAGGAAGAATATATGTACCCCCATGTTCATAGCAGCACTATTTACAATAGCTAAGATCTGGAAACAGCCCAAGTGTCCATCAGTAGATGAATGGATAAAAAAGCAGTGGTACATATACACAATGGAGTACTATGCAGCGGTAAGAAAGAAAGATCTCTTATCCTTTGAGACGACATGGAGGGACCTGGAAAGTATTATCCTAAGTGAAACAAGCCAAGCAGAAAAAGACAAATACCACATGATCTCACTTATATATGGAATATAATGAACATAACAGTCTGAGGAATACAGTAGACCCAGAAACATGGAAGTAGGGCACAGACTGACATCCCTCAGAATAGGGGGTGTGGGGGTGGGAAGAGATAAACCACAGAACTTATATGCATGTATGCATGACCAATGGACATGGACAACTACGCCAGGGACGGGGCGGGGGTGGGGTGGGGAAGGGGGTGCCAAAGGGGTAAAAAAGGTAAAATATCTGTAATAAAAAAATAAATAAATAATTTATTTAAAAAATAAATAAATAAAAATTGAACTTCCATTTGACCCAGTGATCCCACTTCTAGGAATATACCCTAAGAAGCCAGAAACACCAATAGAAAGAATATATGTACCCCCATGTTCATAGCAACACTATTTACAATAGCTAAGATCTGGAAACAGCTCAAATGTCCATCAGTAGACGAATGGATAAAAAAGCAGTGGTACATATACACAATGGAGTACTATGCAGCAGTAAGAAAGAAAGATCTCTTATCCTTTGAGATGACATGGAGGAACCTGGAAAGTGTCATCCTAAGTGAAACAAGCCAAACAGAGAAAGACAAGTATCATATGATCTCACTTATTTGGGGAATATAATGAACATAACAGTCTGAGGAATGGGGTAGGCCCAGAGACATGGAAGTGGTGTACAGACTGACTATCCCCAGAAGAGGGGGTAGGAGGGAAAGATAAACCACAGAACTTACATGCATGTATGCATGAATAACAGACATGGACAACAAAGCTGGGGAGAGGGCGGGGAGGGAGGGGGAGGAGGGAATCAGTGGAAGAAAAGGAGAAACATCTGTAACAACAATAACAAAAAGCTGGTGTAGCAATTCTAATTTCTGATAAGATAGACTTCAAAGTGAAGGCCATTAAGAGACAAAGAAGGTCACTACATAATATTAAAAAGATCAATCCAACAAGAGGATATAACCCTGGTAAACATATACACACAAAATACAAGAGCACCACAATATATTTTAAAACTTCTGAAGGACTTCAAAGGAGAGAACAATAGCAATATAATCATAGTTGGTGACTTTAACACCCCACTGACACCACTCGATAGATCTTCTACACAAAAAAAAGTAACAAGAACACAGAGTACTTAAATGACAAATTAGATCAGTTGGATTTAATTGATATTTACAGAACATTTCACCCCAATGCTGCAGAATATACATTCTTCTCAAGTGCACACGGGACATTCTCAAAGATAGACCACATGTTAGGACACAAAGTAAGTCTCTACAAATTTAAGAAGACTGAAAGCATATCAAACATCTTTTCAGATCACAATGGCATAAAGCTAGAAATCAATTATAGCAAAACATTTAAACACATGGAGGCTAAATAGCATTTCTTAAACAATAAATAGGTCACTAAGGAGATCAAGGAAGAAATTAAACATTCCTGGAAACCAATGAAAATGAACACACAATGACACAAAATCTATGGGACGCAGCAAAAGCAGTTCTAAGAGGGAAGTTCATAACACTACAGGCCTACCTCAAGAAACAAGAAAAATTCCTAATTCTCTTTCTAACCCTACAACTTAAAGAACTAGAAAGTAAACAAAAAGAAAAACTCAAAGCAAGTAGAAGGAAAGAAATAGTAAAGGTCAGGGTAGAAATAAATGACATTAGAAACTAAAAAAAAAAAAAATCAAAAGATCAATGAAACAAAGAGCTGGTTGTTTTGAAAAGATAAACAAGATTGATGGGCTCTTTGCCAGACTCACTAAGAAACCAAAAGAGAGGATCCAAATAAACAAAATAAAAAACAAAAGAGGAGCAGTAACAACTGACTCCACAGAAATACAAAGGATCATTAAAACAAACTATGAAGAATTATATGCCAACAAATTGGACAATCTAGCTAAAATGAATAAATTTCTAGAAATACACAGTCTCCCAAAACTGAACCGAGATGAAATAGAAAACTTGAACAGACTGATAACAACTAAGGAAATTAAAGATGTAATCAAACTCCCCTCAAACAAAAGCCCAGGCCTGGATAGCTTTATGGGGGAATTTTACCAAATATTCAAAGAAGATCTAACACCCATTCTCTTCAAACTATTCCAAAAAATCTAAGAAGACAGAAGACTTCCAAACTCATTTTATGAAGCCAGCATAATCCTAATTTCAAAACCAGACAGAGACACAACATAAAAGAAAACAACAGCCCAATATCCCATGAACACAGATGCCAAAATCCTCAACAATATATTAGCGAATCGGATCCAGCAACACATCAAAAAAATTATTCATCATGACCAAGTGACACTCCACATAAATAAAATGAAAGAAAAAAACCAAATGATCATTTCAATAGATGCTGAAAAAGCATTCAACAAAATTCAGCACCCATTTTTGATAAAAACGCTCAGTAATGTAGGAGTAGAGGGATCATATCTTGACATAATAAAGGCCATATGTGAAAAATCTACAACCAACATCATACTCAATGGGCAAAACTACAAGCATTTTCCTTAAAAACAGGAACAAGACAGGGATGCCCACTTTCGCCACTCTTATTTAACATAGTACTGGAAGTCTAAGCCATGGCAATTAGCCATGAAGAAAACATAAAAGGGATCTGAATTGGAAAGGAGGAAGTGAAACTGTCATTATTTGTAAATGACATGATACTGTACATAGAAAACCCTAAAGACTGCATAAAAAATCTACTATATTTTATAAATGAATTTGGCAAAGTAGCAGGATACAAAATTAACGTCAAGATATGGACGGCATTCTTATACACCAATGATGAACTCACAGAAGAAAAACTGAAAAAACAATCCCATTTACCATTGAGGCTAAAAAATTAAGATGCCCAGGAATAAACTTAATCAAGAAAGGAAAGGACCTATTCACAGGAAACTACAGGTCACTAAAAAAAAGAAGTAGAGGAAGATATAAAAGTGGAAGCATATACCTTGCTCATGGATTGGAAGAATAAACATCATTAAAATGTCCATATTGCCCAAAGCTATCTATAGATTCAGTGAAATCCCTATCAAAATACCAATGACATATTTCACAGAACTAGAACAAATACTCTAAAAGTTTATATGAAACCAAAAAATAACCCCAATAGCCACAGCACACTTGACAAAGAAGAACAAAGGAGGAGGGATCACAATACCATATATCAGGTTATACCACAAAGCCATTGTAATCAAAACAGCCTGGTACTGGCACAAAAATAGGCATATAGATCAATGGAACAGAACAGAGGACCCAGAAATTGACCCAAGTCATTATGCTCAATTAATATTTGACAAAGGTGACAAGAGCATATAGTGGGGTAAAGACAGCCTCTTCAATACATGGTGTTGGGAAAATTGGACAGCTACATGAAAAAAAAAATGAAGATAGACCACTAACTTACACTATACATAAGAATAAACTCAAAATGGATAAAAGACTTAAATATGACTTGTGATCCATAAAAATCCTAGAAGAAACTGTAGGCAACAAAATTTTAGACATCACACTCAGCAGAATTTTCACTGATACATCACCTAAGGCAACAGAAACAAAGGAGAAAATGAACATATGAAACTAAAAAGCTTCTGCACAGCAAAAGAAACAAGCATCAAAATGGAAAGGGAACCCACTACATGGGAGAGCATAATTTGTCAATGGTACATCAGATAAGGGGCTAATTTCCAAAATATAGTATATAAAGTACTCATACAATTCAACAAAAGGAAGACAAAGAGTCCAATTAAAAAATAGCCAGAGGCCCTAGCTGGTTTGGCTCAGCAGTTAGAGCATCGGCCTGCGGTCCGGAGAAACCTGGGTTTGGTTCCCGCTAAGGGCATGTACCTCAGTTGCAGTTTGTCCCTGTCCCTGGTTGGGTCATGCGGGTGGCAACCACTCGATGTGTCCCTTTCACGTTGATGTTTCTCTCTCTCTCTCCCTCCTGCTCTATCTGAACAAAAGATGGAAAAATGTCCTCGAGTGGGGATAAAAAAAAAAAAAAAATAGGCAGAGGACCTGAAAAGACACTTCTTCAAACAGGACATACAAATGACCAAGTTATGTATGAAAAAAATGCTCATCATCACTAATCACCAGAGAGACTCAAATAAAACAACTATGAAGTATCACCGTACACCTGCCAGAATGGCTATCATCAACAAATCATCACACAACAAGTGCTGGCGAGGGTGTGGAGAAAAGGGGACTCTAGTACACTGCTCATGGTAATGAAGACCGGTGCAACCACTATGGAAAAAAAATATGGTATTTCCTCAAAAAATTTAAAATTGAACTGCCTTTTGACCCAGTGATCCCACTTCTAGGAATATATCCTTAGAAGCCCGAAATACCAATCAGAAAGAATATATGTACCCCTATGTTCATAGCAACGTTATTTACAATAGCTAAGATCTGGAAACAGCCCAAGTGTTCATCAGTAGATGAGTGGATAAAAAAGCAGTGGTACATATACACAATGGAGTACTGTGCAGCTGTAAGAAAGAAAGATCTCTTCCCCTTTCAGATAACATAGAGGGACCTGGAGGGTATTATGCCAAGCAAAATAAGCCAGTCAGGGAAAGACAAGTATCACATGATCTCACTTATTTGTGGAATATAATGAACAAAATAAGCTGACGAACAAAATAGATCCAGAGACATGGAAGTAGGAAACAGACTAACAAACCTCAGATGGAAGAGAGGTGGGGCTGGGGGTGGAAAGAGATAAAGCAAAGAACTTATATGCATATATGCATAACCAATGGACACAGACAACAGTGTAGTGAAGGCTGCGTGGGGATGTGGGAGCGGGTGTCAATAGGGTGGAGGAAAGGAGGGATATCTATGAGGCTTTCAAAAATAAAGATAAATTTTACAATAAGAAAATACATGGACTAATGATTAAATTTCAAATATAACCCCTTCAAATCCCATTTTAGCCATCCTCTGTTATACCAGATGGATTACATGAAACTCAAGTTGATTTTTATGTAATAAAAAGAAAGAAAAAGCCTGGTCAGTATGGCTCAGTGGGGTGAGCATCGTCCCGTGGACTGAGAGGTCCTGGATTGATTCCGGTTGGGGTGTATGCTTGGGTTGTGGGTTCAGTCCCCGGCGGGGGGGGGGCGTGCAGGAGGCAACTGATAGGTGTTTCTCTGTCACATAAATGTTTCTCTCTCTCTTCCTCTCTCTCTAAAAAATCAGTAAAAACATTTAAAAGAAAGAAATAAAATGCTACTCAACAATACTTCATAGATATTAAGACTGGAATAGATCTCACCTCACCTTCCTACACATCCATTTGAAATGTTTATGACATCTTCCAGCTGAGGTGCATATTGGAGAAAGGTGCATATTGGAGTCCGTCCTTTTTATTTTGCAACATGTGAAGAGCCTCGGTGATATTTTTGCAGAGACCGTGGCCCCACGTGGTTAAACATTTCACAGCGCTCTTTCACAGCTGGTGCTGTGAGGCCACAAGGGACTCAGACCAAACCGGGCTCCTGCTCACTCAGGCTCCTCAGTGTTTCTGAAAACATTATAGTCGAAAAGTTCTCATAAAATCTGAGAAAGTAACCCAGCCAGTGTGACTCAGTGGTTGAGTATCAACCCATGCACCAAGAGGTCGCCAGTTGGATTCCCAGTCAGGGCACATGCCCAGGCTGTGGGCCCGATCCCCAGTGGGGGGCATGCAGGAGGCAGCCAATCGATGTTCTCTCTCATCAATGTTTCTATCTCTCTCCCTCTCCCTTCCTCTCTCTCTCTACTGAAAAAATCTGAGAACATATTAGCTTCATGGATAAAACTTGTATTTGGTATTGATTGTATAATGGGCACTGAATGAGAAGCATATTTTCTTGCAATGTCTGGTATATACTTTATATCTCAATCCTCTGACACATATAATAAATTCATTTTCTTTTTTTTTCCTCTGAGTTCATTTCAATTCCAAAGTTAAAACAAATTGGACAACTTGAGTTATTCTAAAGTATATTTCCCCCCATGAGTGTGAGATTGCACCTGCATGTGTTACATGGCTTTAGGCTGTTCCAACTCCACCATCATTGACATCTCCTTTATGATCAAGATGCTCTATTGTTGAAGGTCCTACTGTGGGAGGGAGGTGACTTTTGACATCACAAAACATTTTTAGCTAAAAGTAGTAAATGTTGTCCTGGCTGGTCTGGCTCAGCCATTAGAGCATCAGCCCACAGACTGAAGGGTCACATTTTCGATTCCCAGTCAAGGGCACGTACCTGGGTTGTAATTTCGATCCCCAGCCCTGGTCAGGGTCATGCAGGAGGCAGCCAATTGATGTATCTCTCTCATATCAATGTCTCTCTGTCTCTCTCCCCACTCCCTATTCCCTCCGTCCTTTCCACTCTATCTAAAAAAAAAAAAAAATCAATGGAAAAATATCCTCAGGTGAGAATTTTTTTTTAAGTAGTCAATGTAGACTGCTGTTGTACCTGTACCCCACTGAGGAGACAGGAAGAATTACTTTGTAATACAACTAGCCACAGACTGGAGGAGAAATAAATCCCCTTAGGGTTGGACTGTAAGGATAATGTTTCCACCAAAAACAAACATATAAATATATTATATGTATATAGGATTATATTATATACATATATATACAATTTTTTCTGTGGAAAATAATGCAATAATTAATCAACATTAATACAAGAATAAGCTCAGCATTTTGCGTACTCACAACTGTAAACCTACTTTTGCCCCACCCTGTGTCTATTGAGAGACACAGAGAGGTCTATATGCCATATGGATATCTCCTTCTGTGGAAAAAATATATTTATATATACAATAAACCTTACTTCTCGGGCCATATTTTCAAAATAAATCATAATTTTAAAAAAAGTTTTTTAATCCTCACCCGAGGACATTTTTCTATTTTTTTTGTTCAGATAGAGTGGGAGAGGAAGAGAGAGAGAGAAACATTGACATGAAAGGGACACATTGAGTGGTTGCCACCCACATGACCCAATCAAGGGCCGGGGACAAACTGCAACCCAGATACATGCCCTTAGCAGGAAATGAACCTGGGTCTCTCGGGACCGTAGGCTGATGTTCTAACCGCTAAATAAATCATAATTTTATACATATCTTCTTCATATACACAGGTCTGGATTTTGAGACTTTTTTCAAATATGTAAAAATTATGCTTTCAACCCACTGGAGAGCAAGGCTGTGTGTTGAAAAGCCAACAGATCTTTACTGAGCAGGGGTTACATGCAAGGCATTGAGGAAGACATACTCAAAACCCCCAGGGCTAGTGCTCTAGTGCCCATATTAGACTAATCTAGACCTGTAGACTGTGACTTTCTTCCTTTGGGCATTTGTTAATAGGTGACACTTAGTGTGTTATCTCTGCAGGGATTTATATATTTTACTATTGGTGGATTTCTGATTGGCAGAAAAGAATCCTTCTATCTGGTCGACCTTGAGGTTATCTTATTGGCCAGGACATCTCTAGTCCTAGTTGGGGGGTTTCCTCCCTGACTTCAGCACTGGGTCTGACAAGAATAAATGCCAGCCCCCCTGAGAGCTGAGGGCCACAAGCTCCTCTGACAAGACCAATCACAAAGTGTCTAAACTTCATTCTGGTTTAGTTGTGGATCTAGAGCTTGGAGTTAGACTGACCTGGAATCCATTTCCAGATGACCACCACTTACTAAATCCTAAATCTGTGCCAACAGACAAGCTTTTAATTTTTCTAAATCCCCATGTCTTCCTTTGTAAATGGGATAATACTAGCAAGGGTTTTGTTAGAATTCAGAGTCATGACGTCAAGATCTCAGCTCAGAGCCTAGAACACAGAAGGTGTCCAACAAATGGTTATTATTATCATTTCATTTTATGAGTTGAGACCAATTAGTTCTGGAGTCATAACATCTCAGATGGAGGGAATGTCAAGGTCCCCCACCCCACCACGACTCCCCAGCACCCGGCCAAGCAGTTGTCTTTGCAGGACGTCTTCCAAGATACTCCACATTTGACCTAAACCCCTTCATGGGGACTACTGCCAATAAAGGAAGGAGACAGGAAAGTGGTGTAAAGGCAACTTGCTAAAATGAGTTGTAAGAAAATATAACCTGGTTTTTCTTTGCAAGTCTGGTTTACTGAGCACAGCAGTGTTGAAGTCATGCTCCTGGAACAGAGTGGAAACTCCCATCTAAGCTGACACTTTCTGAAAGGCACTTTGAAAACAACCACCTCCCAAATCTCTTATAAGCTACAGCTGTTAAAATCCAGAGGCACCCAGTCAGGTATTAGAGATTTCTTTCCAACACAACTAATAAATGAGAGGCTGCTAGGAAAACCTCGGCAGGCATCGCTTAAGCCTGGGAGTTGTGTTGTGACATTCGGCTGGTTCCTGGCACCGACAGAGATGATCACTGAAGCACTGAAAGCTATGCCAGGAATGACAATATTGCCACCTGCATTCTGGCTGGGGATGACAAGCCTGCCAGGAAAAGTCAGTGCAAGCCTTGCATGTCCTTCCCAAGTGCCAGAGGCTGGAGGACACAATCAGGTAGCAGCTCCACCGCCCACCTGACACTTGACCTTGGCCGTGAATCATTGTTCTTTCTGAGCCTCAGTGTTTCACTTGCCAAGTTGTGACAATTATGATCACCTGCCTTCCTCACCTGATTATTCAGGGCTTTAATGAATTTCATTTTCATAAAGTGTTTTTGTATCCTTGGTAGGACATTGCTACCTAGCATAAGGAAAAAGCCATTATTATTATTGACCTCAGATCTAAAGGACACTTTTTCAGGCTTACTTGCTAACAAAGAAGTAGTATCTAATAGGTATATAGTGCTTTTCATCACACACACACTGAAAAGTTCATGATTCTACAATATGAATTTATTGTTGCAATTTCTTTGGAAGGTTATTGCTTCAGTGTAGCCAGTCATAGTAAAGAGTTGCTCCAAAAATCCTCAGTATAGATGGTCAGCGCCGGCCACTGATTCTCAGTTCATTAAACAGTCTCCCTTTGACCAACAGGCTCTCATTGTGAGCAGCCCGGGCCTCAGCTGACGTCAAAGCCCCGTTCTATCCCGGATGAATCGTTCTCAGAGAGCACGCACTCGCTCTCTGCAGCCGACAGGGACGCGCTGGCTCTGAAGATGCCACCGCCACCGCCACTTCCCCCATCACACGATCTTGGGTATCTTTCCAGGCTTGCACAAAGCTCAATTCAGAGTCTGCCTTTGACCCATGCACACTCGGCCTGCAGATGGACAGAGAAGAGGAAAAAGGCTCCCCAGTGTTTCTCCACACTCGCCTGGGAAAGCTTGGGATTCCTGCCTTAGCGACCTGCTTCCACTCGGGCTGGAAAACAAATCAGAAAGTCACCAATGGTTTCATTCACTCTACCCAACTGGGTTAATGAGGCTCTGTGTGAAACCATCAATGCACAAAAGTTAGGAAATCCAAGACTGCTGTTCCCACAGCCCCTGGGGGCCTTGCTCACACAGGTGACTCTGTGCTCCTGCCTGGGCTCTGAGCTGCATCCTTGCCAGACAGCAGGGCCGAGGTGGATGCCATCCTGGGAGTCTGCCTGCCTTGGGGTGTTCTGTCAAGGCAAAAATGGTCTCTAGTGTCATTGCATTACAATTTCAACTCCAAAATTATTCACTTATTCTTAAGTCAACTATTTCTAGATATCATATATTGACTAAAAAGTGCACATGTGGTAAATGAGCAGCTTAATTAATTTTTATGACACGAATACACCCATGTAATCAACACTCAGTCAAGAAATCGAGCATTGCCAGCCTCCCAGAAGCCCTCAACAGGCCTCGTTCCAGCCTCTGATAGGATGATCAATCTGATGTTGATAATTAACAAAGGAATATGACGTAAATAGATTCTGAGACACTAGAGGAGATTAGAAAATCTTGTTTGACCGTCCTGAATTTGAGCTGGCCTGTGAGAACACTGGCTGGCGTTCCCGTCGTTAGTGTTTACACCCAGCACAGCAGGGTAAAGGATGCACAGGTCCTGTCTTTGGAGACGGCTGTGTAGCATCCAGTGTCCTTTCTTCCTGTAGGCAGACACCCCTCATACAGGGAACGCACATAACAGATGTCCTTAAACAAGGACGCACCTGAGAAGCCTTGTGATGGGAGTGAGTCCAGGGCCCACCCCAGGCCGCTGAGTTACAGCTTCTGGACATCAGCTCTAGCCCCGTAAATCTCAAAGTTTCCCAAGAAGACTGTTTGGTGCAGCCCTGGGTAAGAGATTGTTATTTGTTTTCCTCTTTCATTAAACAAATACCTTCTGCACCCCTTCCCTCTGACAATAAAAGAAAAGAGTCCAGGAAGACACAGGAAGGGACAGTGAGGGGCTCTCTGATTTGATCTGGGCTGCTCTGTCCAATCAGATGCTGCAAATGCCCACAGAACTTGTCAAACCCCAAGACTCTGCCTCCCCAGGCCTCACATGGTCACTTCCTCTACGTACGTAACTCCAGGCCTTCGCATGTCTCTGAATGCTCTCTTCCTCTCATCAGCACAGCAAACATTTACACATTCTACCAGATCCAGACCCTCCGTTCCCAATCCATACACATCGCCTGGCTTTGGCCTTCTTCTGTGCCCCCTAACCACCCATGATGGCACTTTGCTGCTCTTACCACACCACATTGTGATCACACCGTGTGATGCCTGCCCCACTGAATGGACTGAGACTTCCCTCTGTCCACCTCTGCATTCCTGGGGTCCTGCTGAGTACATAATACTGGATGGAGGGACAGATGCATGAGTACTTGAAAATGCTCTGTAACGTGCAAACCTGTCCATGTCCACTCATTCCACAACTCTCACACCTGAATGGCGATCTGGAACAGAGACTTCCCTTTTCACCTGGACTGCCATCCTTCTTACCTTCCAAGCACATGGTCAATTCTTTGCCATTTCGACAGCAACTGGAAACGCTAGACCCTCACTCTGTAAGTGTTAGCAAAATTTCATCTTTCTTAACATCATTATTCTTTCATATCCCAAGTCTAACATTCTAAATGGGCCTTCTGGCCCGGCTGGTGTGGCTCAGTGGTTGAGCATCAACCCATGTACCAAGAGGTTGCTGGTTTGACTCCTGATCAGGGCACATGCCCAGGTTGTCGGCCAAATTTCCAGTGGGGGCCATGCAGGGGTACAATTGATGTTCTCTCTCATTGTTGTTTCTATCTATCTCTCCCTCTCCCTTCCTCTCTCTAAAATCAATAAAGAATAAAAATTAAATGGGCCTTCTTCCTCTCTCTTCTTAACCCCAAAAAAACCAACATGAAGCAAATAGAGCCCTTGGAAATAACAACTAGAAAGTGTGCCCGAGAGCTGCCACCTAGGAACAATGGCATTGGGGCCAACTCCTTGTCTACACTGCCATTTAGCAGATGGTTCACTTTGTGCCCAGTGTATATACACAGCAGCTGATTTCTCGGGAAGAATAAACCCACCCAACCAGGGCAGTGACGATGGGCTGAGCGCAGGCACAGTGTTGCCCCACTGCGCTGACCGTTCCTCTAGGGAGGAAATGCTTTGGGATCTCAGTCCCAGCACAGGAGGCATTTCCTACTTGCCAAGAGCAGCCACAGGGCAGAAGCATAATCAAAATAGGCATTTGAGTATGTGAAGCAGGTGGGGAAATTGTAAAGTTAAGAGGAAGGAGGTGAAGAAGCCGCTGTGGGACGCCAGCAGTCGAACAAAGAAAGCATGTAAATAGCATCATTACCAATGTGTTGGAATTTCATAATGGGAGAAGAATTCCAGAACTGGGCAGACTGTAAGAGACCACGCAAACAGACCCGTAGTCTTATGTATGAGGCAACTGATTTACCAAGACTAACTGAACAACCTCCTACCAGAGACAGCCGTGGTCCCCACTAATACAGTTCAAGCTAAGTGCTCTCAGAAGACCCGTCTATCTCCAAATATTCCCATCGGTGTTTGTTATGATGTCTCATATACGCCCACCATTTTTTTTTTCATTCTTTTATGTAAAGTTACTGTTTCCCAGAAAGGGCACATTAAAAACAAATCTGTTTTTAAATTCAGTGGCAATCTACAAAATAGAGAACCTGTACTCAATACATAAAAGTCATGTATGGGGGCAGGGGCAGTGCTGAGAAATTGTTCCAGGTGAAAAAAACTAATGAAACCCAACAATTATGTTAAATGTGGGACCCTGGGTTGGATCCTGAGCCAGAAAAGAATTTTCTTTTCCCATAAAGCACATTACTGAAACAGCTGGCAAAATTTGAATAAGGTCTACAGATTAGACTTTAGTATAGTAATGTTAAGTTCCTGATTTTGATCATTTAACTCTGATTCTGTAAGAGAATGTTCTTGTTTTTAGAAAACACACACTGAAGTATTTTTTTTAAATCCTTACCCAAGGATATTTTTCCATTTATCTTCAGATAGAGTGAGATGGAGAAAGAAAGAGAGAGAGTGTGTGTGGGGGGTATCAATGTGAGAGAGATACATCGACTGGTTGCCTCCTGCAGGACCAGGGACCAAACCACAACCGAGGTACATGCCCTTAACTGAATCGAACCTGAGACTCTTTGGTCTGCAGGCCGACACTCTAACCACTGAGCCAAACCGGCCAGGGCCACACTGAAGCATTTAAGGGTGAAGAAGCATGTGTCACGCACATTAAAATCATCTTCACGAGTTTCAGCAGAAATGAGGTTACAAGTACCTGCAAAGGATAGTATGACCCAACAGGAGGCGCTGGAGAACCTGAGTAATGCCGTGGCTGGATGTGCCTGCCTGGATTCCCCCTTCACAATGATAACCCAGGTGTTAAGCAAATTGCTTAATATCTCTACTGTCCTTTGTTTCTTCATCTGAAGTTGCTAAGAAAAATACTAGCCATCTACACTTACTCAACCTTAATCCGTGCCAGGCACTTGTTTCAAGCACTTAATGTGCATTAACAACAACCCATGTCAAGTGAGAAGACAGAGCACAGAGAGTAAAGTAATTAGCTCAAGATCATACAGCTGCACAGTAGTGGTGGCCAAAACTGAACTGCTAGCTTGGTCCATTGTCTTATCCAGTAGTGTTTCTATGAAACCTAAGTGAAATATGCCACACACTAATTTAGTGCCTGTGCCATGGGAAATGCTTGGTAAAGTTTGGCCAATCACTGGTATCAACCCCATCACCACCATCAATGGTGCCCTGCAGCCTGCATTTGCTGGGCTCTAACTCACAGGTTCTTAGGTTCCTTTTTCAGTAAATCTTTTATACAGTATCATCAGTAATGCCACTGATGAGCAAAACACCAGATATCTCCAAAGAGCGAAGGAAAAAGTAAAGGCAACATAAGTGGATATCTTTTCTCACAACAACTGATAACTTTGTATCTTGGTTCCATAAATATTGGCTGTATGATGCATTTAGACTTGAGGACGTTTTTCTTTTTTTTTTGTTTGTTTTTGTTTTTTATCCTCACCCGAGGACATGTTTCCATTTTTTGTTCAGATAGAACGGGAGGGAGAGAGAAAGGAAGAGAGAGAGAGAGAAACATCGATGTGAAAGGGACACATCGAGTGGCTGCCACCCGCACGACCAACCAGGGCCAGGGACAAACTGCAACCGAGGTACGTGCCCTTAGCGGGAACCGAACCCGGGTCTCTCTGTACCGCAGACCGACACTCCAACTGCTGAGCCAAACCGGCCAGGGCTTGAGGACGTTTTTCATTCTACAGTATTTGGATTCCTTCCATAGGATACCACAGAGCCAGAGGGAAACGATTTATGTTCAATCAGAGCTGTAGTGTACATATTTTGGGCATGTATTTGGGCTTTTCTCCAGAAATTATGCTAATATATCTTGTCTAGTAAATGATACTTAATGCCATTCAAACCAGATGCTACTTCACAAGTCCTTTCCTGTTTGTTTTATAAGATGTGTTAGTTCCTTTCAGAGTGGCCTTTCATAGTGTTCCTACGTTGGGGTTGATACTGAATGGATGGGCCATCCAGTCATGTTCCCTAAATTCAGAAGGAGACTACTGTAGACCGCTAGGGCTGCCGTGACAAAGAACCACAGACTACGTGGCTTCAACAACATAAATTTATTTCCTCACAGTTGTGGAGGCTGGAAATCTGCGATGAAGGTGTCAACAGGGCTGGTGTCTTCTGTGGCCTCTCCTTGGCTTGCAGACGGGCAGCTTCTTGCTGTGTTCTCACATGTCTTCCCTCTGTACAAGTCTGTGACCTAATTTCCTCTTACAGAGACACCAGTCATACTAGAGACCACCCTAATGACCTCATTTCAACTTAATTACCTCTTTAAAGGCCGTATCTCCAAATAAAGTCATAGTCTCAGGTACGGACAGGGTAGGACTTCAGCATGTGAATTTGGAGGAAAACAATTCAGCCCTAACAGAGACTTGGTGCGCAGGCATCAACGTTCCCTTGTGAATCGCTGTGAGTCCGGCTTCTGATGCGCCTGTCTCCTCAGGGTCGCCTCCGGGAACTAATCCTGGAGCTTCCATCCTTGCAAAGCTCCAGGCCTGCTCTCGGATCTCCACTGTCTCCTTCTTGATGCCCCACTCAGCAGACTCGGGACCATCCTCATTGTGATTCTCAGTGCCTACTAGGTTTCTCTGTGTGGTGGTCCCAGATAACAGGTGTGGGTCAAGATACCAGACACAGGCATAATAGGCTGGTATCAGCGCTGAATTCAATACCCGGCAATGTGGCTATGTGACTTGGAAATAATCCACTCTCTTAATAGCTGGTATAATTTTAGTACTTTATTTGCTGCAAACATTGAATTTTGCCATCAGGCCTCATAGAAAACAGCACTGACAACTTCCAGAAACATATTGACATGCCTAACAGAGTACACAGCTGAGCAGAAATGTTCCGAGTGGGCTGTGACAGGCACGAGGAAAAGCAGAGGGTGTGAAACTAATCCTGAATTCAAGCGCTCTGGGTCAACCCCACATCTCCCTGCCCACATCTGACCCCTGAGTGAAGACCAGAGACCTGTAACCCCGAGTCTGCCGCTGACTCTGCAGAGAATGTCACCCTCGCTCTCTGTTTCCATGTCAGCAAAATGGAGATAAAAAAGATCATTCTCTTCCCTTCGAACTATTGTAAAGGTAAGAAAATAAGATAAAACTAAAAAAAAAAAAAAAAAAAAAAAAACACTCAGTAACACTCAGAAGGGATTCAACAAATATCATTTTAATTCTTAAAATGTAAAACCAATTTAAACCCATTAAATTTGTTATTTTTATTCTGACATCCACTGGTTTATGCTCATTACCAGATAAAGACTGAATGGCTCCCACAGTAAAATATTCAATCCCATAAGAAGATTTATATCTATGATTTTATTGTCCTTAATCTATCTATGATTTTTTAAACTCTAGATCCACCTGTATAAGGGAAGAAACAAGAGTAATTGTGATTTTACACTCTGGAACTTGGCTGTAGTATACTATATGACCACCAGGGGACAGCATAGACCAGATGCTGCTGTAGACTTTACTAGATTTCGCCCTGTGGTGGTCCCAGATAACAGGTGTGGGTCGGGATACCAGACACAGGCATCAATATACAATATACACGCGTCAACACCACCCGATTTTATGTTGGCACTGAACTCGGTTTCCAGGCTCTCTCTAAAATGCCAAAGAGCAGGAGCAGGGACTGGCTTTGAGGGGAGGGGAAACAAGTGAGGAGCTACAGGAAAAAAACAAAAACAAAAACAGACCAGGTCAGGAGAGAGCAAGAGATCAGATAGGCCTTAGAAAGGGCTATTAGTAAAGAGCCAACAAGGATTTCATAGTTACAGTATTTTGTATTTTCAAAGTGTTTTATCCTCACTCTTATTCATTATTAGCTAATAATTCCGGACAATCACACTCATATTATCATTGAAAGAATGAAATGAGAAATCAGCACTTGAAGCAGAAAACAGTAAGCATGAGCGCAGGATCCCAATCTGCTGTACCGCTTGTTAAGCATCTGTAAGCACATGACCTCTAGTGGTACAAACAAAACCCCAACCTGGCACCGAGACACAAGAGGAACCAGGTAGAGGGTCAGTGTTACAACAGAAACAGAGACTTTGCACTCCTTCCCACTCGTGAGGGTCAGAACCCCCAGCGTAGCCTGTTCTGTCAACCAAAGATGGGGCCCGGCTGCCGGGAGCCAAGGGAACTAAGGAAGCATCCCATGGACAGAGAAGTGGGGACAGGGCCAGCGACCGCGTGCTCCCACACGTGGACTTCGCCCACCCCGTGTGGACGCTCCTGAGCCCGCCTGGAGTCCTGTCTGTGAGCTAACTGTGGGGTGACCTGCGGTCGCCGGGCAGGAGTGGGGACGGGATCGGTAGGTGAGAGCTGGCTGTTCACAAGGGGCAGGCTTTGATGCGAGCAGAGCAGAAAGTTTGGCCGAAACTCAACACCTCTTAGAAGTACAGATTAGTCAAGAGGAAGAAAGGAGAAGGCATTGTGGAAGTTTTCAAGAAGGAAACAAAGATGCCTGTGTTTCGTATCGCTCAGCTGCCTCAAGAAAATGTCCATTTGTTTTCTTTACACTCCTTTTACATTTTAAGTGGAATCCAGTGAATGTGTCTTTTCAGTGTTCCCAATTTCACCGTTTTCACTACACCTCGTGTTGCCATTTTAATGAAGCATCATTTTTCCAGAGGGTGTGGGAACAAAACTTATTTAATGACCTCTCAGAGCAAACACTGGGTTCTTCAAATATTTCCCTGAATTAAAACTCCCACCCCACAATTCACTTCCTTTTAAAAAGCCAGTTTGCCAGCTACTGCGAACCAGTAAACAGGGCTTTCCTTTACTCGCGAGCCGCAGGGTTTTCGTGGAGTCTCACAGCCTGAGGAGTCCACGAGGAAGCCGGACTCCCACCTCGCCGTGCCCTGGGGGGGCTCAGTGACACCATGTGCCTTACAACCCTGCAGCACACAGGCTTAGGGGACTCAGCAGAGACCTGGGATGAGATTATCCAGTCCAACACCTCACTTTACAGGTGAGGAAAATGAGGCTGGTGGGACAGGCATGCAGAGGACACACAGGTGCCATGGGAAGAAGGGGACACGAAGGTTGGCCCTCTGTGGTTCCCCACCCCCTGCCTCAGCATCACTTAGGGTGACTGTGCAAAGTGCATGTTCCTGAGCCCCTCACCAACCCTACCGCACTGGCATTCCTAGGCGTGGGGACTGGGAATTGACAGTTCACCCCAGGTGAACAGGTGTGGAGACAGACAGATCTGGGTTTGAATCCCACCTCTGCTGCACATTTAGCAGGCGGACGTCTCTGAACTCCATTTCTTCACCTGTAATTGAGGGAGAGCTGTGAGTGCTCCCTTGATGGTGCACAGAAGCACACTCAGACCCCAGGGACCGGCATCCATGGTACACACTCAGTAAGTGTGCCTGCCACCGGGGGTGCTGGGTTTGAGTCGCAGAACCCCTGTACACAAACTGTATGAGCTTGGGCACATCACTTGTCTCCAATGAGCCTCAATTTCCTTGTCTGTAAATGAAGATAATAATAGTCCCTCCTCCCAGGAATGTTGTGACGGCTGAATATCATAGTGCAGTAGCATGTTCCAGTCATGAAACAAAACCACTCCAGGTCTTTCAAAAGGACAGAATGCAAGGTGGGGATTTGGTTCCAAAGGGGATGGAAGAGCTAAGAAGCCAAATGGAATAAAGAGGCCACCTAGATACTAGCTGCTGAAAGGACAAAAGAAGGAGGGGGTTGCACAAGAGTCAGGGTGACTAGCAGGAGCTAGGACTGCCATGGCCGGCCAAGTCGGGAGAGCCATCGCCACAGAACAGGACTGGCTGCTGCTGGATGGGGGCACCGCAGGAGGCAGACTTCCCTCCTCCACCCCCACAGTCTCCGCCAGGGCCTCTCCTGACCCAGAAGAGGTAGAAGTCAGAAGACAGGGTAACCTGGGAAGAGTAGTCAGCCCTCTGTGTTCACAAGTTTCGCATCTTCAGATTCAACCAATTGCAGATTGAAATTATTTAGAAAAATAATCCCAGAAAGTTCCAAAAAGCAAAACTTGAATTTGACACATGCCAAGCACTACACTGAACCCACATGAATGAAGTGATGTGTACGCTGTGTACAAATACTGTGTCATTTTACATCAAGAACTTGAGCATCTGTAGATTTTGGTCTCCTGGGGTGGGGGTGGGGGTCAGGGGGCACGGATCCTAGAACCAATCCCCCCGGGATACCAAGGGAGGACTGGAGTTCCTGGAGATGAAAAGCAGAATAAATGGGTGGGCATGGAGCCTGAGAGTGAATAAGCAAATGCCCAGCACACACCCATAAAAACATGGACACGGTCTCAGACTTAGAGGAGGCATTCTATTAGTGCCTGTCGCTGTAATTGTTAACTAAAGCAGATAACAGCCCAAGGCAATGGCTCTTGGCAAAAAGGAAGTATGTGTTAATGGAAGCCTGGCTTTCACTATTCACATACATCATTTCTGATTGCTATGTGGAGGGAAAGTCCTGAAATTAGACTCCCAAATGTGCCACTTATAAAATAAGCCTCAATATCTTTGTATGAAAGTATGAGTAATACACCATTTCACAACATGTTAACGATGCAATGAGATCACAGACATAAACATATTTTATATACTTGAAAGTCATATACAAATACAGGGTATGTTTGTATTCTCAAAAGGGGGATATTTTCACCCTGGCCAGGTGGTTCCGTTGGTTGGAACATCATCCAGTCACCAAAAAATTTTGGGTTTGATCCTGGGTCAGGGTTCATATGGGAGGCAACCGATCGATGTTTCTCTCTCCCTCTCTCTCTCTTTCTCTCCCTCCCTCCCTCCCCTTTCTCTCTCTCTAGAAATCAATCAAACCATTTCCTTGGGTGAGGATTAAAAGAAAAAGGAGAGATATTTTCAAAAAACAGCTATTGGCTTCGCGATGACCCAAATTCAATATAATTACTTTTTTTCAACTAACTTTTCAAGTTCATTTTCTTTTCAGGAATTCAGAGAAAACACTATTTGAGCAAGTACTATTAAATACATAGGTCAGTGCTATCAAAGTGATGTCCCAGCCAATAGCTCACACCAAAACATCTTAGCAAATGTGATCACAACTTATTTTGTAAAGGCAAATTCTTCCAAATCTCATGAGCCTTGACTGCCCAGTGTCTGCTGTCTGCACTGATCAGTTTGGTGGAACAGTGCTACAAAATATAATAAAATATGTATTTAACAAAAACCATTATTTGACTAATCTCTTTGTATACTTTAAATGTACTATTATCATTTAATTTATTATATAATAATAATTATTGTTATAACTATTTCATTTTCTCAGCTGGAAAATCATTGATACTTAGCATGGTCAATTAACTTGCCCAAGGTCCCTCAGCTTGTCACCAGAAAAGCCAGGATTTAATCTCAGGTCTGACTGAGTTTTTTGTTTACTTGTTTGTTCTTTGCGGGGGGGGGGGGGGGGGGGGCGGGAGGGAGAGAGAGAGAGAGATTTGTTGTTCCACTTACGCATTCATTGGTTGCTCCTTGTACGTGCCCTGACCGTGATTGAACCTGCAACTTTGGCGTATCGGGATGACACTCCAACCGACTGAGCAGTCTGGCCAGGGCAGGTCTGGCTGAGTTTAAAGCTGGTTGCTCCCCTCTGCCATCCTACACCATTTGCCTTTGGGTACTGGTAACTGAAGAAGATGATTCTGTGTCATCAGTTATAATGGAATGAGCCCCAAACCAGTAAGATCTAAATTCTAGGCAGCCCGGCTCTGGCCCGTGCTGTGTTTTCATGCACAAAATGAAAAAACTGATTAGATGGTAAACTTTACAGTGTAACATGTGATAAGTTTAAAAAATTCCTGATTACTTATCAAAATTCTGATAACTAAAACGTTCTTGTTTTGGCATGGTATTTATGCACAGTTAACTACATTTTATATCTTCACAATGAAAAACTGTTCGCTTCTGTTCTTTGGTTTCTTGTTCGCTTGTTTAATTAGTTCAAACCATTGTGCTAGGCATTGTGAAATATTCTGAAATTTACTATTCTCAATATACTTTAAAAATCTTAAAAATTTCCCCCAACCTACTACATTGTATATTCAGGCGATCGCACGTTGTTGGTTTTAACAAAGACTGTCTTGGGACATAACCAAACAGCCAGCATGCCCCATCGTGTCATCATCATGGAACGGCTGGCAGAGCTTGTTCAGGCTGGTGAGCCAGGCTCCAGGCCAGCAGAACAGCCGGGAGGTCCCGGAGAGGAGAGGAGGGAGGGCCGGGCGAGGACAGTGCCCAGATAAGGTGGAGGCGGAGCATGCAGAGGCTGGAGTAGCTCCACAGATTGGTCTGGGCTCCCACACAACTTTTAAAGGAGGAAAACCAAGCCCAGATGTGTATGGCTTGACATTTGCCAAAAACAAAGATGAAAGCCAACTGTCTGAATGGGAAATCCCAAGAGAAGTCAATAAGGAGACAGCCAGGATAGAAGGTATTTGAAGGTGGACAAAGTGACCAAACCCCTCATTTTCCCTGGACCACAGTGTGGACAGCCAAAGGCATTAACAGTGAGGGACCACTCCCCAGGAACACAGAAAAGTTTGTCCCCAAAGAGCTAAACCAGCGGATCTACACATAATGTAAGAGGTTAGTCATGTGGGTTCTTCAAGAGACTATTGAAATGTGTTCAGAAAAACCCAAAATGCTAATCGAGGGGCCCAGGAATCACCGAAGGTAGGCTGACTTGGAGTGTGACAGTAATCAGGAAAGCAGAAATGTAGTCAGCTATATTGAACCCTATCAGGAGAAAGACTGAATTTCAAACCACAGTCCTATTCCACACACAGGTAAACGTGAAGATCCAGACGAGGGCCGTACTCACACAAGCTCTGATAAAGGAGTGGGTGGAGTAGCCCGCAGACTCCAGCAATAAATACAGTCAGTGGACTCAAACATATATGGCTGCTGAAACCCAATGTGATTAATTATCTGATTCTATATTGTACATTATTATTACAAAATAACCCACAATATTTATATTATATTATTATCTGATTCTGATTCTATATTCACCAGAGAAGCTCCTGATTGTACTTTTTCTACCCAAAGACAGCTGCCAAGAGAAAGCTAATATGTTCATTACACTGGCCTTAATATCCCAGTCAAAAGGATGCTCAGAGTTCTCATTGCAAGATAACACTGGCGCTTTGATTTATACATCAGTCTCTTGTTGCCTGAGTTAATGGGAGTCTGCTCCCTGAAGAGCAGGATCCATACCAAGTGTGTTTAAAATTTTAAATATTTGAAGATTTAAAGCTGAAAATTGAACCTAGTATTGATGGTGTGGAATCTACAGAAAATAAATGCTTATTTAGGAGGCATGTGGGCATTGACAAAATTAACCTTCCTTAATAATATCCCAACATTGCCAAATGCCATCATTAAATTTAAACAACAGTATTGGGTGTGCATGTGCCAGTTCACCTCAAATGCTGCACAATATAAAGCAGCTTGAATCCTGCAAAACTGCAAATCCTGTCATAGGCCAGGTCTGTGTCATGGGAAGGATTCAAGGTCTTTAAACTATAAATAAACTCAGGAACACTGGACATTAAATTGCAAACATCTACAGTTTAGATGTGGTAAGTCACAGCAGTCAGCCTAGTTTTCTGTGTCCCTCCAATTACATGTCCTTCAGAGCCTCACTTAGACACTTCTGGGACTTTTAGCATTTCTTAGCAATTTAAACCATGTGCACCAAAAATCAAATAGCCCTCTGGCCATAAACAAACAACCCACAATATTTGTGTTAGAATGGTTACATCCTAAAAGTGAAGAAATAGGAGACATTATAGCTAAAAGGACTAACAAATTTGACCCATATAAAAGTTTCAAATTTCTGTCAATGCAGCTATCAATATTTCACTTGTAAAGCCAAAAAAAAGATTAGAAAGATATTTGCAGCAATATGTCAATGTCAATAAAGGGGCAAAAAAATTTATTTTAAGGTATCCACACTTTCTAATAAATAAATTAAAATGGAAAGAGAGAAATTCTATTATGTACCTATTTAAAAGTAAGAATACCCAGCAAAAATTAAGTCAGGAAGAAAATAGATTCCCACCTGCCGCTGTTAACAGCACATATTTATACAACTCTTCTGATTTCATTATACATCAAGGGTAATGAAATCATTTACATTCTTCTACAATTCCTCTGGCTTTAAAGTTTTTATCCTAAGAAAAAATATTTTTGAAGGAAAAAGCTACATGCATTAACATAATCATACATAATAGAAAAACTGAAAACAACCTAAATTGCCAACAATTGAGAAATAGTCAAGCTGACTGTGATACACAACTCAGTAGAATGTGATACAGTCAATTAAAATTCTAATGTTTAGCTCTGTATAATACTTTGGGGAAATGTTTAGAACATGTTAAACAAAAGTCTAAGTATCTAATTTTAAGTGTGTCACAACTATAGCTGTGGCAATATGTGAGCATGTGACCAAAATCAGGGAGAGAACAGAAAACGAGAAAGCTCTTGTGATGTATTTGAATCTTGGCTCTACCACTTCCTGGCTGCAAGGCACAGGGCATGTTACTTAAGGTCTCTGTGCCTCAAGTTTCCAGTCTACAAATGGGGATAGTGATAACTCCAACGTAGTAAGGTTAGTATACAGATTAGATAAGTTCTTGCATGTAAAAATGCTTAGAAACTGTGTTTTTTGTGTAAAGTATAACATATGTGTTATACAAATGATTATTGTTAGTCATTACATTATTCTCCCATGATATTATTCCCATAGCCTTCATAATAAGTAAAACTTAGAAAGGACACTTAAAAAATTCTCTCCCCAATGTTTGTACATTGTTGTTAAAGCTTTTTTTCATTTCTATTGAGAATATTTCATAGCATCCTCAAGAACATTTCAGTTTATTGAACACATATTATGGACATGCTAAGTGCCCAGCACCACACATCCCTGGCCTCCTGGAGTTTAGAGTTAGTTAAAACACAGTCCTAACAGTCCTGATGTCTTCAGCCTTGCACACCACCCTCCCATCTCAAATCACAAATACCATTCCATTATTTTATTAGTTTGTTAGTTTTTTTTGCCACTGGTAATGCACCCAAAATATTGTTTTAGTTTTTACATTATATTTATATAAATAGTCTTAAAGTTTATAAAGTGTGCCTCTGTCTTGAATGAACTTCTATTCTTGTTAGAGTTGAACAAATATAATAGCTTAGTAAATACCCTATCAGTATTTAACAATTGCCATTCCACCCATTCCATGCAGATTGTTGCTGCGGAGAATAATCTCTGTGACATAAATCCAGCACGTGGCTGGGTTGCCAGAGGAACAGCAGAGGGTCGAGTGGAGTGCTAGGACCCAAGACTTGAAACAGAGTTGGCCCACTGGACTGCGCATGAAGTAGTGTCACAGCAGATTCTGAGATAAAAGGGCACCTTGACCATGGCAGTTGGAACATCCATAGGGCAGGTTTTATTATGTGATCTTCAATCTGATAAGCCACCGATGGTTAAGGATCACCAAGATGCCCATTAACTCTGTTCATTTCCAGGGTCCTTTACATTTGATTTTGTCTCCAGTCAAAATGTGAAATAAGAAATCAGAAAAAAAAACATTTACTTCCTTGGAGCCAGAACATGACATTAACGATGGCTGCCTCTATCCCAACTCAGGAATGCTTCTGACTGCCAATGAAATACCCAGGATGGGCATCTACTGCACTCTGATTTGGGGTCCTGCCCCCAGGTGGTATTCCTTCTTAGGCGACTTAAAAGAAGAATTAGAATAGAATCCAGAAAGCATGGTTATGACATTTACAAATTTGTTACCAAGAAAGACCTTGAAAATTTAGGGCTCACACATCTCATTGGGTCATGTTTTCTCCAGACATATATGCATGGATTTTCATGGATTTAAGACTATCACAAGGTGAAGTTGATAGTAAATCCATTTGCTTATGAAGATATAGGAAAGGTAAGATCCAGCAGAAGGCAGAAGAAACACATGTACAGAGAGTCCACGTAAAATAATTGCCAAAAGTTAACGAAGAGTTGGCACTAAATTAATTGAGGAGGGAGGAAGAGGAGAAGCAAAAAACTACATGGAAAAAGAAAGTTAAGAGCCTTCCTAATATTCTCACCAAAAATCAATTTAAAGTTATGTTTGAGAACCTTGACTTCCACGTAGTGAAAAAAGGAAGAAGAAACTAAGACTCAGAGCAGCAAGAACATCCTGAAAAAGAAGAGGAGGGAGAACTGGAAGGAAACCAAGTGATGCAGAAGGTCCTGAGAGTTCGGAGGACGAGAAAGACTGGGTTGAAGAGGCCAGGAAAGGGAGCAGACTTCTCCAGCAGGAGGAGGGCGTGGAGCAGCAGGAACGGCCCTGAGAGGACCAGCAGACAGTCCTCAAGCCCCAGTTTTATGAGATCAAAGCAGGCAAAGAATTCAGAAACTTCAAATATTCTGTCACCAAGCAGAAGCTGATGAATAAAATCCTGGAAGATCGGTTGAATCTTGAGCCAAAAAATGGGACAATGAATGTACCAGACACCACAGTTGGCAGCAAACAATTGGCATTCTCACCAAAGGGGTCTGAACAGCAGAAGCAGCAACGGGAGGCCACGAAATTGCACCAGGAAAGGAAAGCATTCTGTCCTCTGCCAGTCCTCTGAAGTCCAGCCACAGAGAGGACAGCTGATGCCTGAGTCTGGAAGTGATCCTGACGCATGCGGAAGGAGTTCGTCTCCCCAAGTGGATCATCATTAGATCACACTGAACACAGACAGGGAGACGCCCATTTCCACTTATTTATGCATTCACTGGTTGACTCTTATAGGTGCCCTGACGGGGCATCAACCCGCAACCTTGGCATATGGGGATGAAGCTCTAACCAACTGAGCTACCAGGCCAGGGTATGGTGGTTTCTTAATATTGTGAAATGTGCAGCGTGAAACAGGATGTTCTCCTGTTAAAACAAAGGTTGGTCATGTTCCAGGAACTTTGTCTTACAGGGCCACTGCAGCTCACAAGGGAGCCACCCAGAGGCACTGCTCCTGTCTCTGCTACTGTGCAGCCCTGCTGGTGTTTGTGTTTATAAGTATGCCGGGAGGTTTGTTGCTGGTGTTACTTTGGGATTTCAAAATTTTTTATACCAAGGCAATATAAATGAATGATAATAACAACCTAAAATAACAAGTGGAAACTACTAGGTATTCTTCTATACTTGACACAAGATTAAATACAGATTTTTTTTTTCTGTTTCTTAAGCACAGTTAAAGATAAGTTGAGTGAAGAAAACATTTATAAAAATAAATACTTTCATTTGAACAGAAAAATTATAATAAAAGCCAAGGTCCTTAGGATGGACTGATCAGAGCCTATCTGCTTCTGCACCCCTGTATTATCCTGCTTCCTACTGCTCCCCATTCCTGCACTTCCTTCCAGCACCAGGCTCCTGCTATTCCTGCCAGGCAGGTCCTACCGTACACCCTTTGCTTCCCCTGACTTGGGACCTGCATCTCTCAGTTGTTCACTTGCTAACTCCCTTGTCTTCTTAAATCTTTGATAAAGTCTCAGCAAGGAGACTTACCATGAGCATATATATAATTTAATACTGCCTGCAGCCTGCCCCTGACGCCAGCACTCTTGATCCTTCTAACACTGCTTTACTTGTCCCATTTCCCTTATCACCCTCACCTTCAGACATATTATACAATTTACTTATTTGTTGTCTGTCTTCCTTTATCGCACACATAGAAAGAGAAACACTTGTAGAAGGTAAGCTCGCTAGAGGCAGACATCTTTGTGTGTTTTGTCATTGATGTATCTCATGATTCTTTTTTTTAAATTTTTTTTTATCTTCACCCAAGGACATTTTTTAATATTTTGTTCAAATAAAGTGGGAGGGAGAGAGAGAGAGACATCAACGTGAAAGGGACACATGGAGTGGTCGCCACCCACACGACCCAACCAGGGCCGGGGACAAACTGCAACCAAGGTATGTGCCCTTAGCGGGAACCGAACCAGGTCTCTCCAGACTGCAAGCCAATGCTCTAACCACTGAGAAAACCAGCCAGGGCTCATGCTTCTAAAACAATGTCTTGCCCTAGCCTGGGTAGCTCTGTTAGTATGAGTCTCATCACAATACACCAAGGTTGCAGGTTCAATCCCTGGTCAGGGCACATACAAGAATCAACAAATTAATGCATATATAAGTGGTACAAAATTAATGTTTCTCTCTCTCTCTCTCTCTCTCTCTCTCTTTCTCCTTTCTGCTCTCTCTCAAATCAATCAATAAAATTAAAAAAAAAAAAAAAAAGAAACAGCCCCTGCCAGTGTTGCTCAGTTTGAGTATCATCCTGTACACCAAAAGGTGGTGAGTTCTGTTCCTGGTCAGGGCACATACCCAGGTGCAGGATTGATCCCCAGCCGGGGCACGTGTGGCAGGTGGCCAATCGATGTTTCTCTGTCACATCAATGTTTTTCTCTCTCTCAATCTCTCTCCCTAAAATCAGTTTTAAAAATTAAATTTAAAAAATTTAAGTCCTTTATAAAAAATAAAATAAGCCCTGGCCTGTTTGGCTCAGGAGTTAGAGGGTCAGCCTGAGGACAAAAGAGTCATTGGTCCAATTCCAGTCAAGGGCATGTACCTCGGTTGTGGTTCATCCCCAGCCCTGGTTAGGGTCATGTGGGAGTCAACCAGTCAATGTGTCTCTCTCACATCAGTGTTTCTCTCTCTCTCTTTCTCCCTCCCTCCCTCTCACTTTATCTGAAGATAAATGGAAGAATATCCTCGGATGAGAATTTTAAAAATAAATAAATAAAATAATGCCTGGCCTATATTTGACACTCCATATTTGTTAATATCTCCATGAATAAATGGAAGGAACAACAAAGCACCATCAACAGCAGTTGTATCTGGAAAAGTGAACTGGGTGAATGGAGTAGAGATGGAAAAAATGTGTAATTGTATTCATTTTTCTTCTTTTTTAATGTTGTAATTTATGTTAACTATTGGTTGGGCATCATACCATGCATCAAGATTGCCAGTTTGATTTCTGGTCAGGGCACATGCCCGGGTTGCAGGCTGAATTCTGAAACTTGTGTACATGCCCTGACCGGGAATCGAACCAGTGATATTTTGATGCATAGGACAATGCTCAACTAACTGAGCCACACGAGCCAGGGCAACAAGTGTTAAAATGCAACAATTTCTGAGCAAGATAAGTAAAACTGCCTGGATGGTGTGGCACAGTGGTTAAGCACTGACCCACGCACCAAAAGGTTGCTGGTTCGATTCCCGGTCAGGGCACATGCCCAGGATGTGGGCCAAATCCCCAGTGGGGGGCATGCAGGAGGCAGCCAATTGATGTTCTGTCTCATCGATGTTTCTATCTCTCTCTTCCTCTCCCTTCCTCTCTCTCCAAAATCAATAAAGGAAAAAAATAATAATAAGAAGAAAAACTAAATCCATCTCCAGATACATGAGTTAAACTGTAGAACTCTAATTAGAAAGACATTTTTAATAGCAAATAGAAAATCAATATAGATTACCAACAAAGAATTAACAATTAAACCACCAGCAGATTTCTCTTCAACAATAACAGAAGACAGAAGGCTGTTGAATGCTTATTTTCAAAAGGCTAAGGAAAAAAAATAACAATAATATACCCAACTGTCATTCGAGAATTAGGGTGACTGGTCTGTTTGGCTCAGCAGTTAGAGCATCAGCCTGCGGGCGAGACCTGGGTTCGGTTCTCGATAAGAGCACGTACCTCAGTTGCAGTTTGTCCCTGGCCCCAGTTGGGGGTTATGTGGGTGGCAACCAGTCAATGTGTTTCTCTCACATCAATCTCTCTCTCTCTCTATCTTCCTCACTATCTGAAGATAAATGCAAAAAATGTCCTCGGGTGAGGATTAAAAAGAAAAAAAGAATTAGGGTGAAATTAAAGACACTTTTGGAAAAAGGAAGTGTCTTGGTTCAGGCTGCCATGACAAAATACCATGGACCGGGCTGCTTAACCAAAAGGTATTTATTTCTCACCGTTCTGGAGACTGTAAAGTCCAAGATCAAGGTGCCAAATGAGTAGGATCCTGGGGCAACCCACTTCCTGGCTTGCAGATGGCTGCCTCTTCACTGTGCTCACTCACAAGGGGCAGGGGAGTGGAGGAGGTGTGCTTTGTTCTCTCTTCCTTTCTTACAAAGATACTAATTACATCATGGGACCCACCCTCATGACTTCATCTAAATCTAATTACCTCCCAGAGGCCCCACAGTCATACACCTTTACACTGGGAGTCAGGGCTCAAGATATACATTTTAGGGAGATACAAACATCAGTCCATAACACAAGGAAAAAATGTTTACCACTAATAAATCATTTGAAAAAAAAAAACATTAATAACGAATATATTCAGGAAAGAAGAAAATCAAAAGCAAAATAAATTAAAAATTAAAAAGAAATGATGAGTAAAGAAAGTAATAAACATGTCAGTAAATCTAAGGCAAACATTGATTGTCTAGTACACTAATAATGAATAACAGAAGTTATAAAAATAAGATGGAACTCACCAGCTGGACAGTAATAAGTAAAATTGTGGGGGGCAGTGACTACAGCATTCCCAGAGTTAAAGCATTCCCAGAACCTTGTATTGTTTAGCAGAAGGTATGTAGAGATATTAATTAACAATAGATTTTAAGTATTCATGTTAAAATATGAACTAGTAAAAGAATAAAAATAGGATTCTTCAAAACCAATCAACGGGGAGTAGAATAAAGAAACCCTTATTAGAAAAAAAAAAAAACAAAAAACAAGGAAGGGACAAAATAAAATAGAATAGAAAAAGGAGCAACATACTTTTTAAGTTTTCTTCAACTGAAGTTTACATATTGTACAAAAAAATTAAAATTAAATTTCATCAGTTAATCCCATCTTTGGCTAGTTTGCTTTTACATGCTTTTAATATATCCCAGTAGTCCTTGTGTTTTGTTTTCTTTTTTAGAGAGAGAAAAAGGGATGGGGGTGAGGAGAGAGAGGGAGAAATATTGATTTGTTTTCCACTTATTTATGCATTCATTGGTTGATTCTTGCATGTGCCCTGACAGGGCATTGAACCTGAGACCTTGGGAAATCTAGACGATGCTCTAACCAACTGAGCTACCCAGCCAAGCTCTACCCCAGCAGTCTTTCAATGTTTCTTTGCTTTCTGGCATAACAAAATGTCCTAGGCATGTCTTGTACATTTCTTGCTCCAGACCTGGAGTCAGCAGTTTCTCAGAGGAGTCTGGTTTCTTTCATTGGGAAATGGCACTGAGAGAATTCAACCAGGACACCACGGGTGCTCTTTGCCACTGGAGTGCCGTTGCTTCTTGAGCTTTCAGTGGGCAGAGTTAAGAAATATGAATATTTTTAGAAATAGAAAACTTAACTATTATTTTGTATTGATATTCCCAACTCACTTTAAAGATGATAGGATTTTACTTAAATTCTTTAATCTTATATTTATATTCTATTTTTCTTATACTACAAATCTTGGTTCCTAATGAAAGTCACATAATTACTTGACTTGTACGTGTGTATGTATATATATGTGTACATATATATATACACATACACACACACACATATATATATATTCAAGTTTATACCTTTATTTTTTTATTTTTTTATTCCTCACCTGGGGATATTTTTCTACTTATTATCAGATAGAGTGGGAGGGAGGAAGAGAGAGAGAGACAGAAAGAAACATCGACGTGATAGAGCCATATCGACTGGTTGCCTCCCCCACAACCCAACCAGGGCCAGGATGAACCGCAACTGAGGTACATGCCCTTGACCGGAATCAAACCTGAGACAGTGGTCTGTGGGCCAACGCTCTAACTGTTGAGCCAAACCAGCCAGGGCTCAAGTTTATACTTTTATTTATTTATTTATTTAATCCTCACCCGAGGACATTTTTCCATGTTTTATTCAGGTAGAATGGGAGGGAGAGAGAGGAAGAGAGAGAGAGAGAAACATCAACGTGAAAGAGACACATCGAGTGGCTGCCACCCGCACAACCGACCAGGGCCGGGGACAAACTGCAACCGAGTTACGTGCCCTTAGCGGGAACCGAACCCGGGTCTCTCTGGACCACAGGCTGACGCTCTAACCACTGAACCAAACGGGCCAGGGCTAGTTTATACTTTTAAAATACCACAAATGATAATATTAAAAATAAGACTAATAATTTATCTAAAAAAATTTTTGTAGTTCTTTTTGTCCTTAGGATAGATCCCATTCAAGATGTACAGTCAGAATTCTATTATTTAAAGTCACTTAAGATAATCTTTTTATGTTGTTATGTTACCAACTTGGTATTAGTTAGGTTTATTGATTTCTATTTGTCATTAATTTTTTAGGCTGTTCTTTTTTTTTTAACTTTTCAATGTAAAATATTTACATGATTCAATAGTCAAATAGCAAACAAGATATATTTAATACAGATACAGATAAAGTTATAGATACAGACGTTGATATAAATACAGATATCTTACATATTATTTTCTTATAACTTTACATATTTCCATAAGATAGAGATACCAGAGTGAATCAACAAGAACACTAGTGACAAACATTTGGTTGCAGTGCTTTACAAATTGTTAATAGCACTGTAATTACTAGCCTATTAGTCATTTTTTTTTTTTTTAGGTTAAATTCTTATTGGTTGTATTGCTGTGCCAAAGAGTAGATCAATCTGTCATTAGTCTTGAAATTACTAAATTCCTCATAGAGATTGTGCCAGTCTGTGCTCCCCCCAGCAATATACAAGGTTGCCTATTTCTCCATAGCTTCCCAACAGATACATTGTCAAACCTTAATGTTTGACATATATATGCCAATATAATGAGTGGGAAATGGTATATTTGTTTCATCATATTTCTAATTTTTTTTCACATCTGATGCCTGATATCAGAAAGTGTCTTACAATTGATGGCATTAAATAGGTACATTTGGAAGCATTTTCTTTGTTTTTTTAGCGGTACATGAAGTGGTGATGTATTTACAGTTCACGGTATTTTACAATCAATGAAATATGTTATATCAATAATCTCAATCAATATAAATGGACTAAACAGTTCAAGTAAAAGTCAAAATTTTTCTGATTAAATAAACGTATCTTTTAAAATTCTGCTATATGTCATTTAAAAGACCTCCACAGTAGCCTGAAAAATTGATAGTAAAATGATGAGAAAAAGTCAAATACTAACCATATAAAATACAGTAGAGCTATATTTTAATATCAGACCAAACAAAATTTAAGGAAAAAAGCATCATTAAAGATAAAGGACAGTCCCACATAATGATAAAATTTAAATCAAAATTCTAAACACATATGCCCTAATAACATTACCTCAAAATATAAAGAAGAAAATAAATAATATTGTAAACAGTAGTCTAACTGAGTGTCATAGAGGAAAATAGTAACTCAATTTTCTCATTAATTGATAGCTCAAACAGACAAAATATTAACAAAGATACAGAAGATTTAAAGAAGACTTAATAATTGCTTGATCTAGTTAAAAGATACAGTAACTTGCCCCCACTCCCTGCCCTCCCAAAGTTAGTGTATTCTTCTCAAGCACATATGGGTCATTTTTGAAAAGTAATCATACACTGGGAAATAAAGTAAGTCTCAACAAATAACAAAAGATCAGTCGGTATTATACAAATGTAATTTGTATATTCTCAATGTAATTAGGATAGAAATCAATAACTATGAATATCCTTTTACAAAATCCACCTATTTGGAAATTGAAACTCTATTAATGCAACTTAAATATTAACAAAATAAAGAAGAAAAACCATATGATCATCTAAACAGATGTAGAAAAGACATTTCAAGAAGCCTGTAATCAAAGTTATAATTAATTATGAAGAGTTAGAAGCATTCTCTTTAACACCAAGAGACACATGCCCCATATATTTTCATCTATTTCATATTATATTGGATACACTAACCTGTACAGTAACACCATAGACAAAACTATTATTACCTGCAAAGAATGTCATTGACTATATAGAAAAATCCAAGAATATCTACCGATAAACTCCCAGAAATAACATTCAGCAAGTTTTCTGATTATAAGATCAGTATACAAAAAGTAATTGTTGCTTATCATCTTCAACAATTAATTTAAAATGTTATTTTTAAAGTATATATTATTTTTAAAATAGCACCCACTCATCCCAGGCCCTCCAAAAGCTCTGTAAGTTACTCAGAAATGAATCTAATACACTGGCCGATTTGGCTCAGCGGTTAGAGCATCGGCCTACGGTCCAGAGAGACCTGGGTTAGGTTTCCGCTAAGGGCACGTACCTCGGTTGCAGTTTGTCCCCTGCCCTGGTTGGGTCATGCGGTGGCAACCACTCGATGTGTCCTTTTTCATCAATGTTTCTCTCTCTACCTCTCTCTCTCTCCCTACAAAAAAAAAGAGAGAGAGAGAGAGAGAGAAGAAATGAATCTAACAAAATATATAAAAGGCCTTTATGGAAAAATCATAAAATATTATTTAAAAAACAAAAAAACTAGCTGCCATCTTGCATCCCCGCATGTGCGCTTCTTCTCAGCTGGTCTGCCCAAGACCCCCTGAGCGCCAACCCTAGTCCTGTCGGCCCGTTTCCTCTCCAACAAGATGAAAGAAATTGTCATGAACCAAGAGAAACGCCAAACTGTAGGCACAAGTGTGCGTTGGTGGGAAAGGAACTGCTCGTAGAAAGAAGAAGGTGGTTCACAGAGCAGCTACAGCAGATGATAAAAAACTTCAGTTCTCCTTAAAGAAGTTAGGGGTCAACAATATCTCTGAGATTGAAGAGGTAAATATGTTCACAAACCAAAGAACAGTGATCCACTTTAACAACCCTAAAGTGCAGGCATCCCGGGCAGCGGACACTTGCACCCTTAGAGGCCTCGCTCAGACAAAGCAGCTGACAGAAATGCTACCCAGCAGCTAAAACCAGCTCAGTGCAAACAGTCTGCCTAGTTTAAGAGACTGGCTGAAGCTCTGCCCAAACAATCTGTGGATGGAAGAGCACCACTTGCTCCTGGAGAGGATGATGATGATGAAGTTCCAGATCTTGTAGAGAATTTTGATGAGGGTTCCAAGAATGAAGCAAACTGAATTGAGTCAACTTCTGAAGAAGATAATCTTGAAGAAGTTACTGGGAGCTGCTATTTTATATTATGACTGCTTTTTTCAAATTTTGTTTATGGATCTGATAAAATCTAGATCTCTAATATTGTTTAGCCCAATCCCCCTGGACATTGCAGCTCTTTTCCGTTTTTGCTTATACATAAATCATTCTTTGTAGCTAATTAAGCTGAAGAGACCTGGGAATAAAGTTTGAAACAGGTTAATAAAATTCTTTGCCTAGTATAATTTTATCTTTGCCTAGTATAATTTTATTTTGTATTTCATTGACATTGTACACAGAAAACAAAGTTTGTAGAAAGCTAATCATGGCATGTAATTTAACATACTCTTTGATGGAATTTTATTACAGATTTAACATGATAGTATAATGTAACAAAGGTGTTATAAAGTTCCTCGTGTTTGCAAACATTTCTCCAGTAGCCCTCAAGGCTTCCATGATTTATGTGATGGGTGTAATTATAAAACAGGAATAGAATACTCCTTTGTGGATGAGCAAGGGTTTTTTTCTTTTAATGTTGTTTATATTGTAAGCATATATTGAGTGCCTTATATGTATTTCCACACTTAATTTTCTCTCATTTAATCCTCAATCTATGAAGTAGGAACTAGTTGCTCCATTTTGTAGATGTGACTGTAAGTTACTTCAAAAAAGTAGAAAAAAATTAAATAAAATAAATAAATAAAAACCCTCAAAAAAGCAAAACAAATAGAAAAAAAAGTGTTACGGTCATGAATGAAAAGATTCAATATTAAAATTTCAATTGTCCCCAACAAAATATATAAATTTAGTTTATTCCAATAAAAGTCTGAAAATATAGGAGGAAGGTATGATTTGATGTCTGAATCTAAAATTCATATGCATGAGTAAAGGAACAAAAGTAGCTAAAAGAATTTAAAGAAAATAGTTAAGAGGAACTACCATGTCAGTTATCAGAACTTATTTGAAAGCTATAATAATCTATTACAATTATCAATAGTTATTGAGTGCTTACCATGTGCTAGGCACTGTACTGAGAACTTAAAATGTAGTAACTCATTTAATACAACACCTCTATGAGTGAATAATTATCAATATCCCTTTTGTATAGAGCACAAAACTGAAGCAGAGAATTTAAGAAAATGCTCAAGATCACATGTCATATCAGTTGTATAAGACAAATTAATCATTGGAACAAATAGATTTCTCAGAAATATCTATATATTTATATAAATACACATTCATAATGTGTACATGTGTGAATATATTTGTGTATATTCAATATATTATACTGGGGACAGCTAGAGATAGAGAGAGATGATAGAGATAGAGATAGAGATAGAGATAGAGATAGAGATAGAGATAGAGATAGAGATGATAGAGATAGAGATGATATAGATATGGATATGGACATGGATATGGATATGGATACTGTCTATGTAGCAGAGGAAGCCTTCTGATCAGTAAAGGTAATATAGACAATTCAACGAGTTGATGAGAAAGTTGTTATCCATATGGAAAACATACAATTAAATCCCCACATTGTTCATAAAGATGTGTTCAAGGTAAGGAGCAAAATTGTGAAATTTTTAGAAGAAAATAAAAGATATCTTTATGGCATCAAAATAATAAGAAATTTCTTGCCCTGGCCAGTGTGGTTCAGTTGGTTGGAGCGTCGTCCTGCACAAAAGGTAGCAGTTCCGATCCCTGGTCAGGGCACTTACTCTTTCATTCACTCTCACTCTCTCACTCTCTCTTTCCCTTCCCCTCTCTCCAAAATCCATAAGCATGTGCTTGGGTAAGGATTCAATTGTTTAAAAATAATAATAAGGAATGTCTTAAATAAGATACAAAAACCAAAATTACCAAAAAGTTGGATAAAGTTAGCTAAAAATTTCTCTACCCAAAGATTACACCAGTAAAATAAAAAGAAAAGACACAAATTGACAAAGAATTAGTATCCAGAATATAGAGACAAAACGTACCACTCATTTTTAAAAGATAAATAATTCTTGTATTATGGGTAAAAAAAATATTACAATTTATAGGAGGAAAAACAAATGGCTAATAAACATATCAAAATGTATATACACTTAACCTTACTAGTAATTAGAGAATTGCAAATTAAAACAATTAGATAATATTTCATACTCATCAAATTGGCAAAAATTAATGTCTGAAAATATCAGATTTTGATACAAATTTGGAGCAATGGAAATTCTCATGGGTGACTGGGAGAAGATAAATCAGCACATCGATTTTGGAGAGCAACTTGGCAATATCTAGTCTAGTTGAAGATGCCCATTCAACATGATCCAGCATTTTCTGGTTAAAAATAATTGCATATGGGACAGCTAAGGCATGTGAAGAATGTATTGAAAAATGTTTATTAAAAAGAAAAATTGGAAGCAGACTAAAATCCCATCGACAGAAGTATGGATAAATGCTATGATGCAGTGAAAATCAAAATTCTAGAACCAGTCCTGGCCAGGTGGCCCACTTAGTTAGAGTGTTGTCCCAATACACAAGGTTGTGGGTTTGATCTCTGTCCAGGACACTTAAAAGAAGCAACCAATAAATGCATAAATAAGTGGAATAACAAATCAATGTTTCTCTGTCTCTCTCCCTAAAATTAATTTTTATTTAAAGTCTAGAATGAAATCTATATAATGGATATAGCACAAAACATAATGTTAAATTTTTTAGAAGCCATCTACCTACACAAGCATATATACAATATGATGTCATTATGTGAATTTAGAAACCATGTGTAGTAACAATATGAAGGCATGCATGAAAATGACAACAATGTGTAATTGTATCACATGTTATATGATTCCATTCAAATGAAGTATCCAGAACAGGCAAGTCTAGAGACAGAAAGCAAATTTGTAGTTGCCAAGGGCTGGAGGGGATTAGAAAACCAGCTAACAGTGATTGGATTTCTTCATAGAATGATGAAAATGTTCTAAAATGATTGTGAATGCACAACTCTTTGTATGTTCTAAATAGACACCATGGGATTGTATACTTTAAATGAATGAATTACATTGTGTATGAATTATATTTTAATAAAGCTATTATGTAACAAAAACAAAATGATAATGGTTACCTCTAGAGAAGGAATTGGGGAATAGGATTGGAGAAAGAACACAGAGGCTCCAGTTTTGTAATGTTTTATAATTTTTATAAAAATCTGAAGAAAACGTGGGTTTCAGAAGTGATAGGTAGAATGTACAAGGGTATTAATTACATGTTCTTTACATTTTATTTATGTTTAGAATACATAGAACTTAAAAGAGTATTTAGGAGCTACTGCAAATAGGACATTGTATCCATGGACTATGACAGGAGATAAAGGCATTAAAGATGCTTCACACCTGAAACTTATATAATTTTGTTAACTAATATCACCCTAATACATTCAAAAAATTTTAAATCCTCACCCAAGGATATTTTTCTATTGATTTTTAGACAGAGTGGGAGGAAGGAAGAGATAGAGAGAAAATACTGATTGGTTGTCTCCTGCATGATCCCGACGGGAATCGAACCAGCAATCAAGGTATGGTATATGCCCTTGACTGAGAATCAAACCTGTGACTCTTTGGTCCACCAGCCCATGCTCTAATCCCTGAACAAAACTGGCCAGGGCCCAATAAATTCAATTTAAAAAAAGAAGGATGCTTCACATGTTTCTGGTTTGGGGGATGATGTGGAACCAAAAGACAGGAAGTGACAGGACAGGGAAAGTGGAGGGAGAGTGGGGGGGCGGGGAGTGGGGAGGAGGAAAACAGGAGAAAATGGGGGGGGGGTAGGCTTTGAGAGGCCAGAGAGTAAATAATAAATTCAGTTTTCCAAGGATCCAATTTGAAATACTTATAAGACATCCAAAGGGAGAAGCCACCAGAAAGTTGGAAATATAAATTTACAAATGTAGTTAGACAGAAGAGTCGTAATTTTCTGTTTACAGGAAGAAAGAGTATCTTCATATTACACGTGTGCTGTTTGGACGATGCTTTAAGGAAACAGTGATGTCAGGCAGGCATCTGGGGCAAAGGAAGACGCCCTCAACACGAAGGCCAGGTGAGGACAAGGCTCAGGAGGCAGAAATGAAAACACACAGCCCGAATGTGGACTGACAAACAGAACCATAGAATAAGCAGGACCTAAAGAGGGGTGGACAAAGGGGCCTGCCTTTATCCGCAAGGCCAGCGTGAAAGGTGTTCGGGGAACCACAAGGAAGCCTCTCCTTGGCTGTGTGCTGAAAGAAACTTTGTCAAAGAATTAGGAAATAGGTTTCCACATGAAACTCAACTCCCTCGGGCTTCCTTCTATTACGAAGAAGTCACCTGTCTGCTCTTCACTAGTGATAGGAACCCTCAGCGGGCCCGAAAGTCTCTTGATGTCCCTGAGCCTTTGCCTCTTGCTCTGCACGGGAAGGATGCGGCTGTTTACCACGGAGGATGTGGTGAAGATCACGCAGCGCTGCGAATGTGAAGGGCTTGGCACAGGGTGTCCCTGACATGAGCTATTCAGTAAATACTCCCCAGACCTCCATATACATTTTTTTAAATACAGATACACTGGCCCTGGCCGGTTTTGCTCAGCAGTTGAAGCATCGGTCTGTGGACCAGAGAGTTCAGGGCTCAGTTCCTGCTTGGGGCACGTACCAAAAAATAAAAAAATTAAATAAATAAATAAATAAATAAATAAATAAATAAATAAATAATTAAATAAATAAATACAGATACACTATATATATATATATATATATATATATATATATATATATATATATTTTTTTTTTTTTTTTTTTTTTTTTTAATCCTCATCTGAGGACATTTTTCCATTTTTTGTACAGAGTGGGAAGGAGAGAGAGGAAGAGAGAGAGATGGAAACATCGATGTGAAAGGGACACATCGACTGGCTGCCACCCACACGACCAACCAGGGCCGGGGACAAACTGCAACCGAGGTACATGCCCTTAGCGGGAACCGAACCCGGGTCTCTCTTGACCGCAGGCGGACGCTCTAACCGCTGAGCCAAACTGGCCAGGGCCAGATACACTATATTTTTGTGAAGAATTTCTATTGTTATGAAACTCTATCCAGATGTCTAGCCCACAAAACATTGATGCGGTAAAAGGCTTTTTATATGTACATATTTAAATTCTGTAATAAAAGTTTTTATTGAAATTTAATTGACATAGAACATTATATTAGTTTCACGTGGAAAACAAAATGGTTCAATATTTGTATATATTGCAAAATGATCACCACAATAAGTCTGGTTAATATCTTTCACCATAAGTAGTTACAATTTCTTTTTTCTTTATTTTTTAACCCTTGCCCAAGGATATTTTTCTATTTGTTTTCAGAGAGAGTGGGAGGGAGGGAGAGAGAGAAAAACATCAATGTGAGAGGGACACATTGACTGGTTTCCTCCCACACTACCCTGACCAGGGCCGGGGTGAACCACAACCGAGGCACGTCCCCTTGAACAAAATCAAACCCGCAACTCATTGGTCCATGGGCTGGTGCTCTAACCACTGAGAAAAACCGGCCAGGGCCAATGTTTTTGTCTTGTGATAAGAACTTTTAAGATCTACTCTCTTAGCAACTCTCAATATACAATGCAGTGTTATTAACTATACTCATTATGCTATACATCACACCTCTCAGATTTACCTATTTTATAATTGGAAGTTTGTACCCTTTGACCATCTTTACCCATTTTTCCCACGCCCTACCCTCCACCTCTAGCACCTTCAATATTTCCCGAGACCCCACATTTTCTTAACAACCCCATCTGACCGAAAAGGTACCTGATGCTGGTAAGTCATACAGCTGGTAAATGTTAGAACCAAAATGCAAACACTGGTTTTCTGATGGTAAATCTCACCTTTCCCCACTAACCCATGAAAATCTTGCATATTAATTCCATGTTTTTAGAAGCATAAATCAGAGTGCTATGGGAGTATGTGAAGCATTTTGAATCACAGTTCACAAATAACATTTTGGAAAAGTTTAGTATTTTTTTTAATTTACTGATTGATTTGAGAAAGAAGAAGAAGAGAAAGAAATATCAACTCGTTGTTCTACTTATTTGTGCATTCTTTGGTTGTATATGCCCTGACAGGAGATCAAACCTGCAACCTTGGTGTATTGGGACGACACTCTAACCGACTGAGCTACCTGGACAGGGCTTGGAAAGTTTAATTGGAGTGACTCTGAACTACCAGTTTGGAGTCAGGAAGTGAGAGGACAAATGCAGAAATCTGAACATGTGGTCCCAAAATATATTATATATTTGCCCAGATGTAATTGTTTTACGAAGAAGTAAGGAATATATAAAAATAGTTTATTCTTCACTGTCACAGATAAACATTCAAGCAATATGCAATTAATCAGAAGCCATTTCTCATGAAAATATTATTTCAATGTGAAATCATTTCCATAAGTACAACTGTGAAATCCTTCAGGAAATTGAAACAGAACACAGTTCAACTGATACAAGTGTGCCTTATTTTCTAGATAGTTTTCACAAGAGCTGAATTTTCAAATATGGTTTCTCATTGACTTTTATTACAAAATTAAAGATACTTTTCCATTTTTTCAAGTAACACATATTTTCAGTTACAGACTGTGTAACAGTATGAATGGCACTATTTATCACTCTACACAAAGGAACATAACTTGACCCATTTTATAATTAAAGACAAGAAACATCACAGTGTTTTTAATAGTGACTATTCTATTATGGTGATTAAATGTAAAAGTAACACTAGCTGAGTGACATTAAGTTATTTAAACTCTTTCAGCCTTAATTTCCTTAACTGTAAAATGGGGAAAATACCTACTTAATGGCATGATTGTGATTATAACATGAAATCATAGATACTAGATGCTTCATCCAGTAAGTGCTCAATAAGTAGTAACAGTGGAAATGCAAGGGACAGTGGCAGGAGTAGTCATTGAAGCACTAATACAGCAGTAATAGTAGCAGTAACAGAAATAATCAGAATCAAGGAGACCACTGGTAAAAGGTGAGACCCTGAACTCATGAACAATGAGAGGAACTTTGAGGATTCCCCTATAAGGAATGAAAGGGGAGGGATGGGAGAACAAAAACAAGGTGAAGACTTGAGCCATTCAGGGGTAAAGGCAACATGAGAAACCCCCTGTGGTGGGGCAAGCAAAAGACATTTAAAAACAAAATTTCTAATTTGTTTTCTGTTGAATTTGGCCAAGCAGTATGCACAGTGGGATCACTCCTGGTGACCCCTAAATGCTGAAGAAAGTCCAGTTCATGACTAAATTCTTTGTGTGAGCAGATTTTGCAGAAATCGAGGGAAGGGCAGAGTTTTTACAGGGAAAGCAAGCACAAAGCCAAGGACCAGCCTAGAGAGCTTGAGGTAGACTTTGCACTTCTGCAGGAAGGGGAATGGGCACCGGAGTTCATCCTAACCAGATCTTAGTGGAAGGGAGATGTCTCCAACATGTGTTAGATGTTTGCTACCTAAATTCTTTTCACTTCCCATTCATCACCATCACCACCAAATCTGGATTCCCCTGATTAACTCCTCTTCACTGTTCCGATTGTTACTTGTCCAAAGTCCGTGTGTCCGACACTGTAAAAGACCAAAACTCAAAACGTCAGAGTTTGGAGTAAGGAAATGTTCACTGATTGAGAAGATGACAACTGAGAAGATGAGAGATATAATGGTGCCTTTAATCAGCTTCAGAAAGTACAGAGTTCAGGCTCCTTTCTTGTCAAAGGAAGGGATAATGGGAGGGACAAGAGATGATTGACAGCCACAGACATCTGGGCATCAGTGGGAGTCTGAGGAAGAAACCTCTAAATCTCTTTGTTCCCCGTAGGTTAACTCCAGCTGATCTGAGTCTGGCCTTGTGGCTCCTGCAAATCTTTGATAAACAATCATTATTTTTGTACATATTTCCCCCACCCCCTAGAGAGAAATCTTCCAGCAAGAGGCTGTTCTTGTAAAAACTCAAGCTACAACAGAATTTCTCTAATGATTAGCCTATCTATATGCAAGAACACAAGCTTGAACAAGATGGAGTTGGAGAGGCTGAGCATTTCACTGTTACAAGATCTCAATTTTCAAGTTACCGAAGGTCTGCCCAGACCCTCCTATGTCCAGATTAGGTATCGCTGCTTGGCTCTACAATAGCACCCGGTACATATCCCCTGTCATAGCACTTTTCAGCTTATAATACGTGAATCATTGACTCTCCCCCCCCCCCATAGACTTTAAACTCTATGAAGACAAGAACAATGTCTTTTTGTGTACACCATTCTATTACTAACACAGAGCACTACACTCAATAGGAACTCAGTAAATCTTCTTTAAAAGAGAAATCAAGCTGAAGAAGGAAGGTGGACGGAAAGCTTGAAGAAAAAGTAAAGCAGTGACCAAAGCATGACACACTCACCTTTTTTAAAAAGGATAGCCCAACCGAAAAATGGCGGCGGAGTGAACGGAGCTACACAGACCGTCTCCCAGAACCAAACTGGAATTACAACTATAACACAGACAAATCGACGGGAAAAACCAACAGAAAAGCAGCTTGCGAGGACCATACAACGAGGGACACCAACTCAATCCCGGTAGGCTTGCGAAGGCGCGAGACGGGGCTGGGAGCCCACAGTCAGCAGCTCGGCAGCGGCCTCAGCTGTAAGCGGCGCCCTCGGGTCACACTCCCAGGCGGCTCGACAGCCCAGCCGGGACAGAGGCTGAAACAGCCACAGCCACTCACCTTGGGCTCCGGCAGAGGGAGGGCGGACTGGACTGGAACTGTGTCTGGACACTCGGGGTTTGGAGGGCGCTCAGAGCTTTGGCTGAGTGCAGCCACTCAGGACTGTGGCCACATTGCTCCTGCCCAGGGCTCTGAGGAGAGGCAGCAGCCCCTCCCTCGGAGATCCAACCCCACCCTGTGGGCCATTGAAGTGCTAATTGAGGCTCACTCACAACCAGCATCTGCCCCACCCTCGTGAAAGCCCCTTGGCTGAGCACCAGAGGGAGTTGTTCAATCAACTGACAACCCAAAACTCATCAAGTAACCTAGACTGCTAGCCTCCAGGCAAAAAGCTAGAGGATAACAGTACGTTTCCTGGGCTGGCAACTTTAACCAGGAAAGTAAGACTTGACAGTGATGTTCAACGTGGGTCCTCCCTCGCTCATCTAAACACAGGAGAGGGAGCCACAAACAGCAGAACACCAACACCCAGAGGGAGAACTTGACAGGCTCCAAAGCCCACAGTGATAGCCAAAATGGTGAAACACAGAAACAGAAGCCAAATGAAAGAGCAAGAGACCTCCACCGAAGATGAGATCAATGTGGAGCAATTAGGCATGTTAACAGAGCTAGAATTCAGAGCCATGATCTTGAGGAAGCTGAACAGCATGAGTAAGGACATAGAGACACTGAAAATAAGCCAATTGGAAATTAAAAACCAACAAGAAGAGATAAAAAATGACATATCAGAAATGAAAAACACATTGGAAGGTTTAAAAAGCAGAGTAGGGGAAGCTGAGGACCGGATCAGTGAATTAGAAGACAGGGTAGAAAAAAGCAACCAATCAGAAAAACAAAAGGAAAAAACTATTAAAAAACAGGAAGACAGCTTAAGAGAACTATGGGACAACTGGAAACGTAATAATATTCGCATCATAGGAGTCCCCGAAGAAGAAGAAAATGAGCAAGGGATAGAGAATATATTCAAAAAAATAGTGAGAGAAAACTTCCCTAATTTGGTGAAGGAAGAAGGCATTCAAGCTCAAGAAGCACAGAGAGTCCCAAGTAAGAAGAACCCAAACAGGCCCACACCAAGACACATAGTAATTAAAATGCCACAAATTAAAGACAAAGAGAGAATCCTAAAAGCAGCAAGAAATAAGCAACAGGTTACCTACAAAGGGAACCCCATAAGGCTCTCAGCTGACTTCTCACAAGAAACACTACAGGCCAGAAGAGAATGGCATGAAGTAATCAAAGTCATGAAAAACAAGAATCTGAATCCAAGACTACTCTACCCAGCAAGGCTATCGTTCAAAATAGAAGATCAAATAAAGAGCTTCCCAGACAAAAAAAGGCTAAGGGAATACATTAGCACCAAACCAGCGCTGCAAGAAATGTTAAAAGGACTGCTGTAATTAGAAGTAGAAATGGGAAGAAAAATAGAACCACACTAAACAAAAATGGCAATAAATAAGTACATATCAATAGTCACCTTAAACGTTAATGGATTGAATGCTCCCATAAAGAGACATAGAGTAGCTGATTGGATAAGAAACCATGACTCATCTATATGTTGTTTACAAGAGACCCACCTCTCAACAAAAGACTCACATAGGTTGAAAGTGAAGGGATGGAAAAAAATTTTCCAAGCAAATGGAAAGCAAAAAAAAGCTGGGTAGCAATTCTCATATCTGATAAAATAGATTTCAAAATGAAGACCATAACCAGAGACAAAGACGGCCACTACATAATAATGAAAGGATCTATCCAACAGGAAGATATAACCTTGATAAACATATATGCACCCAATATAGGAGCACCAAAATATATTAAAAATCTTCTGGAGGACTTCCAAGGAGAAATCGACAACAATACAATCATAGCAGGGGACTTCAACACCCCGTTGACAGCACTGGATAGATCCTCTAGGCAAAAAATTAGCAAGGAAACAGAGACTCTAAATGAAGCACTAGACCAAATGGATTTAATAGATATCTACAGAGAATTGCACCCCAAAACTACAGAATACACATTCTTCTCAAGTGCACATGGGACATTCTCAAAGATAGACCACATGATAGGACACAAAATAAATCTCTACAAGTTCAAGAAGATTGAAATCATATCAAGCATCTTCTCAGATCACAATGGCATGAAACTAGAAATCAATTGCAACAAGAACATGCAAAGACATTTCAACACATGGAGGCTAAATAGCATGTTATTAAACAATGAATGGGTCACCGACGAGATCAAGGAAGAAATTAAAAACTTCTTGGAAACCAATGAAAATGAAGACACAACAACACAAAATCTATGGGATGCAGCGAAAGCAGTTCTGAGAGGGAAGTTCATAGCACTACAGGCCTACCTCAAAAAACAAGAAAAATTTCTAATTGACTGTCTAACCTCACAACTTAAAGAATTAGAAAGCAAACAAAAAGAAAACCCCAGAGCAAGTAGAAGGAAGGAAATAGTAAAGATCAGAGCAGAAATAAATGACATAGAGACCAAAAAAACAATTCAAAGGATCAATGAAACAAAAAGCTGGTTTTTCGAAAAGATAAACAAGATAGATGGACCCTTAGCTAGACTCACCAAGAAACAGAGAGAGAGAACCCAAATACACAAAATCAGAAATGAAAGAGGAGAAGTAACAACCAACACCACGGAAATACAAAAGATCGTTAACAACTACTATGAACAACTATATGGCAACAAATTCAACAACCTAAGCGAAATGGACAAATTTCTAGAAACACACAGTCTCCCAAAACTATTCCCGGAAGAGATAGAAAACTTGAACAGACCAATAACAACTAAGGAAATTGAAGAGGTAATCAAGACTCTCCCAGCAAACAAAAGCCCAGGCCCAGATGGTTTCACGGGGGAGTTTTACCGAACATTCAAAAAAGAACTAACACCCATTCTCCTCAAACTATTTCAAAAAATTCAAGAAGAAGGAAGACTTCCAAACACGTTCTATGAGGCCAGCATAATTCTAATTCCAAAACCAGAAAAAGACACTACAAAGAAAGAAAACTACAGGCCAATTTCCCTGATGAGCATAGACGCCAAAATCCTGAACAAAATATTAGCAAATCGGATCCAGAAATACATCAAAAAAATTATTCACCATGACCAAGTGGGATTCATTCCAGGGATGCAAGGCTGGTACAATATTCGCAAATCAATAAACGTGATACACCACATCAACAAAATGAAGAATAAAAACCACATGATCATATCAATAGATGCTGAAAAAGCATTCGACAAAATCCAGCATCCATTTCTGATAAAAACGCTCAGCAATGTAGGAATAGAGGGATCATATCTCGACATAATAAAGGCCATATATGAAAGACCTACAGCCAACATCATACTCAATGGACAGAAACTAAAAACATTTCCATTAAGAACAGGAACAAGACAGGGATGTCCACTTTCGCCACTCTTATTTAACATTGTACTGGAAGTCTTAGCCACAGCAATCAGACATGAAGAAAAAATAAAAGGGATCCAAATTGGAAAGGAGAAAGTGAAACTGTCATTATTTGCAGATGACATGATATTGTACATAGAAAACCCTAAAGACTCCATCAAAAATCTATTAGACTTAATAAATGAATTTGGCAAAGTAGCAGGATACAAAATTAACGTCAAGAAATCGACGGCATTCTTGTACATCAATGATGAACTCACAGAAAGAGAAACTGTAAAAACAATCCCATTTACCATCGCGCCTAAAAAATTACGATACCTAGGAATAAACTTAACCAAAGAAGTAAAGGACCTATTTGCAGAAAACTACAGGTCATTGAAAAAAGAAATAGAGGAAGATATAAAAAAGTGGAAGCACATACCCTGTTCATGGATTGGAAGAATTAACATAATAAAAATGTCCATACTACCCAAAGCAATATATAGATTCAATGCAATCCCCATCAAAATACCAACGACATATTTCATAGAACTAGAACAAATACTTCAAAAGTTCATATGGAACCAAAAAAGACCCCGAATAGCCACAGCAATCTTGAAAAAGAAGAACAAAGTAGGTGGGATCACAATACCAGATATCAGGTTATACTACAAAGCGACTGTAACCAAAACAGCCTGGTACTGGCACAAGAACAGGCATATAGACCAGTGGAACAGAACTGAAAACCCAGAAATGGACCCAAGGCAATACGCTCAATTAATATTTGACAAAGGCGGCAAGAGCATACAGTGAAGTAAAGACAGCCTCTTTAATAAATGGTGTTGGGAAAATTGGACAGCTACATGCAAAAAAATGAAACTAGACCATCAACTTACACCATACACAAAAATAAACTCAAAATGGATAAAAGACTTAAATGTGACCCGTGAATCCATAAAAATTCTAGAAGAAAATATAGGCAACAAAATTTCGGACATCATACGGAGCAGAATTTTCACTGATACATCACCTAAGGCAACAGAAATAAAGGACAAAATGAACACATGGGACTACATCAAACTAAAAAGCTTCTGCACAGCAAAAGAAACAATCATCAAAATGGAAAGGCAACCCACTGTATGGGAGAACATCATTGCCAATGATGTATCAGATAAGGGGTTAATTTCCAATATATATAGAGTGCTCATACAACTCCACAAAAGGAAGACAAAGAACCCAATTAAAAAATGGGCAGAGGAGCTGAATAGACACCTCTCCAAACAGGACATACAAATGGCCAAGAGACATATGAAGAAATGCTCAACATCACTAATCATCAGAGAGATGCAAATTAAAACAACAATGAGGTATCACCTCACACCTGTCAGAATGGCCGCCATCAACAAATCATCAAACAACAAGTGTTGGCGAGGGTGTGGAGAAAAGGGGACTCTAATACACTGCTGGTGGGAATGCAGACTGGTGCAGCCGCTATGGAAAACAATATGGTGCTACCTCAAAAAATTTAAAATTGAACTTCCATTTGACCCAGTGATCCCACTGCTGGGAATATACCCTAAGAAGCCTGAAACACCAATCAGGAAGAATATATGTACCCCCATGTTCATAGCAGCACTATTTACAATAGCTAAGATCTGGAAACAGCCCAAGTGTCCACCAGTAGACGAATGGATCAAAAAGCTGTGGTACATATACACAATGGAGTACTATGCAGCGGTAAGAAAGAAAGATCTCTTATCCTTTGAGACAACATGGAGGGACCTGGAGAGTATTATCCTAAGTGAAAGAAGCCAAGCAGAAAAAGACAAATACCACATGATCTCACTTATATACGGAATATAATGAACATAACAGTCTGAGGAATATAGTAGACCCAGACACATGGAAGTAGGGCACAGACTGACATCCCTCAGAAGAGGGGATGGGGGGTGGGGGGGTGGGAAGAGATAAACCACAGAACTTATATGCATGTATGCATGACCAATGGACATGGACAACTAAGCCGGGGACAGGGTGGAGGGGGGGTAGGGTGGGGGGTGCCAATGGGGTAAAAAGGTAAAATATCTGTAACAAAAAAATAAATAAAAATTCATATTAAAAATAATAATAATAATAATAAAAATAATAATAAAAAGGATAGCCCAGTTTGATTGGCCATGGCAGGGGAGAACCTGAAATCCAAATACTGGCCCAAAGCAAAGGGTGTTCATGGCACTCTCATTCCCTCTCCAGGACTGAGCTCTCAGAGCCAGGGCCATTGGGAGGGAAAGTTGCAGGAGGCTGTCCATGGTTTCTAAGGAATGTACTTTTTTCCAACTTTGATCTCTGGATTAATCAGTTGCTCTAGGAACAAAGACACTAGAAAATTTAGTTTGAGACAAAGAAGGCAGAGAAATGTTTCCCCCACTGTGTTTTTCCTTCTCCTTACTGAGGGTTGGCTTAGCCTGGTGATGATCAGGATCTCTTGTGTTACAGGGCAAAAATGAGATGGGGTGTGTGTGTGTGTGTGTGTGTGTGTGTCCCCAAGATGAGAGCAACAGACAATATGAAAACCATAGTAGAGCCACAGTTGAGACTGTCAAGAACAGAGCCCAAGAGTACTCATTCTGAGTATATGGCTGTATTGCTACCCAGAAGACCAGAGTATGAGCAGACTCTCAGGGAGGGGAAAGGAGCACACTATTTAAATATTACTAGTGGATATTATTTAAAATATGCAGCTACTTCAATCCATAGCATGTGCAGCTTACTTTTGGGAGCCAGTCCCAGTGTGGTGTGTGGGCAAGTCTGTCCAGTTTCAAGTACTGAGGATGGACTGAATAATCACTGCTCTTTGCTCAGCTCTTCATTCCCAACAGCTGTCGGCATAGGCTCCCCTGAAGACAGCCCTTGAGTAGAAGGGATTCTAACGAAACTCTCTCGTGTCAGACAAAGGTGATGATGCTTGCACTGGAATCTGGGGAAACATTCCAGGGAAGATTAAAAAAAAAACTCACCTCTCCACTTGAAAGCCAGGGGCAAGGGAGAGGGTGCCCAGCCCCTGGGCTAAGAAAAAGATGCATAGGATTCCCGGTGGTGGTTATTAGTAAATGGGAAACCAGAAATCAAACTGACTACCTAAGGGAGTTGCATTGCCAGAAAAAACAAACAAACCAACAAACAAAAACAGAAAGAAAAGTCTCGGGACTAGTGAAGAAGGACCCACAAGTCTTAGTCTTTGAAGCAATCCAAAGCCCAAGTGTTTGTATCAACAGAAAACGGGCTGCTTTGAAGATGCCCACATCATCCCTAGTGGGACTCTCACATAGTGCTGAAAGGCCCAGGGTGAGGGCAGTTCAGCGGTCAGCACTGAGACCAACTGACCAGATCACCGCACTCCACCGCCTGCAGCGAGGGATCAATGAATGTGCATGAGAATCGGGGACCCGATAATATATCAGTAATAGAAGGCATGAGCTCTGAACTTATTACCAGTGGTAGCTCTTCTCCTTTCTCTATTATCTAAGTAGGAGGGTTTCTTTTTTCTTTTCTGTTTTTGTTTTCTAATCCTTACCCAAGGATATTTTTCTACTTATCTTCAGATAGAGTGGAAGGGGGTGAGAGAGAGAGAGAGAGAAAGAGAGAGAGAGAGAGAAACATCAATGTGAGAGATACACAGTAACTGGTTGCCTCCCACACAACCCTGACCAAGGCCGGGACCAAATCGCAACCAAGGTACGTGCCCTTGACTGGAATCAAACTTGAGACTCTTTGAGCAGAGAGCTGACACTCTCACCACTGAGCAAAACCGGCCAACACCTAAGTAGGAGGTTTTATTGAGGTTATTCCAATTTTTCCTCCATCACTTTGTACCAGATATGCAAGAAGTATCTACCTTTAAAAAGTCCATGGGACGCAAGATAGTGAGACATTTAGACAATAGGAATGGAATTCTCCCAGAAATACCGTGCTCTAAGGCTGAATAATACGTCCATAAAAAACTCTTGAATGCAGTGGTACAATGTGACTTGGGGGTATCCTGCAGTAGGAAGGGGTGTATACTTTTGGAAATGTAATTTTTATGATACAGTTAGATCATCTTAGGTGGGGAATCTTTAAAGGCACAAGAAAAAAGGAAAGATGACCGTTTCTCCATGGCAGGGGAGGGGTTCTTGTAGTTCTCCCGGCTCAAGCCTATTTACCCAGCTCTGGGAATGCCCTGTCTGCACCCTCATGCCAGTGCACCCTCATGGCCAGAGGAGCAGGATTCCTGGCAGCCATTTTTGTACAATGTCACTGCTCTTCCAAACCATACTCGCTTGTACCAACAGCATATACCTGTCCCGAGCTGAGCCAATACACCACTTCCCAGAGGAAACTGGAAACGCAATCAAAAGAGTCTCACTTCAGTGTGGCTCCCTCCTAAACAGAGAACAGAAGACCCGGGATCTGCCCACCGCCACTCCGTCACGGAGAATACGAAGCAATGGAAACCAGAACGAGGGGTGAGAAAGCCAGCACGGAGATCTGCGGCAGACTCCCATCCCTGGGCTCCGGTTCAAGCCGTCGGCTGTGTCCCTGGCCTGGGACTTTGAGACAATCCCTTACCTTTAAATAAAATCCCCAAGTTCCCTACTGTTTACTTAAGTTACTTCAAATCAGTTTCTGTTACATGTAATCAGTGGAGTCGCAAGTACAGTAATGAAGAGACTCAGCCCAGGACATTCTTTTTTCGCCTAGATGACCTCCATTTCGAGACTTTTCTTGCGATTGTGAACACAGACGGACTGAAGAGACTGAATGAGCACCTGGATCACGAGTTCATCCTGATCTCTGTCTTTATCCTAGTCTATTTCCGCCCTGGAATACAATTCCCTGACACAGTCACACTGTGAGTGTTGTCAGCGGAAGTGGTGTCCCTGGGGTGCTCTGAGGAAAAGAATTTCCTGAGGCTCCCACAGGACGATGCAGTGTTGTGGAAAGCTTTACTGATGATGTAAAATTAAGGGGGTTCCCCTCCAAGAGCCCATGTCTGTCTGTCCCGCTGTGGAAAAAGTCCAGTCTTATCTTCACCAGGGCTAACATTAAGGCCACTGCTCAGAATTTCGGCTCCATATGAAAGTCCAGTCCAGTCCGGCATCTGGCTAGCTCAGCTTGTGCTCCCAGATGCAGTCCATTGCACGTGGGGTCACATGTGGCTCAAGGCCACAGGCTATGGAGAGAGAGTAGAACACACAGGCAAGAGAACACACGTGTGGGTCATGGAGCAAGAGAGAACAGGGGACAGGGAACTCTCTGCGGTTTCAACTTTCTAACGTTTTGCACATTTCTGATGGGGTCTACCCCCCAGCAAAATCCATTGTTCCCCAGCTAGACTGATCAGCAAACACCTTCGCTACTCACCCCAAATTCATTTCACATGCACCCATCTCCTTTTTTGTTTGATCCCTTCCCCCAGTGATCTGAAGGGAATGGGCCAGTGGTTCCCTGGGGAGCGTGAAGCTGTAGCTTCCTGATAAAGCTGCCAGATGACCACGCTTATAATGTCTGGCCTCCCCTTTACTCTCTCCCTATTATTAATATTAATAAACTAGCTAATCATGATGATAACAAAAGTGGGTCTGAATTTCCCCCCAAACTACCTTCCTTAGTGCTGACATAAGAAATGAGTGCGACTTTGATGGACAGGAGTAGACAGCTTGGGTCTCACACAGCCAAAACCTCAGTCAGCTCTTCATTGATGTTCTGAGCAGGTCTGCCTGCTTCAGAACTGGATTTTAGGAGCTACACTCATACGCAGGAGAAAGCAGTCCATGAAATTCATCCTGGGAAGACTGAAGATGTAATCTGTGAAGCAGCATGGAATCCAGAAACCCAGAGTGAATGTGCGACTACCGGTGAAGAAAGAAAAATCAGCTGCCTTCAAAGACGTGAAAGGTAGCCCTGGGCAGAGTGGCTCAGTTGGATGAGCATAGTCCCATGCACCAAATGGTTGCTGGTTTGATTTCTAGTCAAGGCACAAGTCCGGATTGTGGGCTCAATCCCAAGTAGGGACTGTGCAAGAGGCAGCCAATTGATGTTTCTCTTTCACATTGGTGTTTGTCTCTCTCTCTAAAACAATAAAAGGCAGAGAGATGCTCTTATTTATTGCCTGGAAAGGTGTCCCATTGTAACAGACTCTGAAGCAAAAGGAGACAGTGGAATGGGAAAATTACTATAACTGCCTGGGATCTAGGAAGACACATGTCTACAGGAAGGATTCAGTCTCTCAGTAGCAAAGCTTGAAAAGCACTCAAAGAATTCATTCACATGTGTAAGGTGTCATTCTTTTTTTTCCCCCTTCTATCCTTAGGGTGAAGAGACCAGTTCAAAGAAGAAAAACGTAAGGAATTTTTGTGCTCAGTCTGATGAGGTCAGCGTCGGACTACTGCTCAACATGGCAGAAAATCTGCTTGATCTTTATCAAGTGATGGACATAAACAATTATATAGACTGTATGTTTCCTTTTTATTTGGGGGTGTTTTCTTCTTTTTTTCTATTTATTTTATTTGTTATTGGATGTTTCATTTTTAAATAATTTTAATCTAGTAATTGTGTGTTGAAGGAACTAGTGAAGTTTAATTATTGAAGTACAGAGCTCATTTTAAAAATAATTTTGATTCAGTTATCATGAATTTGAGGAATTGATAGAGTACAGGTATTGAAGTGTTAAGTAATAATCATTTTTTGATTCAAGAAAAAAATGAAATAAATGAGTCAAAATTAATTACAAAATTAAAATTAGATTTGTTTTTAAACATTGCCTATAAATAGTATAATACTGAAATTGAAATACGAATGTGCATGGGCCTTCACAATTATTTCCATCTATTTACCTGATAAATACTGACTGAAGAAATTGATATGTTGACTTCAACCAATTATCTTTAGATCATCGAGTGACAGTTTAATTGTCCTTGTGTGGCTTTGGTTTTTGAGTGCAAACACTGAACTCAGTTTCCCACACAGCACACTAGTAGCATATGGTACAGAGCATGGGGTACCACTGAAAGCTGCTTGCAAAGGAGGTCTGCAGAATGGAGATTTCTCAGACGTCTGCGAGGAGTCTTCTGCTCCTGCTGTTAAAACATATTGTGTAGATTTAAAATATATTTATGGAACCAGGTCTTCGGACTTTTCATCATCTATGACTGGATTTCTCAGTGTGCCAAGTATTTTTTATGTTGCTCATTTTAGTAAACCTTTTTGTATCCCCCGAGTTCTCAATACAATGACACCCTGACCATCTGTTCTGTCTCTCTCTTCTGTAAGTTCCCTGCTATGTTGCCAAGGCAACACTACCTGCTACAACATCATAACAAATAGTTATCCCTTCACTAAACTTCTGATATCAAATGCAACTCTTGGCTTTCAAAACCATGGTATTTTATCCTTAGGGTTCAGGTTTCTTCTCTAGGAGATACATGCCTAGTGAGGCTGAAGGCATTCTCAGGGGTCATCTTTCCACTCTTTCCTTAGCCAAGAGTTTCCTTTCACAGTTAGGAAGCCATTATTACCCCATCTTTCACCCTACCAGACTCAATCACTCATGAAAGCATGTAGAATTGCTCAGGGTAAGAAAACCACAGGCAGGAATGGCATATTTCACAGAACTATAACAAATAATCCAAAAATGTATATCAAGTCACAAAAGACCCCTAATAGCAACAGCAATCTTGAGAAAGAACAAAGTTGGAGGACTCACATTTACCTGATATTAAACCATACTGCAAGGCTATAGTAACCAAAACAGCATGGCACTGGCATGAAAACAGACATGTAGATCAATAGAACAAAATAGATCCCAGAAACAAACCCACGCCTTAATGGTCAACTAATATTTGACAAATAAGGCAAAAACATTAAATAGGGTAAAGATAGTCTATTCAATAAATGGTATTGGGAAAATTGGACAGATATGTGCAAAAAATAAATAAAACTAGAATGCCTTCTTACACCATTTACAAGAATAATCTCAGCACACTCTCCCTCTGGGGAGCATGCCCACACCTTTCCCTTCCCCCTCTTATTTCTCCACAGGCATGTATCTCCTAAACTCTAGGGACCCACAAGATGTGCAACCAGGGGAGTAGTGGGAAGCGGCAGCTCATCCTGGGATAAACCCCTGAACCTGTTTCCAAGGTCCCCTTTTTCTAACTTTCCAGTGATCTGGCAGCAGCCCCACTGTGGCTCACTTCTTTCACTGGGACTTCTGTTTCTCAGTGAGCCAAAGCAGCCCCACCTAGGCACCTGGGCTCTCTGCTGGTGCATCTTCTGTCCTAAGACCTTCCTTGTTTCATTGTCCCCAGCTTTAAAAGACTCATTCTCAAAATAATAAGAAGAAGGAGAATAAACTCAAAACAGATTAAAGGCTTAAATGTTAGACTTGAAATCAAGAAAATCCTGGAAGAAAACAAAGGCAGTAAAATCTCGGACATCTCTCATAGCAACATTTTTTATGATATATCTCGTTGGGCAAGGGAAACAAAAGAAAATAGACCAATGGGACTACATCAAACTAAAAAGTCTTTGCATAGCAAAGGAAACCATCAACAAAATGAAAAGACAACCCACTATATGGGACAACATATTAGTCAATGATATCTGAAAAAGGAATTAAAATTATAAAGAACTTATAAAACTCAGCACCAAAAAAATCCAAACAAACCAATTAAAAAATGGACAAAGGACTTGAATAGACACTTTTTCAAAGAGAACATAGAGATGGCTCAAAATCATTAATCATAAGATAAATGCAAATTTAAACCACAATGAGATAACACTTCACACCTGTCAGAGCTTAGGAAAAGTGACCTAGATTTTCTAATTCAGGGGGCACAGAATCAGATGGTTAAACAATGTTTTTGCGTGTATAGGACTTTAGTTACCTGAATCAGCATTGCTGGGATATTTTATTGAAATGCAGATTCCTGGGTCCCACCTCCTAAATCAGAATCCAAGCATGGGGTCTAAATATCTGTATTTTAACAAGCATGCAATGCAATTGTGATGACACTAGAGAGACCAACCAGACCAAATCCCAGCTCTGCCACCTAAATAATTATAGCACATTAAAAAACTTTTCTGTATCTGTTTTATCTTTAAAAATGAAGGTGATAATATGTACCTTATAAATGGATTGCACACATGCAATAAATATAAGCCATACATTTTGGGCTATTTCTGAATTAAGCATGGTACAGCCAGAGGTGATATTTAATAGAGTTAGACAAAAACACCCTGTAGTCTGGCCATTATCTCTGAGCAATGATGGACTCTTATTAAGGACAAAAAAGGGGGTAATTTCTTCCAATCAAAAGTCATGTTATAGCCCTGGCCGGTTTGGCTCAGCGGTTAGAGCGTCGGCCTGCGGTCCAGAGAGACCCGGGTTCGGTTCCCGCTAAGGACACGTACCTCGGTTGCAGTTGGTCCCCGGCCCTGGTCGGTCGTGTGGGTGGCAGCCACTCAATGTGTCCCTTTCACATCGATGTTTCTCTCTCTCTCTCTGTTCCTCTCTCTCCCTCTCACTCTACCTGAACAAAAAATGGAAAAGTTTCCTCTGGTGAGGATAAAAAAAAAAAGTCATGTTATAAAACTCCAGCACAGTTTCGAAAGACAGAGCAAAGGGCCACAAAAGTGAAGATGTAAATTCAATCATTTCAAGAATCTACCAATCCAGAAAATATTTTCTATTTCATAAAAACCTGGATACGGGATGGTGTTGCATATATATAATCCCAGAAGGGAAAAAATTAAAGAACCACTTTGCAGAATGGTACTGTGACACATTGTCTTCCTCTCTGCATTGCTCCACCAGCAGGATATTTCTGGACTTAAGAGGAAGAAAACCTTTCTCTATCCGACTCTTGTTTCCTGAGTCAAATTAAAGATCTTTCTCCAGCAGTCTCTGAACTTCTGGGTTTCCAAGACACTTTCATAATGATGCACCCATAATCAAGAATGACAATTACTCCCTGGAGGCTTGCATTGGCCATCTCAAGATTTGGATGTGCATAGTCAAGGCTATCTGGAGTTAGGGTAGAAGCAAAGCATAACATTCTGATTTCTCTCTTTCCAATTTTAGTGTGGCAGGGTCGTGCTCAGGTGAAGGTTGCTGTTCATTTCTAAATGGCCCTCTGAAAATAAACAACTCACAGATAAAAGACTCCTCAAACGTAGCAGGGGTGACCTTAAACACCCATAACACTTCCCACTGATCAACCCCCTCAGTTTGAGGTGCATGGAGAACAGAGAGCCTGATGTTGAGAGTAACATTAGGAAGACAATTAAACAATTGGAAAATAAAACCTTTGGGGAAGGACTAAAGGAAATATGATATTTAGCCTGAAGAAAAGAAGGCTGAGGAATGACCTAATTATAGGCTTCAAGTACATGAAGAATTAATCTATAGCAGATGGTGACCAGCTGTTTTCAATTCCCATCAAATACAGTACAACAGAAAATTGGCTTAGAGGGTAAGTAAAGGATTTAAGATAGATAAAAGAAGGAATTTACTGGTTTTTGAGGGTCACAAAGGTTAAGAGGAGATGGGCTCTATTAGTTAGGGAGACGACAGCCACTCCTTCTTTGAGTTTCCTGGTTTGGATTGGTTTGTTGAAGTGCACTGAGGGGAAAAGAGAGCTTTCTTCTGTTTCGTGAAGGTCAGACCCATTCTGTGGTTGTTCATCACACCTGTGCCTTTTATTCATATACCTTCTCGTGGTTGTATTTTTGTTTTGCATAAGTCATTATGATCACTCCCAGTGGCATTACCAAGTGCCAAGTGTATGGCAAGCATGGGGAAAGAAAACTACTAGCTTCCACTCTTTATCCTTCAAACATTTGCCATTTGACCACTAAACGCATTTACTGAGTACCTTTTGAGTGTCAGACACTGTTTCAGGAAAAAGGAGCATTCCAGATTAATAAAATACAGTTTTTCTCAACAGCAGTGGGAAGTGCGTGTGTGTGTTAGTAGCAAGGAAGGTATGTTATAATCAGAAATTTTAAAAACACACATATGAGCCTGGCCAGTGTGGCTCAGTTGGTTGAGCATTGTCCCATACACCAAAGGTCACTGATTCGATTCCTGGTCAGGGCATGTGTCCACGTTGCAAGTTTGGTCCCCAGCCAGGGTGCATACAGGAGACAGCTGATCTATGTTTCTTTCTCACCTCAATATTTCTCTCTCTCTCTCTCTCTCTCTCTCTCTCTCTAAAATAATAAAAATATATTTAAAAAGAAAGCACACACAAATGATATCCCTTAAGTGGCATGTCATTATGATACATTCTACCAAATCATACTCATCATCTGCAATTTGAGAACCCCCTTTTTATACTACAAAATGTAATAACAAATACCTTTTAAACTGTGACACAGTGTACATTCACATACACATATACATATACATTCATATACACATGGATGAAAAAAGATGTCAGAGAATAGTCCTTTACTACCACTTGTATATTTTCTATTTTATTCATTTTTAATGCTGGTCAACTCCAATACATTGATTTTACAATTCTCTAATTGGCTATGACCCAAAGTTTTGAATACACTAATATGAGGAAGTTTTGCTGAGGCCTGTGGGACAATAACTCACACTTTCATTCCTCACTCACAGGGCAAAATGTAGGGTGTAGGTCTAGACTAGACTAAGAGAAATAAGCTAAGGGTCCCCAATCCTCTCTAAACTGTAAACTAAAAGGGTTTATATGTTTCAGTCCAAGTCACCAAGGTGAAAGAGTATGGGGACAAGAGTCCCAAGGGGTAATAAAGCCCACTGAGGTAAGGCTTGGTGGAATTGTCCCTTATGCTGCATATCCATCGGGGTTCTGGGGGCAAGGGGAGTTGACTAACAAGTTAAGGAGATTCAGAGTCCTAACAGACAAGGCATATTTGACATCAAGAAGACACCAAGACTGGAAAGATTCTCATGATATGGAGAAGGTCCCTCTTGGGACAAAGCAGAAGAATCAGCTGCAAAGGACCACAGGTGCCTCCAGCCCCAGTGACTGCTACAGCTCAAAGGTCATTCTCCCTCAGCACAGAGTGAGGGAATGACTCAAGTCTACTAGTCACTTTGAGTGACACTATCAGGCAGTTTTGTCTGCTACTATCTGAGGAGCCTTTCATTTATTTAAAAAAAATTTTTTTCCTTTATTGATTTGAGAGAGAGAGGAAGTGAGAGGGAGAGAGAGAGAGAGAAACATCGACGAGAGAGAACATTGATTGGCCGCCTCCTGCATGACCCCCACTGGGGATCGGGCCGACAACCTGGGCATGTACCCTGACCAGGAATTGAACTGGCAACCTCTTGGTGCATGGGTCGATGCTTAACCACTGAGCCACATTGTCTGGACAAGGAGGAGCCTTCCATTTAAAAGTGTGACTTAAAGCTGAGTATAGAGCTTTTAGGGGTGGAAGCAAGAGCAAAGTCTAGGTTAAAAGGCCCAAATGGTTATCCATCAGTGAGCTTCAGAGAAAGAATATGAGCCTCAACTTCCTCATCCGTAAAATGGAGATAATTGTATCTATAGGAAGAAGAGCAGACTCTGGCTCACAGCTGGGCTAGTCAGTCACACAAGGCCAGTATGTATAATATCAAGAACCTGCTTTGTTTTACTATACCTGCTGAGTGGTACCTGATAGGGCAGAGGATGGGGAAAAGAACATGGCTGTGGACCCTGGGAGGTCCAATAGGGAAAAGATATACATATAAACACACACACACACACACAAACATATACACACACATACACACACACATATGTATACTAATGTATTCAAATGAGATAATACACTCAGAGGAATCATGATTCCTACCCTCAGAGAAGTCACAGGTTTGTAGAAAGAGACAGAGGTGGACATGAATAACTGAAACAAAGCATCCTGCAGGCCATGATAGAAATATGAGTAATATCCTGGGAGGGGGAACCTGGGAAGAGAGATTGAACAACAACAAAAAGAACTCATGGACACAGATAACAGTGTGGTGATTTTGGTGCAGAGAGGGGTGGGTGGAGGTGGAAGAGGGCATGGGGGGATAAATGGTGATGGAAAAAAATTAAATAAAGGGGGAAAAAGAAAAAAGAAACAAACAAACAGAAAAAAGAAAGAGGAGTAATAAAAATGGGAGCATCTCATTCCCTGATCACAGCCTCCTCCATTTCCAGTTCATTTCCTCTAACACTGGTACTCAGTTGGGCGCTGCACTGCACTTTCCCTCCAAAGGGACATTTAGAAATGTGTTGCATATCCTTTTGCATGCTGTTGAAGTTCTCACCAAGTTCCTTGAGCATCCTTATAACCATTATTTTGAACTCTGTATCTGATAGTTTGCTTGTCTCCATTTCATTTAGTTCTTTTTCTGGAGATTTCTCCTGTTTTTATCATTTAGGACCTGTTTCTTTGTCTCCACATTTTGGCTGCTTCCCTAAGTTTGTTTGCATGTATTAGGTAGAGCTGCTATATCTCCCGAACTTGGTAGAGTGGCCTTGTGTAGTAAGTGTCCTTTAGGGTCCAATGGCACAGCCTCCCCAGTCACCTGAGCTGGGCACTCCAGTTGCACCTCTGTGTGAGATGTGTGTACTGTCCTTTTGTAGTTGAGCCTTGATTGATGTTGATGTCACTGGTAGGGATTGACCCCCAGGCAGATTGGATATAGAAATCATAAAAAAGAACCAGTCAGAAATGAAGGATACACTAACTAAAATGAAGAATAATTTACAGGGAATCAATAGTAGAGTAGATGAAGCCAAGAATCAAATCAACAATTTGGAATATAAGGAAGAAAAAAGACCCAATCAGAATAGCAAAAAGGAAAAGGAGCCCAGCCAATGTGGCTCAGTGGGTTGAGCATCATCCCATAGAATGAGAGGTCACAGTTTGTTTCCCAGTCAGGGCAAATGTTCAGATTGTAGCCTCGATCCTCAGCAGCCCCTACTGAGTGCAGGAAACAACTGTTCAATGTTTCTCACATTGATGTTTCTATCTCTCCCCCTCCCCCTCTCTCTAATAAAATCAATAAAAACATATTTTTTAAAAAGAAAAAAAAATACTGCCCTGGTCAGTTTGGCTCAGCAATTACAGCATCAGCCCGAGGACCAGGGAGTTATGGCTTGGGATCATGTGGGAGGCAACCAGTCAATATGTCTCTCTCACCTCTCTCTCTCTCTCTCTCTCTCTCTCTCTCTCTCTCTCTGTCTTCCACTCTATCTGAAGATAAATGAAAAAATATCCTCAGGTGAGGATTAAAAAAAAAGAAAAAGGAATACAAAAAAATGAATATAGTGTAAGAAGCCGCTGGGACAACTTCAAGCGCACCAACTTTCACAACATGGGTGTGTGGGAAGTAGAAGAGAGAGGGCATTATTTGAAAAACAATGACAGAAAACTTCCCTAATTTGGTAAAGGAAATAGATGTACAAGTCCAGGAAACACAAAGAGTCCCAAACAAGTTGCACCCTAAAGAGGTTCATGCCAAGATATATCATAATTAAAATACCAATGTTTAAAGATGAAGAGATAATCTTAAAAGCAGCAAGAGAATAGCAGTTAGTTAACTACAAGGGAGCTCCCATAAGACTGTCAGCTGATTTCTCAACAGAGACTTTGCAGGCCAGAGGGGAACAGCAAGAAATATTCAAAGTGATCAAAAATGAGGACCTACAACCAAAATTACTCTACCTAGCACAGCTATCATTTAGAGTCAAAGGACAGATAAAGAGCTTCCCAGACAAGAAAAAGCTAACAGAGTTTATCACCACCAAACCAATATTACATAAAATGTTAAAGGGTCTTCTTGGAGAAGGAGGAGGAGGAGGAGGAGGAAGAGTAAGAGGAGGAGGAGGAGGAGGAGAAAACATAACAATAGCCTTGGTCAGTGTTGCTAAGTGGTTAGAGCCCAGTATTGCTCATTGGTTAGAGTATCAGCCCAAGCACCAAAGGGTCTTGGGTTTGATTCCCATTTAGGGCACATACAATCTCTCTGGTCAGGGCACACACAGGAGGCAACTGATTGATATTTCTCTCTCACATTGATGTGTTTTTCTTCTCATTCTTTCTCCTCTCTTTCAAAGGAAAAAAAAATTAATTTAAAAAAATTTACTGAAGGAAAATGAGGGTAGGCATGACCAAAGCAAGGGTGATTGTGTGAGAGTGTGAGTGTCGACAAGCAACTTCGAGCAGTACAGAAAGGTGGGGTAGAGGGCTCCTGTGCTGTGGATGGGGAGCAGCACTACCACGGTAAGTGGCTCATCATGGTGCTTCTCCCTGTGCAGCTGGAAGGCCCTGCCATTTTGGAAGATCCCTGGTCTTTTCCAGGAGGAAGCAGCAGGGAGCAGCTAGGGCCAAGCAACCTGAGTTCACCAGTGCACCTTACACAATCAGACCAGTGGACCCTGCTGTGTAAACCCAGACCAGTGCACAGTAGCGGTGCTATCAAGGTGCCTGATGCAGAAGTGCAACCAGTCATGAACTGAGCACCACCCCCTACAGCAGCAGCCTGATCAGAGCTAAGACACACCCCCAGCAGCAGAAGCTCCAGAGTAGACATCCATCCTCAGGCAGCAGCATAGATCAGTGGCTGAGACCCATCCCCAACAGCATCACCAGAGGCTGATCAGGAGTTGAGCCCCATCAGGAAGCAGCATAACCCAGCAACACACTGGGACATGTATAACCCAGCAGCTGGCACACTGGTGGAATCCATGAGACACAGCAGTGCCTACTACAACAGATAGATACCAGCAGCCAGTAGTCAATCCTTCAGAACCCACAGCAGGCAAAAGGCATAACAGCAAATAAGTCTGGGAGGCACAGCAACCTTATTTGATACATACCAACCTGCCTACACATCTCAACATCCCTCACTGGGCCTAGAACTACCAGTTGGCTAAAATGGTGAGACAAAAAAACAACACCTGGATGAAAGAAAAGGAGGAATCACCAGAAAAGGAACTATATAAAAGGAAGAAAGCAATCTGTCAGATAAAGAATTCAAAGCAATGATTTTAAGGGTGCTCAAACAATTCAATGAGAACTGCAAGCAACTTAATGAGAATTATAAAGAACTCAGTGGAAACTACATCAGCTTAAACAAAAAAAAAAAGAGGTAGAAACTATAAATAAAAATCAAGAGGAAATTAAGAATGACATAGCTGATATGAAAAATACCTTAGAAGTATTCAATAGTAGATTAGAAGAAGCAGAAGACCAAATCAGTGAGTTAGAAGACAAGATAGAAAAAATGCCCAAATAGATTAGCAAATAGGAAGAAAAATTAAAAAACAGGAAGATACTTTAAGGAAGCTTTGTGACAATACAAAACATAACATTTGCATCATAGGGGTACCAGAAGGAGAAGACTAAGAGAAAGGAATAAAGAACCTGTTTGAAAAAAAAAACGACGGAAAACTTCCCTAATCTGGTGAAAGAAAAAGTCACAAAAGTCCAAGAAACACAGAGTCTCAAGCACGATGAACCCCAAAAGACCTACAGCTAGATGCATCATAATTAAAATGGCAAACAACAAAGACAAAGAAAGAATCTTAAAGGAAGCAAGAGAGAGACAAAAAGTTACCTACAAGGGATCTCCCATTAGACTGTCAGATGATTTCTCAATAGAAACACTGCAGACCAGAAGGGAGTGGCGTGAAGTGTACAAAGTAATGAAACGCAAGGGTCTGAATCCAAGACTAGTCTATTCAGCAAGGCTATCATTCAAAATTGAAGGTGAAATAAAGAGCTTCACAGACCAAAAAAAGAAAAAGCTAAAGGAATTTACCACCACTAAACCAGCACTGCAAGAAATGCTAAAGGGACTGCTGGAAGAAGGAGGAGGAGGAGGAGGAGGAGGAGGAGGAGGAGGAGGAGGAGAGGAAGAAGAGGAAAAGGAAGAGGAAGAAGAGGAAGAAGAAGAGGAAGAAGAGGAGGAAGAGGAAGAAGAAGAAGAAGAAGAAGAAGAAGAAGAAGAAGAAGAAGAAGAAGAAGAAGAAGAAGAAGAAGAAGAAAGAGAGAGAGAGAGAGAGAGAGGAACACTGGCATAAAAATAAAAGGACAGCTAATAAGTATCTATCAATAATAACCTTAAATGTAAATGGCTTAAATGCTCCAATCAAAAGACATAAGGTAGCTGATTGGATAAGAAAACATGACCCATATGTATGTTGTCTACAAGAGACCCACCTCACAGCAAAAGACTCACACAGGATGAAAGTGAAGGGATGGAAAAAAATTTTCCAAGAAAATAAAAATGAAAAAAAAAAGCTGGTGTAGCAATACTCATTTCTGATAAGATAGACTTCAAAGTGAAGGCCATAATAAGAGACAAAGAAGGTCACTACATAATATTTAAAAGATCAATCCAACAAGAGGTCATAACCCTGGTAAACATATATACACCAAATACAGGAGTACCACAATATATTAAAAACTTCTGGAGGACTTCAAGGGAGATCAATAGCAATGCAATCATAGTGGGTGACTTTCACACCCTACTAATACCACTGGATAGATCTTCTACACAAAAAATTAATAAGGACACAGAGACCTAAAATGACAAACTAGACCAGTTGGACTTAATTGATATTTACAGAACATTTTACACCAAAGCTGCAGAATATACATTCTTCTCAGGTGCACATGGGACATTCTTGAAGATATATAGATCACGTTAGGACACAAAGTAAAACTCTACAAATTCAAAAAGATTAAAATAATATCAAGCATCTTCTCAGATCACAATGGCATGAAACTAGAAATCAATTACAATAAAAAACACGCAAAAACTTTCAAACACATGGAGACTAAATAGCATGTTATTAAACAACAAATGGGTTACCAAGAAGATCAAGGAAGAAATTTAAAAATACCTGGAAACCAATGAAAATGAACACACAACAACACAAAATCTATGGGATGCAGCAAAAGCAGTTCTGAGAGGGAAGTTCATAACACTACAGGCCTACCTCAAGAAACAAGAAAAATTCTTAATTGACTTTCTAACTCTACAACTTAAAGAACTAGAAAGTAAACAAAAAGAAAAACCTAGAGCAAGTAGAAGGAACGAAATAGTAAAGGTCAGAGCAGAAATAAATGACATGGAAACTAAAAAAATAAAAACAATTCAAAAGATCAATAAAACAAAGAGCTGGTTCTTTGAAAAAATAAACAAGACTGATGGACCCTTAGCCAGACTCACTAAGAAACAAAAAGAAAGGACCCAAATAAACAAAATCAGAAATGAAAGAGAAGTAACAATTGACACCACAAAGTGAAATACACAGGATCATTAAAACATACTATGAAGAATTATATGCCAACAAATTGGACAATCTAGGCAAAATGGACAAATTTCTAGAAATACACAGTCTCCAAAATCTGAAATGGAAAACAATAGAAAACTTGAACAGACCAATAACAACTAAGGAAATTGAAGATGTAATCAAGAAACTCCCCGCAAACAAAAGCCCAGGCCTGGACAGCTTCACGGGGGAGTTTTACCAAATATTCAAAGGAGGTCTAATACCCACTCTCCTTAAACTATTCCAAAAAAATCCAAAAAGATGAAAGACTTTCCAACTCATTTTATAAGGCCAGCATAATTCTAATTCCAAACCAGATAAAGATGCTACAAAGAAAGAAAAGTACAGGCCAATATCCCTGATGAACACAGATGCCAAAATCCTTAACAATGTATTAGCAAATTGGATCCAGCAATACATTAAAAAATTATTCATCATGACCAAGTGGGATTCATCCCAGGGATACAAGGATGGTACAATATTCACAAATCAATAAATGTGACACATCATATAAACAAAATGAAAAATTAAAACCATATGATCACTTCAATAGATGCTGAGAAAGCATTCGACAAAATCCAGCACCTATTTCTGATAAAAATGCTCAGCGATGTTGGAATAGAGGGATCATATCTTGACATGATAAAGGTCATATATGAAAAACTTACAGCAAACATCATACTCAATGGGCTAATATAAAAAGCATTTCCCTTAAGAACAGGAACAAAACAGAGATGCCCACTTTTGCCACTCTTATTTAACAAAGTACTGGAATCTTAGCCACAGCAATTAGACATGAAGAAAACATAAAAGGGATCCAAACTGGAAAGGAGAAAGTGAAAATGTCATTATTTGCAGATGACATGATACTGTATACTATATTTTATAAATGAATTTGGCAAAGTAGCAGGATACAAAATTTACATCCAGCCCTGGCTGGATTGGCTCAGTGGTTAGAGTGTCGGCCTGTGGACCAAAGAGTTCCAGGTTCGATTCTAGCCAAGGGCACGTACCTCCGTTGCGGTTTTTCCTCAGCCCTGATTGGGGTCCTACAGGTCGCAACCAATTGATCTGACTCTCTCACATGAATGTTTCTCTCTCTCTCTTTTTCCTTCCTTTTCACTCTGTCTGAAGATAAATATAAAAATATCTTCGGGTAAGGATTAAAAAAGAATTAATGTCAAGAAATCGACAGCATTCTTATAGACCAACAATGAACTCCAAAAAAAGAGAAACTGAAAATGCAATCCCATTTACCGTTGTGGCAAAAAAAAATTAACATGCCTAGGAATAAACTTAACCAAATAAGTAAAGGACCTATTCGCAGAAAACTGCAGGTCATTGAAAAAAGAAATAGAGGAAGATATAGAAAAGTGGAAAAGTGGAAGCATATGCCTTGTTCATAGATTGGAAAAATTAACATCATTAAAATGTCCATACCACCCAAAGCAATCTATAGATTCAATGCAATCCCTTTCAAACTACCACTGACATATTTCACAGAACTAAAACAAACACTCCAAAAGTTTACACAGAACCAAAAAAGACCCAAATAGCTACAGCAATCTTAAAAAAAAAAAAAAAAGTAGGAGGGATCACAATACCAGATATCAGGTTATAATACAAAGCCATAGTAATCAAAATAGCCTGGTACTGGCACAGGGACAGGCATATAGACCAGTGGAACAGAACAGAGAACCTGGAAATTGACCCAAGATACTGTGCTCAATTAATATTTGACAAAGGTGGCAAGAGCATACAATGGAGTAAGGACAGCCTTTTAAATAAACTGTGTTGGGAAAATTGGACAGCTACATGCAGAAAAGTTAAGCTAGACCACCAACTGACACGATACATAAGAATATACTCAAAATGGACAAAACACTTAAATGTGACTCATGAAGCCATAAAAATCCTAGATGAAAATGTAGGCAACAAAATTTCAGACATCATATGCAGCAGAATTTTCACTGATACAACATCTACAGCAAGAGAAACAAAGGGGAAAATGAACACATGGAACTACATCAAACTCAAAAGCTTCTGCAGAGCAAAAGAAACAAGCATCAAAATGGAAAGGGAACCCACTATATGGGAGAGCATAATTGCCAATGATATATCAGATAAGGGGCTAATTTCCAAAATATATAGAGTACTCATTCAACTCAATAAAAGAAAAACAAGGAACCCAATTAAAAAATGGGCAGAGGACCTAAATAGACACCTCTCCAAACAGCACATACAAATGGCCAAGAGATATATGAAAAAATGCTCAATGTCACTAATCATTAGAGAGAAGCAAATTAAAACAACTATGAGGGATCACCTCACACTCACCAGAATGGCCTCCATCAATAAATCATCAAACAACAAGTGTTGGTGAGGCTGTAGAGAAAAGGGGACTCTAGTACACTGCTAGTGGGAATGCAGACTAATGCAGCCACTATAGAAAACAATATGGTGTTACCTCAAAAAATTAAAAATTGATCTGCCGTTTGACCCAGTGATCCCACTTCTTGGAATACACACTAAGAAGCCTGAAACACCAATCAGAAAGAATATATGTACCCCTGTGTTCATAGCAGCACTATTTACAATAGCTAAAATCTGGAAACAGCCCAAGTATCCATCAAAAGATGAGTGGATAAAAAAAGCTATGTTTCACATTCAATGGAATACTATGCAGCTATAAAAAAGAAAGCTCTCTCATCCTTTGAGACAAAATGGAGGGACCTAGAGAGTATTACCCTAAGTAAAACAAGCCAATCAGAGAAAGACAAATATCACATGATCTCATTTATTTGTGGAATATAATGAACAAAACAAGCTGAGGAACAAAATAGACTGAGAGACATATAAATGGGTGCAGACTGACAAACCTCAGAAGAGGTGGATGGGCAGGGAGGGAGGAGCTAAACCACAGAACTTATATGCATGTATACGTAAACAAGAACATAGACAATAATGATTGGGCAGGTGGGGTTGGGAGGAGGGTGTCAATGGGGTAAAAAGGAGAAACATCTGCAACAAAAATAAATAAATATTAAAAAATAAAATAAAATAAATGGAAGTAAAAAAATATATATACCTTCAGATGACAGTTTAAAAATAAATGAACAAACAAGCAGAAAAACCAAAACAGAAACAGACTCGATAGATACAGAGAACATTTTGACTGTTGCCAGATAGGAAGGAGTTCGGGGAGAGGGGTGTGTGAAAAAGGTGAAGGATGTAAAGTACAGCATAGGGAGTATAGTAAATGATATGTCAGTAACTACGTATGGGCTCAGATGGGTACTAGATTTACTGAGTTAATCATATAGTATGTTATATAATGTCTAATCACTGGGGTGTACACCCAAAATTAATATAATATTGTATGTCAACTCTAACTAAGCTATAAAAAAGATAAATGGCTTAAAAAACAAAGGGCCCGGCCAGTGTGGCTCAGTGGTTGAGCATCGACCCATGCACCAAGAGGTTGCCAGTTTGATTCCAGGTTGTGGGCTAAATCCCCAGTGGGGGGCATGCAAGAGGTGGCCAATCGATGTTCTCACTCATCGATGTTTCTCTCTCTCTCCCCCTCTCCCTTCCTCTCTCTCTAAAAAAAAAAAAAATTAATAAAGAAAAAAAAAGTTAAAAAAGCAAACAAAGGAAAAGAAATGTGTTGCATAATTTTGTTTGTCAGATGTCGTAGTTCATCCGGGCTGTCACAACAAAACACCACAGACTGCATAGCTTACAAGCAACAGAAGTTTATTTGTCACGGTTCTGGAAGCTGGAAGTCCAAGATCAGAGTGACAGCATGACCAGATGAGGGCCCTCACCTGGTCACAGGCTTCTCACTGTGTGTTTACATGGCAAAAGGAACTCGGGAGCTCTGCGGGGCCCTACTAAACATTTAAGGAAACAATAATACGAATTCTACAGAAATTTCTTCAGAATTTTTAAGTGAAGGAAATCCTTGCTCAATGAGGCTAGTATTTCATTGATAATAAAATCAGACATAGACATTATTTAAAAAACTACAGACCAGTGTTCTTTATGACTAAGTGTGCAAAAAAAAAAAAATGTTGTTGTTAATCCTCACCCAAGAATATTTTTCCATTGATTTTCAGATAGAGTGGAAGGGAGGGAGGGAGAGAGAGACAGTGAAACATCCATGTGAGAGAAACACATTGATTAGTTGGCTCCCACTTGACCCTGATCAGGGCCAGGATCAAACCTGTGACCCTTTCGTCCATGGGGCCAGTGCTCTAACTGATGAGCCAAACTGGTCAGGGCTGTACAAAAATTCTTTTTTTTTTTTAATCCTCACCCGAGGACATTTTTCCATTTTTTGTTCAGATAGAGCAGGAGGGAGAGAGAGGAAGAGAGAGGGAGAGAGAAACATCGATGTGAAGGGACACATCGAGTGGCTGCCACCCGCACGACCAACCAGGGCCAGGGACAAACTGCAACCGAGGTACATGCCTTTAGCGGGAACCGAACCCGGGTCTCTCTGTACCGCAGGCCGACACTCCAACCGCTGAGCCAAACCGGCCAGGGCTGTACAAAAATTCTTAACAAAAGTTTAGTAAATGAAATCTAGCAGTGTAAAAAATAAGTCCAACTGTCTTGATTCACAGATGACATCATTTAAGTAGAAAAACTACTAGAAAAAACTACTAGAACTAGTAAGTGAATGGAACAAGGTTAAAAGATATAAGATCAATACACAATATAATGGTAGTTTAATTTTTGCAATAGTCTGAAATTGAATTTTTAAAATACCATTTACAAAGCATCAAAAAATATGAAATACTTAGATATAAAATATATAAAAGACCTATAAAAGATATGGAAGACTTACATAAAGAAAACCACAAATCACTACAGTGAGAAATTATAAAAAATCAAATAAATGGAGTGAGATATCTTGTTCATGAACAGAAAAATTAATAGATTCAAACAATCTCAATCAAACCCAGCAGGCTTCTTTTGGTACAAATGAATGAGCTGATTCTAAAATTTATATGGAAATGCAAACCACCTAGAATAGCAAAGGTGATTTAAAAAAAAACCAGAATCAAAAACAAACTTTGAGGGCTAATCCTATGTGATTTCAGGGCTTATTATAAAACTATATTAGTCAAGACAGTTTACTATTGACATAAAGATAAGCAAATGCATCGATAAAATAGAAGAGATTCAAGAAATAAACAAAGGGCCCTGGCCAATTTGACTCAGTGGTTAGAGCGCTGGCCCGCGGACCAGAGAGGCCTGGGTTTGGTCCCCGCTGGGGGCACGTACCTCGGTTGCAGTTTGTCCCCAGCCCTGGTTGGGGTTGTATGGGTGGCAACCACTCAATGTGTCTCTCTCAGGTCTGTGTCACTCTCATGTCGATGTTTCTTTCTCTTCCTCCCTCTCCCTCCCATTCTATCTGAAGATAAATGCAAAAAAAAATGACCTCAGGTGAGGATAAAAAAAAAAAAAGAAAAGAAATAAACAAAGGTACAAAGGCATTTGTTTTATAGTAAATTTTGAATAAATATTTGTAGTAGTGATAATAGTATCTTACACTTCTAAACAGTTGGAAAGGAATGAGTGAAACTGACATTCTCTGTGGACGACATGATTGGGTTTGTGGACATCCATTAATTAAGACTCATACTACTTTGTGATGGAGATGTCATAGGCAAGGCAGCTCTCTCAGGGACTGGGACACAAACCCCTTCTTCCTCAAGCAAGCTGGAGCAGCACAACAGAGACCACTAAGAGTGAACAAGCAGTGGTAGAGTGACAGAAAGCTTTGTGCCAAGTGCCCCAAATGTAGAGGACACACCACATTAACGATTTTATAAATGTTAGTACATATTCAGTAAGAATGACTGGATAAAATTACAAAGTTGACTTGAGAGAAGTTTTGTTCTTTTAGCCCAAGTGTCAAAACTGCTAGGGCTCTGCTTGAGGGCGATTTTTGTGGTTGTGTCCCGGGGGAATCCTGCGTGAGTCATCCATATCAGCAATCTGGAACCTGGCTACCAATTTCAAGGGGTTAAAGATGAGCCAGCCTGAGGTATTTATAATCCCTAAGGCTGGAGAGTAATAGCCAGCCCTGAGGGCATATGGGTCCCTCCAGCTAAATTGTCTTTATCTGGATTGACAAATGTTTAGACAGATAATGAACTTAATCTTTCTGGATGTAATTTACAGATCTTGTGATTTCTGTGAAAAACAACAGGTATCCTCACAGCATGGGGTTGTAGGTGGGAGGAATGATACCATAAGTTTAGTGTTAGAATGAGCACACCAAGGTAATATAAGAATGTCTTTCCTTCACCTTCCAGGCTTGTCATTACCCATGAATCACAGCAGTTGGCAGTGAAAGGTTATTAATCATAAGAGCAATTTTTAAAAGCTCTTGGTAGGAGACAGGCTCAGAAGAAATGAACTTGTATGAGTAGAGAATAAACAGCATTGTTACTGGAAATATAATATATGAAGCAGTGATTGGTCAAAACTACAGGTGAGAAAAATATTCAACTGATGACCAAGTAAGGCATATAGTGAATAATTCTTAAGACTTTCAAAGTTCATGCATTAATCTCTAACTGAAAAGGTGTTTGGAAACAAAACCACTCATAAGAAGTGAAAAAGGATTCACCGGATGACTCATAAAACCATGAACCTGTGGCTTCAATATTTAGAATGCATTCTATTTAGGACAAAGTGCCTAATGTAACAGGTTTTTGTTGGTATACATATGTAGGTTTGGTTTTTTGTTTTTTTTTATCAGAAAAATCCAAGGACCTATATTCTCAAGTTTTCTTATAATTATACATAACTGTACTTATAACTTTGCTCACTCAATTCAAATACTTGAATTCAAGAAATATAAAGTCAGTACTGTCAATTTTTTAGTCTATGTTATAGAATAGGGATAATTCAGGGAAAGTAGAGAAGACTATAGTTAAGGGTTATTTGCAGTCAGACAGACCTGGGTTCATTTCTCAGCTCTGCCACTTGCTATGTGGCTTTAGGCAAATTCCTTAATGTGTCTGAGCCAATTTGCTCATCTGTAAATAGATCCAGAAAGAGTACCTATCATGTAGGGTTATCACAGGTATTAAATGAGATAACACAAGACAAATGGTTAGCACAGAGCCCAGGAAACAGTATCTGTCCACTAAATAGTAGCTGCTGATGCTCTTATTTTGTTATTGTGCCGCTGTTGTTATGGTAATATCTAAGCCTAAATGTAAGACCCCTAGAAGAAAGGGGACATGCTGACCCATGCTTCAAGAGGAAAGTGTTTTTAACCTTTCAGAGAAATAATGTTATCAAGGAAAAGGAATTAAAACAAAGTTTAGTTGAGAACCCCACTTTTTCTTTTCATCTTCTTTCTTTCCTAATGGTTGAGTGAAAGGAAGCTCAAGTGCAGGGTTCTTCTCAAATAACTGATCTACTCCAATGCCTAGTACAGATCAGAAAATCCAGCTGTTACCCAGGGTTTCTGACTAAACATCAATGGGAGGGCAGCCTCATTTTCATGTATTATTGCAGGGGAGGGGTACAAGTTGCCAAATTGTGTGTCATAGAGGCTCACATCAGCTCCGCTACTAGCTGACTTCTATTTACCCAAGGTTTTTCCTTTCATACACTTCAGATTGGCAGGATGGAGATCTGTATTACTTTTGCAGTGTGAGTTACTCTTCACCGGAATTCTTAGAGGACTCCAAACCTTTTGACATCAGCATACATGAATTATTGGTACTATAAAATAAATACTGATGCCTTGGCCAGTTGATTCAGTTGGTTGGAGCATTGTCCTGATATGACAAGGTTAAGGGTTCAATCTCCAGTCAGGGCACATACAAGAATCAACCAATGAGTCCGGCCAGTGTGGCTCACTGGTTAAGCGTCGACCCATGCACCAAGAGGTCGCCAGTTCAATCTCTGGTCAGGACACATGCCCAGGTTGTGGACCTGATCCCCAGTGGGAGGCATGTAGGAGGTGGCCAATCAATGTTCTCTGTCATTGATGTTTCTATCTCTCTCTCCCTTTCACTTCCTCTCTCCCTAAATCAATAAAAAGGAAAAAAAAAAAAAAAAATGATCAACCGATTATTGCATACATACCTGGAACAATGAATCGATGTGTCTGTCTCTCTCTCTCTCTCTGTCTCTCTCTCTCCAATAAATTTTAAAAAGGAGAAAGAAAATAAATATTGATAACAAATACTTTTTGGAGAGGCTCATGACCGTCACAGTATAATCTGCATGCCAGTTCTGTCATCATTTGCTGTTTTTATTACTTCCTATCCAGCAAATCCCAAAGCAACCAGAACTGCAAGAGGATCAATGACTTGTCCAAGATAAATTAACTCCAGGTTGAGTCAGGAGTAGACTCACGTAATTAAACTCCTAGAACAATGTTTTATCTTTTTCTCTAGTTTTATTGAAATGTTACTGACAAAGAAAATTATAAGGTGCTTAAAGTATATATTGTGATCATATGATATGCATATATATTGTGAAAGAAGCCTTTCGATCTAGTAATGAACACATTCATCACTTCACATATTTATACATGTTTGTGTGAGTGAGGGAATATTTGAGTTCTACGCTCAGCAAACTTCAATTACACAAAACAGTGCTATCAGCCATAATGACCATGTCATATATTAGAGCCTCAGACTTTATTTAGAACAATGTTCTTTCCACCATAATTAATTCATTTATTTAATCAACAGGCACAAGCACACATCTATACTATATGTCAGACTCTGTGCTTAGAATTAATTTTTCACTTTTCTCTCTCCCTTTCTCCCCCCTCTCTCATATATATATGTGTGTGTATATATACATATATACACACATATACACACACATATACACACACACATAATTATTATATATATATATATATATATATATATATATATATATGCAGAGAGAGAGGGGGAGAGAGAGGTATTTTAAGGAATCGGCACATGGCACATATTATTTTGAAGGCTGGAGACTCCAAAATCTGCAGGGTAGGCTGAGAGGCTGGAGACCCTGGCAAGAGTTACTGATACAGCTTGAGTCCAAAGGCAGTCTGTTGGCAGAATTCTCTCTTCTTTTGAGGAGATCAATCTTTTTTCTATTAAGGTCTTCAACTGATTAGATGAGACCCACCTACATTATGAAGGTAATCTGCTTTACCCCAAATCTACTGATTTAAGCATTAATCTCATTTTAAAAATACCTTCACAGAAACATCTAGATTATGTTTCACAAAATATCTGGGTCCTGTGGTCTAGCTAAGTTGACATACAAAATTGACCATCACAGGTAGTAAGGGAACAAATGAAAAAAGAAGAGAGTCAAAGAAAGAACCCTAATGGACACAACACTGAAGAGCCAGGCAAAGCAAGGGAGGGCCAAGGCAGAGAGGAACAAGGACGGCAACCACAGAGATATCAGGAGAATTTCAGAAACGGTGCCATGGAAGCAAAAAATTAAATAAAATAGTCAATAGTGTTCAATGATATAGAGAAATCAAGAGGATGAAAGGTAAAAGAATTCACTGGATTTGGGAAACAGGTATTTGGTGATTGCCATGAAGTTTCAGTGACAAAGTGGAAGTAGAAACTTGACTGAAGCTAAATGGAGAAGAAATCACTAAAAAACAAAAGCAAAAATGACAAGAATTGGTGCAAATGGAGGGGATGCTCATGTACTGTCAAAGAAGCATAACTAGTATGAATTTTTCTACCAAAAGTCTTTAATATAATCATACAATTTAGCAGAACTATTTTACATCTAGAAAGTTATCTCAAGTAAATGAACATGCATCTATTTTTTAAAAAAAGAAAGAAAGAATTTAAATGTACAATAATAGAGTAAACCAATTATGTTTTAACCAGGGCAGATTTACTGAGAAGATAATTCAAGTTAAGCTTTGGAATTTTCACTGGCATGGACTCCTTCAATACAGTGGGGTAGGTTTTCATATTTTGTATAAATAATTTTATAGTATTTTCCTCAAATAGGGCTCTCCAGATTGGATCATCTTAAGTCCCCCCCAAAACTGAGTCCCTTCTGGGTATATTCATATAGTTAAAAAAAATAATGCTGTGCTTAATAAAACAAACAACTCCCCCCAAAAATGGGCAAATGATTTGAACAGGGATTTCATTGTAGAAGATATATCGATGGCATAGGGAAACGCAAAATATCACTTCTGGCCCAGCTGGAGTGGCTCAGTAGGTTGAACATCACCCCATGCATCAAGAGGTTATTGGTTTAATTCCTGGTCAGGGAGCATGCCCAGGTTTTGGGTTCAATCCCTAGTAGGGGGCAGTGTGCAGGAGGTAGCCATTCATCATTTCTCTCTCTCCCTCTCCTTTCCTTTCTCTCTAAAAAAAAAAAAGGAGAAAAAAAATGACCACTTCTGACCTACTAGCATGGTTAAATTTTTTTTCATGCTGGTGAGGATGCAGAGCAAATAGAGCTCTACTGCATTGTTGTTTCGAATACAAAATGGTAGCATACCACTTTGGAAAATAATTTGGCAGCTTCTTTTAAAGTTAAACATATACTTGTATATGACTCAGCAACATCACTCCTAGGAATTTACCCAAGAGAAATGAAAATGTGGGTCCACACAAAGACCAGTACACAAATGTTTATAGCAGCTTTATTAAAGATGACCAAAGACTGGAGGCAACTCAAAGGTCCATCAATTGGCCCTAGCTGGTTTGGCTCAGCAGTTAGAGCATCAGCCCGCAGACCAGAGTGACCGGGGTTGGGTTCCTGCTAAGGGAACGTACCTCAGTTGCAGTTTGTCCTCGGCCCCGGTTGGGGTCGTGTAGGTGGCAACCACTTGATGTGTCTCTCTCACATCAATGTTTCTCTCTCTTCCTTCCTCTTTCCCTCCTTATTTTTGAAGATAAATGCAAAAATGTCCTTGGGTGAGGATTAAAAAAAAAGACCATCAGTTGGTGTCTAGATAAATGATCTGTGGTATAGTCAGGTTTTTTAAGCTAAATTGGACTTTATTAAAATAAAAATCTGCAACTATTTGAAAGACATTGCTAAGAAAATGAAAAGACAAGTTATAGATTAGGAGAAAATATTCACAATACATATATTTTACAAATGACTTGCATCTAGAATATATAAAGATTTTTATAAATCAATAAATTCTTATAGAAATGGGCAAAATATTTGAACAGATGTTTAACTAAAGAAAAGATTTTAACAACAAGCAGACATAAACATGTTCAATATCATTAGGAAAATGCAAATTAAAACCACTGAACACCTAGAATGGCTAACGTAAAAGAACAAATAAACAGAATAAATTCAGCAGTAAATAGAAATAAACTACTGACACAACAACCTGAATAAACCTTAAAAGCCTATTTTAAGTGAAAGAACCCAGATATACACACACAAAACACTACCTATTTTATGATTCCATTTATATAACATTCTGTAAAAGACAAAACTACAGGAATAGAAATCAGATCTGTAGTTGCCAGGGACTGGGATTTGGGAAAGAAATCTGGGGATGACAGAAATGTTCTATTTCCTGGTTTTGGTAGGGTTTATATGTCTGTATATATTTTTCAAAAGCATCAAACTGAGCACTTTAAAAAGGGTAAGTTTTACTGCAAGTAAAGTATATCTCAATAAATCTGAACTTAAAAAATGAAATTGTAGAAAAAAAATTTTTTTAATGTTATTTATTGAGAGGAAAGGAGAGAGTGTGAGTAAGAGAGACAGAAACATTGATTTATTGTTCCACTCATTTATGCATTTATTGGTTGATTGTTTTATGTGCCCTGACCAGGGATTGAACCTGCAATCTTAGCATATTGGATTACGCTCTAACCAACTGAGCTACCTAGCCAGGGCTAGAAAATATTCAATTACATGAAATGGTGACCATGTAATATTACTAAAGGAAGAAAGCAGATTATAAAATAATCTATATTTATTTTTTAAAGAGTTTTTATTGATTTTTAGATAAAGAGAGAGGGAGAGAGAAACATGAACTTGAGACCAGCTGCCTCCTGCACACTCCCCACTGGGGATCCACACCACAACCCAGGCATGTGCCCTGACTGGGAATCGAACCGACAACTTTTTGGTACACAGGACAATGCCCAACCTAATGAGCCACACTGGCCAGGGCAATCTACAGTATATTCATTTTTTTATATCAAGCACTTTATGTAAAAATAGATAATACAAAGGAAAGAACATAAAAACATACACCAATATTTCAACTACGGTTGCTTTGGAGGCTCAAGGGTAGATTTTAATTTTATACTTGTAGACATATGCATTTTCTAAATTTTCTCTAATAAGGTACGTATGACATGTAATTTTTTTAAAGTGAATTTTTGTTGATAGTGGGGTTAAGGATTTTTAAAGAACGTGTAGAAATTGGGGATCCAGACAGAGATTCTAGTCTATTGTGACAGGCTTGGGTATTTAGGGAGTTATTAGAAAGAGACTCAGCTCAAGCAAAGGAGTTTTTGTTTCGTTTTGTTTTTTATTTTAAAATGAGACTTTTCACTCTGCGAAGAGTGAGAACAAGATGCCCTTGTAATCAAGCACTGACTTGATACTCCCCGGGAGACAGTCATGAAACCGTGTTGGGAGCAAGACTCAATTATGCTCAAAAGCCTTGATGATTCACCTTTCCCTGAAAAACGCTTTTTTTCCTTGATACCCACCCACATATACTCTGTGCTCTAACCAAGAGTTACCTCATCATTCCCAACCACAGCCTGGACTCCTGCTTCATGCCTCTACACTGCTCTTCTATCTAGAATGCTCACCCATCCCTCTTCTCAAAAGGGAAGTAACAGTTAATTCCATGCTCTCTACAAGAAGCCTGTACCTCTGACACTGTTACCTAGCTCTACTGTCTTACAGTTTCTCCCTCATTAATCTTAACTTTTCAGGCTCTTTATATCATACAGAACATGGAACACAGTGCCTTACATGTGTTTGTTGAATTTTATTGAAGATGGCATCAGATTGAGGGTGCCAAATTATGGTACATCCATAAACTGAAATGCTTATACAATGAGCTGATTACTAAGATCAGTCTAGATTTGGACCAGCTACAGGAAAGAAAGCACACTGATGGGCTATCCCAGATTCTAAGTCCTTGCACCTTGGAGTTAATAAGTGGTATGATGCAGAAATGGTCTGCTAACTCAGAACCCAAGTATAAATACTATAACAAAATTAACAAAAATTGTTATGTAACAAAAGTAGGATTAATTTAAACAATGTTCACAGTTTATTTCTTTTGCTTTTAAAGCAAGCTGTTCTTTCACATCTATATCTGTTTTTAAGTACTTTTTCAGGGACCACTACCAGCTTATTTTTACTATTGAATATCAAGTTCATATGTTCAGTGAGAAAGGGTCTGGCTGGATACTGTGTCTTTAGGAATGAGTGCCGTGAATCATGAGTTGGCTGATTGAGTTGTTCATTTATTAACTATAAAAGTGTAATTGTACAATGAAAAAAACACATACAAACTATGAATATGCTTCCTATAGCTGAGTGACCTGGAAGTCACTAAATGCAGGTCTTACTGTGAAAGATTTTAAATGTTCATGTAAATTATTCCTGTTCATGCAGCTAGTCAGCCTTCCCACATCTTTTGGACACTTTTCTGATCTATGTCCCAGGTCATCCTACGATGTCATTCATGGAGGTTATACCTGAGGGTTGCCATGAATGTGGTGCAGTTGGGTGGAAGCAGGAGACTCTCAGGAAAGCCCTGCAAGTAAGACCCAACCACCTTCAGGACAAAACTTGTGGCTCTACCCATGGGTGGGCGAACACAAAGCCAGTTCAGACACATTCCACAGGTGTTGTAAAGGCTTCTTGGCCATGTGAGTCAGAATATTAGGGTAGTAATCTTTAGAGATTTGGTCAATCATCAGCCTAAAGGTGGTGACTAAAATCATAAGAGTGAATATGATCGTCGTGGGCAAGAGAGAAAAGGAAGAGGATGTTCAAGTAATGGGACAAAGAAGATACCATTGAAGGAGACTAGAAAAAGCCCTGGATGAGTAGCTCAGTTGGTTAGAGCATGATACCAGTACGCTAAGGTTGCGTGTTCGATATCCAGTCAGGGCACATACAAGAATAAACTAATGAATGCATAAATAAGTGGAACAACAAATGGATGTTTCTTTCTCTCTTTCTCCCTTTCTCTCTAAAATCATAAATGAAGGAGACTAGAGGAGAATCATCAGTGGACAAAGAAAGACCAAGGATCATCATATCTTATCTTTTGTGGTGAGTGTCAAATGCCAAAGCAAAGATGAGACAGATTAAAAATGGCCAATTAGCCCTGGTCAGCTTGGCTCAGCAGTTAGAATGTCAGTCTGTAGTCCAGAGAGACCTGGGTTTGGTTCCCGCTAAGGGCACATACCTCATTTGCAGTTTGTCCCTGGCCCCGACTGGGGTCGTGTGGGTGGCAGCCAGTTGATGTATCTCTCTCACATCGATGTTTCTCTCTTGTTCTTCCTCCTTTTCTCCCTCTTGCTCTATCTGAAGATGAATGCAAAAGTGTATTTGGGTGAGGATAAAAAAAAAAAGGCCAATTATTTGATATTCCTTCTTTCAAGAAGTGGGTTTCTATGTCCCCTCCCCTTAAGTCTGGGTGGGTTTTATGACTGTTTTGCCCAATGGAATACAGTGAAAGTGATGCTCTGCCCATTTTCAGGCATAAGAGACTGGCAGCTAATATTATCTGTCCTTTGGAATGCTCCATCAGGGAGAAGCCAGGCACCATATAAGAAGTCTGACTACCCAGAGATTACCACACTGTGAGAAAGCTCAAACTAGCCATAAGAGATAGATGTCCAGCCAGCCTTGACTGTTCCAGTCATCCAAGCCTAGGCACCATCTGCCCATGTCTCAGCTGCCATCTTACTACATTTGCACAGGACACCTCAACTGAAAACAGTCAACCTGCAGAATTTTGAGAACAGTGAGAGGGAGGAGGAGAGGGGAGAGGGGAGGGATTCACTGATTATGAAAAATTGGCTCATATGATTATAAAGATTCAGAAGTCCTATGATCTGCCATCTGTAAGCTGGAGGCCCAGGAAAACCAATGGTATAAATTTCAGTCCAAATCAGAAGACCTGAGAACCAGGGAAACTGTTGATATAAGTCTTAGTCCAAGTGCAAAAGACCAAGTCCCAGCTCATAAATTTAAGCAGGGAGAGTGAATTCTCCCTTCCTCCACCTCTTTATTCTATTCAGTCCTCAAAGGTTGGGATGATGCCCACCCTCATGGTGGTGGTGGTGGGGGCGGGGGCGGGGGGGATCTGTTTCATTCACTCTACCAATTCAAATGCTAATCTCATCCAAAAACACCCCCGTAGACACAACCAGAAATAATGTTTCGCCAAATATCTGGGCACCCCATGTCCTGGTCAAGTTGACACAAAATTAACCATCACACTGAGGTCATGTGTATCCCGTGCCTGAGTGAGACAGAGGCATAACGTCCAGTTTCCACCCAAAGAGAGACCATACTAATTGATAACCTTTATTCCAGGGCCCCTGTAGGGTATCTGAGGCCACAGCACAACTTTTCCATCTGCCTAATACTGCTTCCTCCCCCTTTCTTTCATAGGTGTTGATTCCTATTCAATATCTTGTACCCCGAACTTGGTCTCCATGTCTGCTTCTGAAAGCATGTGTCTTTTCTATGTCTTCCTGTGGAAGGACACAAATTTGAAGACAGACCTAGGTTCAAAACACAATTCTACTACTTATTAGTTTTGTGATATTGAACAAGTAATTAAACTTCACTTAGTTTTCTCATTTGTAAAACCTGAATGAAACCTACCTACTTTGCAGGGTCGGATGCCCACAAACAACCCTGGTGCCTGCCAATGATGAAATGTTAACAGGGATGGTGCATCAAAATCCAAGGGTCACATCTTAAATTCTCCAAATAGTTTTTGTTTTGTTTTTTATCCTCACCCGAGGACATTTTTTTGATATTTTGTTCAGGTAGAGTGGGAGGGAGAGAGAGAGAGAGAGAAACATCGACATGAAAGGGACACATTGAGTGGTGGCCACCCACACAACCCAATCAGGGCTGGGGACAAACTGCAACCGAGGTACGTGCCCTTAGCGGGAACCGAACCCGGTCTCTCCAGACCGCAGGCCAACGCTCTAACCGCTAAGCCAAACCGGCCAGGGCTCCAAATAGTTTTTGAACCCCTCTCAGTTGACTTCAGGTGAGAGACAGTTCCCCTCCCCTCAGCCATATTGGGGAAGGAGCACAGAATACCTGCAAATCTCTCCAAAATAGTGTGGAAGTAGGTGATCAATTAGCAATAGCCAGGTCATTTTTGGACCAATCTCTTTTGCAAGACCTGCATGGTGGCACCTATTAGTTTCTCTGTCCCTTGGGCTTCTCCACAACCTTTAACTTTCATTTAAAGTTCTATTCCACAATGATTAGCAAAAAACATAACTATCTCTATTTTCATGGATCTTAGAGTCTATTGAGAGAGAAAAAATAACACATAAAATACAGAATTGCATACAATGATGAGTACTATGAAGGAAAGTTTCACTGGATGTAGTCGACTTGGTGATCCCCAGTGAACCATGCCTCCTAATGTTCTGCCCTTGTGTAATCCCTATGTTGACACTAGTTTGGTCACAAAATTAATTTTGACTACTGGGACATTACATACATGGCTCAAGCAAAGGTTTGATGAACACTTGCACAATGGGACTAGACCTCCTCGAATGCACTTTCTTAGAATCCAGTTATCATTCTGTGAAGAAGCTCACCAGCCATATGGTCCATGTGGAGGATAACCCTGGCCAACAACCCCAGCTGAGCTCCCAGTAGGAGGCCAGCTATATGCCAGACTTGTGACCTTCCAGCTATCTCAGCAACTCAGTGAAGACCACGTGAAGAAGAACCACATGATCAACCAAAAAATTATGGGAAATAATAGCATTAGTATTTGAACCAATGAATTTAATAACATGTGGTTAACAACATAGCAATCGATAGTAAAAACTCAAGGCTATGAGAGCAAAAAAAGAAAAGTCCTATCTAAGCTGAGAAATTGAGAGGCTTTCCAGAGAAATTGGTGATTTAGATGGTAAATCTGAGAAAAAAAATAGGAGTTATTTTCCAGACAGAGAGAGCAGTATGCACAAAAGCCTGTGTTTGAAAGGAAGAAAATGCACTTAAAACCAGAATGACAGTCATTTTCTTATTCACCTTCACCTAATTATGAAACATATAGAAAGGCAAACATATGTATGCATACATATTTTTATTTTATAAAGAAATAGTATATTAGGGAGATGAAAGCCAGCCCAAAGGCACAACTGATTTGCCTATTCTTGCTTATTACTCCAGACTTGTTATTATGAACCATCTGTGACATGAACACATTGTGCTGGGACCATCTGTAATGTTCCTAATCTAATTGTTTAAATGATGGCTGATGCTACTAGAGGATATTAGCACCTCAAAAAATATTTGCTGGAAATACCAAGGTACTGATCTCTTCAGATTCTAGCACGTGACTATACTGTAAACTAATGCATAAAAGAGCAGGAAGAAAGAAAACTAACACTCATTGAGTCCCTTCTATGGACCAGGATATTTACATTGTCTCATTAATCCTCTCAGTAATCTCATGAGATAGGTATCATTATTCCAGGTATACTTATTAAACAAAATAAGGCCTTTAAAGATTCATTAACTTGCTCATGATCATAAGGCTCCAAAGTGGCAGAGCCAGGATGTAAACCCCAGGCCATCTGCTTCTAAGATCTATGTCTACAGTAGTTGTTGTTGGTTGCCTCCCTTGCACCCACAAGTTCCTGCCTTCCAGATTTTTGTTCAGATATTCCTGTCCTCCTGAGGTGTTTTCCAAACCCCCAAGCAATTCTCCAATTCTCAGTGTATATTGACTGTGTCCGAAAATTTAACTCAGCTCTGACCCTATCTACTTGGAGACAGTATCAGATCCCACAGCTTCAGGGCTCAGTCCCACCAGACTGCTTCCACTTTAGATGACAATCACAAGTCTGAGGGGCCACCTATACTGCTTGCTGACTGACTGGTTACAAATTGGAGTTCCCAGGACCCTCACCTCAGGTCTGGTAATTTGCTAGACTGTCTCACAAAGCTCAGGGAAACATTTACTTACATTTACCTGTTTATTATAAAAGGATACAACTCAGGGACAGCCAGATGGAAAAGCACTCTCCAGGCACACCACCCTCCCAACACCTCCATGTGTTCACCAACTCAGAAGTTCATCAAATCCCTCATTGTCCAAGAGTTTTTATAGAGCTTAATCTGCAGCAACCTTTCCCTTTCCTAGAGGCTGGATGGTGGACCTGAAAGTTCCAATGCTCTTGGTCTACGTAGGGATCCTACCTTAAGTGACCTAATTAGCATAAACTCAGGTGTGATTAAAAAAAAGGGGGGGGGGTGAGTTTTCTTATGAATAACAAAATACATTCCCATCACTCAGGAATTTTCAAAGGTTTAGGAGCTTCATGCTATAAACAGAAACAAAGACCAAATTTGTTTCTTCTTCTACCACACCTCCCCATGACGCCAGTGAGATTCCAGGGTGGGCCTCTTGTGTACAGTACTGTTTCTTAGCAGGAGGCACAACTGGCGTTCTGAGCTGGCCATTTCTTTACTTTGCAAGGAACTACTGTTATCTGATGTATGCCCCCAAGTTCTTTAATGAAACAGCACTGGCAAGGTTCTCTGATTAAAACCTAAATGATAAATCCAATAAGAATTATTATCTTTATGATTTCTAGTCTTTCTGTTAAATGCATTAATCAAGTCTTCCTTCAAAAATTCTCTCTTCTTTTGGTGTCTGGACTACCACCCTCTGATGCATAGAGAACCTATCTGGGGTCCATTACCACAGAGATATGGATGGGATGGGGGGAACTGCTTCAAAATCACATGCAACTGATATGACAGTCATTGGATTTTATAGCAAGGGTTCATCTATGGACTTGGAAATAAGTTTGTACCCTGAAAATTTATTTTAAAATTCAGTATATAATGTGATAATTATATAACATACTGAAAGCTTTGCATATCCTTGGCATTGCATGGTAACTCTATGACTTTGATGTTATTTTCCCCATTTAATTGATTAAGAAACTGAAGGGCAGATGGAATCAATGGCTTAGCTAAGTCATATAGTCAGTAACTAATTTGCCACAAAATGAAGTTATAGGAGAGACCTAAAGATCCAGATTGGATCCCAGGGCCAGAACTTGATGGTACTTTGAATTTGTTAAGGTATCAGAAGCAACTGTCCATCAGAAGGAGGGTTGGTCAGCCTTAGAAGCTCACAAAGTAAAAGATTTGAGAGATAAAAATTGGCATTCTCTATTGAAATACTACTCAGAGGAGTTTTTCACTCATCAGAGTATTTGGTACATGGTTAAGGCTATTAGGCTAGGATTACAAATGCCTTCAGATGCCACAAAGATATGTCTTGCAGCTAAGAGTGAGACAATAGGGTGTGGTCATGGTACCATTGTAATGAACCTGGTCATTAATTAAAAGGAAAGAAGGAAAGGAAAGGCCGAATTTTATAGGCATGCCATTTGTGCAGCTTTGCCAGAAAGCTGCAGTGTAGACGCATGCCAAGTCTGGGTAAAATAAGGAAAGTACTTGTCTGTCAGTCACACCTGGGAACAGGTGATTGGCTAGAGAAGGTGTGGCCACTGCAAGCGTGGAAAGATTTGAGATATATGAACTCCTAAGCAAAGGAGTTCTCGCTCTTGCTCTCTTGGGACTCTTGTTGCAGGGGGTGTGCTCTCACATTCCTGCATTTGCTCACATGGCACACAGACATGTGGACCCCACACAATGGACTGAGGGACTATAACTAGCCTGACCCAGCTCCACCATGGAATGGAAACTTTGGACACTAACTTTGCTTCTATCTCTGCTGAATCCTCAGCTGCACATTTTCCAGGACTGTTTTAAGGGAAATGGGACTATGCAAACCCAGAAGTGTAATTCCATGCAAATGAAATCTTTCATCCTCTGTGAGAGTCTCAGAAAATTCTTTTTCTCAAGATATCCTGAAGACCTAAAGACCCATGGGGAAGGGGATTTCCCACTTCCACCAGTGGACTCCCCAATTCCACTATTAAGAATCAGACTGATGAAATGAGAGAGTTAATGAGATGACAAAAGGCATTGTGAGTCAGATTTTCTTCCCTGGAAAGATTATTTCAAAAATGAGATGGATGCTTTATGTTCTCTTAACCTAAAGCCATTAAATATTTCCATACACTTTACTTTTATCCAGGATAAGAAAAAGTGAATTGTATGGATTTTACATATTCCTCTCTCTTTGACCATGATTTCTCATTGCAACCAGCTTCTAAAAGTTGGACTCATAAACTAGGTGAATGCAAATCCATTCCTGAAAGATGGATTCACTCTAGCGGTAAAGAAAAATCAGGTTGCTATATATACCATCCTGTGAGTTCTCTTGGGAGACTCAATATATCCCTTCTGCATGAACATAAAGTGTCCATCACTTCCTGTTGAAGGACAAATACATTTTTCTCATGTGTTACATGCTGATGATGTCTAAATTTGTACATGGAGGTCAAAACTCTCATTATACCCATATACCCAGCTTCCAGCACTGGCATTTAGCTGCCAGGATATGAAAAATTATTTAATCTCTTTAAGCCTCATATTCTTTCTCTATAAAATATTTTAAATTTGGCCCTGACCAGTTTGGCTCAGCGGTTAGAGTGTTGGCCTACGGTCTGGAGAGACCTGGGTTCGGTTCCTGCTAAGGGCATGTACCTCAGTTGTGGTTTGTCCCCAGCCCTGGTTGGGTCGTGCGGGTGGCAGCCACTCGATGTGTCCCTTTCACATCAATGTTTCTCTCTCTCTCTCCCTTTCTCTCCCTCCCACTCTATCTGAACAACAACAACAACAACAACAACAAAAAATGGAAAAAATGTCCTCTGGTGAGGATAAAATATATATATATAAAAATTTAAAATACCTGTATCAGATTTGTTGTGAAGTTTAGATCATTTGGGGTATTATATATTCGCAGTTGTATTCAACTTCTAGAAGATTTTAACAATAATTGTTAGGGACTCAATAGATAAATAGGTAATGGATACAAATATATAATCTATATATAAATAGAGGAACTGTTATCAGTGGCAATGAAGTATCTACCAGTGCAAGTAGGGTATGTCCTTCCTCACTGGGTACTTGGGATTAGTCCTTACAATATCTTCAGATAAAGAATTTTCAGAGACTTGCACAGGAGGATTCATGATTTTAATGTGCATGGAATTATATCCCTTGGTTTCTAAAGTCCCATATCCCTTAATCCAGTCCTGGAAGAGGTGCAGCTGGGGATTCAGCAGAGAGAGAAGCAAAGCCAGTGTCCAGAGTTTCTGTTCCATGGTGGAGCTGGGTCTGGTATAGCATCAGGCCAGTTATAGTCCATCAGTCCATTGTGTGGGGCCCACATGACTGTGAGCCCTGTGAATGAATGCAGGAGTGTGAGAGTACACCCCCTGCAACGTGAGTTCCAAGAGAGCAAGAGCGAGAACTCCTTTGTTTAGGAGCTTAAGTATCTTCAATCTTCCTGTGCTTGCAGTAGCCATGTCTGCTCTGGCCAATCACCTGTTCCAAGGTGTGACTGACAGACAAGTACCTTCCCTATGTCACCCAGACTTTACTGGGCATGCATCTGTTCTTTCCCTGCCCAATCCCTTCCCCCAGGGATCTGTGGGGAATAGACTGGTGGCTTTGCAGTTTCTTGGCAAAGCTGTACAAATGGCATGCCTATGTTATTTGGCCTTCCCTTTGCGCCTTTCCTTTTATTCATAACTAGGTTTATTATAACTGTATCAGAACCATAAACATCTATAAGTTACTTGAAAAAAACACTTGTCCCCAACAATACCAGCTATATGGCATTTCTATTTCTAGTTCAGACCACTCCCCCAACCTTCAGGTTCAAACATCCAACTGCTCATTTGACATCTCTACTTGGATATCTATTGGCATCTCAATTCACCTGCCCAAAACAGAATCTTTGATTCTCTTTCTCACGCACCTGGTCTTCTCCTAGTTCAATTAATTGCACTTATACATTGTTCATCATGCAAAATAAGTAACCTGCTTATCTCCTTCCTAGTCCTTCCATATGCCTTCCATATACATCACCAAGCTGGCCTGCCTAACCCATGGATCTTGAGTGCTGCCTGTACCCACCCAGAAACCAGAGGCGAGTATTATGATTAAGTTCCTCAGAGAGTCAGAGTGGGCACATACTCTCCCTTTTTCCTCACAAAACAATCCCATCCTTTCTGGAATTTCAGTTCTCAAAACTATACCAGCAGAGCAGAAGAGAGAAGAGAGCAAGTGTTAGGGTCCCTGATCTGCCTAGACACCCACCTGGGTAATTTGGAGTGACCAACTGTTTCCATGTGCTGGGTTCATTTTCTTCCTAACTCCACAAATTACCTTTTCTTCTGGCCTTGAAATCAGATCCCCTCACCCATCCCCATCTCATAATTTCTGGTCCTCCTCTGCTGGTACCAAACTTTCAAGAACCTCTACTATGAAGTCAAAATAAAAGCTAACTATCTCTGGGCTTCTTATTTGTGATGTGCAAGGGGCTCTAAATTGCAGAGATATGGGGGGGGGGACCCTCTCTTCTGAGTCCAACATAGGCACTGAGCCTGCTTATACTTCTTTTCAAAATGTAGTTCTTCCTTGTAATGGTTTTGGTGTATTCTGTAAAGGCTTTTTTTTGTAATTTAGTTCTCTACGACAAAATAATTTTATTTATCATTCATCTTTATTGTTTTTATTACATATTCTAATTTTTATGAACTTTGTTTTTAATAAATAAATTAGGAGTCCAAAATTTCTCATTAGTTTTTTATTATTATTTGATTTTAGAGAGAGGAAGGGGGAGAGAAAAACATTGATTTGTTGTTCCACTTATTTATACATTCACTGGTTGCTCCTTATATGTGTCCTTACCCAGGATCAAACCTGCAATCTTCCCATAGGGGGATGATGCTCTAACCAACTGAGCTACCTGGCTAGGGCTCTCATTTGTTTTCACAAAAAGCATTGCAGTTACAATGTTTGAGTTATGTCAACTATTTTTTTTTTTTATCCTCACCTGAGGACACTTTTTTATTTTTTGTTCAGATAGAGCAGGAGGGAGGAAGAGAGAGAGAAACATCGATGTGAAAGGGACACATCGAGTGGCTGCCACCCACACGACCAACCAGGGCCGGGGACAAACTGCAACCGAGGCACGCGCCCTTAGCGGGAACCGAACCCGGGTCTCTCCAGACCGCCGGCCGACGCTCTAACCGCTGAGCCAAACTGGCCAGGGCGAGTTATGTCAACTTTTAAAACAAATTTTCACTTTATGTTTTTCTTCAAAGTCTTGGAAAATATATATCCTGAGTTGAAAAGCTCTATAATAGGTATACCTCATAGTTCTGCATAAACAGAAATCTAGCGTGGTAGGCAGAAATCTAAGATGGTCCCCAAGATCACCACTCCCTGATATACATATACTTCTCCCAGTTGTTTAATCAAATGCTAATTTAGATACCGGTGCCTTGATTTTAACCTTGTGAGTCCATTCACACCATGCCAGACTTCTGTCCTACAGATCAGTGAGATAAAAAAATGGGTTAATTGCCCTGGCCAGTTTGGCTCAGAGGTTAAAACATCAGCCTGCGGTCCAGAGAGACCCGGGATTGGTTCCCACTAGGGGCGTGTGCCTTGGTTGCAGTTTGTCCCCGGCCCTGGTTGGTTGTGCGGGTGGCAGCCATGCAATGTGTCCCTTTCACGTCAATGTTTCTCTCTCTCTCTCTCTCCCCCTCCCACTCTATCTGAGCAAAAAATGGAAAAATGTCCTCAGGTGAGGATAAAAAAAAAATGGGTTAAGCAAAAAACAAAAACCTCATAAACACAGAGAACAGTATGGTGGTTATCAGAGGGAAAGGGCGGGGGAGTTGAAGAGGGTATAGGGGGAAAAATGGTGATGGAAGGAGACTTGACTTGGGGTGGTGAATCCACAATATAAATACAGATGATGAAAAAACAATGTAAGTCCTGGCCAGTTTGGCTCAGCGGTTAGAGCATCGGCCCGCAGACCAGAGAGTCCTGGGTTCGGTTTCCACTAAGGGCATGTACTTTGGTTGCAGTTTGTCCCTGGCCCTGGTTGGGGTCGTGTAAAGGGCAAACAGTCAATGTGTCTCTCTCGCATTGATGTTTTGCTCTCTCCCTCCGGCTCAATCTGAAGATAAATGCAAAAATGTCCCAGTGAGGAGAAAAAACAAAACAAAACAGATGATAAATGATATAATTGTACACATGAAACCTATATAATTTTTCCCCAATTTTTATTAATTTATTTTTGTTGAAACCTATATAATTTTATTAACCAATGTCACCCCCAATAAATTCAATTAAAATTGTTTTAATTAAAAATTTTTAAAAATAGGATTTTTGCCCCTAAGTTTGTGGTCTTCTGTTACATGGCAATAGAAAACTAATCCAGTAGGACATGCTCACATTGAGCTGTGGACTCTACACCATACGATGTGTTGTGCACAGCAGGGATTGCAGTATTTTTGAAAGTCTTTTCTATACTGTACAAATTTCAGTAATTCAACTACACACATGAGTGACTGAATACTTTTTTTTTTTTTTTTTTTTAATCCTCACCCGAGGACATTTTTCCATTTTTTGTTCATGTAGAGTGGGAGGGAGAGAGAGAAACAGAGAGAGAGAGAGAAACATCGATGTGAAAGGAACACATCGAGTGGCTGCCACCCGCACAACCGACCAGGGCCGGGGACAAACTGCAGCCGAGGTACGCGCCCTTACCGGGAGCCGAACCCGGGTCTCTCAGGACCGCAGGTCGATGCTCTAACCGCTGAGCCAAACCGGCCAGGGCTTTTCTTTTTCTTTATTCAAGGAATTTTACCTGTTGTGCAGAGATGGTTATTTGGCTCCGCAGAAGGTTCTGGGCTCCATTAAGACTGTCCACTTCACAATTCTAACTCCAGTTCTTCTTAGAGATTAAGAGCTCCAAAGGCCTATAATCATGGGCACTGATGAGGGCAACCCACCTTTTGGCTCCAGTTAAATCTCTGATGTTTGAGGTGTGTGCTAGCTGTGGATGCTTGCTTCCTGGTCCTGCCACAGCTTCTGAAGTAGCTGATTTAGGAATATATGGTTGTCAGGGGTGGGAGGCAGTTCCCTTTAGTCCAGATCACTGCTTTCTTGGCCCAATCCTGTTGATTCCAATTGAGTATCTGCAGCATTCCCCCATAACCCCCATTCTGAAACTTCATACGCAGGAGCCAGTACTTGAAACAGCTTTGGGATCAAGTCTTTCTCTGTGGGTCAGAAGTCAGCCATGCATATGGCTCATCTGTTGGTGTCACCCAGCTTCCCATAGTCAGTGGGCTTTCTCAGTGTAGGCCCTCATCTCATCCACACATGCCCATGACTCCTCAATGTGTTCCTGTCACACTAGTTCCATAAGCGAGTTGCACAATAGGTGGGCCTGGGACAAAGGCCCAGGCGGTGGAATAGCGGCCATGGAAGAAGGTGGTGGTAACTAACAGCAGCCTGTTGCATAAATATTTCTTATAAAGCTAAATGTGTCCCCAAGTCAACTCTTCCTTAATCAGTACCAAATAAAAAAAATCTATGAACACTCTAGTACCTCCCAAGACAAGGGGAAGTGTTAACAGGAAGTCTGAGCGAAGAGAAACAACAGCATTCATAAATTAAAGTTTAAATATTTAACTTTTGCAAATTTTACAAAGAAAGAAAAGAAAATTGACTATGTGAACACACTTGCCTTGGAATGGATTCATGCAAGTGAGGGACCCTGAGCTTAAGCTTCATTAACTTCATGTTAATCTCTCTCTACATCTATCCTTAACACCTGGCATATGAATGGTAGTTCTCAATTCCTTCTTACACAGCTACATTAAATCAATCATTGAATAGCTGTTTACTTCAGTGATTTAGTGACTTCAAAATTTTCTTAAGTGAATTAATGTTAACTGAAGGAGGTCTGGATACTGAGTCCACTTTCAATAAAAAAGTGGGTCACTTATACTAAGACATGTTATATATTTGTTTCCTCATCTCTGCTTGTTTCCAAGAAAGAAAACGTAAATAATTCAGTTTTTGTGTTTCGAATAGTAATTCAAGAACCTCCTTCTGTTCTTTTATAAATAAGCAAAATAGCTTATCTCAGGGTTCAGAGGAGACAATCTCACACTTGAAGTTTGCATTTAGTATCTTTTGGAGTGAAGCGAAAGGAGAACCGTCCAGATATGCATTCAGTCAATTCAAAGAGAGGAAGCAGGATCTAGTTCTAAAGAGGTTTTTGTCTATAATTGATTTTTCTAAAGGAAAAATGAACAAAAAGTATAGTATATCAATGCTGAATAATCTACTCTTTCTAACAGATGCTTTTGTATTATAATCTGTATCAAATACAGTATCAAGAAAATTAAAATATCCGTTTACTAAGAGTAACAAATGCTCTCCATTAAGTCTAGTAATGAAAACTTTAAGATAAGATTCTAAAAATGACATAAGCCTGCAGTTCTTCTAATAAAGCTTACTATATTGTAGTACCAGAAAAGACTACTTTTAGAGAATAAGCTGACAGTCAAACTTCTTGTTTGTACCTTAAACTTGCTTAATTAAAGGCAGTACTTCCCCTATCTCTATTTAATGTAGATTTTTTTAACCTGAAACTTAAAATGAATAATCAACAATTATATTTTGATACAAGAGTTTTCTTAGGTGGAAAAATATTGAGGTCCCATAAAGTTACTGAAAAAGTAGAAATAAGTTGTTTACTCTGTTGAACCACATGAATCCTTAAGGACCTAGGATGGAAACAAACACTCTTAAAAAATTCCTTTTTTTTTTAATATTCTCACCCAGGGATATGTTAATTGATCCGAGAGAGAGAGGAAGGGAGAGAGTAACATCGATTGGTTGCCTACATCATGTCCCGACTAGGGACTGAACCTGCAACCTTTTTGGTGCACGGGACAATGCGCCAACCAACTGAGCCACCTGGACGGAGCCTTTTAAAGGATCCTTTTAAGGAGCTATATTGTCATTGTATTCTATCCTCAAAACAATTAGTTTTAAGTATAATTTTTAAAACTGAAAAGTGTTCTCCTTTTGCAACTGTAAAATAATTATTTTTCAGATCATTTATCTAAAATATTTTTAGAAGTACACAAAACCAAAACTACAATAAGCATTTTTTTTTTTTTTAACAATCCTCACCTGAGGATATGTCTTTATTAATTTTTGGAGAGAGAGGAAGGGAGACAGGGGTGGAGAGAGAGAAAGAAATAGAGAGAGAAACATTGATGTGAGATACTGACATGAGACAGAAACATCAACTAGTTGCCTCTTGTACATGCTCTGACCAGGTATTGAACCTGAATCCTAGATATGTGCCCTGACTGGTAACTGAACTCACAATGATCTAACCAGCTGAGCCACCAGGTCAGTGCTTACAATAAGCTTCTTTTATTTTTTTAATTGAGCTTAGAGAGAGGAAGGGATGGGGAGAGAGGGATGGAGGGAGAGAGAGAGAGAAACATTGATGTGAGATATCAGTTGCCTCTCACACATGCCCTGACCAGGGATTGAATCCTCAAGCTGGGTATGTGCCCAGAATGGGAACTGAACCAACCACCCTTTGGTGAATGGGACAACGCTCCAATCAATTAAGCTACACTGGCCAGGGCACAATAAGTTTTACATACTAATCTACTTACAGCAAAATTGTATTAGAGCTAGATAGGTTAAATTAACCTGATTTGACTCAAAATGTATCTAATTTCAGATGGTTAGACATTTATTAGATCCCTGTTTTACTTTTTGATCTCTTTAGGTTATAGTAGCCAGCTTCTAAGATGACCCCCAATGATCCCTGACTCTTGTATTAATACCTTTGTGTAGTCCCTTCCTACATTTTACCATAGTGGGTCTGTGGGACCAAAAGAATACAGAAGTGATGGTATATGACTTCCACAGATAGATCATAAAAGATTTCTCTCATATCACTCACTCTGGGAGAAATCAAGTTCCATGGACACTCAAGCAGTCCCATGGGAGGTCCAAGTGGTAAAGAACTAAGGCATTTGCCAATAGCCATGTGAATGAGCCATTGTGGAAGTGGATCCTCCTGCCCCAGTCAAGCCTTCAGATGACTACAGCCCTGGCTGAAAGATTAACTACAACCCCATGAAAGGCCCCAAGCCAGAACCACCCAGCTAAGTTGCTCCTACATTTCTGATGCACCAAAATGATATAAGAATAAATGTTGATTGCTGTTTTAAGGTTGTACTATACTTTCTCACAATTTGTTCATTTGAAGAAGTTATTGAGAATTGACCCCCCGATTTCTTAAACTGAGAAATTTAAAAGAGCAGAAGTGTGCAACAATTCTTGGGAAAAATATAAATTAGCCTTGCAGATTTTAAAATGTGAGCCTTTAGATGTAATCTTAATTTTTTAAAAAAGATTTTTTATTGATTATTTTTAGAGTGAGGAAGAGAGAAGGAGAAAGATAAACATTGATGTGAGAGTGAAACATCATCTGGCTGCCTCCTGGCACACCCCCTACCAGGCACTGAACCAGCAGCCTTTCAGTGTACAGATAATGCCCACCAGCTGAGCCACACCGGCCAGGGCTGTAAACTCAATTTTTGAAGAATAGATTTATTCTTTTCATAACTTTTATTTTTAAAAATAAGAAAATTTGGGAAAGCAGACTCCTATTTTCTCCATATTAGAAGTGAAATGTGATTACGTGGTGGTCATTTTCCTCTGTCTCACTCCTTATGTTAAAAATTCTGATAATGAGATTGTTAGAAGCAGAGATAAGATTAGATAGGGAGAGGAGATAGAAGAAGGTTAAAATGTGATCTCACAATGCCCTGCACCGCTTCTTTTCTAAGATTCTGTCTCACATATAAGACAGTGACAGCATGGCCGGTTTGGCTCAGTGGTTGGAGCGTCACCTGCGGACCAGAGAGTCCTGGGTTCAGTTCCCACTAAGGGCACATATCTTGGTTGCTGTTTGTTCCTGGCTCAGTTGGGGTTGTGTGGGTGGCAACCAGTTGATGTTTCTCTCTCTCCCTTCCTCCCTCTCTCCCTCCTGTTCTGTATGAAGATAAAAGCAAAAATGTCCTTGGGTGAGGATAAAAAAAAAGAAAGACAGTGACAGAAGTTTTTCTCTGCCCATAACTCTCAATGGGACAGAGCTAGCTTATCATTTCCTCAGAAAGGGAGAGAAAATGTAAAATTTAAAGATCTGTAGGGGTTAAGGTTGAAATAAATTGAAGCCCTTACAGAAGTTGTAAAGAGTTGTTTCTTCAGCACAATTTTAAGAATACTCCTCATATCCTCAAACAACAAGTGCTGGTGAGGGTGTGCAGAAAAGAGGACTCTAGCACGCTGCTGGTGGGAATGCAGACTGGTGCAGCCAGTAGGAAAAACAGTATGGTGGTTTCCTCAAAAAATTAAAAATGGGCCCTGGCCAGTTTGGTTCAGCGGTTAGAGCGTCGGCCTGCGGTCCGGAGAGACCCGGGTTCGGTTCCCGCTAAGGGCACGTACTTCGGTTGCAGTTTGTTCCCGGCCCTGGTTGGGTCATGCGGGTGGCAGCCACTCGATGTGTCCATTCACGTCGATGTTTCTCTCTCTCTCTCCCTTCCTCTCTCTCCCTCCCACTCTATCTGTACAAAAAATGGAAAAATATCCTCTGGTGAGGATTAAAAAAAAAAAAAAAAAAAATTAAAAATGGAACTGCCATTTGACCCAGTGATCCCACTCCTTGGAATACATCCTAAGAAGCCTGAAACACCAATCAGAAAGAATATATGCACCCCTTTGTTCATAGCAGTGCTATTTACAATAGCTTAGATCTGGAAACAGCCTAAGTGCCCATCAGTAGATGAGTGGATAAAAAAGCTGTGGTACATTGCAGTTGTAACAAAGAGAGATCTCTTACCGTTTGAGACAACATGGAGGGACCTGGAAAGTATTATGCTAAGCAAAATAAGCTAGTCAGAGAAAGACAAATACCACATGATCTCACTTATTTGTGGAACATAAGGAACAAAATAAGCTGTCGACCAAAAGAGATCCAGAACCATGGAAATAGGAACAGACTGATAAACCTCAGAGGGAAGGGGGTGGGGGTGGGGGGAGAAACCAAAGAATTTATATGCATATATGCAGGACTAATCAACAGGGACACTAAGCTGGGAAATGTAAGAAGGAGGTGGGAGTGGGAACGAGGGGGTCAATTGGGAAAAAAGGGGGACATCTGTAATACTTTCAACAATAAATATACTGCCAATTTAAAAAAATAAAGAATACTCCTCATACATCCCCATTTTCATTCCAATCCCAATTTTTCCAAAACAAGGAACACCTACCAATTAACACAAGACAAATGGAGAGGAGTGTTTGAAGCAACTACATGGTGTAGTCTCTGCTGACACACAAAAAAGCAGATAATAAAATATTACTGATGTTACACAGTTGGTTTTTTAATATACTTCGATACATGTGCAGAAAATCACTCACAATTTACTATATGTACCCCATCCTTGTAATAATGTACTTTTCAAAGTGCTCTCAGCCCTGGCCGGTTTGGCTCAGCGGTTAGAGCATCGTCCTGTGACCCAGAGAGACCGGGGTTGGGTTCCCGCTAAGGGCACGTACCTCCTTGTAGTTTGTCCCTGGCCCTGGTTGGGTTGTGTGGGTGGCAACCACTGGATGTGGGAGTTTCTCTCTCTCTCCCTCCCTCCCACTCTATCTGAACAAAATATCGAAAAATGTCCTCAGGTAAGGATAAAAAAAAAAGTGCTCTCATATCTACCCACCAGCAATTGTATTATATAATCACGGTAATTATTATCTCTATTGAACATATGACAAAGAGTTTAAAGATAATTTTCTCAAGGTCAGCTAGGTAGTGGCAGGGAAGAGACTATAACTCAGGCCTTTTGGAATCTAATATTGGGCCTTTCTCCAGACTACTTTCTCTATTGAAAGCACTATATAAATATTAATGTCTTAGAAACGTAGTTAATTTAAAAACATTATTCTGGTTTTTAACTCTTTTACATTTTTTATTAATTATTAATTCAAAATATCTTATGTAGTTCTATTTTTAACCCATTATTTTATAAAATAAGCTTATTATTCCAATATTCACTGTTTCTCTGGTCCATGCACCCACGTAGGTCCCATGTATTACTAATGATCAGTCTATTGGTAAAAAGAATAGCCTACATATAAAAAGAAAGTTTCTTCCGCCATTGACATACCTGTTGACTATGGATGTAAATATGCGATCATTCGCTTTTGACTCTTCAAGTAAGCTTGTGAAGGATGAGCAGAATGGATGGAAGAGAAAAAACAGTCATACCTGGCTTTTACAAGTGGTCAACAATAGGTCATGCATAGAAAAGTAAAACAGGGAATACTAACTGGGTTACCCTACTAGAATAGAAATGGCAGATCAGGTGGATAAGGTGAATAAAAGAACAACAGAGAGGGCTGAAGCAATTGGAATGACTAGGTTAAAGCAATAACTATGAAAAATCACGCCCATAAATGCTTAGCTTAAATAGGTCTCCTTCCATAAAATCTACCCTCATTTTCCAAAACAAAATTCTATCCTCTAAAATAACACAGTACCTCTCCTGTAGCCTTGGCCAGGCCAAAGCAACTAGTGTGACTCAGCACAAGTAGATTCTAATCTCCTTTAAGGCAGGGCCTTTACTAGCCTCATTTAACTCCTACAGTTCTTAGTGACAAGCTGGAGGTAGAGAACAAGATGAAAGGAAGAGGGAAGTGACTTCAATGTTTATTTAATGTCTACTGTGCGCTTCACATTATGCTAGATGCTTTACTTATGTCATCTCATGGAAAAAACTAAGGCTTAGAGAGTTTAGCAATTTATCCAAGATCAGTCAGTTGATAGGTGGGAAATTCAGGACTTGAAACTAGTTCTATTTTACTCCAGAATTGGTACTGAGCTTGTATTTGCTGAAAAATTAGTTCTGTCACAGTATTTAGAAATGGCTAAAGAGGCCATTTCACAGTGATTCTTGATTATTTCTGGGTCATGGATCCACACGAGAATCTTTCCCATAAAATTACATGTATGCAAACACATACATTTTACATACCATCTCTGGAGGATCAGAGGTCCCAAAGTTCATTAACGTGCCCTGGCCAGTTTGGTTCAGAGGTTGCAGCGTTGGCCCACAGACCGAAGAGTCTCGGGTTCAATTCCAGTCAAGGGCATGTACCTCGGTTGCAGTTCAGTCTCCAGCCCTGGTCTCCCCGGCCCTGGTTGGGGTCCTGCAGAAGGCAACCAATCGATATGTGTGTCTCTCTCTCCCAACCACTCTATCTGAAGATAAATGGAAAAAAATATATATCCTCAGGTGAGGATTAAAGAAAAAACAAAACAAAACTGGCTAAAGAAACCAAAGTAAGAGCCTATGGATTACAGTATTTCAAGCCACCTTTCTCCCAACCCATCCCACCTTACCTTTCTTCCCATATCTCAGAGCAATTGAAACCAGAGAAAATGTAAACACATGAAAAGTTTGGCTAAGCAGTAAATGCAAAATCCCATATTATACTGTACTTTAAGATGCCATGGAGAACTTGAATAAAGAAAGAGATGAGGTTATTGGAATTCATCCCCAAGGGGGTGAAATAGCTAAAAATCAAACTGAATGGAAAACCCAGGAAGTATCCTACCACTTATTTCTGTCATTTTGCCTGAAAAATCTTAAAAAATGTTTTTAAATTTTGGGGTAAATATTTTAAATTAAGTTTCAGTGGTTACCCTGTACTGTTTCAAAAAAGGTTTTAAGACAGCATGTAGGATTAGAGAAAATATTATGAAGTGCATGTAGGGAAAAAACCAGACATAGAGATAGGAATGGAGCTAAATGTAAAACATGAATTTATATTGTGACTAGGTCTTCACTCCCTCAAGGTAATTTTAAAAAATTATTCAACACTAAGAGTTTTATATATTAAGTATGTATTTTTCATAATTCACAAAATATCTTCATATACATTATCTCATTTGATCCTAAATTTATTTTGTGAGATAGTTATTAATCTACATTTTCAAGATAAGGAAACCGAGGCTCAGGGAAAGACTTGAAAATCGAGTCCTTGCTCTTTTGAGATTACACTGCTCTGTAGCAATTACAATTTCTGTGCACAAATAAGTAATGCATCGCAATTCTGTGCAAGAAGAATATACATTTAACTTCTATGGCTCTGACATTTAAATGAGAAGATTACTACCTATTTTACAAATGGCTTTAGATCTTAAGGTTGAATAGGCATCAAACTGAAGGACTTCAGACTTGGAACAGCCCTCTTAGGTATCACTTAACTCCTTCACTTAATAGATTAGTGCACTGTTCAAATCATTTGTTACAATTATCCAATCAGTTAGTGGCAGGGCCAAAATCAAAAGCCAGGTTTCCTAAGTTCTTTTCTTTTTTCTCTCTTGTTGAATTTATCGGGGTGACAGTAGTTAATAAAAGTATATAGTTCTTTTCTCTTTTCTCTCTTGTTGAATTTATCGGGGTGACAGTAGTTAATAAAAGTAGTTAATACAAGTCTATAATACACCATTGGCATATTGTATTATGTGTTCACTATCCCATCCTCTTTACCGGGCATTGCCTCTATAGCATTATGTCCATTTCTATGATTTCTTACATACCCAATTCTGACCTTTCTCTTCAGTTTCACTTGTGTCCACTGGGTATAGTTCTATGTGCATACTGACATGGCTACAAGACCCTGCAAGACCTGGCACTGGTGACTTCTCCAGCTACTCACCTCTTCTAACAGTGTGGGAATGTTCCTAACTCATTAGGATGCTAGGCTTTTACGCAACATCCTGATAGAGCTGTCCTGTTGGGGCCATACTTCTGAGAGTAGTAGAAAATTGGGTTTCTCCTGGAAAGAAGGGATATTCTTGATGTCTATCACCAGAAAAGCAGAGTGAAGGCTCAGATGGGAGGGACAAATGGACTCTGGAACCTGGAGGCCTTGCACAGCGACCTCCCCTCCCTGAAGTGAAGATGAGTGAATTAGATCATGAAACTCCAGGTAACTTTTCAAGTCAAATTCTTGTATGCTGAACCTTTAGTAAAATCCCCTCCAAATACTCCAGGGAAAACGCCTGTGAGTTCACACTTGGCAAGGCTAATCAAACCATGTAGCACCCAACCACTGCCAGCCAAGCATGGAGCTGTTAGCAGAATTACATAATGAGATCCCAAATGAGAGAATATTAGGCAACAGACACCAGGCCACTAAATTCGTCACTTCTCCCCTTTACACAACTTTAAATTCCCAGAACAGATCCATGAACTTTGCACATTCTGTTTCTTGCGCCTAAAACTTCAGTTTCTTTGCCTAAACTTTTGTCCTTTTGTTCTTATTCATAATTCATACGCCTGTTTCTGACATCGTCGTCTTCTAGTTTCATGTAACCTATCCTAACACTACTCTGTCCTACATTCCCTCTTCCAAAATGTGTGCTTCTTTACAACAGGGTCTGCCTTTCGTTGCAATTCCTAAGGGTGCAGGAAACAAAATATGTACGTACTAAGTATTATTTGAATGAACAAAAAGTTATTAGTTTATTCCCTTAACTGTATTTTTCAATAGGTAATGCATGAACACTGCAAAAAAAATTTCAAACTGCACATGAATAATTCAGAGAAACATCTCTTTCTTCCAATCACACAGCTCACCTGGGGCCAGCTGTTTCCTGTCCGGCTGACTATACACATATGGGTATTTACGTAGATTGGTCTTTTTTTTTTTTTTTTACACAGTGGTAAAACATGTATTTATATTGATATAACAACGAAATATAATTTATATATTATTTGTTATATATTATAAATAATTGTTTACATATAAGTAATATATGTACGATAGGTATACATTTATATACCGAGTCTTGTGCTTCATTTTCGCTTACCATAAGTCAGGCTTTTTATATTTTTTAGTTAGGGGCCGGGTAGGGGCATACCATGATTTACTTCATATTCCCTTATTTACGGTTTCGAATACACAAATAATTTCATTTTCACTGTCAAGTCCGGGTCTCCAAATTCAGAAACGTCATCGCACTCCAACCCACCTCACACGGGCTCCTGCCTTTTCAAACACCTTTTCACGAGCCCAGGGCAGGCACCGGCGCGGAACGCGAGCTTCCAAACCACGGGCCTCGCGCCCCCGCGCGTGGCTGAGAAAGAACCGGACCCTCCTCCCCTCCCCCACCTTCTCCGGGCCGCCCGGGTCGCCGGCTCCAATTTGCCGCGACCATAGGCGCCTGGCCTCGCCCGCCTCAGGAAGGACAGGGCGCGGCCGCGCGGCGCTGGGCGGGGCTCCGGCAGGCCGGCGCTCTGGTTGGGCGGGGCAGAGCCCTGGCTGGGCGGGGCAGAGCCCTGGCTGGGCGGGACCCCGGCCGACCGGCGCAGCTGGCGTGCGGACTCCTCCCCTTTACTCCGGCGGCGCCGGCGGCCGAAGCCCTTCCGGGTCGGCGCGGAGGCGGGGCGGAGGCGCCACGGTAGCTGTTATTGTTCCACTGAGCTCGGCCGGGTGCTGTCTCCCTAGGCTCCGCGGTGTCAGTTTGTCCAGCTTCTTCTCAGCTCCTCACTCACGGCTGCTGACAGCGGCGGGCGGGGCCTGGCGTTCCGAGGCCGAGCGGCGGCAGATTAAAGGGCGCGGAGGAGGAGCAGTGCAGGAGGAGGAGCCGTGTGCCCTGGCACGGAGCGGCCGCGGCCATGGCGTACGCCTATCTCTTCAAGTACATCATCATCGGCGACACAGGTGAGGGTCCCGGGCGCGGCCGGGGGGCTGTCAGCGGCCTGCGGGCCCGGGCCGAGGGGCAAACGGTGTCTGGCCGGGGCGCCGTCGCCAGCGGACGCCTCCCTCCAGGCCGCGCAGCTCCGTTTCCGCAGTGGTAGAGCTGGTGACGTGGGCACTGCGAGCGGCCGCGGCCTGGCCGCCCGGCCCGCGGCCCTCGCCCTGAGCAGCCCTGCCGCTGGGGGCCGTGGCCGCCGTTCGCGATGGTCGGTCAGGAAGTGTGTGACAGGAGGGGCCGCGCAGCCCAGGGCCGTCCGGCTCACACGGTTGCTTCTCACTTTGGGGCCTCCTCGCCGCCCCGAGAAAGAAAAGGGATGGTACAGGAGAGCAGAAGGTGATGGATGGGAGGAGGGTCTTGGGTTTCCTGAACAGTCCCGCCTTCTCTGACCTTCATGCATCTGCCTAGGCCTGGGCAAAGCACTCCCTGGTGTGGGACAGCCAGCTGAGGAACAGAGAAGGAGACCTTTAAAGAAATTTTTTGCAGTCTATAAATATTGAAAATTTATCGTGTGTTTTTTCCTAACACCTCCAATTACAAAGTCAGAATAAATCACATCCCATAACTTGACGCCTGAGAAATCCCTTCTGAGGTCATTAAAGCATAAAATAGTTCTGTAGCCTTTTGCCACGTGTAAACTCGGGTGCAAGGCCTTCTTCACTGTTCTGGGTGTGTGCATGTGTGTTAGTATGTTGGGGACACTCTGATTTTTTTCGATATATCAAATCCAGGTCACCACTGCCAATTTTCGGGTGACCTGATGTCTGTTTGAAACAGAAAGAAATTCAGTTATTCTCTCTTAAAATAACATCCGAGTATATTTCACACATAAGTAAACATGTAAAATATTTCTTAATACCTGTGATTTTGGTAATATTTGCAGTCTAATAATAAAACAGGCTTCTTCAGTTGTTATATCTATTTTTTATATATTTTTTCTTTATTGATTTTTTTTTTTTTTTTTAGAGAGAGAGGAAGGTAGAAAGAGAGACTGATAGAGACATCCATGAGCGATCGGGAACTTCAGTTGGCCGCCTCCTGCATGCCCCCAACTGGGAATTTGGCCCACAATCTGGGCATGTGCTTTGACCAGAATCGAACTGGCCACCTCTTGGTGCATGGGTGGACGCTCAACCACTGAGCCACACAGGCCAGGCTGTTGTAACTATTAATATACCAGAATCCGATTTCACTGGTGACTCTTGCACAATTTTAGACCCTTTACACAACTTTGGAAATGTAAGGTGCAACTTGTGGTTACACTAGTGATGTAGCAGCTTCAATAAGTAACACTAGAAAGATGTCGATTGCTGCCTAAAAGAAAACTTTCTGCCATAAATAAGATTTTTTATCTAGGTTTTTTGGTTTGTGTCTGTATAGAAACTGGATGATTTTCTACAGAAAATCCCAGTTAGACCAAATGTGGTTTGCAAATGTTTAGTAGCAAATTTATATACTTTAAAAAATGCTGTGGCATATTTTGAAGGAAAAGGAAGTGGGATTCTAAAGCCTACTAGCAAATTTTGATTTAGGCTGTAAAACCCAAGACTGGAAAAGGACTTCACCTTAACTGTAATATGAATGGTAGAGAGAAAAGTGATTGTGGACATGTAGCAGTAGTGAAGATTCAAATTAGCATTTGCAAGTTTCCTTCTCTCAGCTTATTTATTGAGCATTTACTATGGGTAAAGCATTGTGTTAGGAGTAGTGGGGCTACAAATGTTAACATGTTGGTGCTGTTTTCTTGGATTTTGCTTTTATTCAAAAACAATGCCCAGGCAGTTCAAAAGGAACGCACACCTTTGTTGCCATTAGTGCTGTTACCATCTAGTTTAGGCACTGAATACTTGACACTGGACCTATACTGCAGTACTTTCTTCCCACACCAGTTCATCCTGTATAGTTTACTGTCAGATTAATCTTCCTGAAACGTTGTTAGGAGGCTCTCCTTCTGTCCACATTGTTTTGTTTGATCTTGAAGGAACTCCGTATTTTAGCCTCATTTACTTTTCATTATTCCCTGCCTTTCTTCTGCCAGTGAGGCCCAGTGGCTTTTTTTCTGATCCCTGCTGCTCCCTCTGCTTAGAGTGCCTTCCCTGTGGAAATTCTATTAGTCTTTCAGAGCCTAACCTTACCATAATGCTTTCAGAGTTAACATGTATGTGTCAGGTTTTTCCTGGTATGCTGGCTGAGAGTGACTACTCCTTCTCTGGATGTATCTCATTTTCTATCATCTTTCTGATATCCCCTCCCAGGGGGTACACCATTCTCAGACGTGGAGTGGAAGCTCCTATTCCATCTCCCTGCTCCAAAAGTCCATGTAATATATTGTTCTCAAGTATAGATATCTGTTCTATCAGTGTCATATATGCTCTTAGTCAAAAGGCTGAGAAGTGATTTATCTTTCTGATATTAATCACAGAATATTTTATAGATACTTGTGTAGGCATCTATATTTGATTATGTACTTCTTGAGGGCAGAAAAAATGTTTTGTATGGTTTTGTATTTCAGGAAGAGCCTTTTGGTAGGGAGATCCTATACATTTAATTAAATTAATGAAAGAATAGCCAAACATGCCACTGTGTTTCTATTAATATATGTTACTAACTTGACAGAATTTTTTTAGCTGTATTCTGCCACTTACTTTTTTTTAAATGTTTCTTTTTTTTTTTTTAGAGCAAGAGAGGAAGGGAGAGAAAGAAACATCGATTTGTTCTACTTATGCAGTCATTGGTTGATTCTAGTATGTGCTCTGATTGGGTATCAAACGCACAACTGGCATATCTAGATGATGCTCTAACTGAGCCACCTGGCCAGAGTTGCCACTTTCTTACTATTGACTTTTGCCGAAATGCTTTACCATGTTTCCTTAACTCAAAAGTATAGCCCTGGCCGGTTGCTCAGTGGTTAGAGCATTGGCCTGCGGCCTGGAGAGATCCGGGTTTGGTTCCCGCTAAGGGCATGTACCTCGGTTGCAGTTTGTACCCGACCCTGGTTGGGTCATGTGGGTGGCAACCACTCTAAGTGTCCCTTTCATGTCGATGCCCCCCCCCCCCCATTTTGAACAAAATATCAAAAAATGTCCTTGGGTGAGGATTTTAAATAAAAAGTATACCCATAGTATGAGATATACTTACCATGGCCCTCCCCACAGAAGTTGATATTAAATCAGTAGTGTCAGATCCATCTTGACTTTTTTAAAAGTCAGTGTGAAAAATATACATCTTAGAATGAAAATCACTACTTTTCCTGTTTCTCACTTTCCCTCGTCTATAAAATAGTCATTAACCTTCCTGACCCTCAGTAGTGAGATAAAATGAGGACAAATGTGAAAGTAGCATGCTCCTTTTTCTTTTCAGAATTCCTTCTTTCATAGAAGAGGGTGTGTGTGTGTGTGTGTGTGTTTAATTTTGAAAGTACATTTAGTAAAGCTGGGGACAGTGAAAGAAGGAAGGGCCTTGGATAGGAGAAGCAACAGGAGAGAGACTAGGTGGAGCTGCTTTGGCTCCTTAGGAACCTTAGTGGAAAGAAGTGAGCCAAGGTGGGGCTGCTGTCATCTCACTGACAAATTAGAGAAAATGGGGCCTTGGAAACAGGTCACGGGTTTAGTCCAGGATGAGCTGGGACTTCCCATTGCTCCCCTGATTGCAAGCCTTGTGGGGTCCCTTACACAAGATGTATGCCTGTGGGGGAGGAAAAGGAGGAAAGGAAGGGCCTGGTGTGCTCCCTGGAGGGAGGGAGCAGGCTAAAGGCCTTTTTTTATTTTGGTTTATTTACTTATTTATTTAGGTTAATTAATTAATTTATTTTGGTTAATCCTCACCTGAGGATATTGTTTTCCATTGATTTTTAGAGAAAGTGGAGGAGGGGATAGAGGGAGAGAAACATCAACATGAGAGAGACATAAAGATTGTTTGCCTCCCTTACATGCCCCAACTGAGGCCAGAGAGTGAATCTGCAACCCAGGTGGGTGCCCTTCTTGGGAATCAAATCTGTGACCCTTTGGTCCTTGGGCTGATGCTCTAATTACTGAGCCACACTGGCCAGGGCTAGAAGAGTTTTTAAAAACTTTTTACATTTTCGTGATAATACTGTTGAAATGTTTGTTTTCTTACTGTATGACCAAATGCAGTTAATTTATAGCTGTAAAATATTTCATTAGTAGTGTTTTATTCCTGAAAAATCATGTAGGAAAATGGGTCAGCCCTGGCTGTGTAGCTGTGTTGGTTAGAGTGTCGTCCCCATATACCAAGGTTTCGGGCCAGGGTTTTGAGTTTGATCTCCAGTCAGGACAAATGCAAGAAGCAACCAGTGAATGCATAAATAAATAGAACAACAGATCATTTTTTCTCTCTCTCCCTTCCTTCCTCTCTCTAAAATGTATCAATAAATAAAAATGTGTCATTTAAATCTAGATATAAGGTAGAAATCAGTTTATAACAAGCCTAGTCTAGTATCATAGGAAGATAATTATCAAGTATAGAGGGAGAGAAAAATTGTAATAATTCTATAATTGTTGCTCCTAACATTCTGGCATCTGCCTATAATTTTAATCTCATCACTAATTTTCCTTCCTCTTTTCTGCACTCAACTAGGCACACAAAAGCACATCCCAGTTGTGTTCTATATGACATGTTCCTTCTTGCTACGCACCCCCACCTTCCCAAAAAGGTTAGGTTAAAATTTTTTCAGCTGACCAATTCCTATTCATTCATTCTTTTAAGATGAACAAGCCCACCACTCATTATTTCATTTTACTGGTCCCTTTCACTCTTCAGTCTTTTGAGGACAAGTCAGATGGGTACTAGACTTATTGGGATGATCACTTCATAAGTTATAGAAATTTCTGATTACTATGTTGCACACCTGAAATGAATATAATAGTGTATTATATGTCAACTATAATTGAAAAATAGGAAAATCTTTTAAAAATGTTTAAGCCCTGGCCAGGTAGCTCAGTTAGCATGGTTTCCAACATGCTATGGTTGTGGGTTCGATCTCTGGTCAGGGCACATAAAGAATCAGTGAATGCATAAATAAGTGGAACAGCAACTTGCCGTTTCTCTCTCTCTCTCTCTCTGTCCCCCCTCCCCTTTCTTCCTCTTGCTTTAAAAAATTCGATAAATAAAAATTTTAAAAAAAGAAAAAACTGGGGAATTCAGAGGTAGAAAAATTTCATTAAAATTTTTTTAGTTATGAAATGTGAATATTTTAGATATATAACATATATTCATAATTTAATAGTTTTGAAGAATAGCAGTAAATCAAACACCCAAGCTAAAGAAATACAGATCCTCATCACATACCTCTACTTCACTCCCAAGCTTCCACTAGCCTGAGGTCTGTATTAATCCTTCCCTTACTTCATAGTTGTGTCACTTATGCATCTCTAAACTTTGTTGTTTAGTTTGTTTTTAAATGTTTAGTAGTTTTATTAAATGAGAGCGAAAACATGTCTGAAATACCTTTTATAACAACATCTAAAGTTTAGACAATATACTTCTGTTATACTTAAGTTTTTGCTTTATGCATATTATTTGTAGTCTTTCAATATATTTGACCAGCCTTTTCCTTTTCTTTCTCTCCTAACCAGTTTATTTGCTACTTGTTTCCCCTAATATTTATATTGCTCCTGAGGCTTTATATTGAATCATAGAGGCCTGTATACTCATTCCTTTTACTTTCTTCCTAGTGAACCCACCTACTCATCCCAAATAATATTCTTCTCTGCATTCTCAGTTCTCTTGTCCTTTTTGTCCCTACCCCATTCCTGCTTCTGCTCCAACATGAAATTAATTTTCTCCTTTATTGTCCCCACTGCTCCCCTGCATTTTATCTTGCCAGCTTTCCTCTTAGAGTCGCCAGTAATTTGCTATTTTATTTGAGCAGATCCTAATTTTGCCAGCTCAGCTGTCTTTCCCTCTCACTCTGGCCCAGCTATGCTTGCTCCATTTTGATATTCTCTGCTTATCCTTCGTCTTGGAGACTGTGTCCTTTGGTACAAAAGATGCAGCCACACCCTGACCTCCCTTGCTCCCCTTTGTAACTTTTCATTTTTTACATGAAACTTTCCCACTTGATTTCATCAGCCTCATTTATTTGCAAGACTTTAAATATTCTATATTCTAGCTGTTATACCTCATTTGTAAGTGAAGGACACCTGGCAAGAAGATACCAGGTTCCCTTTTCTTATCATACAGGCGGAGTCACCCCCCTTAAATTCCTGCAGTGTTTGTTAACTCAGATGACTTGGGTTTCATCCTTGGAGATCCTGCTTTAGTAGACCTGCAGTGAGTCCTGGATATCAATATTTTTTTAAAACATTTTTCATGGTCATAGTACCATGCATTCCCCTCTACTTGTCAGTCTTGGGTCATTTTTGCTTGCCTTTTTTCTAAAGTTGATTTATTTTATTGCCAGATTTTCTGCTTTCTGGGATTTTATTTAAATCATGCCTAAGATATATCCAGGCTGAATTTATATAGAATTCTGTATCAATGTAGAACTAGCCTATGGCACTATGTCTATGTAGTAGATTCTTACAAGGAAGTCTCTACACTTTTTATAGTTCATACACAATATCAAAAGCTTTTTATTTTTTAATCCTTGAACAGATATGTGAGGTTACCATTTTATAGATGAAGAATCTGAGATGTCATTTGGGGCAAATTATTTACTTATTTCTTCCCTCCTCTCACCCCACCCATTTCCCATTATAAGTTTTTACTTTTTCTTTTTTTTTGATAGAGTAAGAAGGGAAGGAAGAAGAGAGAGAGAGAGAAACATCAGTGTGAGAGAGACACATCAATTGGTTGCCTCCTTTTGGATTCCAGCTTGGGCCAGGGATCAAACCTGCAACCCAAGTACGTGCCCTTGATCAGGAATCAAACCCACAACCCTTTGGTCCATGGGCCAATGCTTTAACCACTGAGCCAAACGTAAGTTTTTACTTATATAGCTGTGATGTGATGCAGCCCTTTAAGTTTCTCCCAGTTTTCTCTTCAAAATATTCCCATTTTCAGGTGTAGTTGACAGTTAACTGTGTTTCTGGTCATATCTGAGGGAGAAAGGAAAATACTTGGTTGATGCATGCTGCAGCAAAATTCTTGAAAGCAAGACCATGTCTGGCACAGAGTTAGTGCTTCAGAAAGCCATGAATGTGTGCTGGGTAGGCTACTACATGCACTGACCAATTTATTTCCCCTGCTGAAGAAGGATTAAGGCACTTATATAAAATAAGTGGAGGGTCCTTGCTCATTTATGGTGTTGTTAGAATATAGTTCCCTGCCAGCTGTAGGGCTGAGATTTCCATTGTCTTTCTGTCTGTCATCTGAGGGCTGTTCCCACCTTCCAGAGTCCACCCATATACCCACATTCTTTGGCGCATGACCCCTTTCTCCACCTTCAAAGCCAACAACAAGGAATCAAATCCTTCTATTGTCAAATCTTTCTGACTCTTTTTGGATCATCACATCTGAAGCTGGGAAAGGTTTTCTGCTTTTAAGACTCGTGATTAGATTGGGTTTGCCTGGATAATCCAGGATAATATCATCTCAAAGTCTGTAATCTTAATCACATCTGTAAAGTCCCCTTTGCCTCCTAGAGCAAAATACTCACAAATTCTGGGGATTATGGCTTGTATATCTTTGTGTGGTGGTGGTGGTGGTGGTAGGGAGGGGGCATTATTCTGCCTAGACAGAGAGCTAGGGAGAAATATAAGATAGAAACAATAAGTTGAAGTCAGAAGCAACATTAATATTTGACAGTGATTGTTGTGTACCCCTTTAAAAGTGTTAACTTTATTGATTTATTTTAGAGAGAGAGAAACATCGATTTGTTCCACTTGTTTATGCATTCATTGGTTGATTCTTGTATGTGCCCTGATTGGGAATCAATCCTGCAACCTTGGCATATGCGGATGACGCTCTAACCAACCTAGCTACCAGTCCACAACCATGTGTACACCTTTTAGAAGTGAACACTGTATTTAGCACCAAACAGTGTAAACAGAAAACTCCGCTTATTTATCCTAATTATGTTATCTCATGCTTTTTTAAAAGTGCATGCATTCATGTACTTAATTATAAATAATGGGTCTTAATATAGTGAAAAATGTAAATATATAACTGGTATATTTATATTACATATATGGCCTTTCCCAATGGTTCAACTTATTGAATCTGAACAGTAATATCCATGAGGAAGACTACATTTTGCAGGTGAGGAAAGGGAGACTAATTGTCACATCACATGGCTAATAACTGACCAAGCTGGAATTTGAGCCCAGGTCTTTCTGACTTCAAAGTCCACATGCTCTCTTCCATGTCATGTCATACATATCTCTTGATTCCCTCAAATTCCATACCAGACCTCTTCCGTTGGCTTATCAACTGCTTTGTCTGTTGAGTGGCTGTGGGAGTACATAGTCTCTCAGTTCCCTTTACTAAAACCAGATAACCAACTCCACTCATGCAAAATAGGGCAGAACTATCCTCCTTAAAGCAAGGATAAAAGTCTTTTCTCTGCTCCTGAGCAGCTATGTGAGTTTGAGCAGCCTCTTGAATCTCCCTGAGTCTCAGTGTCCTCATCTATAAAATGGAATAAATGCATGAGATAATATGTGTAACACTGTCATCAGTAAGAAATGGTTAATATTTCTTCTTTTTATTCTTTGAATGTTTCTATTCTTTCTCCATATGCATTTGAAAAACTAACCCAAACTTAACCAGTAATGTATAGTAATGCTGTTCATAGCAAAAATTATTTCTTTTGCCCTTCATGTGTCCCCCAGGTTAATCTCCCCCCCCCCCCCCACCCACATCCCTGCTTAGCTTGCTCATTTGGAGCCAGCTGATGCTTTGAGGAATCTGCTATCCTTGACTGTAATTGTTTCCTAGCTTATGTTGGTGTTTCTTGTATTTAGTATATTTGTTTGCATTTAGATGTTTTATGGAAAGTTCCTTAGTTTATCAGCATTGTTTTAACAAGATTCAAAATTTTTTATCAAGATTAATTTTATTTCAGTTGTATATATGCAGTCTTGCTTTATTTAGTCTCTCTGACCATTAGGCCATTAAAGATTTAGAAAGACTTTAGGATAAAAAATAAAATAAAATAGAAAGACTCTAGGAATTTGTTCTAGGAAGGACCCATTTTATTATAAAGAACAGAAACCTCTTCGAACTAGCTCACAAAAAAGAGGTTTTTTTGCTTTTTTGTTTGTTTGTTTTTAAGTGAAAGTTTATTAGTGAAGCAGTGAGACTGATAGAGTGACTACTTCACAGACAGAGCAGCCACGAAAAGATGCTTTGGTAGTAATTTAAAGGGTGCTTATAGGAATCCCAGAAAAAAAACTGTGTAAACAAGTCTTGGGGAACTGGCCACTCTGAAATCCTGGTTTTCCTCTCATAGCCTTTTTTTTTCAACCCTTGATATAATTCGGAATGTGTGTTTTTGGTTTTAAGCACTTTTTTCTTTTCTTTTTTCTTTTTTATTTTATTTTTTAAGCTTCAAGTTATTTTATTTATTTATTTATCCTCACCCGAGGACATTTTTCCATTTTTTGTTCAGATAGAGTGGGAGGGAGAGAGAGAGAAAGAGAGAGAGAAACATCGACATGAAAGGGACACATCGAGTGATTGCCACCCGCATGACCCAACCAGGGCCGAGGACAAACTACAACCGAGGTACGTGCCCTTAGCGGGAACCGAACCCAGGTCTCTCTGGACCACAGGCCGACACTAATCGCTGAGCCAAACCGGCCAGGGCTTCTTCTTTTTATTTAAACAATCTTTTCATTATTGATTTCTAACTTTATGTCACTTAGGTAAGAGAAAATAGACTATGTGTATTGATTCTTCAGTGTTTGAGGCTAATTTTGTAGCCTAGTACTTGGTTAGTGTTTGTACATATTCCATGTATGCTTGAAAAGTGTATACTTGTGTACATGCAGGGTTCCATACTTGTCCATTAGATTAGACTTGCTATTTGTGTGGGTTATTCTTTTGTCATTAAGTTACCTTTTACTTTTTACATATTTGGTAGTGTAGTTTTTGGTATTCAAGTGTTTGACACTACTTTTGAATATTAACTTTTCGTTCATATTTGCCTAGCATGTGTTTTTTTTTAAATCCTCACCCACGGATGTTTTTATGGGTTTTAGAGAGAGGGGAAGGGAAAGGGAGAGAAACATCGGTTGTCTCCCAGACATACCCCAAGTGGGGATCAAACCCGCAACCTGGGTATGTGCTCTGACCAGAAATCAAACCCACGACCTTACAATGGATGGAATGACACTCCAACCAATTGGGCCAAACCATGACATGACATGGTTCAATACTTTTTCATCTTCTCTTCTGTTTTCTTGGAATCCACATTTTTTGGTTTTGTTTAGGAAACAAACATTACACATATATTTGAAGCCCCTTATATATTCTTTTACTTTGACCTCTCTTCGTCCCTGGAGGTAACTGTCTCCTGAATTTGGTGTTTATTATTTCTTTGGAAGTTTCCAAATGATTACTACATATGCACATATGTATTTGTAAACAGTGTACAATATTTTATGTACTTTTAAAGAATTTCATATTAATGGAATTGTGCTTACTCTGAAACTTTTTGTTGATATCAATTGCTTGATTGATTTAATTTAATTCTGTTGTCTGACTGTACTATGATTTTCACATTATTTTTACTTAAGAACATTTTAGGATGGGTTGTTTGTTGTATTGTAGAAGACAGTATTGCATGGATTATTCATGTGCCTGCCTATTAGCATACAGGTGCTAGAGTTCTGGAGATATACCTTGAAGTACTTGTGGGTGGAGGTATTGCCAGTGTTACCAGCTAATCTAAATCACTCTCTGGAGTAATTATCAGTTAACTTTCATTCTTCTTTCAACTCTACTGTTTCACCTTTTTTTAAAAGGCCTGTATTTTTTATATAGCCCATTGCTGTATTTTTAAAAAATTCAACATGAGAGGCTGTCTTTTACCAGGGGAATTTAATTATAGATAAGGGTGAATTTATTTTTATCAGGTACCAACTTGGTTCAGTCACATGGGGAGGGATCAAGACATAGATCACAGGTATGCCCATTTGCCATGGGCTTCTGGGTATGGCATGCACATGTTCCACACAGACAGCAATGTGGTGGTCATGTTTCCCAAGCATGTTATAGTGTCACTTGTTCTTTGTAGGACAATGTAGAGAGAGTAATGGAAAGTGGATACCTTCCACTAACTCTTATTTTTGCAAATTAACAATTCATTTAAATTCCTGAGTTTTCTATTTATAAAATGTGTATAGTTCCTGCCTAGTGCACCTTTAAAGGTTGTTCACCAATGCTGTAGGTTAGGCTCTTTCTGATTATTTCAGCTTGCAGCACACTTGAAAAATTTCTAACAGCCTAATTAGAATATCTTGATTAGGGTAGTGGCCCCTCTGCTTACTTGTTATCTTGGTAAAGTCCAAACTGCTTCAATTTCAGTTTTCTCATATGGAAAAAAAAAACAATAGAAATGCCTGGCTTATCTACCTCAGAGGATTTTCATGAGTTTGAAGTAAACAATGGGTACAGGTGCCTTCTAATCTACAAAAGTGCTTTATTAATAGTAATATCTTAGAGACAATTTTTATAACCTGTTGAGCATCCTAAAATTAAGTTACAGGGTGGGGTGGGGAGGTCTTGCCTGTAAAAAAAAAAAGGTATTCACTATGCTGACTCGAAACTAATTAGTTGAGTTGAAGGAAAACAAGATCACATGTTAGTCTGCAAAATAGCAGTTCTTTGATCCTGAAATTCTCTCTCAATTCCATAAAAGAATAAGTCTTCTATCTCAGATGTCTATAGCCCACTTCAGATTGAGAAGGATATCAAGTAGGAGATGCTCTTTTTCATTAGTCTTTAGGAAAGAGGTGGTAAGGCTAGTATGTAGTTATTTTATAACTTGATTTCTTCTACACCCACTTTTGGTATCTTCTGATATGTCCTGAATGATTTCTCTGTTTTGAACCCCTCTGGAAAGAGGTAGTTTTTTAGATCTGTGGAAGTCTTCAATGTAAATGAATCTATTGATCAAAGGTTATCTTACCTCTTTCGACAAAGTATTTTTAGTTCAGTTTTAGTTTAGTGTAGGTGTCAAAAATCACTTATGCTCAAAGTTTTACTTGATGCAAAAATTAATAGGGAAATGAGTTATTAGTTACATATTGAAGCAGTAATATTTGTATGCTTGGTTAGTTGATTCACTGGTACTTTAAAGGTATTTGTTACACTTTTTCACGATAACATTTGGTATGAGGTAAAGAAATTCTTCTGGTTTCACAGCTAAGTGGATTTTTAATTGGTTGAATCACTGTATCCATAAAGGGCTGAGATATAGGCAAGCTGGAGAGAACATGCTGCTACATTCAGTCCTGGATATTTTTTTTATGTGTTATATTAGCAACAAGTTGGATAAAATCCAATTTGGTTGAAAGAGCTAATGTGTAGAGTATACCAGACATAATCCAAAATGACCTTGACAAGTAGAATGATTGGCTAAATTTAGCAAAATGGAATTTAATAAAGTGTAGTTTAAGCCCTATGTTTACTTTTATTATGTTTATTTTAATACTAACCCAAAGATGTGCTTATTGATTTTAGAGAGAGGGGAAGGAAGAGACAGATATACAGGCAGATGTGAGAGAAAACATTGATTGGTTGCCTTCCAGATGTTCCCTGACTGGGGATTGAACTCGAAACCTAGGTATGTGTCCTGACAGGGAATCAAATCCACAATCTTTCAGTATACAGGACAGCACTCCACCAACTGAGCCACACCAACCAGGGCCCTATATATTTACTTTTAAAAACAACCATACAAATACAAGATGTAGGTCAGCTGATTAAATAGCAGCCTATTCTAGCCCCCGGCTGGTGTGGCTCAGTGGTTGAGCATCGACCTATACACCAAGGGGTCACCAGTTTGATTCTTGGTCATGGCACATGCCCAGATTGTGTGCCAGATCCCCAGTGGGTGGGCATGCAGGCGGCAGCCAGTCAATATTCTCTTTCATCGATGTTTCTATCTCTCCCTCTCCCTTTCTCTAAAATCAATAAAGAAAAAAAAAATTTTTAAATAGCATATCCTTTAAAACTTAGTTTTACATGACATGGTTCAGTATGAGTCAGATGAGTGATAAAGCTAACAAAGGAATAAATGTGCTACTGTGTTAGGAAAACTATAATGTACAGACAAGGCAGGTAATAGTTCTACTCTGGTCAGGACTCAACTATAATTTGGTTATGGAAACTCTTATTTCAGAGGGACATCTACACATTGGAGTCTGCTCAGGGGACCGTAGGGTGGTATGAAAGTTCTGTCAACCATGGCATTTTAGGAACAGTTGAAATAATTGAAACATTTTAACCCATAAAGAAAGAGAAGACTTAAAGGAGAATATAATAATGACTTTTAAATACTTAGGTGACTCATATAAAAGAGGGCTTAAACAGACTTTGTGGCTTTTCACAGACAGAACTAGGACTGTGAGTAGAGGAGAGATAGATTTGGACTCCCTATGAAATGGAAAGAGCTTGTTAAGTGGTGAGTTGGTTTGTTACTGGAGCTGTTCTAGCAGGAGTTTGGTTGGTACATACAAGGTTTGGTGATGGAATTTATACAAAGAGTAGAGGATTGGATTGGATTTTTTCCCGTTTTCTTTTTTTAATCCTCATCTGAGGATATGTTTATTGATTTTTTTTTTTTTTTTTTAAGAGAGAGGGAGAGAGACATCAATGTGAGAAGCATTCGGTTGCCTCCTGTACACTCCTGGACTGGGGATTGACCAGGGGGCACACCCAAAACCTGGGTATGTGACCTGACCAGGAATCGAACCCAAAACAGCTAAGTGAATGGGACCGACCCATCAATCAACTGAGCCACACTGGCCAGGGCAGTGTTTTTTTTTTTTCCTTTTTAAAGAAGTTTAAGTTACTATGTGGGCAGTCTCTGTGCTGCAGTTAGAAAAATGAACATGACTGTTCTACTCTAAAGAGGAGACCCGTTTGCTACAATAAATTACAAGGTAGTGCAGTAGAAATATGTACTGAGTAGTAAAGGAGCTTGGAGAGGATTAATTGTAAGTGGAGTGAATCACTCAGAATGGATTCAAATTTTTTTTTTTTTTTATCCTCATTCGAGGACATTTTTCCATTTTTTGTACAGACAGAGTGGGAGGGAGAGAGAGGAAGAGAGAGAGAGGGAAACATCGATGTGAAAGGGACACATCGAGTGGCTGCCACCCGCACGACCAACCAGGGCCAGGGACAAACTGCAACCGAGGTACATGCCCTTAGCGGGAACCGAACCCGGGTCTCTCCGGACCGCAGGCGGACGCTCTAACCGCTGAGCCAAACCGGCCAGGGCTGGATTCAAATTTTTGGTAAACATTTATTGAACACCTACTGTAAGCTGAGTGCTTTGCTCTGACTCATATATGTTCTCATAGTAATCCTGTTGACCCCACTTTACAAATGATAAACCAGGCATGACATGATCAGACTTGGTCTCATTGTTTCACTGATTCCCCACTACATAATTCTGTAGAATCAGTTTGTGCTTTTGCTCCTTTTTGTTATCTGTGGAGAACAGAATTGAGCTGAGCTGCTCACAGTCTTTCATTTCACCGAGGTTGGATGACCTTATACCAGCAATGTTATACAGAGTGTGGCAGTATAGGATTTTTGTCAGGATTTTGTAGGGGCTTAATTAAGACTAACGGAGTCTTGGGACCATACTGTAAAGAACATTGTGTGGCATATCGAGTTTTTATCCTCTGGATAACTTCAAAGAAAGAGCCTTATTCCTCATCTTTAAACAGGATAAATTTCTACCCTTAACTCACTTTTCTGACATTAATTAATGAGCCCTTTCCATCATTTAGCCATTTTTTTCTTTCTTGGCCCCCTCCCCCCCATCCTTTCTGGCTTGACATTTCCTTTCTTGGAGAATTTACCTGAGAAATGGAAATATCATGTTGGATTAGAGTGTGAATATATGAATTTTCAACCTTAGTCATGAGTACATCTTGTTAAAAGGTTCTACTGATCCTTTAGTGGCTTGTAGGAGTTTAAAAAGAAAACCAAAGTCTTTTTATTTCACAACTCATTATTTTTCTTGCAGGCTTCCTTGTAATTTCTTAGCACACCAACATTTAGAGTAACTATTTTTGGTAGTTATTTAAATACCACATCACTATGGATGTTGTTGAATGAGACCCGTAAAGTATTGCTTACATTGTGTTTGATCCTAAAATAGATCTACACACACACACACACACACACACACACACACACGGTGAAAGTGTAAGTATTCAAGGTAAAAAATTAAAATTAAATTATCTACCACTTTACATAAATATGTTAAACAGTGGTTTGTGTGTCTTTCCAGAAATTTTCTATGCATCTATAAGTCTTTTTGTTGTTGTTGTTGTTGTTACAGATATTTCTCCTTTTCCCCCCCATTGACACCCTCCTTCCGATCCCACCACCCCCCTCCCCACTTCGCACATTGTTGTCTATGTCCATTGGCTATGCATATAAGTTCTGTGGTTTATCTCTCCCTTACCCCCCTATTCTGAGGTTTGTCAGTCTGTACCCTACGTCTATGTCTCTGGGTCTGTTTTGTTCAGCTTATTTTGTTCATTATATTTCACAAATAAATGAGACCATGTGATATTTGTCTTTCTCTGATTGGCTTATTTTGCTTAGCATAATACTCTCCAGGTCCCTTCATGTCATCTCAAAGGATAAGAGATCCTTCTTTCTTACAGCTACATAGGATTCCACTGTGTATATGTACCACAGCTTTTCTTTTTTATCCTCATCCGAGGACACTTTTGCATTTATCTTCAAATAGAGTGGGAAAGAGAGATGGGGGGAAGAGAAAGAGAGAAACATCGACGTGAGAGAGACACATTGACTAGTTGCCACCCACATGACCCCAACCGGGGCCGGAGACAAGCCGAAACAAGGTATATGCCCTTAGCCAGAACCAAACCCAGGACTCTGGTCTAGGGCTGATGCTCTAACCGCTGAGCCAAACCGACCAGGGCTGTACCACAGCTTTTTTATCTATTCATCTATTGATGGACACTTGGGCTGATTCCAGATCTTAGCAACTGTAAATAGTACTGCTATGAACATAGTGGGGTACATATATTCTTTCTGATTGGTGTTTTAGGCTTTTTAGGCTATATTCCTAGAAGTGGGATCACTGGGTCAAATGGCAGTTCAGTTTTTAATTTTTTGAGGAAACACCACCATATTGTTTCCCGTAGTGGATACACCAGTCTGCATTCCCACCAGCAGTGTACTAGAATCTTCTATTCTCCATACCCTTTCCAGCACTTATGTGATGATTTGTTGATGGCAGCCATTATCATAGGTATGAGGTGATACCCTATAGTTGTTTTAATTTGCATCTCTCTGATGGTTAGTAACATGAGCATTTTTCATATGTCTTTTGGCTATTTATATGTCCTGTTTAGAGAGGTGTCTATTTAGATCCTCTGCCCATTTTTTATTTGGGTTCTTTGTCTTCCTTTTGTTGAGTTGTATGAGTACTCTCTATATTTGGACATTAATCCCTTATCTGATGTATCATTGGCAATTATGCTCTCCCATATAGGGGGTTCCTTTTTCATTTTGATGCTTGTTTCTTTTGCCGTAAAGAAGCTTTTTAGTTTGGTGTAGTCCCATGTGTTCATTTTTCCTTTGTTTCTCTTGCCTTAGGTGTTGTATCAGTGAAAATTTTGCTGCTTGTGATGTCTGAAATTTTGTTGCCTACATTTTCTTCTAGGATTTTTATGGATTCATGAGTCACATTTAAGTCTTTTATCCATCTTGAGTTTATTCTTGTGTATGGTATAAGTTGGTGGTCTAGCTTCACTTTTTTGCATGTAGCTGTCCAGTTTTCCCAACACCATTTATTGAAGAGGCTGTTTTTACTCCACTGTATGCTCTTGCTACCTTTGTCAAATATTAAGTGAGCATTAGGACTTGGGTCAGTTTCTGGGTACTCTGTTCTATTCCATTGATCTATATGCTGGTTCTTGTGCCACTACCAGGCTGTTTTGATTTCATTGGCTTTGTAGTATAACCTGATATATAGTATTGTGATCCCTCCTACTTCGTTCTTTTTTTTACAATATTGCTGTGACTATTTGGGGTCTTTATTGGTTCTATATTAACTTTTGGAGTATTTGTTCTAGGTCCTTGAAATATGTCTCTGGTATTTTGATGGGGATTGCATTGAATCTATAGATTGCTTTGGGTAGTATGGACATTTTAATTATGTTAATTTTTCCAATCCATGAAAAAGGTATATGCTTTCACTTTTTTATATCTTCTTCTATGTCTTTTTTCATTGTTCTGTAGTTTTCTGAGAAGAGGTCCTTTCTTGGTTAAGTTTATTCCTAGGTATTTTAGTTTTTTTGCCACAATGGTAAATGGGATTGTTTTTTTAGTTTCTCTTTCTGTGAGTTTATTGTTGGTGTATAAGAATGCCGTCAATTTCTTGATGTTGGTTTTGTATCTTTCTACTTTGCCAAATTCATTTATTAAATCTAGTAGATCTTTGATGGAGTCTTTAGGTGTACAGTATCGGGTCATCTGCAAATAATGAGTTTCACTTCTTCCTTTCCAATTTGGATCCCTTTTGTTTTTTTCTTCATGTCTAATTGCTGTAGCTAAGACTTCCAGAACTATGTTACGAAAGAGTGATGAAAATGGGCATCACTTTGTTGTTCCTGTTCTTAAGGGAAATGCTCATTGAGTATGATGTTGGCTGTAGGTTTTTCATATATGGCCTTTGTTATGTCGAGATGTGGTCCCTCTGTTCCCACATTGCTGAATGTTTTTATCAGAAATGGGTGCTGGATTTTGTCGAATGCTTTTTCAGCATCTACAATCATATGGTTTTTATCTTTCATTTTGTTTATGTAATCTATCACCTTTATCGATTTGTGAATATTGTACCAGCCTTGCATTTTGGGGATGAATTCTACTTGGTCATTGTGAATAATTTATTTATTTATTGCTGGATCCAATTTACTAATATTTTGTTAAGGATTTTGGCATCTATGTTCATCAGGGATATTGGCCCGTAGTTTTCTTTCTTTGTAGCATCTTTATCTGGTTTTGGAATTAGAATTATGCTGGCTTCATAAAATGAGTTTGGAAGTCTTCCCTTGTTCTTGAATGTTTGGAATAGCTTGAGGAGAATGGATGTCATTTGAATTCTCACTAAAACTCCCCTGTGAAGCCGTCTGTACCTGGGCTTTTGATTGCTGGGATTCTTGATTACATCTTCAATGTCCTTAGTTGTTATTGGTCTGTTCAGGTTTTCTATCTCTTCCCGGTTCAGTTTTGGGAGACTGTGTGATTCTAGAAAGTTGTCCATTTTACTTAGAATGTCCAAGTTGTTGGCGTAAAATTGTTAATAGTATTTGTTAATGATCCTTTGTATTTTTGTGGTGTCAGTTACTTCTCTTTTGTTTCTAATTTTGTTTATTTGTTAATTTTATTTGTTAATTTTGTCTCTTTGTTTCTCGGTGAGTCTGGCTAAGGGTCCATCAATCGTGTGTATCTTCAAATAACCAGCTCTTTGTTTCGCTGATTTATTTGAATTATTTTTTTAGTCTCTGATTTATTTCTGCTCTGACCTTTACTATTTCTTTCCTTCTACTTGCTCTGGGTTTTTCTTTTTGTTTACTTTCTAGTTCTTTAAGTTGCGAGGTTAGATAGTCAATTAGTAATTTTTCTTGTTTCTTGAGGTAGCCTGTAGTGCTATGAACTTCCCTCTCAGAACTGCTTTCGCTGGGTCCCATAGATTTTGTGTTGTTGTGTGTTCGTTTTCGTTAGTTTCCAGGAAGTTTTTAATTTTTTCCTTAGTTACCCATTAATTGTTTAATAACATATTATTTAGCCTCCATGTGTTTGAATGTTTATGCGTGTTCTTGTTGCAATTGATTTCTAGTTTCATACCATTGTGATCTGAGTAGATGCTTGATATGATTTCATTCTTCTTGAACTTGTAGAGACTTAGTTTGTGTCCTAAAATGTGATCTGTCTTTGAGGATGTCCCATGTGCACTTAAGAAGAATGTGAATTCTGCCGTTTTGGGGTGTAATTCTCTGTAGATATTTATTAAGTCCATTTGATCTAGTGCATCATTTAAAGTCTCTATTTCTTTGTTAATTTTTTGTCTAGAGGGTCTATCCAGTGACGTCAACAGGGTGTTGAAGTCCCCTGCTGTGCTTGTATTGCTGTTGATTTCTCCTTTGAAGTCCTCAAGAAGTCTGTTAATGTAGTTTGGTGCTCCTATATTGGGTGCATATATGTTTAACAAGGTTATGTCCTTCTGTTGGATCGATCCTTTTACTATTATATAGTGGACTCTTTTGTCTCTAGTTATGGCCTTCATTTTGAAGTCTATTTTATCAGATATGAGTATTGCTACCCCAACTTATTTTTCCTTTCTGTTTGCTTGAAAATTTTTTACTATCCCTTCACTTTCAACCTATGTGAGTCTTGTTGTGTGGTGTGTCTCTTGTAAACAACATATATATGAGTCATGTTTTCTTATCCATTCAGCTACTTTGTGTCTTTTGATCAGAGCATTTAATTCATTTACATTTAAGGTTATTATTGATATGTACTTACGTATTGCCATTTTTGTTCATTATGGTTATGTTTCTCTTCCTATTTCTTCTACTAATTACAGCAGTCCTTTTAACATATCTTGCAGTGCTGGTTTGGTGCTAATATATTCCCTTAGCTTTTTTTGTGTGGGGAGCTCTTTATTTCACCTTCTGTTTTGAATGCTAGCCTTGCTGAATTGAGTAGTCTTGGATTCAGATCCTTGTTTTTCATTACCTTAATTAGTTCATGCCAGTCTCTTCTGGCCTGTAGTGTTTCTGTTGAGAAGTCAGCTGATAACCTTATGGGGGTTTCTTTGTAGATAACCTCTTGCTTATCTCTTGCTGCCCTCAGTATTCTCTCTTTGTTGTTAATTTTTTACATTTTAATTATTATGTTTCTTGGTGTGGGCCTGTTTGGGTTCTTCTTACTTGGAGCTCTCTATGCTTCTTGAACTTGTAAGCCTTTTTCCTTCACCAAGTTAAGGAAGGTTTCTGTCACTATTTCTTCAAATATATTCTCTAATGCTTGCTCATTTTCTTCTTCTGGCACTCATGTGATGTGGATGTTTCATGTTGTCCCACATTTCTCTAAGGCTGTCTTTCTGTTTTTAAATGGTTTTTTCTTTTTGGTTCTCTGTTTGGGTGATTTTTGTCTACCGTCTTCTAATTTACTGATCTGATCCTCAGCTTCCTCTACTCTGCTGTTTATTCCTTCCAGTGTGTTCTTTATTTCTGCTATGTCATTCTTCGTTTACAGTTGGTTGATTTTCAATGTTTCTATATCTTTACTCATGCTGTTGAGTTTCCTCATAATTATTACTCTGAACTCTACCTCTGATACCTTGCTTAATTCCATTTCATTTATTTCTTCTCCAGTAGAATTCTTTTGTTCTTTTATTTGGGATTTGTTTCTTTGTTTCATAGTTTTGGCTTTCTCAGTGGGTTTTGGAGCCTGCCAAATTTTCTCTGTTGGTGTTGATGTTCTGCTGATTATGGCTCCTTTTACTAGGTTTGGATGAGTATGGGAGGACTCATTTTAAACACCACTGTCAAGTCTTACTTTCCTGGGTAGATTTGTAGGCCAAGGATAGGTTCAGTTATCTTCTAGCTTTGGCCCGGAGGCTATAAGTCTCAGTTACTTGATCAGCCTCAATTTGTAGCCCTCCACTGAATGGAAAATCCCTCAGCTGTAAGAGGATTTCCAGTGGGTGGGGCATGTTCTTGCTGTCAGACTCTATATGTTAATGAGCCTTAATATCCATTTCTCTAGCCTGGCCTGGTAGTGTTGAATTTCTTCAGGAGGGGCCGTTGCTTCTCCCCAGAGCTCTGGGAAGGGGCTCTTTGAGTAAGATGGCTACTGTCCTATGAGGGAGTGATTTAGCACAAAACTCCCTACGTCCTCTCCTCCAGCTCTCTCCTGAGCCAGGAGCCCCAGACACTCTCCACACCCTTCCAGTTCATTCTGCCCTCCCTCTGCCAAAGCCCAAGGTGAGTGGCTGTAGCTGATTCGGTGCTTTTTAAAACCTCTTCTTTCTCAACAGGAACTGTTCACATCTAAAACAGCCCTCAGCTGCTATCCATGGGCTCCCAGCCTGCCCCCTCGGGCCTCCACAGTTTCTACCAGGCTTGAATTAGTGTCTTTTTTCTGTCCCTGGTTATATGGGTCCTCTCCAGCTGCTTTTCTGTTGGTTTTTCCCGACGATTGGCCTTTATTTTAGTTGTAATTCCAATTTGGTCCTGGGAGATGGTCTGTGTAGCTTCCATTCATTCTGCTGCCACTTTTCCTCTCCCCATCTTATAAGTCTTTGTGCGTGTGTGTCCCAATCCCACCAGTAGGATTATACAATTTGTACTGTTTGTCCAGTGCCCTTTTTTTGTTACTTAAGGGTGAATCTTGGATGTCTTAACATTTTATCACATATAAATGTGTCTCATTCTTTTTAAACACCTGCCTACCTGAACCATAGTTTAATCAGTTCCTGATTCTGTTATTCCAATCTATGGTTCCAAACAGCAGAAACCTACTGTGGCTAAATTAAGGATAAGATTTTATTGGAAAGATCGGAAGCTCCACAGGAACAGAAGGAGCTATGATCAGAAGGCAGTATTATTGAGCTTGAAAATGGCAAAGCCAAGGAAGACATAAGGCATAGCCAAATTCCTGCTGTCAGTATAGCCTTCTGAAGAAGATGCTGGGCACATGTCAGTGGTCTCTCATCTCCACTGTAGCCACCGTGGAGTCTCTCTTGATATGGTCCCTGATACTGGAGCAGGCCTTCAGATTCTATATTCTGGACAAGAGAATCTTATTGGCTTAGCCTAGGTCACATTTCTATGCCCTAGCTGCTAGGGAGCTCAAAGAAGGGTTCTCTCATGCTGGGTTGTTAGAAACAACATATGCCTACCTTACCTGTTGATGAATATTATGCACAGTTCTGTGGTAAGCATTCTTGTGCATTTGTGTAACAAGTAAAGTTTGTGGGTCAATTGGAATTTACATTTTACATTTTGATAAATACTGCCAAATCACCTTCCAATAAAAAATATTAGAAAATATTTATTTTGAACTTGGTATATGTTTCATGTACTTAAATTCAGTAGGCTACTCTCAACATTAATTGTGTTCATTGATGCTAAGTCAAAGTTTGGGAATTTAATAGTTTGATTTAGTTACTGTTAACATGTACTTCTTGGGCTCTTACTAGTTTAATCTGGCAACTGCATGAAATAGTTCTTTTTGCTTACAGCCTTAATTCTGATACCCATTTGTATCATAACATACTACTTAGACATAATGTACAATAAATTTATAGCACAATGATTATAGTGGACATTTACATTCAAACACCTTCCATAGCATTCTGAAAAAAAAATCCTCTTCAATCCTACTTCATTGAAATGTATTTCTGAGATGTGTACTTCTTATTTGGCATCTTTGCTTATGAAAGAATTAGGAAAATGGTCAGATTAAAGAGTGCTAATAGACCTGATATTAACTGGAACATTATTGTTTGGGGTAAAGTCAATGTCAAATAAATTGTATTCACTTTTTTAAACCTTCTTTCTTCATTAAATTTTTGCCCGGTCAGAGTCGTTTAGCTTATAAATGTTCTCTCCTCCTTCTTAGTATTGCTTTTAATACCTGGAAAGTATGATAAAATTCTTTTTAATTAGGAGAAGTATAGGTTATGAATAGTAATAAGTAACTGAGAAGAACAAATTCAGGAGGTTGGATGGTATGATGGAAAATATGATTTAGAATCAAAAAACCCAATTTTGAGTTTCAGTTTTGCCTGTTTATTATTAACTTGAGGCATATCACTTAAGCCTCAGTTTCTTCATCTTTATTTATTTATTTATTTATTTATTATCCTCACCTGAGGACATTTTTTCACTTTTTGTTCAGATAGAGTGGGAGGGAGAGAGAGGAACAGAGAGAGAGAAACATCGACATGAAAGGGATACATCGAGTGGCTGCCACCTGCACGACCAACCAGGCTGGGGACAAACTGCAACCAAGGTACACGCCCTTAGCGGGAACCAAACCTGGGTCTCTCTGGACCGCAGGCCGATGCTCTAACCGCTGAACCAAACCGGCCAGGGCAGTTTCTTCATCTTTAAAATAAGGTTGTCACCCTGGCTGGTTTGGCTCAGTGGTTAGAGTGTTGGCCTGTGGACCGGAGAGTCCCAGGTTCGGTTCCTGCTAAAGGCACATACCTCAGTTGCTGTTTGTCCCCAGCCGAGTTGGGGTCATGTGGGTGGCAACTAGTTGATGTGTCTCTCTCATTTCGATGTTTCTCTCTCTCTCTTCCTCCCTCTCCCTCCAGCTCTATCTAAAAATAAATGCAAAAATGTCCTAGGGTGAGGTTAAAAATAATAATAATAAAATAAAGTTGTTGTCATGCCTGGCCAGTGTGGCTCAATGGTTGAGCGTTGACCCATGCACCAAGAAGTCTCCGGTTCAATTCCCAATCAGGATATATGCCCAGATTGTGGGCCCAATCCCCAGTGGAAGGCCTGCAGGAGGCGGCCAGTTGATGTTCTCTCTCATCAATGTTTCTCTCTCTCCTTCTCCCTCCCTTTCTGTCTCAATTCAGTAAAGAAAAAAAGAAAAAATAAGGTTGTCATTCCCACTTTACTGATTTCACAGACTTACTGTTATGGTCAGGTAAGATTGTGTATGAAGAGAGAGCATGTTTTCACCTTCATATAGTCAAAGACCATGCAGATATTTTAAATAAGACAAGAGTACATTAGCATAAACTTGGTTATAGGACTTCATAGATGCAATAAAAATGAAATGTCCTTATTGAAGTGATTCTTTGATTATTTGACAGGTAGCATGTAGTCCAGTTATTTCAAGATTGGTAATTGCCAAAGATACTAAGTGGAAACCAAGATAATTATGTTTTGAACTTCACCTGTACGGATGGTAAAACATATCTCCAGCATTTTCAGTTATTTATCTGTTATATAACCATGTAGTAGCTTCAGATTGGTTGTAGCTGGAAAACTAAACTGAAGAGGATTGGACACTGAAACTAGCATTTTAGCTGGTTGTGTCTAGGGTAATGGTTCTGAAACTTTACTGCCCATCAGAATCACCTGGAGAGCTTGGTAAACCAGATTGCAGAGCTCCACCCCAAAGTTTCTGATTCAGTACTTCTGGGATGGGCCTAGTAATTTGCATTCTAACAAGTTTCCGGATAATGCTGATGCTGCTGATGCTGCTGGTCAGTGTTTTAGGAAAACCATATAACTTATATCTTCCGATCAGATCCATACTTTATCAGATCAACAGGAGTAACTAAGCCTACCCCTGGCAAACCAGGTTATAGGGTCATCCTAATTTTACCTAATGGAAAAATCTTTTTACAAAGAGGTTTGTGTAATAGAATTGTCAACTGGTGGATAAATCATGATGTCCAAGTTGTATTTATTTTACTATGTTAAATTTGCTAGCAGATGATTTACTCAAATTTCCCCCTTGATACCTATCCTTGTAAATGTTCATTAAAAGAGAATAGAGCCCTGGCCAGTTTGGCTCAGCAGTTAGAATGTCGGCCTTCAGTCCAGAGAGACCTGGGTTCGGTTCCCGTTGAGGGCATGTACTTCGGTTGCAGTTTGTCCCTGGCCCTGATTGGGTCGTGCAGGTGGCAGCCACTTGATGTGTCCCTTTCACATAGATGGTTCTTTCTCTTTCTCTCTCTCTTTCTCTCTCTCCCCCCTCCCTCCCTCCCTCCCTTCCTTCCTCTCTGTCTGAATAGAAAATGGAAAAAATGTCCTCGGGTAAGGATTAAAAAAGAGAGAGAATAGAAGTATTCTAGATTGTTTTTAAAAATTTTTTTTTCTTTATTGATTTTAGAGAGAGAAGAAGGGAGAGGGAGAGGGAGATAGAAACATCAGTGAGAGAGAACGATTGGCCATCTCCTGCATGCCCTCCCACCCTGGGAATTGAACCAGCAGCCTTTTGGTGCTTGGGTCAGTGCTCAACCACTGAGCCACAGAAGTATCCTAAATTCTTTAGTTGATTTATTTTGCCATGAATACTAGCAAAATTATTGTAGATGAGTTCTTTCATTGGATGTGTGTTTGGATTAAATACTAGAAAGTAATTTCCAATATGTTGTAACCCAGTGTTAGATATGTAAGTGCATATATATATATATATAGAACAAAAGTTTCCAAACTGTACTATCCTCACCTTGTATAGCACATGCAGTCTAATATTTGCTATTTTCTTCTAGTCATTTTTTTATTTTTAATCCTCACCTGAGGATACTTTCCTACTGATTTTTAGATAGAGTGGGAGGGAGGGAGGGAGAGAGAGAGACAGACAGACAGACGTTGATGTGAAAGAGACACATTAATTTGTTGCCTCCCACACGACCCTAACCAGGATCAGGGATAAAACCTGTATCCCATAGGCTGATGCTTTAACCACTGAGAAAAACCAGCCAGGGCTGTTCTAATCATTTTTTAATGCTAGTTGTGATCCCCTAAGTTGATTTCATGACCTAACTGGTTATAGCCTACTGTTTAAAAAATCAATGCACAGAGAGGACCTCTGTGATTTCAGCAAGCTGTGACATTCTAAGATTCTGAAAGGTTATGTACTTCACTTTTCTCCACTCTGATTCTTCTCAAACACTCTAGCCATTCTCCACCATTACAAAAAATTTGTGGGGGAAGTTCTCAGGAGTTGGGAGAGAATAGAAAATGATGCTATTTTTTACCACATTCTGCTATCTGACTTGCTGTTAGATTTAAAATAGTCTATCATTTATTCCCTAATTAGCAAATGCTCCATTTTATTTTTCAGCTTTTAAAAATTTAAATTGCATATAGCTTTGTATTTGTGAAAATATTGCACTAAAAAAGACAAACTAGGTATTTACTAAGAAAATCTAGACTCTTTCTTATATTCAGAAACATTTATCTTCAAATTAAATTTGGCCTATCTTAATAAAGTATGTATTAATCATTCTAGATTTATCAGTTAAGAGTCTAACTAGGAGACAGAAACCACACAGGAATTTGAACAGGAAAAGTCTAACGTAAAGAATCATTCACTATAATGTAGAAATAGAATAATGGAAAATTGGTTAAGAGGGAAAGAGAACACTGAAGAATACAGTTACAGCAGATAGAGGGCATAGTTACTACCCGTAAGACTGACGCAGAGTATGGAAGGAAGGAACAAATCTGGTATCCAGACTTCCTTAAAGGAGCATGGCTGAGGCCCACTGAGTAACATAGGATTTTATTGAGGGTTCAAAAATATTAAATGGAAAGTTCCAGAAGTAACTTAATAAACAATTTATAAGTTTAAACTGTGAGTATCGTGATGACATCTCATGCTGTCCCACTGTATCCTGCCAGACATGAATCATCTCTTTGTCCAGTGTCTCCACGCCATAGACACTTGCTGCCAGTTTGTTTCTTAGTAGCCATTTTGGTTATCAGATCAACTGTGACAGTATCACAGTGCTTGTATTCAAGTCACCTTTTTAAAAAGTTTACTAATGGCCCCAAAGCACAAGAGTAATGATGCTGGCAATTCGGATATGCCAAAAAAGAAGCCATAAAGTGTTTTGTTTTGTTTTTAAGTGAAAAGGTGAAAGTTTTCAACTTAATAAAAAAATGATGTGCTGAGATTGCTGGGATCTATGCTAAGAACAGATCTTCTGTCCGTGAAATTGTGAAGAAGGAAACAGAAAGTTGTGCTAATTTTGCTCTGCCTAGAACTGCATAAGTTACAGGTACAATTCATAAGTGCTTAGGTAAGATGTAAAAGACTTTTAAGTTTGTAGGTGGAAGGTAAGAGCAGAAAATATGTTACAATTGACAGCAATGTGTTGTACCAGAAAGCTTTGTACCTCTATGAATATTTCAGCAAGGGATCCCCTGAAATAAGTGACCACGGTCACATAACTTATATTACAGTATGTTGTTACAATGTTTCTATTTTATTATTAGTTATTGCTAATCTCTTACTTTGCCTAGTTTATAAGTTAAACTTTATCATCGGTATGTACATATAGAAAAAATCACAGTGCAAACAGGGTTCAGTACTATCTGCAGTTTCAGGCATCCACTGGGGGTGTTGGAACATACCCCCCAGTAAAGGGAACTACTGTACAAAAAGGTGAATGTTAACTGTTGTTAAGGGAGGAAGATGGATGTATAAATTGACAATAAAAATATAATGTGATAAGTGTTTAATAAAGTATGTATAGAATACTCTGGCCTTAGCATGGAATAAAGTGTCAGCCTGCCTTTAGGCATTGGGGAACGAAAAAGAAGCAGATATAGTATCACTTTTATTCTCCACATGCTAACTGTGGTATTCCTCACAGTAACCTTATGAATAAGGTAGATGGTCATATGATAACCATTATACAATTAAGCAAACAAGGCCTAGAGACCTGAAACAACTTTTTCTACCAGTGTCATACACAGGATCCAAATGTAATCGAGTACAGTCAGCCCTCGTTTATCGCAGTCAATCAGTTCCAGACTCTACCGCGATAAACGAATTTCCGCGAAATAGGATTCTTGATAAATATACAGTCGTCCCTTGCCACTTTGCGCTTCAACTTTTGTGGTTCACCAACAGCAAAGTTTACCAAATGTAAAACACAGGACTAGGTAGTGCTATGAAGGATTTAAAAAGTGGCCCCGGCTGGGTGGGTCAGTTGGTTGGAGCACCAAAAATGTTGTGGGTTTGATTCTCAGTCAGGACACATACTGAGGTTGCAGGTTTGATCCCTGGTCAGGGTGTATATGGGAGGCAACAGATCTTTGTTTCTCACATTAATGTTTCTCTTTCTCTCCCTTTCTCTCTCTCTCTAAAATCAATAAACATATCCTCAAATGAAGATTTAAAAAAAAAAAAGAATTAGATATATCTCAGCCATTAAGGGGTTTATAATCTAGCAGTGCTGATAGAATGAGGTAAGGGCTCTGATCGAAGTACTAGAAAAAGTTTAGAAATGGTAAATGATCAAAATGTAAAAGTAAGACAAAACAGAAAGGTAGTTGTCACTTATTACATATCTGCTAAGTGCCACAACGTATACCTTCCTTGGTATAAATCATCCAGTTTAATTCTAGTAGAGACCTAGTGTCAGACGGTTATTGGAAATAAGGCTGGAAAGATAAATTCATTAAACAGCCCTGGCCGGTTTGGCTCAGCGGTTGGAGCGTCAGCCTGCGGTAAAGAGAGACCCGGGTTCGGTTCCCGCTAAGGGCACGTACCTCGGATGCAGTTTGTCCCCGGCCCTGGTTGGTCCTGCGGGTGGCAGCCACTGGATGTGTCCCTTCACGTCGATGTTTCTCTCTCTCTCTCTCTACCTCTGTCTCCCTCCCGCTCTGTCTGAACAAAAAATGGAAAAATGTCCTCGGGTGAGGATTAAAAAATAAAAATAAAAAAAATAAACATGTTGGACCTAGGTAGGTACTAGGTTGTGACAGGTTAAGTAGAGTTTGAACTTTGTTCTCTGGACAGTAAAAAAGATAGACATTTTTAATTCTTTTTTTTAATCCTCACCTGAGGACACTTTTGCATTCATTTCCAGATAGAGCGAGAGGGTGAGAGGAAGAGAGAGATAGAAACATCGGTGTGCGAGAGACACATCGAGTGGTAACCACCCACATGACCCCAACCGGGGCCAGGGACAAATTGCAACCGAGGTAAGTGCCCTTAGCGGAACCGAACCCGGTCTCTCTGGACTGCGCGAGTCGACGCTCTAACCACTGAGCCAAACCAGCCAGGGCAAGATAGACATTTTTAAAAGAAAGAGTACAGTACTAGAGTTATGATTAAAGTAGGGATACGTATACACATACATGCATATGTACATATATATTTATATTGTAGTACAATGGCAGAGACTAGATGTTAAAGGTAATCCTTGTCATCTTTCTTTTCTCATCCGTTCCGAGTGCAGTCATATGTAGAACAGATAAAAAGGCTGGGGTGTAATTAGATGGTTATTACAAAGGTTCAAGTAAAAGGTCTAAGGCAATGGTAATGAAGGTGAAGAGGATGTTACTAATGAAAACTAGAATCAACAGGGTTTAGGGAAGAGTATTATAGGGAGTGAAAAAATTAAAGATGAAGGTAATTTTCAGGCACTTTCCATTTCAGAAGAGTGCATATTTCAAATATGGACCCTTTTTCTTTTTCTTTTTATATAAAAGTAATAATATGTGTCAGTGTTAAAACATTGGAAGGGCCAGAAGATTGGATATTGGGGTGGAGGTTGACAGATGACATCATACAAAGAGAAACAGGTCAGGGGAAATACAGAGGTTAAAACTTTGGTAAGGTCCACTCTCCAAAAGAGTGGACTAGACATAGTGATTCCTTCCAAAGAGTATATTACGGAAAGGGAAGGGAGAAAAAAAGTTATTTTGCAGTGGAGAAACCTGGAAAAGCTACCTCAGCAAGGTGATCAAGGTTAGCATCAGCAGTAATCAGCCATGTTGATAGTAAATAGCCTTGTTTTGATGTGATGAAAATTGTACTGTCTGTGATCTTCCCCCGAACACCCATAACTCTATCAATTATGGGGGGGATCAGACAAACCCCAATTAAGGGACATTCTGCAGTACTCCTCAAAACTGTTAAGATCATCAAAAACAAGAAAAGTGAGAAAATATCACAGCCAATAGGAGCCTAAGGACACATGACAGTCAAATGTAATGTATCCTGGGTGGGATCCTGGACAGAAAAAGGACATTATATAAAAATGTAGGGGAAGGGGGAGTTAAAACTTTGAGGAAGGTAAAAGTAAAAAGGTTTCATAAAAAGTGCAGGGTAGCCCTGACCATTGTGGCTCAGTTTCTTAGGCATTGTCCAATGCACCAGGAGGTTGTTTGATTCCTGGTCAGATTCCGGATCAAGGGGTTGCTGCCCCAATTCCTGGTGGGGGGCATGCAGGAGGCAGATCGATGTTTCTCTCTTTGAAAGTGGATAAACAGTTCTTAACAAACAAACAAAAAAGGAATGCAGGTTAAGTAGTAAAGTTAAAGCGTACTACTCAAGTTAAGCCATCTCCACTCTGTATTGTGTGTCCGCAGGTGCTCAGCAAATAGTGGCTAAGTAAATACTATGGTTGGAGCTCTTCCTAAGTTTGTTTTTAAAATGAATTTTACCCCTCAGTGAGGTCTGACTTCTTTATCTGTTGTTCTGAGCTCAGGTCTAGAGGCCATGCCACACCTAGTGTAGGTAAGATCATCTCAGACTCACTTTGCAAAGGTAAGTGTTGTGTATTATGGAAGCTTCTTAGAGGTTATATGGCACTTGGGTTAAGTTTTAAAGTTAAGTAGCTGTTAGCTAAGTGGACAGGAAGTCACTGAGTATTGGAGAAAGAACAATTGAAGTATGCTAATAAATATGTACCAAAAGCCCAGTGTGTAAGAAATATTGGGAATCAGAGACTTTTCAGCTAAGGTTATCTGCTTTACTCATTTTCATGATTTTGGTCTCATCCCAGAAGACATGTTTGAGTACATTAATACTGTGAAACAAAGATACAGAAATAGTCTATGGTTTTCATGAAAGGAAGGAGGGTTGGTTCTCCATATCTTCCTATTTATTTCCTTTTCATCTTATTGATTCTTTAGTAACTCTTTCAGCCTTGTCAGCATACTCTTTTCTATACCTTTTAGTGTCAGGTAAAAGGTGTCTTGCATTCTTAAAGCCACATCCTTTTGGGAACTTTATTTAATTTCTTTATTTTTATTACTAAGCTCAGTGCCTGGACTTTTAAGTACTCAATAAATATTTTTTGAGTGACTATCTCTTACCTTCTCTCTTAGCCTTCCGTGGCAGATTTCTCAAACAAATGCCCTGTATTCTCTATTTCCTTTCTCCTTTATCACTCACTATTAATATTTCTGGTGTTTGAGTCACTTTACTGATTACATTAGGAATTGCAGACAGAGTCAAAAAGACTGGGAAACTAACAACTTAAAAGTCTAACGAAAAAGAGGAATGAAAGATGATTTGTCATAGATAAGTGTATTGGTTTCCTAGGGCTTTGTAACAAATTATCGCAAACTTGTTTTAGGGCTTAAAATAAAAAAAAACAACCCTAACCTCTCACAGTTGTGGAGGTCAGAAGTGGGAAATCCAGGTATTGAGAGGACCATGCTTCCTTTGAAGTCTCCAGGGAAAATCTTTCCTTGCCTTTTCCAGCTTCTGGTGGCTCCAGGTGTTCCTTGGCTTGTGGCAGCATAACTCCAGTCTCTCTGCCTCTGTCTTCAGATGGCCTTCTCTCCTGTGTATCTGCATTTTTCTTTTAAGGACATGTGTCATTGGATTTAAGCCCCAACCTAAATCCAGGCTGATCTCTTCTTGAAATCCTTAATTACATCAACAAAGATCCTTTTGTTGCAAATTAAGCCACGATCACAGGTTCTAGAGGTTAGGACTTTGCCACTTTTCTTTTTTTTTAATCCTCATCCGAGGACATTTTTCCATTTTTTGTACAGACAGAGTGGGAGGGAGAGAGAGAGAGGGAAACATCGATGCAAAAGGGACACATCGAGTGGCTGCCACCCGCACGACCAACCAGGGCCGGGGACAAACTGCAACCGAGGTACATGCGGTACATGCCCTTAGCGGGAACCGAACCCGGGTCTCTCCGGACCTCAGGCGGACGCTCCAACTGCTGAGCCAAACCAGCCAGGGCGACTTTGCCACTGTTCAACCCACTACAGTAGTCTGCCACTTCAGTGACTAATTGAAGTAATTGAGAGGATTGCTATTTTAGATGTAAGGGGATGATGTGTGGAAAATTAATAGCATAAAAACAACTCTGAAGTCATTTTATTCAAAAGAAAAATTTAAGTTGTGAATGTTTTCTTCAATTAATTTTAGAAAATATATTTAATTATACTCAAGATCATATGGGTTATGAGATTTTGCTCCTCAGCTGTATTTATCTTGAAGAATCCTCAACTTAACATTTTTAAAACTTGAATTTTCAAAATTCAGAATTCTTGCATTTGAGCCTCATGATGTTTATTTGAAGTAAGAATGCTGTTTTCTTTTTGCTATTTTACACATGTGGAAATGGGTTTCAGTTTCTGTAATTTGTCCAAAGTCACAGGTTAGGAAATAATACAGGTAAATTTCTTTGAAACTTAAAAAAAAATTTTTTAAATATATTTTACTTTTTATCCTCCACCCAAGGACATGCTTTTATTTTTTTATTTTTTATTTTATTTTTTTTATCCTCACCTGAGGATATTTTTCCATTTTTTTTGTACAGATAGAGTGGGAGGGAGAGAGAGGAAGGGAGAGAGAGAGAGAAACATCGACGTGAAGGGACACATCCAGTGGCTGACACCCGCATGACCAACCAGGGCTGGGGACAAACTGCAACCGAAGTACATGCCCTTAGCGGGAACCAAACCCGGGTCTCTCTGGATCGCAGGCCGACGCTCTAACTGCTGAGCCAAACTGGCCAGGGCAGGACATGCTTTTATTGATTTACAGAGAGAGAAAGAGAGAAACTGAGCCACACCGGCCTGGACAATGCAAGTAGATTTGAATAGTGTTAAGAACTGTAAAGCTTGCTGAGTTATGAATATTTAATTTAAAAAGAGCAGAGTATTGTTTGTCATGGTTCATATGCTTTTCAATTTGGAATGTTAACACAGAAGAATAAAGTTTTGTGTTTGCAAAATAAGTTACTAATATTTAAACAAACTAACTATATCTCTGTATGATCTGTGTTTGAGGTCTGTAGGTTCTTTGATAAGACTACAAAACATAGTTCTTCAGTGGATCACATTAAATCATGAAATAGGTTATTCATATTTAGTTACTTTTTTTTTAGGACCTAGTGTAGTATATGACAATATGCAGCTGTGATTTCAGGATGATAATTGAACAACATTTTTCTTCAGTTGTTAGGAAGTGGCCCTTCTACTTCTCTAACCTTTGCTTTTTCATATTTTTATGTATTTTAAATCAGTTTTTAATTTCTCAATTACAGTTGATGCTTTTTCTTTCAAATCTTAAAGTTGTCTTATAATTTTAAAAACAGAATCATCACCAGTTTTTAAAAATTACTTTGTTCCAACCCTGGCTAGTTTGGCTCAGCAGTTAGAGCGTCAGCCCACAGACCAGAGAGACCAGGGTTTGGTTCCTGCTAAGGGGGCACGTACCTCAGTTGCAGTTTGTCCCAATCCTTGTTTGGGGTTATGTGGGTGGTGACCAGTCGATGTGTCTCCCTCACATCGATGTTTTCCTTTGTCTCTCTAACTCCCTCTTTCCCTCCCACTCTATCTGAGGTTCCTGCCCTCTGACCAGAATTGAACCTGTGACTCATTGATCCGCAGGCCAATGCTCTAACCACTGATCAAAACAGTCCAGGGCCTTTTTTTATTTTTAATCCTCACTAGAGGACATTTTTTTCCATTTTTTGTTCAGATAGAGTGGGAGGGAGAGAGAGAGAGAAACGTCAACGTGAAAGGGACACATCCAGTGGCTGCCACCTGCATGACCAACCAGAGCCGGGGACGAACTGCAACCGAGGTACGCCCCCTTAGCAGGAACCGAACCCAGGTCTCTATGGACCGCAGGCCGACGCTGTAACCTCTGAGCCAAACCGGCCGGGGCGTCCAGGGTCATTTTGACAGTCTATAATATTTGGCACTAGGGCCAATCCTTCAGCAAAATTAAGTGCCTTATCTCTCATAAAACAAGATATTCATTGTCCTTCTCTCATGAGTTTATAATCTAGAAGACATTGAACAGCTTAGGTTAAGTGTCGCTTCCTCAGAAAGATCTTTAGCCCTTCAGTCTAAATTAAATCTCTTCTGTTACTCATCCTAATAAGTTACACTTTATTTTCTTCTTTCAAATGGTGGTTATTATAATTATTCAAATTACAGTTCATATAGATTATATGGGCATCCATCCTGTTTCTCTACCTGTATTAGACTATAAAGAAGGAAGTATAGTAATTTTCCACACAGTTGTTATCTTCAAGTCCCTAGCACAGTGAATAGTTAGCATTCAATACAGACTTTTTGAGTAAAATGAATGAATAATTGATGACTGCCTTTTGAGTTTTGTAGAAGTACAGGATGTTATCAAATAAGTGGACTTGGTCTAGTGTGAGAATAAAGGCCTGAAAATGAATAGGAAGGTGGTGGTGATGTTCAATATACAATTCTCATTAGAGGGCAAGTAGGACAAATAGAAAATAGACCTTCGGTTTAGGAATGTGGAAGTTTTTCATAACCTTAATGCAGTGAAATTTGGTGGTAGAGTGAAGGAATGCAATTCAGATTAGAGTTGATCCTGAAATGTACTAGAAAATACAACAAGCATCTTTTTCCAAACACTGCTAGCATATTTGTTTATTTGTAGAAAAGAAGATAAACTGCCAAAAAAGGAAATTGTTTTTAAATATTTTTACTACTACACAAAAAGGAAACGTGAACACTTAACTGCGTATGATAATGTTCTAGGAGCTACTGAGGGAACCTCAGTTATCCTCTAGGAGTTACTGCCACTTTTCATCTTTTAGACTGTAGTGTTGAATGAATAAGAATGGATGAAAAGGGTGTTCTGGATTGGTTAACATCTTCCATCCAAATTCTAAGGTCCTCTAATTTCTCAAGAAATTAGAGCACTGAGAAATTGTAATAGATTGTTCACAGAGCACCAGAAACTCTGCCTGGCTGCCTGTTTTCCATGTGCTTTCGTAAAATTTCTTAATTTCTGTGAGTTTTGTGTCTCAATTTATTTATTTTTTTTAACTTTCAGGTGTTGGTAAATCATGCTTATTGCTACAGTTTACAGACAAGAGGTTTCAACCAGTGCATGACCTTACTATCGGTAAGTTTTATAAAAGACATGAGAAGCATTCAAAAGTTTTGGGTAGTGGAAATGGAATGTGCTAAGAGGGATCCAATCTATTAGTAATGAATCAAAAAAAAATCGGTGAAACTCAACTTGTTCAGTCTCCATCGCTTTTTAAAATATAAGTATAATAAAAATAATATTACCCAACTTTGTAAAAGTGATTGGAATGTAGCAAAACATTAATATATTTTATTTTATTTAATAATGAAACAAATGAGAGGCAGTATAACATAGGGTAAGAGTAGAGACTCTTCCACCAGCTTGCCAGAGTCAAATTAAGGCGCTGCCACTAACTAGCTGGGCAAGCCACTTGACCACTTCATTAGTTTTCTTGTCTATAAAATGAGAATAATAGTAATACCAGCCTCGCCAAGTTATTGTGAACAGTAAATGCGTTAACAAATATGAAGCATTCAAACAGTGGTTGGCAGCATGATAAGTGTTCTCGGCTTACCTATAATTACTTAAAAAGAAAAACTATTATCAAGCATTTTTTAGTTTCCTCAGTTGTGAAGAATAAATGAGACAGTTACTGGAAAGGAGTTGCCAGCAAATATTAGCTATTCTTATTAGTGATATTTCTCATTAATATATAAAAGTATAAAATTAAAATGAATGAAAAACTATAAACTTGAAATAAGAATACTGTTTCAGGGTTGCATTTGTTTAAAAATAAGTATATTTATACCTTAAAAGCTAAAGAATCTAACTGTATTATTACCCTATGGCTGTAGCCCATTAACAAGTAGAAATTAGTCAACTATGAAAAAAATAAGGTAATTGGTAATCTAGTTAGGGTTTACAACTGATAGCTTAATGTATCTTATTAGCCAATGACTGCTTGTTTTCAGTATGTATTAATTCACTATTGCTAGCAAATTAATTCTCATGTCTTGTGTATTTTTAAAATACCAAATCAAAGATAAAATGTTTATGAATCAAATTACTAAGCCAATTAATATTTTCAAGCCACATGTATTTTGTGGATATATAAAATTTTCCTAGGTAGCAACTGTTAGTAAGAATATTCACATTCCATTTTTATTTTGATAGTTTTAAGTATATATAATAATGGTTGGTAAAACAGTACTACTATTTCTGGTCCTCATGACACAGTTTAACTTTGGTGAGCTCATATCTGTGTAGAATCTGCTCTTTGCTCAATAAGTCTGAACCTTGGTACCCATCTCTTAGGCATGACTCAGTCCTGAGGCAATTAGCTAGTATACGATACTAAACAAAAGTGACTTTCTTTTCATTGAAATATACCTTTAAATTTCTAAATTATTATGGCATGCCTGATGGAGAGGATATGCCTGAGCCTGTTGTCAGAAATTGGTATAGGTTATATTTGTGAAGAGAAGGGAGTAGACCAAAGGGAGTTGTTTGGAAAACTGTAACTTGTATAACTATACCAGCTGGCTCCCTTCTGGGTTTGCTGATGGGAGGCACCTGGAGATAGAAGGCTAAAAGCAAAGAGAAGCCAAGGATCTTCTCTTCTCTCTCTGCATGGGTTAGCTGTTATGTCATCCATGGCTCTAGCCCAAAGCCAATGGATGGTAGCAGCTTCCTGCTTTGCTAATATCTGGTAATATTGCTTTACCATCTCTCCTTTGGGCTTCTCAGCTCTTCCTTTACTGTAATCAGTTCTCAACATTAAATTCTCTCTGTTTAAATATTTGGTTCTGCCGCATACTTGCCTTTGCCTGAAAGGTGAAAAGTTATGGTTGGGTCATGACTAAGAAGTATTAATTAAATGGTAGAAAAGAAGAAATAAAAAAGGTGGGTCAAGATTGAGATTTTCCTTACCCTTTGACTACTATCTTAGTGAAAATTGTTATGATAGGGATCAAAGAAGCAGTTTATAAATAGTTTCCTGGATATAATTACATTGAAGGTCCAGAGTAGAGCCTTGCTGCTCAAAGGCTATTGAAGGACTATTGCACTGGACCAACGACATCAGTATCATGGGGAGCTTGTTAAAGAATTTACTGAATCGGATTGTGTATTTGAAAAGGATCTACAAGTGATTCATACAAATATTAAAGTTTGAAAAGCATTGAAGCAATGGCTTTTAAATATTAATTACCCAGCTAAAAATATATTTTGTAATGTTGACCATGTACACACAGTTGAGCACACCCCCACAAACATCCTGGCCACTCAGTTCCTTTACTTTCTCTCCTGTGATCTTACTTCCAGAAGTATATCAGCTATCATAGTTACACCCAGGACCTTGTCATTACCATTATCTACAGCTACTTCAGAATTTTATTTTCATTCACCTGACTGTTTGATTATATTCCTCCCACCCTTTAGCCAACACCCTCTGATTCCTAACCCTAACAATTTAGTTACCCCATCAAACCTATAATTTATTGATCCTACCATCTTTTCACTCTCGCCTCTCTCTCATAACTTTCCTCCATACCCGGTTTTAATTCTAACCATTATAATTGTCATTATAATCACTCCTGCATACACTCTCCCATCCGCTTGTCTTGTTTCATCACACTCTTGTAGTTAATCCATGGGTTAAATTTAACTATTCATACTTCATGCCTGCATGGAGAAAAACACAGAACCATGCTAACTAGTGTCATATTAATTTAATTTCTTGGACACTAACTTCGAACTGCCTGACAATTATACTTTATTTCCAGTCCATTTATTCTCTACTTTCCTGTATAACTATAGTATACCTTCTTGTTCTTTAAACATGCAGCACCTTTTCTGTCTTCGCTCTCGCTCTCAGGTCATAACTTTGGTTACTATTTCACTCAGAAATAGAGGCAAGTATTGTAGAAAAGATTTTCACAGGTTTCTACCACTACATAGGCCCATCTACCTGTATGTGCCCATAAACTCTCCCTTCTCCTTGTTACTGTGGATGAACTCTTAAGTTGCTAGCAAGGCCCACTTAAGAACACTGCTTCAGCCGTTTTTTTTTTCCAGCTGTCATTAATTTTTCCCTTTTTTGATGGTTATTTTTCATGGCTATTTTCTTTTCTAGTTTTTAATCCTTTCCTCTCCATTTAGCAAAAGATCTCAGAAAGAATAGACCATATTTTCTATTTCTAATTTGTTTCCATTCAGTCTTCTTTTTTAATCCTCAACCGAGGACATTTTTGCATTTATCTTCAGATAGAGCGGAAGGGAGAGAGGGGAGAAGAGAGAGAGAGAAAAACATTGACGTGAGAGAGACACATTGAGTGGTTGCCACCCACACGACCCCAACCTGCGTGGGGACAAATTGCAAGTGAGGTACGTGCCCTTAGCGGGAACCGAACCCAGGACTCTCTGGTCCGCAGGCTGACGCTCTAACTGCTGAGCCACACCAGCCAGGGCTCCATTCATTCTTGAACCCACTTTAACTAGGGCTCTTTCCTCTCTATACACATATTTAGCTGTTTATACAATATCTCCACTCTTGGGTATCTAATAGGCATCTCAAAATTTACATATCCCAAACAGCTCCTGATTATTTTCCTCCCAGATCTTCATAGGTGTACATGTACACACACTCAACACTCATTCTTGCCCCTAGATTTCTTTTTCTCCTCAACTTTCTTTTTCTTCTTTTTTTTTAAAGAGTATGTTTATTAAAGCTGGGGACAGTGAAACAAAGGAAGGGCTTAGGATAGAAGAAGCAACAGGAGAGTCTAGGCAGTGCTCTGCTGTAGCCCTCTAGAAATGTTACAGGACAGAAGAGAGCCATGGCTGGGCTGCTGTTAGCTCACCGTAAAGTCAGAGAAAAGGAGGTCTTGGAAGCAGGTTCAGGGGGTTAACCCTGCATGAGCTGCCGCTGCCCATTGCACCCCTAGTTGCAAATCTCTTGGGGACCCTAGAATTTAGGAGAGAGAAGTAAAGCTGCATGCCTGAGAGGGAAGAAAGGTGTGAGCCTACTCCAGAGAGGGCCTACCTCTCCTTAACTTTTTATACAACTAAATGTAAGTGAACATTGTCTCCCACCTGTATAAAGTTTTGCAGCAGAATTATCTATTTTGTTTTTTTGCTGTATCTCCGGCACCTGGTACATATATAAGGACTCTATAAACATTTGCTAAATTAATTACTGTCCATCTGGTGGGGGAGAGCTTCAAAAGCAACATTTAACATTATATAGTGCTTAATACATGCATTTCTTTAATGTTATTCAATTATATTGTTTACAAATGACTCTAGTTATAGCCCACTAATTCCCACTACATTTATTTCACTACCTATTAATGAACAGTTTGACAAATACTGGTCTAGTAGGCCATTGTATGTTGATTCTACCTTCCTACTTATCTCCCCCATTTCCTTAAACCGTTCAACCTATAAGAAATGACTGCTGGAAATGAAAGTATACTTCTGGGAGAAAGGTGGTAGAATTGAATCATCATTTCTATCAGGCTCCCCACAGTCTATCAGTTAAAAAGACACCTCATTTATTTGGCGTTCCATTTTCTGATAACTTGAGTTACTTAGAATAATACTGCCAAGAACTAGGAAGATAATATAAAAGACCTCTTGTGAGCATCTAATTTAGATCTCACAAAGCTTATGTACCTGAATTTTAAAATTTAAATATTTTCCTGACAGGGTGTGATTACTATGAAAACATAAACATGCAGAGAAAGTAAAATTTCCTGTATAACTTGCCATTTGCCTTCCAGCAACCACTGTGAAGAGTTTGGCATGTGTATCACCTTCTAGAGTTTTAAAATATATTCATAAATACTCAGAAAGCTTTTCTAATTTGCACTTCTTCCACTGGTGTACTAAAATACCTGATTCTGTTCACCCTTGCCTCTGTTGTACTTATTACTGTTTTTACTGTTTGTGAATAGGAGAGTGAAGAATGGTTAATTTACTTTTCAGTTCTTTATTTTTTAGTGAGGCTGAGCATTTTTGTTTATATGTTTAAGAACCACTTTTATGTCTTCTCTCTTAATTACATGTTTGTATCTTTGCACCTTTTACTACTGGTTTTCTTTTGTCAAATCCATTGATTTTTTTTCATGGTTTCAAACCTTACTGAAGAAGCCTCCCCAGTGCAAAAACTCCAGTCATATTCTCTTATATATCCTTCTGATATTATAAATTTGTACTTCGTCTGGTATTTGGTCGTGTAGTATGATTTTCTTTATTCCCTATATAATTTGTGATCCCACACTATAAGTTAAATAAGCCAATCTTTCTTTTTTCCTATTTGAACAATCACCGTTATCATATGTTACCTCTCTGAATATTCGTGAGCCTGTTTGGAGACTCTCAAATATATTCTATTTAATGTTTTTCTGCTATTTCATGAAGCAGTATCACACTGTGGTGTTTGTAGTATCTTTGTGGTATACGTAATATGTGATTGACATTTTTTTCTTTATAAGTGTTCTTAATCTGTGCATCTATTCTTCGAGATAAACTTTAGTCTGTTTGCCAAGTTGCAAAGTTTTTAGGGGCTTTTAAAATTTGATAAGAATTTTATTAACTTTATCAGTTAATTTGGAGACAATTTGTTTTTATTGTATTGAGATTACCTATTACCTATACAATATGTGTTTTTATTCCAACCTTTTAAATGCTCTTCAGTAAAGTTTTACAGTTTTCTTTATATAGGCCTTGTGTGTTTTTCTTAAGTTCATTTTGGTATTTATGTTTTGTTGCGATTGTGAATAGGATTTTTTTAGTTATTAAATTAATTTTTTTGCATGTTCTAGGTACATGCTTTGGTCTTATCTGGAAGTCACAATTTTTTCCTTACCTAATACTTTTCTACCTTTTTGTTTTGCTACTATAAGTTAAATTGAGGGCATTATAATCTTTTTCTCGGTGTAATTTGAATTCCTCTAGTGTTTTACCTTTAAATATGGTATTTGCTCTTTATTTTTCATAGAAAATTGAGGAAATTATTTTTTTTATATATTGTTTCCTCTTTGTTTCTACAATTAGGAAAGTCTTCCCAAGTTCAATTTTGAACCTCTGCAATGTCTGGGTTTCAGGTACAGGCCCATATGTTCTCATGCTGGTCTAAGGAAGGCTCAGCCTGACTTCTTGTTTGATACCTAGTTTGCTCTCTGCTTTGGCAGCCCTACCTGGGAGAAGGAGTCACATTTTGCCTCTGGACCTCTACACTCACCTGGCTATGACAGGTGGCCCTTGCTCGTAGGGAGTATCATCATTTGTTATGTGAGTGGTGATTTAGAAATTTTGGTGTACAATATGGAATAATAATAGCTGACATAGTGAATACTTTGTATCAGTCACTGTTCTATTTGGTATGTAATAATTCTTTTAATCTTGGAAAAAATGTTATAAGGTAGGTATCATTAACACCACCTTATAGATAAGAAAACTGAGAAACAGAAGTGATTTTAATAACTTGCCCAGGGAAACACAATAAGGAGATAGATATTGATTATTGAATGTTCAATAAATGGTTACTATGCAAGGATGCAAGTACTTATTATGCAAGCATGATAATGATCGAGAGACAATTAGAAAATGTGTTTTTACCTTCTGAGTATTTTGTTGTGGAAGGTTAGAAGTGAATAGCATTTGAAAAAATAAGCATCACTCCCTGACAATGTCAGGTAAATGAGACCTTGCCTTTGGTTCCACAGACAGTTTCTTTGGCAGCCAAATTGTCTGTTAATTGAAAATGTACCTGGGAAGATAGCCTCAAGGGCATAGAGGATGATGGTTTAGTCTATTTAAAAAAAAAAAAAAAGGGAAGCTTTTTTAAATAGAATTCTCAGGCGTGTGTGTGTGTGTGTTTAAGGAAAAAAGATTTAAAAGTTTTAACAATCCATTAGAGAAATAAGGTTTCTTGATGTTTTGCTTGTTTGTTGCTAAAATTCCTAGGACACTTTAGGTTTCTGTATTTTCTTTTGCCACATAGCATAGAAGAGTTATGTTTCTGCAGCTGAAATTGAATTCTATTTTTGTTTTATTCGATAGGAAAACAGACTTCCCTTCTATCATCATTCTTTATCTTATTCCTGGGTGGGTAGTACAGTAACCTTTTAACTAGTTTCTCTGCCTCTTGGTGTTTTTGGTTTTTTTTAAATTCTCTGTCCTAACCCTATTGATAAATGAAGTTAAAACATCAATTTTATTCTGACATTTCCCTACTTTAGAAACAATCCTGGTTTTTATGTAACATTTTTTAAAAATTGGATATATTTTTAGAGGCAAAAATCTTTGTTTAAACACTTTAAGCTTCAACAACTTTTATCTACTTACTTTGAATAAAGAGTTATATATACATGAAAACCCAATTATGGCTAAGTTAAGTAAAAGGAATATATTAGACTATCTGGAGTTTTATAAAGAACCCACACGAGGGTGGAGACTTAGACTTGGAAATGGCCAGGAATGAAATGAAGCATCTTAGAGCCCTGGAAACAGGAACCATAACAGTGGTCTTGCAGCAGAGGCTGTCTCAGCCTTTCATCTGCTAGGATGGAATGGTTGCCATTCAGTTTTAGTATCTTTATCCCTCTGCTCAGTGTGTCAGCTCCAGAGAAGCATCTGCTTGCCCCTGCCTACCTTGTCTGCCCACCCTTGGCAACAGTCAAGGGCCTGTTTCTAATTTGTAGTAGTTGTTTTTTGTTTGTTTGTTTTGCCAAATTTTACATTGTGCATTGGATTGAAGAAATCTGGAATGCCAAGGAGCAATACAGATTTTTTTTTTGTATTTGGTTAAAAGTCTATTCATGACAGTGGAAGGAAAAATAGGATTTCTCTCTCCATTTGTGGCTAAAAACAATAGATTCATGAAAAGGCTTTCATTTTGTCAAATACCTTGCTGATATGTAGTAGTTTGTATTTTAATACATTCCTTTAAAATACTGGATACTTCATAGAACATTTGTACCACTGGTTTTTTTTTCCCCATCAACTCGTCTCATTTTTATGTCATTAATGATAAGCTGGTAGGTTTTATTGTGTGCCCTCTTACCTTGTGGCATAGCATGTATATTACTATGTATATACGTGCTTTTTTCCTAAAAGTTATTTTAAATCTTCACCCGAGGATTTGTTTTTATTGATATGAGAGAGAAAGGGGGGGGGGGTGGAGATGCATGTGATTAATCCGTTGCCTCCCATTCGTGCCCTGACCGGGAATCAAACCTGCAACCTGGTATGTGCCCTGACTGGGAATCCGGATGACACTCCAACCATCTGAGCCATACCAGCCAGGGCCATATATATTTTTAAGTGAATGTATGTGTATGTATATAACTAGGTAGACTTGTAAACACTGTAATGATTTTATATGGCATAATTTTAAAATTCTGCATTTTTCATTCTAGTGCATCATGACTCCTGGGTCTCTTTTCTCTAGCTTTCTTATACTTTTAAGTCTGAGAAACATACCATTAGTTTCTTGGTGTTCAGTATGCCAGTAGGATGGAATAACTGTCAAAATGTGGAGTAAAAACTCCATCAAGTTATCATGGGAGGACAAATTACCTTTTTATTTCACCCTACTAATCACAGTTGGGGGAATTAAAGGAGATGCTGAAATGGAATTCTGACACTGGGCAGTATGCCGTTTCCTGGGCAACTAGAGGCTCTTTTCCTGCCAGGAAGACATCTGGTTTCTGGGGATCCTGTGTCTCTTTCCTTCACCCTGACTGCTCTAAATACTGATAGAACACACTCCAAGCAGTAACGATTTGGTGTGATACAAGTGATAGACTTATTTCAAAATTGTCTTCACAGCTGTTTGCTCTTCTGAAACCATTCCCTCTTTTTCTCCTTTTTTGGTGATTGAATTAGTACTTTCAAAAGAGATGATAAATGCCAGGGGAAAAGCCAAATTAGTAAACCTGTAAGTATAAAGTTTGTATTCTCTTCGACCTGCAATTTGTGTAAAATCATAATCATAAGCTGAAAATGTATGCAGAAAATTTTATATATTTACTATTGGCAAAGATATTTGCCATGGAATAAAGCTTATGACATATTTTTGACTGAAAAGGAATTGCAGAACAGTACTTATATATTCCCTTTTACATAAAATTGTATACTTCTTTGTGTGTGTGTTTCTGTTCATGGAGCAGTGTCTGGAAATATGTTTTAACAGTGGTTATCTCTAAAGGACAGATTTGGAGATTTCTTTCCTAATTGGTAGCCCATACTGGGAACCAAGACTGTTCTTGGTTGAAATTTTTCTATCCTTTTAGGTGATTTTTTTATATGATATTGTTTTTAAGAGATCTTAATATTTGTTACTAATAATTATGGTTCTTAAATCTCATTTCTAGCTGTTTTTATATTGGTTTTTTGACTACACTAGCTTCGACTATCAGTGTTTTAATTATGGCCTTAGCTTATGTCATTTACTAAGGATAGGAGCTGTGTTTGTTAAAGTTCATCTGTATATCACCTGGCATAGCATGTCCTGGAACTAAACATCTTTTTTTGTTTGTTTTAACCCTTACATGTGAAATATATTCCTACTCGATTGTGTAACAAATCATTTTCTACTCTATTCAGGTGTAGAGTTTGGTGCTCGAATGATAACTATTGATGGGAAACAAATAAAACTTCAGATATGGGATACGGTAAGTATAGCAAAAGTACATTGTATGTTTATTTTTTTTATGTTATTTTATGCCTGTTAGGATTTGTTAAATACTAATACCCCTGCAGCCATGAGATGAAATGTGGTACCAGAAAAGATTAGTTTTTCTTTATTATTATTCTTTTTAATCTTCACCCAAGGATATGTTTATTGATTTTAGAGAGAGAGGCAGAGGCAGAGAGAGAGAAACATCAGTGCGAGAGAGAAACATCCATCAGTTGCTTCTCCTACAGATCATACTTGCAACTGAGGTGTCTGCCCTGTCTGGGAATAGAACCGAAGACCTCTCGGTGTATGGGACAACACTCCAACCACTAAGCCACACTGGCAAGGGCAAGATCAGTTTTTCTTATGCAGTGTTTTCAACAGATGTACCCCAGTTATTGGATGTTGGTGAACATATCTGAGTGAATGCTCAGGCTGTAGTCTAAACGTAAAGACTGCCAAAACTGTGTTTTTAAGAAAAACCAGCAATGTTTGAAGTACACATGTGAGGTAAAAGATGAATGTCAATACCATAGAGTCTTGATCTGACAGTTCATTAATTAATTTTTTTTTATTGATTTAGGAGAGAGAGTGAGAAACATTGATGAGAGAGAACATTGATTAGCCACCTCCTGAATACCCCCCACTGGGGATTTGGCCCACAACCTGGGCATGTGCCCTGACTGGCAATTGAACTGGCGACTTGGTGCATGGGTCAACTCTCAACCACTGAGCCACACTGGCCGGGCCATTAATTAATTTTAAAAGTTTGATTTAGTCCCAACCACTTGAAGCCACCTTGCTTTCGATCCTAATTCTGTGTTTCACTTATTGAATGCCTATTACTTGCTATATATTTTTTAAATTTTTATTGAATCTATTGGGATTACATGGGTTAATAAAATTATATAGGTTACAGATGTACAATTTTCTAATACATCATCTGTATATTGTATTGTGTTTTCACCACTCCAAGTCAAGTCTCCTTTCATCACTATTTATTCCCCCCTTTATCCTCTTCTACCTCCCAATCCCTCTTTTCCTCTGGTAATTACCATACTGTTGTCTGTGTCTATGAGTTGTTCTTTTTTTCGTTAGCTTGATCCCTTCACATTTTTCATCCAGCCCCCAGCTCCTCCTCTCTGACAGCTGTTATTCTATTCTCTTTATCTATGAGTCTGTTTCTATTTTGTTTTTTTGTTAAGGTGTTTGTCTTTCTTTGACTGGTTTATTTCACTTAGCATAATACTCTCCAGGTCTATCCATGCTGTCATGAAAGGTAAGAGTTTTATTTTTTACAGTCGAGTAAGTATTTCATTGTGTAAATGTACCATATCTTTTTTATTCACTCATCTACTGATGGACACTTGAGCTGCTTCCAGATCTTGTTTATTGTAAATAACGCCTCAGTAAACATAAGCGTGCATGTATTATTTTGAATTAGTATTTGGCGTTTCTTACGGTATATTCCCAGAAGTGGAATCGCTGGGTAATAAGGCAGTTCCATTTTTAATTATTTGAGATAACTCCATACTGCGTTGCACAGTGGCCACACCAATCTGCATTCCCGCCAGCAGTATACAAGGGTTCTCTTCTCTCCACATCCTCGCCAGTGCTTGCTGTTTGTTGATTTTTTGATAATAGTCATTGTAACAGGTGTAAGGCGATATCTCATTTAATCAGCATCTCTGATGATTAGTGACATTGAACATCTTTTCATGTCTGTTGGTCATTTGTATGTCCTCTTTGAAGAAGTGTCTATTCAGGTACTTTGACCATTTTTTTTTCATTTTACCCTCACCCGAAGAATTTTTTTTGCATTTATCTTCAGGTAGAGGGGGAGGGAGAGAGAGAGACAGAGAGACAGAGACAGAGATATCGATGTGAAAAAGACACATCGACTGGCTGCCACCCACATGACCCCAACCCCATCCCCAACCAGGGCCGGGGACAAACCACAACTGAGATACGTGCCTTTAGTGGGAACCAAACCTGGGATTCTGGTCCGCAAGCTGAACTGCTGAGCCAAACTGGCCAGGGCCCTTTGACCATTTTTTAATTGGATTGTTTGCCTTCCTGGTGTGGAGTTTTATAGTTCTTTATAAATTTTAACCCCTTATAATTTATATAAATTATAAATTTATGTATAATTTATATATATTCTTCCATTCAGTGGGTTGTCTGTTCGTTTTGTTGATGATTTCCTTTGCTGTGCAAAAACTTTCTAGTTTGGCCCAGCTGGTGTCGCTCAGTGGTTGAGCGCACCAAGAGGTCTCTGGTTAGATTCTCTGTCAGGACACATGCCCAAGTTGTGAGCCAAATCCCCAGGGGGGGGCATGCAGGAGGCGGCCACTCAATGTTCTCTCTCATCAGTGTTTCTCTCTCTCTCTCCCTTTATCTTCCTCTCTCTCAAAAAAAATATCAATAAAGAAAAAAAATTAAAACCAAACTTTTTAGTTTGATGTAGTCCCATGTGTTTATTGTTTCCTTAGTTTCCCTTGCCCAAGGTTATATATCAGAAAAAATATTGCTATGAGAAATGTCTGAGATTTTACTGCCTATGTTTCCTTCTAGGATTTTTATGGTTTTGAGTCTGAATTTTAAGTCATTCATCTATTTTGAGTTTATTCTTGTGTATGGTGTAAAAAGGAGGTCTAGTTTCATTTTTTTTGCACATATCCACGTTTCCTAACACCATTTATTGACTAGACTGTCTTTACCCAACTGTATGTGTGCCTCCTTTGTTGACTATTAATTGACCATAAAGGCGTGGGTTTATTCTGGGCTCTCTGTTGCATTGATCTGCATGTCTCTTTTTATGCCATTACCATGCTGTTTTGATTACTATGGCCTTGTAGATTGTATAGTTTGAAAAGAGGTAGTGTGATTCCTTTAACTTTGTTCTTCTTTCTCAAGATTGCTGTGGCTGTTTGGGGTCTTTTGTGGTTCCATATAAATTTTTGAAATATTTGTTTTAGTTTTGTGAAATACACCATTGGTATCTTGATAGGAATTACATTGAATCTATAGAGTCCTTTGGGTAGTATGGACATTTTAATTATGTTAATTCTTCCTATGCATGAACATGGTATATGCTTCCACTCTTCAATTTCTTTTTTTAGTGTCTTACAATTTTTCAAATACAGATGGGTCTTTTATATCATTGGTTAAATTTATTTTTAGGTTCATGTTATTTTTGTTGTTTGTTTTCTTGGAGGGGTTGGTACAATTGTAAATAGGATTGCTTTCTTAGTTTTCCCTTTCTCTCCTTTTTTTTTTTTAATCCTCACCCGAGGATATTTTTCCATCGATTTTTAGAGAGGGTGAAAGGGGGAGAGAGAGAGAGAGAAACATAGGTGTAAGAGAGAGACACATTGATTGGTTACCTCCCATATAACCCCAACCAGGGCTGGAAATCGAACCTGAGATGCTTTGGTCTGAGAGTTGACACTGTAACTGCTGAGCCAAACCGGTCAGGGCTTAGTTTCCCTTTCTGATAGTTCAATATTGCTGTATAAAAAATGAAATTGGTTTTTATATATTTAATTTGTAGTCTACTTTACTGAATTCATTTATCAGTTTTAGTTTTTTCATGGAATCTTTAGGGTTCTCTGTTTACAGTATAATGTCAATCTGTCATGCTATATAATTTTTAATGGCAGTTTCTCATCTGAGCCACAGAACATGATTTGAGTAACTATTTTCTCTATTCTCCCATTTTAGATGCATAAAACAGTAGTTACTTTATTATATACAATGGATGTCTTAAGGAAGCAGTTTTCGAATTTTTTGATCTTAGAATCCCTTTATACTGTTAAAAATTAGTGAGGAGACCCAAAGAACCTTTGCTTATATGGCTTATTTATAACTCTCAGTATTTACCATATTACAAACTAATACTGAGAAACTTATTAAATATTCAATTAATTCACTTAGAAATAACTGTAATTAACTTATATGTTGGTATAATGCAATTTTTATGGAATTATGTTTTTTCCAAACCAAATATATATAATAATATATTTTCTTTCTAGTGAGAAGAGTGTCATTTTGTTACATTTTGAAAACACTCTTTACTGACTTCTTTTTCATAAATGTTTCTCCATTGAGTCTTATGTGTGTTATTTAGTTGAAATATATGAAGAAAATACAACCTCACACAAATAGATGGTTGGGAAATGGATGACCTCATGGACTCTGAAAATTTCTCAGGACTATCCAGGAGTCTTAAGATCACACTTGGAGAAAAACTGTTTTGTAGCAATTAGGACTTAGTTCTTGGTGGAATCCCAGTTGAGAAGAACCAAAAAGTCTCTTACTATGTATGACAAAGAGCATATTATGTAAACTAGTAAATGAAATATAAAATATGGGGAATTTTATCATCATGTATTCCTGGTCTTTCTCTAGTTATATAATCTTAGTTTCTCACCTGTCACTTGCGATAGTGAATGAAGGAAGGAACCGTGAAGAAATAGAGTCTCAGACTAGATTCCCAAGACCAAGCAAGTTGCTGAAGACCACTGTGAGACCTAGGTTTCCTAATGCTTCTTGTGTATCACGCGCCATCGTCCCTGCACTGGAAAACCCTAAATCTCTGCTTTGCTCTGCCCTAGAGCTATACATTAGGCTCTATGTTTTTATTCTTTCTTATCTCCTTTTTCTCATTGAAGATTTATCCTTTCACTATTTTTTAGGGTACCCCCCCCCAGCCTATAGCATCTCATAAGTGTTTTGATTTATATTCTTTCAAGTAACATGATTTCCAAGCTGCAACAAAAAGAGAAAAATAAAATATGCAAAGTCCCTTTTTCCTAGAGATTTAAAATTATCTTCAGCCAAAAAGAAGTGTTTTCTACTTCATTAAAAGTTTCTTTTTTGAAAATGATTTTTTTTTTTTACCTAAACTAGGTTGCTTTTTTAGCTAATAAAGTTATGTATCACACATCCTTCTGTAGTGTAGTGTGAAACAAACTACTTGATATTTTTTAATACATGTTTTTATGCCTTATATTTTACATAAGTAATTGCTTTGATTGAAATACTTTTTCCTCCTTTCCATTTAAGCCCAGCTCTTTATCATCTCTTGTGGAGCCTTTCTGACCCCTATGGGATAGCTCTTTCTCCTTATAATATTTTACGATTTGTGTTACGGTCCTGATCCTGTTGTTATCATAGTTCTTTGTTCACTTATCTATCTAACCACAGAATAAGCATCATGAGGTAAAGGTATCTTATTTAAGTTTGTATCTTGTATTCTTAGTTTACTGACTGATACAGTGTTTGGTAAGTTTATTTCATGAATGAATAAACTGTCTGTCTCATTTTGTCTAAGCAACTTATAGGATTGTTGGATGTGTTCAAGAACCAGCATCTAGTAAGATACATAATTTCAAAAGACAAGATTGATATAGTAGTGAAAATTGTTATATTTTAGGCACAAACCACCTCATTGGTTTATTTTAGTTGCCTTGTTCTTCTTTCCTTAAGATGTTCCCTTACAAAATCCCTCTCCCTTACCCTGGGTTGTTTTTTTTTTTTTTTCTATTTGTTTTTGAGAGAGAGGGAAGAGGTGGGGGGGGGGGGGGCAGAAACAGAAACATCCATGTGAAAGAGAAACATCCATTGGCTGCCTCCTGCACGCCCCTGACTGGGGATTGAGGCCAGAACCCAGGCATGTGCCCTGACCAGATACCAAATCTGTGACCTTCTGGTGTGTGGGATGATTCTCAACCAACTAAGCCACACTGGCCAAGGCCCTTCCCCTGGGCTTTTTGTAACTTGAACAAGTCATTCATTTCCTGCCTATTTCTTCTGTAAGTTAACTAGCCTTCTTTTGATAGGCGTCTTTTTTTTTTTCTTAGCATGCGAGTAGATTGTTTTATACTGCAATGATCTTTCAAAAGAAATCTGTTATATGTTAGACAATGTGAAAGAGAAAAAGAAAAAAGAACTCTTGTTCATACTACCTTTACAAGAGGTAGTTTTTTTTTTCTCTGTGTCTAAAAGGGAGAGATTGTGGTGCCTTTGAGGACATCATGACCTCTCCTCCAAAACACTACCAGGGCTTCCAATGGAGGGTGCTAGGATTCAGTGGCTTGTTCCAAAATTTAAGGAATGTTCCCCAAAAGTCTGATAACTTACTACTTTTGAGTGTTGTTTTTTGAGTCTCTACCTTATAGTCTTTTCTCTTATTTTCATTGTTTTCTTACCTGATTTCCAAAACTTTTTAATGTATGTTATCATTCAGGTTGGTTTCACACTCAGTTTATGCTAAGTGAAACAGTTTCCCATATTGCTGTTTTGTAGTGTTTCTATACGTTGGATAGCAAGCTACACTTTTAGCAGGGATTATGTCTGTTCTTGGCCCGGGATATATACAAAGCTAATCTGAAACCTTCAGGGAAAATTTTGCCAAATGTTATGGTTAATTTCATCAGCCTTAAAGAAATGATTTTGCCTTCATGTCTAAGTCTCAATATCTTAGTATATTTGTCATTCATTGTATATCCATTTCCACTTACAAAAATGAAAATAAGGCATTTCCCTTTAAAATATCCACATCTACCATCTTTGCTTTTTTTGAAAATAGGAAGTGCGACCAGGTACCCCTGGAGGCCTTGCTGGAAGCAGGGATAACAGATCTGTGCCTCCCTTAAAGCAGTTTCCCTTGGCCCTGTGTCACTTTTTATCTTTTATCAGAAGTCAAATGTGTGATATTCTTCATCTCTGTCACAGTAAGTCAGTGAAGAACATAAATTACTCCCAGTTCCTATTCATTAACTGATGGCAGAAGGGCATAAGAAGTCTGTGACTTTTAGACCCTCATCTAGTCCTTACCACCTCCTCATTCTATTCTTGTCTTTTGTTTTCTGTCATTTTTTTTAGTCACCTTCCAAATAAATTTTATTCTCCCACAAAATTTCTAATATAAATGTTTTAAGTCTATGTATCTACTCAATTTCCCTATATTTTTATTTTTATTTTTATTTTTTTTTCCCTCACCCGTGGACATTTTTCCAGTTTTTGTTCAGATAGAGCAGAGGGGAGAGAGAGGAAGAGAGAGAGAGAGAGAAACATCGATGTGAAGGGACACATTGAGTGGCCGCCACCCGCACGACCATCCAGGACCGGGGACAAACTGCAACCGAGGTACGTGCCCTTAGCGGGAACCGAACCCGGGTCTCTCTGTACCGCAGGCTGACACTCCAACCGCTGAGCCAAATCGGCCAGGGCCCTATATTTTTATTTTATATTTACAGATAGTTGACATCACATACGAGTTAGTGAAACTATGTAAAAAAAATCATGTGAAATGTACCTGCTAAAAATACCTTTTCAGCAAATCACAGATTTTTTTGAGTCCTTTGTAGAACATGTCAGTTTATACCCAGCTCCTCACCCCGAAAATGAATATTTTTTGTGAATCAGTGAAGCACTAAGATGGATGGCCAGAATTCAGTGGGGCGAGGGGAAGGGCCTGGAACCAAGCACTGGGAAACAATTCTGCCTCCGTCACTCCTGTCCAACTCCAGGAGTTGAGAGGCTTTCGGAGGCGCACCTGTTTTGCCTCCTTCGGCAGCTATTCATCAACCTTTTATTGAACAACCACAGGGACAGGAAGCTATCTCAGACATTTCAGTTTACTCTAATATTTACTTCCCACCTATGTTCTCTGTTTTCTCTTAAATGGCAGAATTGAAATAATCTGGAGTTGGCAGTCACATCCTCTAAGTCTTATTTACAACTCTTGTTTCTCTTAGGATCTACTTGAGTTTTTATAGGAGACTCTCTTAAAAGCCCTAGAGCTATAGTCCAGGTTGACTTTCCTCCATCCTTTCTGTGGACACTGAGGCAGCCTAAATGTCACTTTGATTCTTACTAATGTCACTGTTGTCCAAAACAGAAGTTTTATTCATGCATGTAGATCTCAATGCATGAAATTCTCAATTTCCTCGATGATACCAGTTTCTTAATCACTGGTCTAGATTTTTAAGTTGAGTCTGTTTAGCGAAGTGCCTGAGATCGCATGCCTGGGCACTGGACAACTTATTTGGCTACTTAGACATTTTTTTTTCTTTTTTCTCTTTTTCGTTCTTGGCCAGGGTTTGATAACTGGAATTATTAAATAAATGACTAAAAATGACAGTAAGAGGTACTACTGTAATATTGATTCTCACAGATCTTAATTTTCTAACTTTATTGGCTCTTTGGGATCAATCAAGATAACATTTTAGTGCCTGCTATAAATATAGTACTTCACTGTTTTGTAAGGCTATCCCTCAAGAACTAAAGAGGGAAAAAAGATAAGCATTTGAGCAGTGTGTTGGTTTTATCCAATCAGTAGTGTTAGAACTAAATGACCACATGAAAGCGCTTTTGGATTTACTTGAAGAAAAGGATAACTTATGGGCTGTGGTTGATGAGCTTACTAGCTTTGTGAGAGAATTGGGGGCTTGAACTGGTTATCCAAGGGAATAGAAATTGGATAGGTGGAGGGAGGAGAAAATGGATTTTCAGTCAGAAAGGGAAACAGATACGAAAGCAGGTATAATCAGAGTATATAGGCAGGATATCAGACAAAAAATTAGTTGTATGAACAGTACTTTCATTTATGAAGATAAAATTCTAAGAAACAAATAGAGATCAACTTCCTAAGAGCTTCAGGGTATTTAGAGAGTTTTGAGCAGTAGCTTAATATACGTAAAGTTGGGTGTTATAGAGGTAATAGGAGAGGAAGAAGAGTTAAGTTGCCAACCTGGTTACTATGAAACTTATTATCAACAGAACAACTCAGGCAGATGGGGAAGCCAATTTGGGGGAATCTATATAGCAATTGGAAGTAAATTTTAAAGGTATGGAGAAAAGAATCAAATTTGTTTGATTTAGCCATCCTTACATGAAAAATGCAGGTCTATAAAGTTTCTTTTTCACAAATGTTCTATGACTCTGATTTTAATCCTAAACATCACTAAAAATGGAACTTGCCCATTATCTCTCAAGGCAAATTTACTCTATTATACTTTGCGGATATCTGGGTATATTATACTTTGTGGATATCTAGGTATCTTTGCTGATGTTTTACAGAAATCAACAGCTGTATTGTCTACTCTAGCCACCAGGTTATTCTGGTGCTGTTCACTTAGCTAGTCATCCTCATTTCATTAAATGCATTTTTCTTTATACCCTTAGCTTATATTAGAAATCTCTTTAACCCAATACTTTTTAGTGAAGAGGATAAAAAAAAACCTCTCTCTGTAGTGGGCTTCAGTGCAAATCTGGCCAAGTTCAAGAACCACACCGCACATGACCAGTCCCTAAAATGGCACAGAAATGGCATCAAGAAACGCCAATCACAAAGATAAGAATCTCTCAAGGGTGTAGACCCCAAGTTCCTAAGGAGCATGCATTTTGCCAAGAAGCACAACAAGAAAGGCCTGAAGAAGATGCAGGCCAACAATGCCAAGGCTATGAGTGCACGTGCCAAGGCTATGAAGGCCCTCGTAAAGCCCAAGGAGGTCAAGCCCAAGATCCCAAAGGGCAGCAGCCTCAAGCTTGAGAAACTTGCTTGTGCCCACATTGCCGAGGGTCTCGGGCTTTGCTGGCCAAAGTCCAAGGCCAAGGCCCAAACCAAGCCCTAGGTTATTGCTGCAGCTCAGGCTCTCGAAGGTACCCAGGCCCCCCAAAAGGCTCCACAGTAGAGCTCTCCCCCTGCCAATGTGAGGACAGAAGGACTGGTGTGACTCCTGGGCTGCTGTCTGCATGGAGCTGGTGTCCTTCCTCCTGTGCTATTTGTTCAAATAAATCTGAAGCCGGGAAAAAAATATTTCCTAAGTTGACATACTTTTTCATTTAAAACAACATAGGTCAGTCGCAGTTTGGACAAGTTTATATTGGAAGCGCTTTTTAAAAACTAGATTACTTAACCATTTGGCTAGCTTTATGCAGTTAGCTATTGTTTGTTTATATTTGGATAAGCCATAATAAAACACTTATTGGCGGAAGATTTTTTTCAAGGCTACCAGTATTAACAAAAAGATTGGATTCAGAGTCATAGGATGTTTTTCCTATAAGTCATATCTCAAGAATTTGGAAACTGCTGAGTATTGGGTAATGAGTGATTTTAAGATGCATAGCAACAATCATAGTCCTCACTTGGAATGTGTGGTTTTTTTAATGTGTTTTTGTTTGATTTTTATAATGGTGGGCAAAATCCAGATTCGATGGATTCAGCATAAGGTGATGCCTTATATGTTATTTCCATATTGCACCATGTTTGTTCTTGTTAAATAATTTGGGAGAAATGGGAATGGTATGTAAATGTATGTTTTCCCTCCTCTTTTGGCTGTAAACACTGAAATTTTAGCTCTGTAGTGGTGTTCCTTTGGTAGTGTATTTATTTTAACTTGTCCCACAGAATGTCCCTGCAAGAATATTTTAAAAGGGGACTGCCTTGCTCAGTGTTTAGGCATAGCTGATACAAGAACTCTAAACCTGATTTTTATTTTAAATTTATAAAATATTTATCTTTTTTATGTTATTTACCACAGACTCCTATCTTGTTATATATAATTTACAGTGAAATGAATCTCTTAAAAATCTAATCCTTAGTTTTTCCGTGCTAAGCAATTAAAGGAGGAATTCCCATAATGCTTGCATTTTGAACTTTAATTTGAAAGGACTTTTTTGAAAGATACATTCCAGTAAATTATATTTACATGATTTTAATTTTATGCTTCCAACTAGTGTCATCTTATGTTATAGCCTTAATCTATGTGAAATGAGTTGGGAATTTTTACAGCCCTTTTATATGTGGCTTTCTCAGTATCTCATTTAGCATAACATTATTCTAAGTGCCAAAATTGCTCATAAATTACCAAGAGAGGGCCTAATCTTTAGTTTCCACATAGAAGTTATTTTACTGAATCTTAGCATATTAGGATTTACTGATGTTTACTTATTTATGTGGGACACAGTAATGACCATTTTGTACATTTGACTAAGATCAGGATTAATTTTTTCACTCAGCAGGCTTTCTCTGTTGTGTGCCAGAGCCGGTGCTAGGCTCTGGGAGTGGGGCATGGGGAAGAGGGAGTATAGTAGAAGAGCCAAGAAGAACAAGGAATTATAGTGTTGAGTGTTAGAACAGCACAGAACCTGAGCTATCTGTTTGTGTACTGAGAGTAAGAGGGGCTTAATACTTACATCAGAAGATCAGAATTCAGAACATGCAAACGTGAATATGTTTCAAGAAGTTAGTAGATTTTGAATACAAAAATTGTGAAAACTGGCTATGTTTACTTAATTTACATATTTTTTCTCAAAGGTAGAAAAGAAGTGATTAAAAATGAAAAAGTATTTTTGATAAGAACTGAGGGAAATAGGCATATTCCTCACCAGCCTTTCTTAAAATCACAAAACATTAGTGCCACCAGTAAAAGAGAAATTAACTTATTTTGCATAATCTCTGAAGTCTTTTTTCACAAATGAATATAAAGATGACTTTTACATCCTGTTGCTTTTTGACAGCATTATATATCAAATACTGAGAAAATTGATTAAGTGTGGAGAAAAATTATATAAATTAAATTCAGAACCATTTTCTGTTTTTCATAATAAAATGATTGCTCAAAGAATTCCATCTGATGACTGTTGAAAGCTCACTGCAGTTTGTGATATAACTGATAAAATCTGCATCCTTGGCCTTCCAACAACCTTTACACCAGCAGATGGTGGGCGTAAAGATGTCATTCATCATTTATTTACAATGGACTTTATTTATTCTAGTGTCAACAGCTGCCCCAGGGAGTGGGTTATTGAATTCAAATGTGAGGCTCTGGGTTATTTGCTTCCTTTCAAATTTGTCTTCAGAGCTTAGTTGCTAGGAGTCCATTCTGTGCTCTAATAATGATTCATGTATTGTGAAGCCATTCAGTCAATTGGGTTGTCAGGGATTGCCAAAAAGGGTTTAGAGGTCTTGGGGGTGGTGGGGTGGGAGGAATGCATGTGCATCTGGTTGTCTGGTTGACTTGAGAAATAGTAGTATTATGTGACTTTTTCCTAAGATTGGTGAAGTTAGGTTTTCTACTTTTCCTTTAGGTACTCATTCCTTACCTGCCCATATTCTACATATGAATAATAAGGAAATGAAGAGAACAATTTATTAAAGGAAACTCTCAACCTTTTCTTTCCTCACAGGCAGGGCAGGAGTCCTTTCGTTCCATCACAAGGTCATATTACAGAGGTGCAGCAGGGGCTTTACTAGTATATGACATTACAAGGTAAGAACTGAGAGATTTTTTCAGTTCAGTGGTCAATGCAGAGGATTTTTCTAAATAAATATGGTTACCAGTAATAAAAGTATAACTTTGCCTTTGTTTCCTGGCTATTTGCCTTTAAAACTTGTATGTCTTAAATGAAATATAAATTTACTACAAAAATTTGCAACTAAATTATTTTCTTATATTAAAAAAAGTACCCTAGATTGATCAGTTTGCTATTATTTATATATTGGAATTTAATCAAATGCTATTACATTTAATTTCTAAACTGAACTGTAATCAGTGGACTCTAAATCCAGATATTGTACTTGAAATCTGTTGTCATTGCATAAGTGGATATGGCTAAAATTAGTTATCTTTAATGGAATATGTACTGTTCATTGTATTTTACTAGGGGAAATTCTTTGACAGTAGTAATCAAATTATCATTTATGCTTAGGAGAGATACATTCAACCACTTGACCACCTGGTTAGAAGATGCTCGCCAGCATTCCAATTCCAACATGGTCATTATGCTCATTGGAAATAAAAGGTAAGAATAATTTAAAGTTTTTTTGTATTAATTATGACAACTGTGGATAGCTGTTTATGTGATTGCTGTTAAAAGCTCTTATCTTGTACATTTGTCCAAAAGTAAGTTAAGTTAGTGGTTTTTTTTTAAATCCTCACCTGAGGATATTTTTCTATTTATCTTCAGATAGAGTGGGAGGGAGGGAGAGAAACATCCAAGTGACAAGGACAAATCAATTGGTTGCCTCCCCCACAACCCCGACCAGGGCCGGTGTCAAGCCGTAATTAAGGTACATGCCCTTGTCCGGAATCAAACCCGCAACTCATTGGTCCATGGACCTATGCTCTAACCATTCCACTGAGCCAAACCAACCAGGGCAGTTAGTAGTTTATCAAATTATAAAAACTTGAAAATCCTAAGATGCTTTATATGTTTTGTTTTTTTATTTTTTTAAATTTATATATTTTTATTTTTTGGTTACTCCTCACCCAAGGATATTTTTTATCTTTTTTTTTTTTTTAGATAGAGTGGAAGGCAGAGAGGGAGAGAGAGAGAAACATCAGTGTGAGAGAGATACATTGATTGGTTGCCTCCTGCACGACCCCAACCAGGGCCGGGAATGAACCTGCAACGCAGGTACATGCCCTTGACCAGGAATCGAACCGTCAAACCTTCAGTCCGCAGGCTGATGCTCTAACTGCTGAACCAAACAGGCCAGGTCGGTCGGTCTTTCTTTCTTTCTTTCTTTCTTTCTTTCTTTCTTTCTTTCTTTCTTTCTTTCTTTCTTTCCTTTTTTTTAAAAAAAAAACCGAGGTGATATTGGTTATTAGGATCATATACATTTCGGGTGTACATTTCTATGATATATGATCTGTATATTGCATTAGGTGCCCACCACCCAAAGTCAAATAATCTACTGTCACTGTACATTTGACCTCCTTTACCCTTTCCTCCCTTTTTACTCCTCCACCCCACCCACTTTTCTTTGGTAACCACCAACGCTGTTTTCTGTGTCTATGAGTTTCAGTTTTATATTGCACATAATGAGTGAAATAATTTGATTTCTAAAGTACAGATAATAAACTTTGTTGAAAATTATTATTCAAATAGTTTTTGTTGGAAGGTATACTTTAAAGAAAATTTAAAAGTTTTATCTGATTAGTAATTTAAAATAAAACCCACGGATTTATTTGGGGGCTAAGTCACTGTTAAATATTACCCAAATTGTTTCAAATACTTGGCAATAAAAATGAGTATCTGCCAAAACTAAAAAAAAATATTTTTTCCTTTTTCATCACAATGTATATTTTATGAGTTAATACAACACAGTGATTAAGCCAGTGTATTTCTACTTAAAATCCTGAAACACTTTTAAAATTGTTCAGTAGATAATCACATTAGTACTTTTAAACTTAACTCAAAGTTTTATATTGGTGTCATATTAATGTGTGTTTTTTTCTATCTTATTTTATATTTCTAGGGAGCATTATCTGCAGTGAATGTCCTTGTGCTCTATGTTCAAAAAGATAGTACATTGGGCCGGGCTGGTGTGGCTCAGTGGTTGAGCATTGACCCATGCACTAAGAGGTCACTGGTTTGATTCCCAGTCAGGGCACCTGCCCAGGTTGTGGGCCAAATCTCCAGTGGGGGACATGCAGGAGGTGGCCAGTCGATGTTCTCTCTCGATGTTTCTATCTCTCTAAAATTAATAAAGAGCCCTGGCCGGTTTGGCTCAGCGGTTAGAGCGTCGGCCTGCAGTCCTGAGAGACCCGGGTTCGGTTCCCGCTAAGGGCGCGTACCTCGGTTGCAGTTTGTCCCCGGCCCTGGTCGGTTGTGCGGGTGGCAGCCACTCGATGTGTTCCTTTCGCATCGATGTTTCTCTCTCTCTCTCTGTTCCTCTCTCTCCCTCCCACTCTACCTGAACAAAAAATGGAAAAATGTCCTCGGGTGAGGATAAAAAAAACAAAAAAAAAACAACAAAAAAAAAAACAAATAAAATTAATAAAGAAAATAAAGATAGTACATTGAAAAAATGTGTTCTTTCCAGTAGTCTGCATAAACTTGCAAGAATGCAGAAAGTTACCAATTTTAGTAGAAAATTACAGTAGTAAGAAATGAATTAGTATTTCTAAAATGCTAGACACAGTTTGTTAGTTTTTTAAGTTTATAAAATAGTGTTAATAGATAATGTTTTTAGAAAGATAAAATCATTGTCATATGATATGAACACATCAAAGCTTTTATCTCATTAATTAATGAAGGAACCAGTAAGATATTACAGTTGATTTAAAAGAGAACTCAGAATACCACATTTAAAATCAAGTAAGAAATGCTGAAGGGAATTTACAAATGGATGCAAAACTGAACAATATCCACAGGCTGATAAATGCAGTTTGCATTTCTATGAACCACATTATTTGCATCATTATCTGTTTTACAGAAGTTATTTTTTGTCTATACAATCTGAAAAGTTGTGTGATTCAGTTAAAGCAATGCTAAAAAAGGAAATTATAACACTAGACACTTTTATTAGGACAAAGTTTCAAATGAGTAACCTAAACTTTCACTTGAAGACTAAAAACTAGAAAGGTAAGAGCAAATTAAATCCAAGGTAAGCAAAAAAGAAAAAAGAGGTAATAAGAAAACCAATGAAACCGAAAGTTAGTTCTTGAGAAGATAAATAAAATAGATACTGATCTGAAAAAAGAAGACACATTACCAATATCAGGAATAAAAGAGTAAACCGCTACAGATCCTTCAGATAGTATAGGGATAGTAAGAGAATACTGTAAACAAAATAAACAGATTGGGGAGATGTTGGTCAAAGGGTACAAACTTGTAGTAAGAAGATGAATAAGTTCTGGAGATTTGATGCACAGCATTGTGATTGTGGTTACCAATACTGTGTTACATATTTCAAAGTTGCTAAAAGACTAGATGTTAAATGTTCTTACCAGAGAATGAAATAATTGTGTGACATGATGGAGCTGTTAGCTAATGCTATGTTGATAATCATACTGTGTTATGTAAATATATCAAATCAACAGATTGTATACCTTAAACTTACACAGGATTATGTGTCAGTTATATCTCAGTAAAAAATTCCCTAAATAATTTTTTAAAAACAATTTTCTTCACAGCTCTCTGATTCTTCAACTCTAACCTTAGTATTCCTAAAATTCCTATATTAAATGACTACTTTCTCATCTTCTGAGTCCTTAAGTCCAAAATTAAAAAAAAAAAAAAAAACTAAATAAATGAAGAGAGAAACTGTGTTCATGGATAGAAACTGAATATTTTTAAGATGTCCGTTCTTCCGAGATTGATCTAAAGATTCATGTAATCTCAAAATTCATCAGACATTTTTAGGAGGTAGAAATTGACCAGCTGATCTTAAAATTAATATGAAAATACAAAATTGGAGGATTCACTAGTTTCACTAATACTGATTTCAAGATTTATTATGCTGTTATAATCATTTTAGTCTGATAATGGCATACATGGACATAGATCAGTGGAATAGAGTGAAAGGTCCAGAAGTAGATTCATACATATATGGTCAATTAATTTTTTGACTAAGGTGCCAAAGCAGTTCAGTAGTAGAAAGGGTAATCTTTTCATCAAATGGTGGTATAACTGAGTGGCCATGTGCCAAAAAGTGAACCTTGACCCTTACCTCACACCATGTATAAAAATTAACTGGAAGTGGATCATAGACCTAAATGTAAGAGCTAAAAGTATAAAAAAAGAAAAAAATCTAGAAGAAAACAAAATTTTAATGTCTCCCGTATTGTGAAGCATTTTATAAATAGGACAGAAAAAATAAATTAAAAGGGGAAAAATAAATTATAATTAAAAAATTTTTGCTCTTCAAAAGACAGTTCCAAAAATGAAAAGGCAAACTACAGTCTAGGAGAAAATATATGCAGAACATATAGCCAACAAGATTTGAATCTAGAATAAATGTAGAATTGTTACAATTCATTAATAAAAAGACAACCCAGTTTTTAAAAATAAGCAAAAGATCTGAACCAGCACTTCACTAAAGAAGATATACAGATGGCAAGTAAGCACATGAAAAATATTTAACACTACTAATCATGAAGGAAATGCAGGTGAAAACCTCAGTGATATACTATTGCACACTCACTGAAATAGCTAAAATTAAAAAGATTAATATACCAAGTGTTGGCAAAGAGGTAGAGGAACTGAAATTCATATACAGCTGGTGGGAATCTAAAGTGTTATAAACTTTTTAAAACAATTTGGTGGTTGCTTTAGAAAGTATACATGCATCTGCCATACCACCTAACCATTTTACTGCTAGGTTTTTACCCAGTATAAGCATGTTTTATACGTCCACTCAAAGAATTATATACAAGTCTTCATAGCAGCTTTTTTATTTTTGATTTTTTTAGAGAGAGGAAGGAAGCGGGAGAGAGATAGAAACATTGATGAGAGAGAACATTGATTGGCCACCTTCTACATGCCCCACACTGGGGATTTGGTCCACAACTTGGGCATGTGCCCTGACCAGAAACTGAACCGGTGATCTCTTGGTGCATGGGTCAACGCTCAACCAATGAGCCACACCGGCGGAGCTTCATAGCAGCTTCATTTGTAACAGCCCAAGACTGGAAACAGTTCACATTTTAATTAACTGGTAAATGAATAAATTGTGTTATAACCATACAATGAATACCACTCAGTAATAAAGAGGAATGAGCTATTGTTATATACAACAAAGTAGATGAATCTCAAAATGATTATGCTGAGTGAAAAATACAGACAAAAAAGAAGACATAGTGTGTGATCCCATTTATATAAATCCTAGAAAATACAGACTATAGTGGCAGAAAGCAGATCATTAGTTGCTTAGGGTACAGGGGGAGGAAAGGATGTATTACAGTGGGGTATGAGGAAACACTGGGGAGGTTGATGGCTTCACAGGTCATCAAACTTTATATTAAATGTAGTTTCTTTTATGTCAGTTATGCTGTTAAAAGATAAGAGGAAATAACAGTATACTGTATAAATTTGATTATAGAAAGTATTGTTTTAATAGAAATCTCGGTTGTTAAGAGAAAATATTACTTAAGTAATACTTTCATTGTAAAAGGCCTTTTTTTTTTTTTTCTGGTGCATCGTTCCCGGAGGTAATGCAATACCAGGTTGATGCGTGGAGTGGACAGAGCAAGCTCCTATTCCATCTCCCTGTTCCATAAATACATTTAAATAATGTCCCTAGATAGAGGACCTATCAGATATTAAACTAATAAGAACAGATACTACAGTTGATCTTAGCCAAAAGGCCAATTTTTTATTATTTTGTAGCTATGTGTATGTATTATCCTGGCTTTTACTCAAGGGCTTTCTTGCTTATCATTTGCTCATTTAAATCACTTCACTAAACCATTTAAGATTAAGGCTATTGGAAGGAAGTTTAAATCTTTGTAATATGGACGTATTAATACTATCATTCAATGGTAATATATGAAATAATAAGAGAATATTTGGAGAAGAAAGAGAATTTTTATATATTTTCAGTGTTTTTGTGTGTGTGTGTGTGTCTGAAACATGGTGGGTGGCAGCTTACTAGTGGTTTAGGTTTGGTTGCTGTCCTGAGGAGCTTATAGTCCAAATGTGAGAAGGAAAATCAAAGAATAGTATACGCAAGAGATGTTTCTAAGGACTGTGGGTGGGTGGCCCTTATAATGAGGGGATAGTGCTGTAGAAAGTCATGTTAAGGAAGAAGATAGGAGAAAGTAAAAAAGAATGTATGACATGCAAAGAGTGAATGGAAATGAGCAGAGATAAATGAGGTGATTATTATTAGATGAGATGAATTGAGGTAAACATGGAAACAGGGAATAAGTAATTTTTGAATTAGTTGCATTAAGCACTAGGGAGCCAGTGAAGGGATTTGAGAAGGGAAGTGACCTAGTCAGAGTGACAGATAACACAGATTTTTATTACTATGTCATTTTAAATTGGTTATGCAAGAAATAGAAAGCAAAATCTACATAGATGAAAGGTTTTAGTAGCTAAAGGATTATCACAAACCTTAAACTAAAAGTGAGCATGATAAGAGAATGATTTAGGAAAGAAAGAAGTAATGAAAGCTGTTTAAATGGGATTAATGGAATGAAAAGTCAAAGGGAACAGTATGCTTTTTTGCCTGGAAAACTGAGGAAGTGACCAAATTAGAATGATAAAACAAACACCATGAATAGTAAAGTATCCCTTCCTTTTCTTTGAACCATCCCTCAAATGTCCAGGTTCTTAACCGTCTTTGCTAAAATAACATTTCAAAGTGCAAACAATCAGATACTGGTAGTGGAAAACTGAGAGTAACTTTATATATCCCCTAAGTAAGAGATTGTTTAAATAAAACATGGCATAAGCTTAAAATGGGGAAGAGGGTAGGTAGTTAAGGGAAAGGTATTTTCTTGAAGATGTGTAATTCCAAGCTAATTTTTCCTTAAGAATGATTGTCAGATAAATGGGCTGAATTTCAGGAGTCTGTGTCCCAGTCCCATTCCCCATGTCTCCCCCGTCTCCCATTTTTAATTCCTATTAAGAGTGTAAGCTCCATAGGTCCATGTGGGGGCGAGGGAGGTTGGATTTTTGTCTATATTTTGTTGAGTGGTCTGTCCCCAGATCCAGGAAGGGTCTTGACTCACAGGAGGCCCTCAGATTATAGTTAGATAAATTATCCTTGCCTACTTAATGTAGCTATAATATTGCAAACTTAGGTTGCCTGTTTTTTATGTCCTCATCTTACCATTAATATTTTATAGCACAGTCTCTTAAGTTAACAGTATGGCATATACTTGCTGTTCCCTTTATAGTATCTTATAACAGACTTTCTTTCCAACATTTCAGATTTTTAGGAATGTTTTTCAGCACTTGTTTCACTGAAGGAATGCTTAGATGGCATTTACTTAATCATAAAATATTTCTCAAGTGTAACAGCTGTGAAGGTCACAAAACAGTCACCAGAATCAGTCATAGAAGTTTCAATCAGAAACAGCAGTGTCTGATAGTGGCAGATATGGCAACTTTGTAAACATGACTGACAGCTTATTCAGTTAGCCAGCTTTGAAATGACAAAATTCAGCAAGAATTTTGTAAAGTTGAAACATTGATATTACTTTACATTAGGTGAGTAAGACTTTAACATCTTTGTTTTGTTTGTGTTGTTCCTAATTTGTGTAATGTGGATTTGCGTAAAATACTACCAATTTTTACTGTGCACTCAGTAAAAATAATATTATAAAGGTCTGCAAAAATGACATGGAAAAATGATCCAAAATATAGTAAATGAAAAAAAAAAAAACAAATTATAGTGGATACAAGTATATTCACCAAGATGTTAATTACTTCGGGAAGGTGAAATTATGGGTAATTTTTTCTTTGCATTTTTTCTTATTTGACAAAAGTTCTTCAATATAATTATCAGAAAATGTAATCATTAAAAAATGTTTTAATTATATAGTACAAGTATAACACAGTGATCTAGATGCAATCACTCTACCAGTGCCTCTTAGAGTGTGAGTTTGGGTGCTTTACTTAAATTAACCTTCTGGGTAAGACTTGGTGCCTCAGACTCTTGATCTGTCAAGTGGATTAAATGACATTGTAAATAGCGATGTCAGTGGTGAATTGAAAATAAATTACTGCATTCATTCAATAGATTATAATAATAGAACAGTAAGAAATTAAGAAACTAGACCTATATACATTGTGTATATATATCTGGAAACCATAATATTGACCAGAATTTAACAAGTTGTAGAAAGATAGCTGCATCTGAATTTTTTTTTTTAATCCTCACTTGAGGACATTTTTGCATTTATCTTCAAGTAAAGCAGGAGGGAGAGAGGAAGGAAGAGAGAGAGAAACATCAATGTGAGAGAGACACATCGAGTGGTTGCCACCCACATGACCTTAACCAGGGCCAGGGACAAACTGCAACTGAGGTACGTGCCCTTCGCGGGAACCGAACCTGGGAGTCTCTGGTCACAGGCCGACACTCTAACCGCTTTCCCAAACCGGCCAGGGCTGCAGCTGAAATTTTTTAGACAGGCAAAAAAAATAAACCCTTCTCTACATGAGTATAAATATAAAAGTACCATGAGAATAAAAATGCCAAGTACAGAGTGGTGGTTACCTTCAAGGTAAGAAGGGAAAGAATGTGATCAGGAACAAACAGGCACACAGGAGGCAATTCAGCTGTGTACTGATTTTATTTCTCAACAGAAAAACTGATATAAATCTGTCAAAATACTGTGTCAAGGCTAGATGAAGGTATATGGGTATTATATTCTCTATCCTTCCTTTTGTGCTTAAAATATTTTATAGTAGTGAAGTTTTTAAATGTTTACAATAAAACACACTTGAAGTACGCTGTTACTTCTCCCTCTACCTGATACAATTCCAGTATGATAAAAATGAATACCATGCTTTTGTCCCAAATTTCTAGCTTAGACTTCTGTTTCTCTTTCTCTTGTTTTTTTTTTTCCAAGGAAAGCCAGTTTGTTGTTGTTGTTGTTGTTGTTGATATTTTGTTCAGATAGAGAGAGAGAGAGAGAGAGAGAGAAACATCGACATGAAAGGGACACATCGAGTGGTTGCCACCCTCACAACCCAACCAGGACCGGGGACAAACTGCAACTGAGGTATGTGCCCTTAGCGGGAACCGAGCCCGGGTCTCTCTGGACCACAGGCCGACGCTCTAACCGCTGAGCCAAACCGGCCAGGGCTAATTTTTTTATTTATTGATTGATTTTAGGGAGAGGGAGAGAAAGAAACATTGATGAGAGAGAACATCCATTGGCCATCTCCTGTATGCTCCCCACTGGGGATCAGGCCCATTACCTGGGCATGTGCATGAGTCAGTGCTCAACCACTGAGCCACACCAGCTGGGCATGTGACTTGTTTATTAATCACATTCATAGAAAGTCAGTCTGGCTGAAAGATGAGGAAACTAGTGTGGTTTTGCTCTCTCACATTAATTTGAGTAAAATGGTACCTTCTTTGGGAATCAAGTATACTTAAAGGCAGGGTGTTGGGCTGTATGTTCCCTTTAGGTTTCTCCTAGTTTTTGCATTGTAGAACTGTAATTCAGAATCTTCTGTTGGATTGTTAGTTCTTTGAAACTAAGCAGTGTGCTCTAAACACGTTGACCCTCATAATACCCAACATAATGCTGTTGATTACTATGTGTTAAAATTTTTCAGATCTTTATTATTGAAAGTATTACAGATGTTCCCTCTTTTTCCCCCTATATGTGTTAAAAATTAATTGAGGGAATGGTCAATACAATTTTGAAACTCTTGATACATTTTCTATAGATTCCTCTATTTGTCCTGTGTTGGTTTATAACATGACTTTTTCTTTCCTGTGTTCAGTGATTTAGAATCTAGAAGAGAAGTAAAAAAAGAAGAAGGTGAAGCTTTTGCACGAGAACATGGACTTATTTTCATGGAAACTTCTGCTAAGACTGCTTCCAATGTAGAAGAGGTACATGAGAGGCCCCTATAAATGTTTGTCATCTTTTTACTTAATACATTTATTTTATGTACTTTAATATTTACTTATTACTGTATCTTCCATAAGCTTTTTAATCACTTAAATCTTTGAATATCATAAAGTAGGAAAATTTCTTTCCTTTGAAATTACTTGTAGTACTCATCTTAGATCAGAGTCTTGACTTATATTCTGAACCTTTTCTGAAAGCCAGAATCCTTTAACATCGTTAGGAAGAATGTACATTCTTCGTTGTGTACATTCTTCCTAAAATCTTTTTTTATGTTGTATGAGAGGAGGAAAGGGACAGTAATGAAGTTTGGAAATGTTTCAAAATGCTGAATATTTATAGCTTATTTATAGCCACTTCTGATTAAATAGGTAAAGTATTATATTAATTGCTGTATAATATTATACAATGCATGGGAATTCTGCCATCTTTAATAGATAAAATTTGTAGTATCGTAATTATTTCTGTTAGTCAAAGAGAGCTGTTTGGAAGTTCTCTGAACATATCATGTTCTTTATGCTGTATATGTTTGAATATAGTATTAATATAATGTACAAAGATGAGTAGACAGTTAATTCTCTATAAGGTAGATATATTGCTATACTCTATTTTACAAAAAGCAGAAATGAGGCTAAAAAGTAGTGTGCCCAGAATAATGCTGTAGTTCCACCTCTGGATAAGACTAGTAAGAGCAGAGAACCTAGAAATGGACCCAAGGCAATATGCTCAATTAATATTTGACAAAGGTGGCAAGAGTTTACAGTGGAGTAAAGACAGCCTCTTTAATAAATGGTGTTGGGAACATTGGACAGCTACATGCAAAAAAATGAAACTAGACCATCAACTTATACCCTACACAAGAATAAACTCAAAATAGATGAAAGACTTAAATGTGACTCATGAATCCATAAAAATCCTAGAAGAAACTGTAGGCAACAAAATTTCAGATATCATATGCAGAATTTTCACTGATACATTACCTAAGGCAACAGAAACAAAGCAGAAAATGAACACATGAACTACATCAAACTCAAAAGCTTCTGCACAGCAAAGATACAATCATCAAAAGGGAAAGGCAACCCACTGTATGGGAGACATAATTGCCAATGATCTATCAGATAAGGGGTTAATCTCCAATATATATAGAGTGCTCATACAACTCAACAAAAGGAAGACAAAGAACCCAATTTAAAAATGGGCAGAGGAACTAAATAGACACCTCTCCAAACAGCACATACAAATGGCTAAGAGACGTATGAAGAAATGTTCAACATCACTAATCGTCAGAGAGATGCAAATTAAAACAACAATGAGGTATCACCTCACACCTGTCAGAATGGTCGTCGCCATCAACAAATCATCAAACAACAAGTGTTGGTGAGGGTGTGGAGAAAAGGGGAGTCTAATACACCGCTGGTGGGAATGCAGACTGGTGCAGCCACTATGGAAAACAATATGGTGTTACCTCAAAAGATTAAAAATTGAACTTCCATTTGACCCAGTGATCCCACTTCTAGGAATATACCCTAAGAAGCCTGAAACACCAATCAGAAAGAATATATGTACCCCCATGTTTATAGCAGCACTATTTACAATAGCTAAGATCTGGAAACAGCCCAAATGTCCATCAGTAGAAGAATGGATAAAAAAGCAGTGGTACATATACACAATGGAGTACTATGCAGCTGTAAGAAAGAACGATCTCTTATCCTTTGAGACGACATGGAGGGACCTGGAAAGTATTATCCTAAGCGAAACAAGCCAAGCAGAGAAAGACAAGTATCATATGATCTCACTTATTTGTGGAATATAACGAACATAGCAATCTGAGGAATGGGGTAGTCCCAGAGACATGAAAGTGGGGTACAGACTGACAATCCCCAAAAGAGGAGTGGTGGGGGAGAGATAAACCACAGAACTTACATGCATGTATGCATGAACAGTGGACATGGACAACAAAGCCGGGGACAGGGTGGGGAGGGAAAGGGAAGGAGGAGTCAATGGGGGAAAAGGAGTAACATCTGTAACAAAATTAATTAATTAAAATAATAATAATAATAATCACTGTTTTACTGCCAAACATCACAGAAAAAAATTGAGTGCTGCTTTCACCATCAGCCGACTGTAATGAGATTCTTCCATACTTATCATTTCCCTGTGGGAGCAGTGTCAGAGAAAGTCAGATAAAACATACATTTAAATAAGATCTAGAGTCTAATAAAACAATACCCAAAATGTCAAGTTTTCAGTAAAAAGTTACTCTTCAAACCTAGAATCAGGAAGATCTCAAATGGAATGATTTAAAAAAAAGTAGTAGATGCCAATGGCAAGATGACAGATACTAGAATTATCTGACAGAAAAAATTTTTGGAAAATTATTATGACAGTGCCTCGATTAATAATTAGGAGCATGCCTGAAACACATGAAATATAGTCTTAGCTAAAAAAAAGTGTAAGGTATAAAAAAGAATCAGATAGAAATTTTGAAACTGAAAAATATAACTGAAATAAATTCAGTGGATGGATGAGATTAGTAGAATGAAGGGAACAGAGGAAAGACATAGTGAACTGGATAATAGAACAGTAGAAACTACTCAGTCTAAACCACAGAGAGAAAATAGATGGAAAAAATTAACAGTGCCTCAGAGACCTGTACGACAATAACAAAAGCTCTAACATTGTGTTATCAGAATCCTAGAAAGAGAACAAAAAAGATGGTTCTGAGAAAAAAATAATGACGGTGGTAAGTTTTATGTATACAATTTAATACCTGGAGCAACTACTAAAATATACAGAGATACAGTAAAAACAACAATAGATAAATTGTAGAATTTATCTATTCTAGATAAATAAAGAATTCCCTCAGAAAGGCAGGGAATAAAAACAAAAAATAGTAAATAAAAATAAAATGGCAGACTTAAGACCTCACATAGCAATAAATACATGAAATGTATATTATCTAACTACAACGATCAAAAGAAATTGGCAAAGAGGATTAGAAAACATAACAGCTATATGATGTCTACAAGAAATTCACTTCAAATAGAAACAATACAGGCAAGTTGAAAATAAAATGATGGAAAAAGATATATCACACAGTAATCAAAAGAAAGCAGGAGTGTCTCTAGTAGTATCAAGTAGACTTAAGAACAAAGAAAATTGCCGGAGGCCATGAGACATCATATAATAATAAAAGATGAGTCCATCAGGAAGACATAGTAATCTTAAATTTGTATACACAAACAACAGAGCCAAAAGATATGTAAAGCAAAAAGCATTAGAACCAATGGAATTAAACTAGACAGTAGAATTAAATTAGAAATCAAAGACAGTCTCCAATTATGATTATGGTTTTATCTATTTCTTCTTTCAGTTCTCTTGATTCCAGTTATCAATAACAGATCATTGGAAAAACTTCCAGAGACTTGGAAACTAGACAATACATTTCTAAGTAGTGTAGGTGTTCAAAGGGGAAGTGTAAAAAGAAATTTTAAAATACATTAAACTGAGAGGTCCCGGTTTGATTCCCAGTCAGGGCACATATCCGCTTGCAGGCTCCATCTCCATTAGGGGGCATACAAGAGGCAGCCAGTTGATGTTTCTTGCTCACATTGCTGTTTCTGTCTCTTCCTTCCTCTCTCTAAAATAAATAAATAAATAAATAAAGTACATTGAACTGAATGAAAATACAACATATCAGAATTTATAGGAAACATAATGCTCCAGAGAGGGAAATTTATAGCATTAAATGCATACATTAGAGGGAAAGACTCCAATCAATCATCTTAGCTCCTTCATCAAGAACCTAAAGCAAATACAAGGAAGGAGAAATAATAAAGATAAGAGCAGAAATCAGTGAAACTGAAAACAGGAAAATAATAGAGAAAATAAATAAGAAAAGCTAGTTTTTTAAAGGTCAGTAAAATGGACAGATTTCAAGCAAAACTGACAAAGAGTGAAGGCATATTACCTGTATGAACAAAACAAGATATAACTACAGATCCTGCAGACATCAAATTAATAATACATAAATATGATAAATTACATGAAATAGACCCCCCCCAAAAAAACACAAACTACCATAGCTCACCTAGTGTGAAACAGATTCATTCTTTTAAAATTTTCCAAAACAAAATCTCTGTAAATATTTTTTTTTTCATTAATTTTCAGACAGAATGGGAGAGAGAGAGAAACATAGATGTGAGAGAGACACATTGATTGGTTGTCTCTTGCACAACCTCTACCAGGGTTGGGGACCAAACCACAACCAAGGTACATGCCCTTTCCCGGAATTGAATCCACGATCTTTGGTCCGTGGGCTGATGCACTAACTGGTTAGCCAAACCAGCCAGGACATTGAAAAGAAATCTCTAGGCCCGATGGTTTCACTACAGAATTTTACCAAACATTTAAAGAAAGGTTGAACAATTCTATACTGTCTTGTCCTGAAAGTAGAAGAGATGGAACATCTCCTTATTTATTTTATAAAACTAATATTACCCTGTTATCAAACCAAAACATACCAAAAAAAAAAAAAAAAACCCCAGAAAGTTCAGACTGATAACTTCTATTAATATATACAGTCTGGCCAGTGTCAACTCATGCATCAAAAGGTCGCTGGTTGTGGGCCAAATCCCCAGTGGGGGGCATGCAGGAGGTGGCCATTCAATGTTCTCTCTCATCGATGTTTCTATCTCCCTCTCTTCTCCCTGTCCCTTCCTCTCTCTAAGATTAATAAAGAAAAAATATTTTTAAAAGTGTGTGTGTGTGTGCATACAAAAATTCTCAGCAAAATATCAGCAAATAGAATTTCAACAATATATAAAATAATATACTTGTACATAAAATATATGCATCATGGCCAAATGAAATTTGTTCCAGGCATGCAAGGCTCATTCAATACTCAAAAGCAAATCAGTATCATCCACCAGTATAAAGAAGAAACCCACATCATAGCAGTCAGTGCAGAAAAAGTATTTGCCAAAAATCAACACCCACATGTTTTAAAACTCACAAAAAAAAAGGAATTGAATTCCTCAGCTTGTTAAAGAGCATCTACAAGAACTCTATAGCTGATATTATGTTTAATGGTGAAAGACTGAGTGCTTTACACTTTAGATTAGGAACAAGAGAACAATGTCTGCTCTCACCATTATTTAACATATCAGTAAAAGTCCAAGTCAGTGCGTAAAGCAAGTAAAGGAAATAAAGGCACACAACTTAGAAAGGAAGAAATAAAACTTTCTGCTTGTGTATGACATACTTGGCTCTCTAGGAAATCCCAAGGAATTCACACACGCATGCATGCACGCATGAGGTAAAAAGTGAGTTCAGCAAGGTTACAGACCACAAGACAAATACAGGGTGGAGCAAAAGTAGGTTTACATTTGGGAGTACAAGAAACAGTTTATTGTATTATTTAATAATTGTATTATGTTCTTTATGAACAACTGTAAACCTACTTTTCCTCACCCTGTATCTAAAAATCTATTTCTGCTAGTAAGCAATGATCACCAATGTTTAAAATACAATGCCATCTATAATCGCAGAAAAAAGAAATGAAATACCTATGTATAAATATAAAAATAACATGAATAGGACATGTATGCTGAAAACTGTAAAACTTGATGAAAAAGTAAGATTTAAATAAATGAATAGAGATACTATGTTAGTTGTTTGGAATACTCAACCAAGTAAAGATGTCACTTCTTTGTAAATTAATACATAGTTTAACCTAATTCCTAGCAAAATCCAGTAGGAGTTTTTGTCAATATCTGGCAATATTAATATATGTGGAAAGACTGAGGAACTAGACTAGCTAAGATAATTTTGAAAAAGAAGAATAGAAGAGGAAAATTGCTCTGTTTGATTATAAGTCTTTTGTAGGTATTGTCATTGAGACTGTGATACTAGTGAATGGATAAATAAATACATCAATGGAACAGAATAGAAAACCCATAAATAGACCCACACAAATACACCCAACCGATTTTTTAAATTTATTTTACTTTTTTTTTTTCTTTATTGATTTTAGAGGGAGAGGGAGGTAGAGATAAAAACATCAATGAGAGAGAACATCAATTGGCCGCCTCCTGCATGTCCCCTACTGGGGATTTGACCCACAACTTGGGCATGTGCCCTGACCGGGAATTGAACCAGCAACCTCTTGGTGCATGGGTCGACACTAAACCACCGAGCCACTCTGGCCAGGCCACCCAATGATTTTTTTTTTCCTAATCATCACCCAAGGACATTTTTTCATTTTTTTGTTCAGATAGAGTGGGAGGGAGAGAGAGAAAGAGAAACATCGATGTGAAAGGTACACATCAAGTAGCTGCCACCCACACGACCCAGCCAGGGCCGGGGACAAACTGTAATCGTACATGCCCTTAGTGAGAACCGAACACAGGACTCTCTGGTTTGCGGGCCAGTGCTCTAACCACTGAGAAGACCAGCCAGGATTGCATAGACTTTCTTAATAAGATTTCTCAGAAGTAGCTGACAGTGAAATTAATACTGATACTTATTTTAAAAAGAACTCGTCTATATGGAATTAGAAGGACCTGGGTGGAAGATGAGTATTACATTTAGCAAAGTAACTAAAAGAAGAACTTCAAAAATGGATTAAACATTATATATTTTTCACTTTGATAGACAAACTAGTATTTTTTTAAAACAAACTCCTACGCTTTGTTAGACTTTAAAACAAGTACATCATTATGTAAAGATATTTGTACAGTACACATTTATTCTTTAGTTTATTTTTCTCCATCACCTGTATTAAAGCATTTTGGTAGGGTCACAATAAGATTAAGGGAACTACTATTTTAAATCAATTTGAAGTGCCATCATCTTGCCCAGCCAGTATGGCTCAGCGGATCGAGCATCCCATTGACTGAGAGGTCTCGGTTCAATTCCCGGTCAGGGCACGTGCCCAAGTTGCAAACTCAATCCCCAGTGAGGGCGTGCAGGAGGCAGCGATCTGATATCAAGTGTGAATAGCACCCTTTTTATTTTATTCTGCAAATGTTAGAAAACAGGTACTTAGTTTCTTTTTCTGAGATCGGGGAAGACTAACAAAGGATATTCTTTCTACTTCAAGAAGGGGGAAGAAGGACAACTAAGCCAACATTTATCAGGCATCTGCATTGTGATAGGTACTCAACACCGGTTTCTGTGGCAGGAGAGCTGAGGCCTCAATAGGAAACTGTATAGCTCATAAAATTATAATATATCATTTCTGGGATTTATATAAGAGTTAGCCTACTAGAATTAAATCTAAAGAGGAGTCATGATTAAATATAACAAATAAGCCCTGATGGTTTGGCTCAGCAGTTGGAGTGTCAGCCTGCGGTCCAGAGAGACCCGGGTTCAGTTCCCGCTAAGGGCGTGTACCTCGGTTGCAGTTTTTCCCCAGCCCTGGTTGGGTTGTGCAGGTGGCAACCACTTGATATGTCCCTTTCACATCAATGTTTCTCTTTCTCTCTCCCTCCCACTCTATCTGAACAAAATAAGGAAAAGTGTCCTCGGGTAAGGATAAAAAAATATATATAAATATATATATATAAAACAAATAAATATGCTACTATTGGCCCAGCCAGTGTGGCTAGTGGATTGAACATTGTCCCATGTACCAAGAGGTCACTGGTTCAGTTCCTGGTCAAGGCACATGCCCAGGCTGTGGGCTCCATGTGAAGGAGGTAGCCAATCAATGTTTCTCTTTAATTGATATTTCTATTTCTCTTTCCCTTTCTCTAAAATCAATAAAAACATATTTTTTAAAATATGTTAGTTTCATAGGGTCCATAGATTCTTGATTAGTTAATGACTTGGGGTTATAGAAAATAGGGATTAATTTAATGGAAATTTGTTTTAAGTACTATACCTTATGTTTTTGCTTTCTAAGGACTTGGATTTGCCTAATTAATGCCATCCTCCATCAGCGGGGCTATGGGCTAAGACAGGAATTTATCCGCAACTTACTGCCTGAACTTGGAAGACCCTCATGTAGGAGAGGATATGTAATGCAAGTAGAGACCGTGAAGTTTAGTTTTGTGGTTTTTTTTTTTTAATTGACTTGAGAGAGAGGAATGGGGGTGAGGGTGGAGAGACAGACAGGCATTGATGTGAGAGAGAAACATCAATTTGCTGCTCCCACACATGCTCTGACCAGCAATTGAGCCCTCCACCTTTTGAAGTACAGGACAACAGTCCAACCAAACCAGCCATACCAGCCAGGCTGAAGATTAACTCTTGTATTTCCCTGTAAGAGATTGGATAACTTACAACATACAATAACACCATTTTTTCAGCATTAGTTGAGTTGTTGATGGAGATAGATTTACTTTTAATCAGTAAATCTGCTGAAGAGGAGAAGGGTCAGTGTAGTATTAGAGAAAAATATGCAGGAGAGCTTCCCATAACCAAGAATGATCTGACCCAAAATGTCAATAGTACCAAGACTGAGAAACATTGGGCTATTATAATGGGATACAATTAAAATCAATGAAGTGAATTGATATACCTCAGCATAATACATGAATCTTCTTTATTTATTAGTAGATGGGATGGTATATGGTTGTGATCTTTAAAATACTTCTTTGGAATAACAACCTGGGGGAGAGAAAGAAGACTGGAAAGTACTGTTATAAAGTGACACCACTTCTGTTTATGGGCTTTCTCTGACTTGTGAATTCTACAGTGAGCATTCTCAATTGTTTCAGCATCTTCCTGATGATGTTGCCACCCGAATCCAAGTTCAATAAATTCCTAAACCATACTGAGCTCCTCTGTTTCACTTTAGGCACCCACTCATACATCATTCAGCATTGCTCTAATTAGAATGTCTTGAACTTTATATTTTCCTTTAACTATAACCTCTGAATTTATGCTGCTGGTCTTGAACAAATCTTAAATTTAAAATGGCGCCCAGCCCTAGCCAGTTTGTCTCTGTGGTTAGAGTGTCGGCCCGCGGACTAGAGAGTCCCAGTTTCGGTTCCCACTAAGGGCATGTACCTTGGTTGTAGTCTATCCCCGCCCTGGTTGGGGTTGTGTGGGTGGCAACCAGTCGATGTGTCTTTCTCACACCAATGTTTCTCTCTCTCTCTTCCTCCCTCTCTCCCTTCCGCTCTGATAAATGCAAAAACTGTCCTCGGGTGAGGATAAAAAAATAAAAAATAAAAATAAATAAAAATGGCACCCAAGCCGTGGCTGGTTTGGCTCAGTGGAGAGCATTGGCCTGTGGACCAAAGGGCACGATTCCGGCCAAGGACACGTACCTCAGTTGTGGTTTGTCCCCAGCCCTGATTGGGGTCATAAGGGTGGCAACCAGTCGATGTGTCTCTCACATCAGTGTTTCTCTCTCTCTCTCTCTCTCTGCCACTCGCCCTCCCTCCCTTCTATTCTGTCTGAAGATAAATGTAAAAATATCCTTGGGTGAGGATTTAAAAAAAAAATTACACTCAAAATTCTACATTTTTTTTCTCCCAAAGCTAATCTTTATTTTTTTAACTAATCAATTAATGGTTTAACTAATTAATTAATTTTTGTTTCTTTTTTCCCCCCAGACACCCTCCTCCCTGTCCTTCTCCCACCCTCCAAGCATTGTTGTCTATGTCCATTGGTTACACATATATTCATATACATCCTCTGATTTATCTCACCGCCTCCCCAACCCCCTGAAGTTTGTCAGTCTGAACTGTACTCCTTTCTATATCTCTGTGTCTATTTTGTTCATCAGCTTTTTTTGTTCATTATAGTCCACAAATAAGTGAGATCATGTGGTATTTGTCTCTCTCTGATTGGCTTATTTCACTTAGCATAATACTCTCCAGGTCCCTCCATGTTGTCTCAAAGGATAAATGATCTCTCTTTCTTACAGCTGCATAGTACTCCATTGTGTATATGTACCACAGCTCTTTTATCCATTCAACTATTGATGGACACTTGGGCTGTTTCCAGATCTTAGCTGTTGTAAATAGTGCCGCTATGAACATAGGGGTACATATATTCTTTCTGATTGGTGTTTCAGGCTTCTTAGGATATATTCCTAGAAATGGGATCACTGAGTCAAACAGCAGTTCAGTTTTTAATTTTTTAAGGAAACACCTCAATATTGAGTTCCATAGTGGCTGCACCAGTCCCTACTTTCAAATTCTATTAAAAAAAATGTTTTTTTTCTAAAGAACATAAAAAATAAAATCATACCCTAGTTTGCTTAAACTAGATACTATTTACAGAGGTAAGAATTTCTGAGACAAGATCTCCTATTTTGTAGATAAATAGATAGATACAGTTTTATATTTATAAAATTATATATAACATTAATACCATACACACATATACACTTACAAATATTTATTATATACACAACTTTATTCATATGAAACCTCTGTATTAGCAAACTGGTTCAGTACATATGTGTTATGTTTAAGCATATTTGCTTTCAAACTAAGTTATAATTTCCAAGTTACAAGTTATAATAAGGGAATTTATTCTTTCTATGAAGTGGATTTTAATCAGTTTTATATAACTTGGGATGGCTCCAAACATGGTGTTTATTATCATTTATCCTTTTTGTAACTCACTGAGGAGATATGCTCATAAATGTGATAGTAGAAGTATACCCTGGAGTTCACCTCCTAAATGTTAATGAAATTAAAAAGCCAATTGTAACCAAAATATTCTTGTCTGTATAGTATTCCCATAGTAATAGGAGATCGGAACTCATTCTTTACATTTTCAGTTTCCATTACTACTGATTTTTTAAACATAATATTTGGATGCTATACATATATTTGAGTGTAAAGCATGTAGTGGGGGGACCCGATATTTAGTTGCCTATCATTTACTCAAGTAATATTTATGCTGAATGTGCAGAGCCTTTATAGTATCATCACTTTTTATATTAGGAAAAGGAGATTTAGGTTTTCTGATTGAAGAAAATTATTTTGACCTTCATTTTACTAAGTATTTTGCTGATAAGCAAATAAGAATCAACTGTGTGACCAGCAATAAATACTTTTGATAAATTTTGACTTCCATTTTTAAGTAAGACTTGAAGATCATTGAGAACATCAAGAGATCACATCTGCCTGGTAACTGCCATCAGGTTCATAGTTCCTCAGCTGCCACCCTCTGGCAGTTCATTCCAGAAACACAACTTTGTTTAGTGTCCTACTCTGCAGGGTTCCAGGAAAATTTAACCCCTGTGGTCTGTCCTGTGACAGACTGTAAAGTTGGTATGAGGATCACCAGGAGCGCCTTCTACTGTCACTGGAATCCAGTACCCATCCATTCCTCTTTATGTTGTGCTACACAGTGGAGAATAGCAGTACTGAAGGTTATCCTCCCCTGTGAGGAGTGTTAATTAAAATGATTCACTTCTACATAGTCAAACAAGTTTAGGAGGAGCTAGACAATACTCCCCTCCCCCTTAAAATAAGGAATTTACAATAGTATTAGTTTTTGAGAACCAGCTGTTAAGAAATTTGTTGACTTTTATGTAATCCAGATATTTGCAGGTGTGATAAAGCCATTCCTCCCAAAATATGGAATTAGGAGTGGGGAACACACAACATCTGAGGGATTGGTGTCTCTTTTATTTTGCTTATTCTCTTCATGGTAACATACAGGTTGCAGTGGAGAATGTGAAGACAGTTTTTAAGCTCAGAATATATTGCAAAAAATTTTTTTCCCAAATAAGTTGTGTTTCGAGCAGTCCTTCTCAAATATTAATGAGCATTCAGATCACCTAGGAGTCCTGTTAAAATGCAGATTATGATTCAGTAGGTCTGGGGTGTGGCCTGTTTGAATCCAGCTCTCAAATAATGTTGATGCTGCTGATCATGGGCTAACTCTGAAGAGTAGAGACTAAAGAATCTGGTGGAGCCCTTTCCTATCTCTTCAGAGCATTATTCCTTCAAACTTCATCATCTTAATCCTCTCCTTTTTTACAGCTCTCGGCACATAATTACATAATCACGTTCAACTATCTTAAAAATAAAAATCTGTTATTTTCAGTTCTGAATATGTTCTCTTCTAGTTTGTAGTAATACCTATATCTATTTTCTCATTCTTTTTACATCTCAGTGACTACTTCTACCATGGCCAAGGTTACCCTTGACCTCCTAATTGCCTCACCTAACAAATGCTTTTCTGTTCTTACCTTAAACAGTCCGTCCCTTGGGGATTTTTTACTACTCTTAACTAAATGTCCTTTTTTCTTAGCTCCATGATACCATTTTCTCTTCTTTGTGCCTTTTTAACCTTCCCAGGGCCCTTTTCCAGCTTTTTCATGTTGAAATGTCACCTAAATCTATGACTTCAGACACCCTTTTTAGGGTGTATTCAGCTCCACATTGACTCCTGCTGCCTGGACATCTCTGCATGAGTGGTTCTCCGACCCTCCCTGTTTACCACACACAGACTGAACAGATAGCCCTTCTGTGGTCTGCGAGCCTTCAGTATCCTGCATCCTGGAGCATTCCCTTTCTCAGACCACTTTACGGTCATTTGTTCAGTCAGCATGTGTTATTTTCCACTTGTTTCTTGTTATTTCTACCTGTTAAATATCTCTCCAAATTGTCCTCTTCCTTAATTGCTTCCTAATTGGACTCCCTGTCCTCTACATTGTTGCCTGTAAGATCTTTCTAAAAATGAAAATTGAGTCACATTCCAATTTTATTAAATAGTGTGGTTCCCCACTGCTTCAGAATCAAACTCCTTTGCTTAGAATACAAGTCTCTATCTGCTAACTCCCCACAAAGTGCTCTCCATATTAAACTAAGAGCCATCAGCTGTGTGGTACTCTTGATCCCCATCCACAGAAAGTGTTCTCTGTACTTGAAATGCCCTTCCTTCCTACTTGATCCTTCAAAGATATAGTCAAGTCTGATGCCTTTTCTTGGAATGACACATGGCACCACCTCCCTGACCCCTTCCACCACTCACCACCACCACACAAGCACACCGAATGAGAATTCATATGCTCTTTTCTCTGTATTCATTCCTGTATCATCCTGGACATGAATTTATCTTAACACTCTATGACGACATTTATTTTTGATGTCAGCTCACCAGAGGGCGGAATTCCTTGAAAACAGACTATCTTTTCATCTCCCCATATAGTAGATAGCAAATGTTTAGATGGTTTGTTTATTTAATTCAGCCTTACTCCTCTTCTGTTTTTAATCAGGTTATGCCTTGGTCCTACTTGTTAACATGGAGATGGAATGCTGTCCTGAACCTTTGCCCTAAGCACTGTAAAAACTTACAAGCCCAGCCAGAGTGGCTCAGTTGTTGAGCATTGCCCTATGTACTGAAAGGTTGCTGGTTCACTCCCCAGTCAGGGCACTTACGGAGGCAGCTGATCGATGTTTTCCTCTCTCTCTCTCTCTCTCTCTCTCTCTCTCTCTCTCTCTCTCTCTGTGTGTGTGTGTGTGTGTGTGTGTCTGTCTCCCTCTTTCTCAGCATGTCCTAGGGTGAGGATTTAAATATATATGTATATTAGATTTTTGGAAACCCCACTGAGTGACTTGGCTCCTCCTTTGACAAGGAGCTTACTCCAGTAGATGCCTGGGGTCTTTGTGGTTTGAAAGGTTATTTTTAGACCCAGGGATAACTGCAGCAAAAATTATGGCAGGTTAGGGGGGGTAACCCTGCCCCAAAACCTCATGCCAGCTTGTTGAAGATTTTAAAATACCCCAGACATGGTTTATTTATGTGTATAATCCCTTCCCTGTTTCCCTATGTATTTTCCCTGTAAATGAACATTTTATTTCCTTAGAGCTGTACATTACCAAAACTTAAATTATTATGTTCCCTCCAGCACAGACCTAAGGTGACTGTGGTGTGAATAATAACTAAATTTGCCATTTCCCAAACAGTAGTCACTTTGTCAAATATTCTTCTCAGATCTCTTAGCCATTTGATGGGTTATTTTTTTCCTATGTTTATCAATTTTACTTAAAATTAAGATTGGAAATTTATGTAAAACCAGAAAAATAAATAAACATCTTGTTGAGCTGTACACTTGAAATCTGTGCGCGTGCGCACACACGTATGTCAGAAATCGAGACAAAAGTCTGGTAATTAAAAATATCTTAATCCCTGGCCGATTTCACTCAATGGTAGAGCATCGGCCCACAGACCAATGAGTTGCAGGTTCGATTAGGTCAAGGGCACGTATCTCGGTTACAGTTTGTCCCCGGCCCTGGTCAGGGTTGTGCAGGAGGCACCCAGTCGATGTGTCCCTCTCACATCGATGTTTCTCTCTCCCACTCTTTCCCTCCCACACTATCTGAAGATAAATAGAAAAATATTCTCGGGTGAGGATTAAAATATATATATATATCTTAAAACTGTTGAAAAATCAGGGCTGAAAAGTCATTGCTTTGCTGTTAAAGTACTCAAGATAGAGCTAAGGTGAAATTCCAGCCAGCTAAATCACAGACAGGTTACAGAAACCTGCCAGGCCACCTAAACTGACATCAGATAGGTGGGTTTCTATGTCAGGGGAAAACATGTGACTTGATAAGACTTTAGAAATAACTAAGAAGACCAATTTCAAGGTCTCTTGCTAAGACTTGTGTCCTGTTTCGGTACTTGAAAATCTGCAGGTTTAAATTGCATTGAGAACACATCTTACTTGCCTTGGTCCACTGGAAATCTGACATGACCTTATCATGCTTGCGGAAAGTTTAGTTTAACAAATAAGATTTTGCTGACTAGCATCAATCAGCTTCTCCATCCTTATTTAGCCATCACCCTAGGGAACTTTAAGGATATCCACAGCACACTAACTTAGAAAGTTGCATTCATCTTCTCTACTTTTAAACCAGGATAGCCAAACTTTACTGAAGAAAATCATGCTGATATGTGCATATCACATATTCGTACTTTTATCTGTAGTGTATATTCATAGGCACACAATTGTATAGATCACCAACTACCAAGACTTTCCCTCATATATATGACATAAGAATTAGAATCCTATGTCTAAAATAAACTCATTTTATCCTTGAAACCTGATTTTTTTTTTCCTTTTTTATCTCAATTCACGGCATACCCTTCCATCCCAGTCAGTTAAGCCAAAAGTGGAGTTCTCCTTAAACACCTTAGCGTTTTTACCGTACTTAACAAGTTCTGCTGATTTCTCCAAAGTAGATGCTAAGTTTGATCTTTGATTTCCATACTTGTTACCACTGTTTGGGTTTGTCAGGACTTTATTTCTTACCTGGATATTGTTTTAGACTCCTTACTGGTCTTCCTCTTGCCAACTTTACCTCCTTATATTTCATCTACTAAACTATCCTCTGATTTGTACCTTTTTAGGGTTTCTTGATGTCTAGTGGGTCACCTCTAGACATATGTCTGTCCCCTACTTGCAACGTAACTGAGCTTAAAATCTGCCTTTCTGTCCAGAATACTCTTTCCTCCCCTTAATTTTCCTAATAAATGCGTGGGAGCTTACTTAATCTTCAGGCTTTCACTCCAAGGACTTTTTCTCTTGACAGTTTTTTACCATCAAGTAGTCATGCCACATTATCCCTATTGTGGAAGTTTCCACTCTGTGTTTCAGTTTTGGATTTACATATGTCCTGTACCATATCTTTGAGGTTAAAGATACTCATAATGTACCAGAATATGCTCAGTGCCTGGTAGAAATCAAGTACTCAGTAAATGCTTGTTGAATGGAAGAGCTAAATTACTAAGGAATTAAACATACCTGTGTGTTGTCTCTGACAGAAAATAGAAATAGGAAATTATTAAATACTGTAATCTCCCAAACCTTTCTAATCTAATTGTTCCGGTTTCTTTCCCCCTTTATTTTCCTGGTAAAATTGATCAAGATTTGTTTAGGCTACTTCCTTTCCTCCTTAATAAGCATTCACTGCTGCTGTTAATTTTTCTAAAGGGGAGGAAGGACACAAAGGATGAAAATAATCACAACTATTAAATACTTCTCAAAATAATTCTAGAAATCTAAAATAATTTTTAGCTAGAAGCTTTATAAAGAATGTAAGAAGTGTGCTTTTTAAGTTAGTAGATTTAGCAGTGGCCCTCTTAACGGAACACAAGAAACTCAGTATGAAAGAAATAAAAGCAGAACGGTTTTGCTTTGGATTTGGGGTGGGAGGGTGGAGGACGGCTACCATGGGAAATGAGGGAGGAAGAGGAGAAAAGTGTTCTGCTTTCAGTGGGCTATCCCTACTTCCAACCTCATCCCCAAGAGGTGGCCCTTGCAGGATTTCCATGAAATACAATTTGAAAGCTACTATATTGGATGATGTATGTATGAGTCCTCTCCCGCTGAAGCTTAATCAAATAAAATCAGAACATTTTAAAGTCACAGAATTTGAAGGAGTTTTGTATTTAAACTGCGAAATCTTGAATTCTAGTCTAATGTTCTTTTCTCAAGACTTTCCTATCTTTGCATAATATTTGAATCTGATCTCAATATATTTTATTCTTTAGGGCTCATTGAACACAGTATGTGTTGCTAATTTACTTGTTTAATGTTTAGTTTTATTTAATCAATTAATTTTAATTCACTGAAGAGCATTGATCACTGTGTCTCCTTTAGTTTACAGTGTTTCAGGGCACGTTCACATTCAGTACCTACTCTCTTCTCTTATTGTTCCCCACATTTCACCATACTCAAATATTTATGAGGAGAGACGACAAGGAGAGATGGCAAGCACAGTTTTCATTGTGTTATATTCATCCAACAATTCTATGAAGTAGGCACCATTATTTTCCTCAGTGTACAGGGAGCTTAAGCAGTGGGTCCCAAGCAACACACCTAGGTTTGAACCTAGACAGTCTGGTTCTAGAGCTTCACCTTTAACCATTCTGCCGATCTTACAGGTATAACTTCATCCCAAAAACAGATTTTCTTGAAAGAAAATTAAAATTAATTTCCTTAATTTTATACATACTTTGTATTTTTCTTCATGAACACCTGCATAAATCATTTAGAATAGTGACTGGCCCATAGTAAGTACTTAGTAAATATTGGTTATTAGCTTCGGCAAATGGACACTTGTAATGTCCGTAGCATTGTTAGCAATTGAGAAGAAGAGTAAACATTCTAGTTATTGCATGTTTCCCAGTTCTAGGAGAAAATTAAAAAGTCACTTATTTTACAGGGTACTTTGTCTCTATCAACTGTTCAAGATGTTTAAATAAAACTACTTTATTTTGAATTCTTACCTAACACATGCTGTAATTTTTATCTTTCCACCAGGTGGCAGCATGTTACATAAGGAAATAAATGTTACTCTGTTGTAGAGAGAATTTCTTTTCAGTATTTTGCCTTAAAAACTGTTAAACCATAGTAAAAAAAATTTTTTTTTTTGCCTCTATTCTCTCTTGTCAGCTGTAAAGGCCCTCTTAGTACATTGTGCATGGCCTATAGCCAGACCTACCTTAGTCCTGCCCTGCACAGGTTCTCCCTCTGTTAATCAGTGCAGAATGTTGTTTATTCCTGCATCTTCAACAGAGATTTAACCCCTGTGCTTAGATTCTCCCAACTAAATTGTTTATTTGAGCAACAGTAGGAACTATATCCTCTTCCTGTATCTCCCATAGTGTCTAGAGAAGTGTTCATCTGTGATAACAATAGGTGCCCTTGGGTAAATGACAAATGATATAGGTAGGGTACACATAAGCTTCTGTGTTTGCTGCATATGTATTTGAATCATAATGCATTATAGTTTATTTTAATCTGTACTATAAAAGTCTGAAAATTTGCTTAAGTTTAGATATTATCAGGATCATTCAAATAACTACTGCCAAGGATTGAAAGATTAGTGTCTGAGGTGGAAGGTAATTAATGGCTAATGAAGGTAAAGGACTGAATATGGCAATTAATCAAAGTAGGGCAAAGGAGGAGAGCTAATGATAAAATGAAGAGAGTCGGGCTTCTGATACTAGAGTGGATCACTGCCTAGGAAAGCAGAGGCTCACCAAATTAAGTCAGCTGCACAGAAATCTGTTGATACTTTGTGATCATGGATCCACCTAGATTTTGTTTGCTTCTCAGGGCTGATAATGCAATCCTTTGACATTAGTTTCTCAGCCGATATTTTCTCCTATTCTGTAACCTATTATTATATGGACTGACTATATGTGAAATGTGAAGTATATATGAATATAGAGTTCTTACTGTAGTTCTAACTTATGTGTCACAAAAGCTTTAATGATCTTTAGGATGTCATGTTTTAAAAGTACTGCATTAACTAATGTTAACATTTTTCTATAGGTATGCCATCAGCTTGCTCATTTTTCTGATATTAAGGAAATAAGTGTTCCAGATAGATTGTTAAAAAATATTTTTTCTTTATTGATTTTGGAAAGAGAGGAAAGGAGAGGGAGATAGAAGCATCGATTGGCTGCTTCCTGCATGCTCCACACTGGGGATCAGGCCCACAACCTGGGCATTTACCCTGACCAGGAATCAAACCAGTGACCTCTTGGTGCATGGGTCATTGCTCAACCACTGAGCCATACCGGCTGGGCCCAGATAGATTTTTAATCTTAGCCTGGTAAACATCCAACCTTATAAGAATAATGATAAAAGTTTTCAAGAACATATTTTCTATTTCTTATGTGAAATGGCAAACACTGAGCCTCTCTCTCCTGGGTAACTTGGATCATCATCATTAACACTTGTACTCTGCCACCAGGAGCTGTCTGCACAGTATTTCTGCCACAGCTGCTGTTGTGTGCAATTTCCCCAGTACCCCTTCCCTTAATGCTGCATATGCCCATCCCCACTTACCATGCACACTGGCACACCCCTCATGCCTGCTTTGTTCCCAGCCCACCCTCCCTTTAGAATTTGCTTCTATAGCCTGGGAAATAGGAAAGGTAAAACTGGTTAAAATTCTGTCTGAAATTTGAAGGAATTTCAAGTTAAAACCATCCTGTTAAAGCTTTTAAAGTGAAAGTCTTTGTAGTATCTATTTAATTTATTGTCGCTAAATTCCTTTTTTTTTTTTCTTTTTCTTTTTTCTGTGTTCTAGAGGTATTTCTCTACCTTGAAAAATATATATGGGGCTTGATTTTTAGTGACTAGAGTGAAATGAGAAATTAAAGAAAATGGTCAATTATTGTAACAGTTATGTATCTCTTTTTGTCTTTCCAAGTTCTTGAGATGCTTTGCTGCTTTAGTGGAAAGATACTGTCTGTGACACCTAAGACTCTTATCTTAGAAGTTTCATTTGAACTCCAATAAGCCTTAATGTTCATTATATTTGGGAACTGGATAATTTCAGTTTATAGTCACACACTTTTAAAACAGGTATACTAATGTCTACTAAACCAAACTCTGAGGACTCATTAAAACTGATCACTAATTAATTACTTAATAATATTAAATATTTTTGGTATGATGTAGATAAAATCCATTTATACAGTATCTTCTCTATAATAAGTACTATTTAGGCAATAAAATTAGTATTGACTTGGAAATTTTTATAGAGCCTTAGCTTTCTTAAGCCAGTTTTTAAAGTGATTCATCAACAAATTAGCAAAAAGTTGATTTATTTACATAAATTGGCACATTTAATAATGACTTTTGTAACGTGTTTATATGAAGTTATAACTCACTTATAGGACCATGTAGTTCTGTCTAACATTCTAGTGAAATGTACACATGTGGCTGGCCCTACAAGGAATTCCAACCCTGTTGACTTCAGTATTTGGTTAGCCTGGTTTCTAAGGCCATCACCATAATTGACATGTTATTGGAAATAAAGTTAAATTTTTCCTTATTTATCGGGATAACTTCAATTTTGAGCAATGTAAATCAATTTATAGTTGGCTGAAAGCCAGTTTCTCCTTCACTTTAACTCCAACACACATGAAAAAGCTCACTCACTTCCAAAGTGCCTTGTGAATCTGCAGTGATTAATTCTTCTCATTATTTTGCTGCAAATTCTCCTGACCCTCTCTGATGATTCGATCAGCCACTTAGAGTTTATGCATATTCATATCTCTGTGCTCCTGCCGCAGTCGTTCATGTCTCCTTCACTGACTGGTGTGTTCTTGGTGCAGTAATTGAGCTGCAGTAGATTGATTACTCCAGGGAGCTGTAAGGCCTTTAAAGGTGAAAACATATCAGTCCTGTTAATTAGGAAACAAAAGCTCTGGTGGCAAGTTCAGCAGTCAGATATTTCCAGTGTAGAAAAGACGAAAGGTATGATTTGTTCCTCTCCGTAAACCCTGTTTACTTTTCAAATTTTGAATTAAGTCTGTATCAGTGGTAGTAAAGAATAGATTTCTTTATGAATTTTCATAGAATGCTAATTAAAGAGCACCTGACTTATTAATGCTATTTTTTGTGATCTCTCAAATCTGATCATTTAGAAACACCTTCCATACCATTGGCAATACTTGCATAAAATGTTTTAATATAGTGTATAACTATAGAATGTTTGTGGATTAATTCTGGTATTTAGAGGCTTAATTTGGTTCCAATGTTCTAACACTATTTTTTGTCAATTTACTAGTGTGCTGTATGGGAAAAGGGTACAGTTTTATTCCACATTGCATAGAAGTTGAGCTGTCTTTTTATCTCTTTATTATAAGCATCCTTTGTTATTTTTTTCCCCTCTTAAACTGTATATGAAGATACATTTCCTGGCAAAAAGGATTTTGTGGGGGACAGTAACCTCCAAAAGTAAGCTAGTTTCAACATGGAAGTTAACGCAGTTTATATAATTGACATGTTTTTCTCATGCGTGTTATTCTCACATTACACATTTTTCTTTTGAGACTTAATCCACATACCATAAAATTTACCTGTTTATTTTATTTCTTTTTTTTTTTAATTTTTTTTTATCCTCACCCAAGGACATTTTTTCATTTTTTTTTTTTTTTCAGAGAGAGTGATAGGAAGAGAGAGAGAGAGAGAGAGAGAGAGAGAGAGAGAGAAACATCGATGTGAAAGGGACACATCAAGTGGCCGCCACCTGCATGACCAACCAGGGCCGGGGACAAACTGCAACGGAGGTACATGCCCTTAGCGGGAACCAAACCCGGGTCTCTCTGGACCACAGGCCGACGCTCTAACCGCTGAGCCAAACCTGCCAGGGCCATTTATTTTATTTCTTTATTGATTTTAGAGGGAGGGAAGGAGAGAGAGAGAGAGATAGAAACATCCAGGAGAGAGAACATCAATCGGCCACCTCCTGCATGCCCCAAACTGGGGATTTGGCCCGTAACCTGGGAATGTGTCCTGACCAGGAATCAAACCTGCCACCTCTTGGTGCATGGGTCGACGCTTAATCACTGAGCAACACCCGCCTGGCAAAAAGTCACCTTTTAAAGGGTACAGTTCTGCCCTGGCCGGTTTCGCTCAGCAGTTAGAGCGTCGGCCTCTGGTCCAGAGAGACGGTTCGATTCCCGCTGAGGGGTGCGTACCTCGGTTGCAGTTTGTCCCCGGCCCTGGTTGGTTGTGCGGGTGGCAACCACTCGATGTGTCCCTTTCACGTTGATGTTTCTCTCTCTCTCTGTCTCTCTCTCGTCCTCTCTCCCCCTCCCACTCTATCTGAACAAAAAAATGGAAAAATGTCCTTGGGTGAGGATTTTTTAAAAAGGGTACAATTCATTGGGTTTTGGTATACTCACAATGTTGTGCAACCATTACTGCTAATCCAGAATATTTTCATCACCCTAACCAGAGACCCCATACCCATTAGCAATTGTTCTCCATTTCCTCCCTTCACTTAAACCATGACAACCAATAATCTGCTTTTTTTCTCTGTGGATTGACCTCTTTGAACATTTTGTGTAAATGGAATTGCACTATATGTGGTCTTTTATGTGGTCTTTTTTTCCATTGATTTTTTGAAACAGTGGAAGGACGTGGGGAAACATCCATGTGAGAGAGACACATTGATTGGTTGGTTACTTCCTGCACGTGCCCCTACCAGGGCCAGGGATTGAAGCCGCAACCCTTTGGTCTGCAGTCCGACACTCCAACCACTGAGCAGCACCGGCTAGGGCTAGTACTTCATTTTTTTATGGCTGAATAAATTCCATTATATGGTTATACCACATTTTGGTTTTCATTCATCGGTTGAACATTTGTGTTGTTTTTACTTTTTGGCTGTTGTTGCTGATATATTCACATGCATTTGTGCTCTGTTCTTGATCTTAAGGAGAAAGCTTTCAGTCTTCACCACTGGGTATGACGTTAGCTGTGGTTTTTTTCTTAGATTCTGTTTATCAGGTTGAGAAAGTTCTCTTCTAATCCTACTTTGTTGAGTGTTTTTATCATGAAAGGTTGTTGGATTTTGTCAAATGCTTCTTCTGCATCTATTGAAATTGTTATGTGGTTTTTGCCCTTTATTATGTTACTATGATGTATTACACTGGTTGATTTTCTTATGTTGAACTTTATGATATTCTACAGAGCTTGTATATAATGTCATTTTATTATTGTGGTTTAAATCATTTGAACCAATTTCTCTACCTTATATTTCAGGCATTTATTAATACAGCAAAAGAAATTTATGAAAAAATCCAAGAAGGAGTCTTTGACATTAATAATGAGGTAGTATATACATATACAAATTATTGGCCAATATTAATTTATTTTTTTATGCTTTTTTATTTATTCTTTGTAAGTACAGTGTACATTTACTGTTATTTTGTATTTCAGATATACAGCATAGTGGTTAGACTATCATACTTTAATTAATTTAGAACTGAGTTTTGATTACTATTTGGATTCATGATTTTATATTTTTTAATTCCTAAAATGGATATTTGGTATAATTTACCAGATTAGTTTATAATCATCTAACTGAAATTTTGTTGGCTATTGTAACATAGTTAAATGTTTATGTCCTAGTAGAGTATCACTTTATCTCTGCAAACAGATTAACATAAGTGACCCTATCCATTTTATTGTAAGCAATGCAAAATAATATAAATCCTCCAAAGAGAGAAGAAAATCCACTTTTATCCACATGTCCATATGGTGTCATCTGCTTTGGGGAATAATTTTCTATTTGTGTAAATGCATGTACTGTGTCACTAATGCAAGATGATGCTCTCCCTGTTGTCTGATATGAAAGCAGGAAATGCTCAATTTGGAAATTACTCCCAGTATAGCATAGTGTATTTTCAGGAAACTAAATTAATATTTGTAATTGGCCACTGGCACTGGTTTGTTTTGGGGGGTTTTTTGCGGGGGGCATTGGTTTGTTGTGGGGTTTTTTTCTGGAAAATTATTTTGAGCCAGTTTTGATCAACATGATTAGGATAAAATGTTTATAAAGCTGTGAAGCATATAATTCAGAGTGTTTACCAACAGTCATCATTTTTACCTAAATCCCCACTGTGTGGATATAGCATATTATTTATTTACTGTTACATAAACATTTTTGCCATTCTTATTAAGACTTTTTGCTTCCAAGAGAAAAACTCGTATTCCTCCCCCAGTCGCAGTTAGGAAGGCATTATGTTAGGAAGCCATTGTGTGTGTGTCTCTTGGCCTAGACATAAATGAGGCTCTTTATCATTTGCCTCAATATTGTTTGCTCAAACCAAACGGTTTGCCAAGTCTTCCAAAAAGTACTTGATTTTCTCGTTTGTTTTAATATGGAGTATTATGGTTTCTAAATCCTATCTTCTAGGCTTATATGGTGGTAGATCTTGAGTTAATTTAAAGGCAACACCATTCAGAGATTAATACCATATAAATTGAACAGTAATTGAGCCACTGTGTAAAAGTGCACGTTCATTGTTTCTGTCTGGTTTCATATAGTAGCTGACTGCTGTACTGTGCCTGGTGCAGCTTTGATTGTAATGTGCTGTCAGGAGCCAACAGGCCGTGCGATTTATTTGGCCTAATGCCAAGTCTGACTCCTTGATTCCTCAAGAAGTTGCTACCAGCCCAGAGGGGGCAAAACCAATGAGCCATAGGGCATGCTTTTTATTAAAGAGGAGTCAAAAGAGCGAAAAGAAACCACATCAGCTGCTGTCAATACTGAGCTAGTGCCAGAAACCCCAAGGCTACTCCTGTTGCAGAACAACTGCCAAGCACTATAAATCTGAGATTTACTGTGACGTAAAGTTTCCTTAAGAGCTTAATTTCTGAAGCTACTGTATTACTTTTCTCAAAGTGTTGTATTTTTAGGTAAAATCCACTTGAGGGAGTGAGGGTTAAGACATAAGTGTGAGTTTGATGAATGAAAGAACTGCTCTGTGTGTGGGTTCTTGGCAAGCTGCCATGTCTTTGGGGATCATAGAAATTATTGATGACACAGAACACTCATATGCCCGTAGCCTGTACAGCTGATTCAACATGGAAGAGAAATGCTGTCTAGAGAGGATTTGACATTGTGTTAGGGCAGCACAGGCTTTACATATTTTTATCCTTTAAAGATGACTTGCAATAATTGCTTTAAACGTTTTCTCCATTGTGAGAATTCCTTGAAAAGTTGCACTATCCAGTTTCTGTTTACCCAGTACTTGGTATGATAAATAATTATTTTCAGAAATATTTCCACAATATTGTTCCTAAAAAGAAGAAACAGCCCGTAAGAGAGATTTGTTTTAATTGTTGTAGAAATCTCTTTAATATGTGTCTGAGTTATTTGGTAAAGTTATATCATTAAGAATTAAATGGGCTTTTATTGTTACATTTATTATTCTTTGTCTTTTATTTCAGGCAAATGGCATTAAAATTGGCCCTCAGCATGCTGCTACTAACGCCACACATGCAGGCAATCAGGGAGGACAGCAGGCGGGGGGAGGCTGCTGTTGAGTTCGTTTTTACTGCCTCGCTGCCCAAATGGGGCCTACTCACTATTTCTTTCACCCTCTCCTGCTCAGCTGAGACATGAAACTATTTGAAATAGCTTTATGTCACAGAAGACTTTACTCTTTCAAATTCTTGTATAACTTTGAATAAATGGTTAATGTTCACTTAAAAAGACAGATTTTGGAGATTGTATTCATGTCTATTTGCATTTGATTTCTAGGTCAATTGATGTGATTATTTTTGTTAAATGTTGTCTTGTGCCCTTACCTACGGACTGAATTGTATTAAACACTACAAAATCATCTTGAGTATTTTAAATTGGTTTGTTGTATTTAGGTTTCCCAACACCTGTGGTTACCTAATGTTTAATATTAATAGAACTGTCCTCAACAAGTTTGTCAATTTTCAAGGCTATAAGGAAAAACAGGAGGATTCTTTTAATCCTGTATTTATCATTTACTTTCTGTATATATAGTTTAATAACCTGCTTGGGTGTAATTTGCCAAGCTTGAATTCATTAATGCATTTGCATAAATTCTAAACTGTCTAGAGCTTAAAGCTACCGCAGCATTATTAGGAATTGCTTGGACACTGAATTTTAAACTTTTTGATGTTGTTAGCAAGCATGTTCATCTTTTCTTGTCACTAGTCCAAGAAAAATATGCTTAATGTACATTTAAAAAGCTATGTATGTGTTAACCTGTTTTAATGCCAAAATTTGCTATTTGTCCACAGTTTCTTTAAGACCTCTTCAGAAAAGGATTTGTTTGCCTTAATGAGTGCTATTGGGTAAAAACATAATATAATGAGGGAAATGAGCAGAAGCAAGAACTCTGTACACCTAAGCGACTCCAAGAAGAATGAATGTCCACGTTGAGATGGCACATTATGAGGACTTTAATTTTTCCTTAAACACAGTAATTTTTCTTTTATTCACATGATTTCTAAGTATATTTTTCATGCAGGACAGTTTTTCAACCCTGATGTACAGTGACTGTGTAAAATTTTTCTTTCAGTGGTAACATATAATCTTTAAAATATGATAAGCATCGTGTCTGTTTTGAAGGGGATATAACAATAAATCTACCAGATGGAAGATCTTGTTAAAGAGTAGAAAAGCTTTAGTAATATACTCAGTGTGGTGGTTTTATCCCTTTTTTTTTCCCTCTTTCTTTTCTTTCCTGGTCTATAATGAAATTGTTATAGCAGTGCAAAATAAAATCCTATGTATAAAAGTGTTTTTATTATGACCACATCATTTTATTTAAAAATCTATTTTTTTTAGTCCATCCACAGCTTTTACATGTATCTAAACATATTTTTAAAAGGGTCATAATTTGAATGCCCTTTTAAAAAAAATTTTGTTAAAATGTGATAAAACTCTTCACAGTATTAAAATTTTTTTGTTATTGATGATATAAGCAATATTTTCTATTTCTCAACCAGTGCAAAAGCATATTTAAACTATAAAAAACTCTATGAAGAAGTTCTAAATATGAAACTACTTTCAATTCACTCATGACTTCACGTTTTTTGTTGTTTTCTATTGATATTTTTTAGAGGGGAAGGAAGAGGGGGAGAGAGAAACACATCGATGAGAGACAAACAGCAGCATTAGTCAGCTGCCTTATGCACACCCTCTATTGGGAATCAGGCCTGCAACCTGGACATGTGCCCTGACTGGGAATTGAACCAGCGACCTCTTGGTGCATGGGACGACGCTCAAGCACTGAAGCCACACCAGCTGAGCATGAGTTTACCTTTTCTATAGGTCTTCCCTGAAGGTTCGGCAAAGCTCTGTTAAAGCTATAACATTACTTTTGTGGGATGTCACCTGTCTTAATTTTGTTTTTAGCTAGCTCCTGGAGTGAAAAGGGAGAGGAAATGGGGTTTCTTGAGTATTTTTACTGTGAACTATTTTTCCTGAAATTAGTCATACCAAAATCATTGATCATACCATTCACTCTCTTTAGTGATGAGTAGCAAAAGTTAAGGCAACTAGGACTTGTTCTGCTTTATACCAAGTTTAATGTGTTTCTTTTCCATGCTGTCTGGCCTAATTCTTTTATAAATCAAGTATAAGAATGAAATTAATGGTTTAAAAAAGTAAATAAAACCAACACATGAGCCTGTCTGATGTGGCTCAGTGGACTGAGCATCAGTCAGTCCCATGGACTGAGAGGTCCCAGTTCAATTCCCAGTCTGGACCCATGCGTGGGTTGCAGGCTCCATTGATCCCCAGTAGGGGGCGTGCAGGAGGCAGCTGAGCTTTTTATCTTTCTCACATCAATGTTTCTATCCCTCTCCCTCTTTCTAAAAAATCAATAAAAACATTTTTTTAAAAGCACATGTACTTTAATACCCTAAGAAAAGATGGAGCCCTCAAATACAGCTCCTAAAGTGTATTTAGAAGTGAATGGACTTCTCTAATTCATTACCACTTTCTCTATATATCTGATCTTATCTCAGTGAACAAAACAATGTTATTGTCTGCTTTCTATTCTTCATTTTATTATCCGTATCACAAATAATGTAATAGTGGCACCTGCAATTGAATCTTGAATACTGTAATTGATTAGTTTTTGTAGCATCATATGGACATGTTTTAAGAGCTAGAAAATCAGTCATTAAAAAAAAATAATAAATACAACTTTTAATAATGTTTCAACATGTAACATTTCAAAGTTGTAATCTTCATTAAGATAGTGTTACTGTTTGTCTTCTGAATTTAAAACAACTGAATGGAGAACAGATTTTTGAAAGAGTAGCATATAATTAGACAAATATCCAATAATACAGGGTGGAGCAAAAGTAGGTTTATATTTGTGAGTACAGCAAACAGGTTATTCTTGTATTATTATATTTTCCATACAACTGTAAACCTACTTTTGCTGCACCCTGTTTATGGGAACTCAACTGAATCTTCACATAGTTGTTATTTTAAATTTTATTTTACAATACCCTATTAACAAGAACATTGTCTTTTTATCTTCTAGTAATCTGTAGAGTAGGAATGTAAATGATACCAAAATGTGTCTAATTGCTCAAAAAAATTATGTCTGGCTTTGGAACATGAAATATTGGTTTTCTCATAGGTAGTGAATCCCCCTCCGAGCTAGTAATAAGATTGTCAGGATAGGGTTTGACTATGAGCTAAAAAATAATACAAGAAAAAAACCATAATGAAAAAAGATAACCCTGTTTCATAATAAGAATGGACTACATAAACCAACATATCTACCTGTGTTTTCTAGAGCTTACACGTGCTTTGGTGTTCAAATAAAAATAAGACCTAAATCATAGTAGAGCATGTCATATTACATTGGTACATACTAGGTAATGGTACAGACTTGACTGAAGTTATGATGGGAAACTTTAAAGTGCAAGTGTATATATTCAGTGTTCATTAGCTTTATAAAATCATGAGGCCAACTGTTAAAAGTTGAAGGACAAAGGACCAAAAACCTGATAGAGAAAAAGTGGCAAAAGACAATTCACCAAAGAAAAGATATAATGTCCCTAAAATGTATTTTTAAAATTCCAACATAATTGAGAAATGCAAATTAAACAGAGATACTGTTTCTCACCTATGAGAATAGAAGAAATTTAGTAAAAGTATGACAAGTTCTGTTGAAATTTATTAAAAGCATGACAACATATTCTGTTGGTGAAACACATTGCTGGTGGAAATGCAAATTAGTGCTGCCTTTCTGGATAAAAACTTGGCAATACCTAATAAAACCAAAATATATTTTCATTGTTGAATCACCAATCCCACTTGTAGGAAAACCCTGATGACACCCTCCAACAATACAAATGACAAGCACAAGGTTGTTCATTGCAACATTGGTTGTAATTGCAAAATAATTGGAAATAACCTAAATGTCTACACATAGGAGTGCTCTCCTATAAAATAAACTGGTACATCCATACGTTGGAGTCCTTCACAGCTGTAAAAACCTTAAGGAAGAGTTCTATGAATTGTCATTATTTCCAGGAAATACTGTTAAGTGAGAAAAGCAAAGTGCAAGAGGGTCTATAGTTTACCATCTTTCAAGTAATAAAGAAGCAATATAAGCCATGGCCTGTTTGGCTCAGCGGTTAGAGTGTTGGCCACAGACTGGAGAGTCCCAGGTTCGGTTCCCGCTAAGGGCACATACCTCGGTTGCAGTTTGTCCCCTGCCCTGGTTGGGGTCGTGTGGGTGGCAACCACTCAATGTGTCTTGCTCACCTCAATGTTTCTCCTCCCCCTCTCTCCCTCCTGCTCTATCTGACATAACTGCAAGAATATCCTCAGGTGAGGATTAAAAAGAAAAAAAGGCAATATAAGAAAATATGTGTATCTGCAGAAAAAACTAGAAACTAGAGAGTGGGTGGTTATGGAGTGAAAAGTGATTGGGAATGGAATGTTTGGGACAAGTGATACTTCTCAGTGTACATTTTTGTTTAGCTCTGACTCAGAACTATGATAATGTTTCCATACTTCAAAAATAAGTAAAATCAACCATGATGTGCAGGAAGGTAAAAATGAATTACGAATTAATGAATGAACCTACTTTATTACAAATGACATTACCACACTGACAGAGGGTAGAAAAGAAAACCAGCGACTTTGGAAAACGGGGTTTTGACTATATACTGTAAGGCTAAAGATAAAATGAAATATACACAAATAGTATTTTCTAGTTGGCAAAGGGTTACAGGTTAAGATGGAGCAAATAGATAAATTGTGGATAATGAAAGCAAAGGTTCTCATTGAGAAAGGACTTAGAAATAAAAGTAGGGAAAGGCATGAATAAACCCTGTGATGTTGGGAATTGGAGCTGTTAGGAACTCGTGGCTTTATATGTCCAGATGTGTAGGGAAATACAGACAGATGAGTGTGAGTATGCATACATGTATTTCCTAGTTTTGCCGACAGATGGGACCTAACAGCAGACACACCTAGTGCTCAGATACTGGTTTCTAAATACCATTCTGTTATAAAGAGAACTAGGGCTCCTTGGAGAGATGGTTGATTCCAGGGCTGGGGTAGGGAAATTAGAAAATGAGCCTGGAACATCTCATGCCAAAAAAGGAGAGGAGACTTATGTCAAAGGACACAGGAGCCAGTTTGTTGCTTCCGATGGCCAAATATGGGACAATTTGAAAAAACTGATGCTAATAATGGATTATAAACGATGGAATAAAATATCCATGATATAAATGCATGGTTGAGTAAATAAATGGGGAAAGCAGGGGCAGTTTTCTTCTTAACAGTAGAATACCAATTAGAAACAGGCACGATATATGCAGGAAATTATCAAACCACAAGAACTGACAAAGAGGAATCACTAATGAGTGTTAAAGGTAGTGGGCAAAACATGACAAGAAACAAGATATGTGCAGAGTCTCAGCGTACCTCCACAAAATACTATTACAAACGGAAAAGTGCTAACTTAGTGGTTAATTAACACTACCTTCATTAAGTGATCAATGAGATGTGAGGATGTCATGTACCAATGGATGGGATGTGCTGAGAAGGGCACAATTCTGTGGGACTCTTTTCAATCCTCACAGGAAGACATGTTTTTTTTTCTTTTTGTTTGTTAGTTTTATGGTTTTTATTTATTGTAGAAAAGCAAGCAAGAACTTATTGGTCACAGCAAAAGCACATGTAGGACAGTGAAACAAGGAAGGACATAGAAGAAGCAACAGGAGAGCTTACGTTGTGCTGCCTTGGCTACTAGGAAGTCGGAGAAAGGGGCCTTGGAGACACGTTCAGCGGTTTAGCCCAAGAGGAGCTGCTGCTGCCCCTTGCTCCCCTGGTTGCAAGTCTCATGGAGTTCCTTGGAATTAAGGAGATAAGTGCCTGTGGGGGAAGGGAAAGGGGCGATGACAGGGGCTTGCTCTCCAGAAGAAGAGTGGCTCATGTTTTTATTGGTTTTTAGATAGATGAAGGGAGAGAGAGAAACATCAATGTGAGAGAGAAACATTGATTGGTTGCCTCACTTAGGTGCCCTGACTGGAGATCAAACTCACAACCCAGGTATGTGCCCTTGACCCAGAATCAAACCCACAACCTTTTGGTGTATGGGACAACACTCCTGTGGGATTCTTGCCAAAATAAATAGCCTCGACTAATCATTAGGAAACCTCAGACAAACCCAAATTGAAGAACACTCTGCAAAGTAAGTGGCCAGTGATCTTCAAAAATATCAAGGACATAAAAGATGAAGAATGAGAAACTGCCCTGGCTGGGTAGCTTTATTTGGTTAGAGTGTCATCCCAATACACCAAGGTTGCAGGTTTGATCTCTGGTCAGAACACATGCAAGAATCAACCAATGAATGCATAAATAAGTGGAACGACAAATTGATGTTCCTCTCCCTCTCGCTCCCCTTCTTTAAAATCAATAAAAAAAATTTTTTTAAAGTATGAGGAACTGTCACACATTGGAGAAGACAAGGAGGCATGACAATTAAATGCAATGTGGGGTGCTGGGGGGATCCTGGAGGAGGGTTTTAATGAAGGAGGGGCTTCTCTGGGAGGAGCAGCAGGAGTTACAGGAGTATTTGCTTTATCATACATGCACAGGTGTTTTTTGTTTGTTTGTTTGTTTGGCTTTGGTTTTTTTATCCTCACCCGAGGACATTTTTTCATTTTTTGTTCAGATAGAGTGGGAGGGAGAGAGAGGAAGAGAGAGAGAAACATCGATGTGAAGGGACACATCGAGTGGTTGCCACCCACACGACCCAACCAGGGCCGGGGACAAACTGCAACCGAGGTACGTGCCCTTAGCGGGAACCGAACCCGGGTCTCTCTGGACCGCAGGCTGACACTCTAACTGCTGAGCCAAATCGGCCAGGGCTTTTGTTTGTTTTTAAAGTATGTTTTTATTGATTTTGTTTTTTAGAGAGAGACCAAGGGAGAGAGAGAGATGGAAACATCGATGTGAGAGAGAAACATCAATTGGCTGCCTCTTGCACGCCCCCTACCGGGGATCAGGCCCACAACCCAGGCATGTGCCCTGACCAGGAATTGACCTGGGATCTCTTAGTTTATGGGATGACGCTTAATCCACTGAACCACACTGGCCGGGCTGCACATGTGTTTCATGCACTTTCTTGTAAATACGATTTTGTCCCCATCAATCAAAAATGCTGCCTTATGAGTTGTCCTCAAAACTTAAATGTGTGAAGTTTACCTTATTCCCTTGTTGTGAGTTGAATTGTTCCCTCCCCAAATATATGCTGATGCCCTAACCGCCAGGACTTTAGAATTTGTCTTTATTTGGAGTTATGAGTGTGGTAGATGTGATTAGTTAGGATGATATCCTACTTGTGTCCTTCTAAGAAGGTGGCACGTGAAGACAGACACACAGGGGCCACGTGACGACAAGATCGGAGATTGAGACCAGGAACACCAGATTGCCCACCAACCGCCGGCAGGTAGGATGAGGCAGAGAAGGATCTCCTTACAGGTTTCAGAGGGAGTACAGGCCCTGTTGACATCTTGACTTTGAACTTCCAGCCTCCAGAACTGAAAAAGTAAGTTTCTGTTGCTTTAAGCCACGTAGTGTGTGGCACTTTGTTACAATCACCCTAGAAAATGAATACACCTCTTGTACTCTTTAAGGAAGACATTTTTTTATAGTTTGCACCTTCAGTGAAAGGCCATGTTGAAGCTGTGGGTTCAAGAGAGGGTAACAACTGCCTCACTGCTCAGCATATGAAGAACTAGCTCATCCTGAGAGAAGCAAAGTTACTCTAGGAATAGTATGCGTACATCTTCCTGCCTCAGAATAACTTAATTTATACATCAGGATGCTATTCAGAATATGAAATCTTTGTACATAGAGATCCCATGAGAAATCATAGACACTACACATAGGACTTTCTGGATATGATATTAAAGATATGGTTTTTAATTTTATGCCCAGAATTCAGTTTAAAAGTGAAGCATGTGTCAATGCATACAAAGTGTGATCCTATGATGATGACAATGAAAGTGAAGAGATGACAAATGCAAGGAACGGTGTCCTTCCTATTGTGGAAATAAGCAAGTTAAAACAATTCAAAAGTGGGGGCAGCCCTGGCCGGTTTGGCTCAGCGGTTAGAGCGTCGGCCTGCGGTCCAGAGAGACCCGGGTTCGATTCCTGCTAAGGGCACGTACCTCGGTTGCAGTTTGTCCCCGGCCCTGGTCGGTCGTGCGGGTGGCAGCCACTCGATGTGTTCCTTTCACGTCGATGTTTCTCTCTCTCTCTGTTCCTCTCTCTCCCTCCCACTCTACCTGAACAAAAAATGGAAAAATGTCCTCGGGTGAGGATAAAAAAAAAAAAAAAAAAGTGGGGGCAAGCTGACCAAAGAGGGTTGTGTTTTGAGTTTGAAATACTGAAATCATCTATGATCATTTGAATCTTGCTAATGAGGTACCGAGCATGAGGAGGAGAGTGAAGGCGACCAGCTGGAGGGTGAGGTAATCCCTAGGGAGAAGGCCATGGCAGTCTTCTAGTTGACGATTAGTTCTGCATTAAAATAGCCACATTCCAGTCCTCAGGAGCTGCTGCTTCACAGAAGGTACATGTGCAAGAACATGGTGAATGGCCACAAGCCTGCCCTCCACTGAGTCTTTCCACAACTGCCTGTGCCCGGGTTCGGAGCAGCCCAGGTACACGTCATCCATACTTCATTTCCCTCCAGCACATGGTGATTTATGTTAGAGCACTGATTTCAACATGCTCTTGGCAATTAGTATTACCGAAGCATTTATTAAGGACTGTAATCGTGGGTTAAGTGGATTAAGGACTGTAATCAAACGATCAGTGGTTCTGTCAGGGACTGTGGCCACAAAGTTATCTAGTCCTAGGACCTACCTATAGAAACTTAAGATCTCAAAAGATCATGTTGTTGATTCCATTTGGCCAGCCACTGGGCTGTCATAACAAAGCGTTATAAACTAAGGGGTTTAAATAACAGGATTTTATTGTCTCATCTTTGTGGTGGCCAGAAGTCCAAAATCGAGGCGTCAGCACCTTCTGAGGGCTGTGAGGCCCTCTCTCCCTTGGCTTGTAGATGGCTGTCTTGTCCCTGTGTCTGTTTACATCATGCTCCCTTTATGTGTATCTTTGTATCCAAATTTCCCCTATTTATAGGGACACAAGCCATACTGGATTAGGGCCCACACTAATGGCCTCATCTTCACTAGATTACCTCTGCAAAGACTCTATCTTCAGCCCTGGCCAGTTTGGCTCAGCGGTTAGAGCATCGGCCTGCGGTCCAGAGAGACTCGGGTTCAGTTCCCGCTAAGGGCATGTACCTCGCTTGCAGTTTGTCCCCGGCCCTGGTTGGGTCGTGTGGGTGGCAGCCACTCGATGTGTCTCTTTCACGTCGATGTTTCTCTCTTCTCTCTCTCCCTCCCATTCTATCTGAAGGAAAAATGGAAAAATGTCCTCAGGTGAGGATAAAAAAAAAAAGACTCTATCTTCAAATAAGGTCACAGTCTGCAGCATTGGGGTCTAGGATTTCAACATATGAATTTGGGAGGCTCAACAATTCAGCCCAAAACAAAGTGGTTATAAATTATGGATCTGAGAGCGTTTGAAAGGAAGGCACTCAGCTCTTTAATCAGCCCGGTGTGTCTTTATGAAGCCTGGGGTTTGAGGAATACCACCTATGACATGAACAAGCTAGGTGTAAAGAGACTTTAAAGAACGCTTCCTTACTGTTTCTGATTTTCTTCATCTGTGTTTACTAAATTTAGAGACAAGCTCAGCACATTAAAGAATCCCCTTCCTAATTTTAAATGTCTCACAATTTAATCAAAACCCTTTGGAATCCAGCCCTTTGCCACTTAAACCTTCATTTCTGCACGGGGCTGGCATGTGTGTGTGCGTCTCGATGGTGCCGCCTGGTCTGAGGGCCACATGTCATGCCATCAGGTAGCATCACCTGCACAGCAAATTTCTGAAAAAAAAAAAAAAAAAAAAAAAACCATGCACTGGCAATGAACTTCCTGATTCTTGCTTTCCCACTCCTTTCTCTACCTGAATCCTTTTTTCTTTATTTATTTTAAACCGAGGTCAAATTCAGCCCAGTTGGTGTGACTCAGTGGATTGAGCATCACCCCATGGACTGAGAGGTCCTAGTTTGATTCCCAGTCAGGACACATGCCCAGGTTGCAGGCTCAATCCCCAGTGGGGGACATGTAGGAGGCAGCTGATGATGTATCTCTCTCACATTGATGTTTCTATCTCCCTCTCCCTTCCTCTCTCTCTAAAAAAAAAAATCGATAAAAACATCTTTAAATAAATAAATAAACAGAGGTAAAATTCATGTAACATAAAATTAACCATGTTAACGTGAAAAATTCAGTAGCATCTAGTTCATTCACAATCTATGCAACCACCCCCTTTAGTTTCAAAACATTTCATTTCCCCCAAAGAAGACCCTATATCTATTCAGCAGGTAGCCCTCATTACTCCCTTTCCCCAGCCCGTGGTGACCACTAATCTGTGTTTTGCCTCTGTAGATCCACCCACAAATGGGATATCAACAATCAAATCTGAATCACAACAGGAGAGCCCAAATAACACACACAAGGCATATTCCTATAGGATCCAGCTCAGAATATCAAAGACATTGCACCACTGAGCCTCTCAGAACACTGTCTACATAAGGCCATCTGACAAAGATGGGGAGATATAATGGTTCTATAATATAAATGGAAACACAGAGACAGCTAAAATGGGGAGACAACACTGAAATAAAAGAAAAGGAGCAATCTCCAGAAAAAGAACAAAATGAAATGGAGGAAAGCAACCTATCAGACATAGAGTTCAAAATAATGGTTAAAAAGATGCTCAAGGAACTAAAACAGCATGAAAAAGGTATAGAAATCATGAACAAGAACCAGTCAGAAACAAAGAATAACATATATGACATCAAGAATATACTGATTGAGCCCTGGCCAGTTTGGTTCAGCGGTTAGAGCATCGGCCTACAGTCCTGAGAGACCCGGGTTCGGTTCCCGCTAAGGGCATGTACCTTGGTTGCAGTTTGTCCCCGGCCCTGGTTGGTTGTGCTGGTGGCAGCCACTCAATGTGTCCCTTCACGTCGATGTTTCTCTCTCTCTCTCTGTTCCTCTCTCTCCCTCCCACTCTACCTGAACAAAAAATGGAAAAATGTCCTCGGGTGAGGATAAAAAAAAAAAAAGAATATACTGATTGAATCAGTGATTTGGAAGATAAAATAGAAATAAATACCTAATTAGAGCAGCAAATAGAGGGGAAAAAAAGCAGAGGGATATCTTAAGGGAGCTTTGGGACAACATGAAGCCTAACAGAAACCATATCATAGGGGTACCAAAAGGAAAAGAATGTGAGCACAGAACAAAAACCTGTTTGAAGAAATAATGACAGAAAACTTCCATAACCTGGTGAAGGAAAAAGCCACACATGTTTAGGAGGCACAGAGAGTCCTGACCAAGATGAACCCAATGAGACCCACTTCAAGACACATCATAATTAAAATGACAAACATTAAAAACAAAGAACAAATATTAAAGGCAGCAAGAGAGTGACTGAAAGTTACCTACAAGAGAGCACCCATCAGACTGTCAATAGATTTCTCAACAGAAACATTTCAGGCCAGAAGGGAGTGGCAGGAAGTATTCAAAGTACTGGAAAGCAAGGGCCTGAATCCAAGACTATAGTATCCAGCAAGGCTATCATTCAAAATTGAAGGTGAAATAAAGAGCTTCCCAGACAAAAAAAAAAAAAAAAGGCTCAAGGAGTACAACACCAAACCAGCATTGCAAAAAATGTTAAAGGGACTACTTTAAGAAGAAGAAAACAAGAGAAAGAGGAACATAGGTATACAGAAAATTGAAATGGCAATAAATAAGTACCTATCAATAACAAACTTAAAAGTAAATGGATTAAATGTTCCAATCAAAAGGCATGGGGTGACTGAATGGATAAGAAAACATGACCCACATATATGCTATTTGCAAGAGACTCGTCTGAGAAAAAAGATCCACACAGACTGAAAGTGAAGGATTGAGGCCCTCGCCAGTTTGGCTCAGCAGTTGGAGCATCAGCCTGCAGACCAGAGAGTCCTGGGTTCAGTTTCCCCAAGCCCTAGCAGCTAGGGGCAAAAGAAAGAAAGAAAGAAAGAAAGAAAGAAAGAAAGAAAGAAAGAAAGAAAGAAAGAAAGAAAGAAAGAAAGAAAGAAAGAAAGAAAGAAAGAAAGAAAGAAAGAAAGAGAGAGAGAAAGAAAGAGAGAGAGAAAGAAAGAAAAAGAAAGAGAGGGAGGGAGGGAGGGAGGGAGGGAGGGAAAGAAAGAAAGAAAGAAAGAAAGAAAGAAAGAAAGAAAGAAAGAAAGAAAGAAAAAGAAAGAAAGAAAGAAAGAAAGAAAGAAAGAAAGAAAGAAAGAAAGAAAGAAAGAAAGAAAGAAAGAAGAAAGAGGAAGGAAGGAAGGAAGGAAGGAAGGAAGGAAGGAAGGAAGGAAGGAAGGAAGGAAGGAAGGAAGGAAAGGAAGGAAGGAAGGAAGGAAGGAAGGAAGGAAGGAAGGAAGGAAGGAAGGAAGGAAGGAAGGAGAGAGAGAGAGAGAAGGATTGGAAAAAATATTCCATGCAACTGGGGAAAAAAAAGACAAAATAGACTTTCAAAACAAAGGCCCTAAGAAGAGATAAAGAAGGTCACTACATAATACTAAAAGGATCAATCCAACAAGAAAATATAACCCTTGTAAACATATATACACCTGATATAGGAGCACGCAAATATATTTAAAAATAAAACTCTTGATGGACTTTAAGGGAGAGATTGACAGCAATATAATCATAGTAGGGGCTTTAACACCCCACTGACTTCACTGGATAGATCTTCCAAACAAAAAAATCAACAAGGAAACAGCAGCCTTAAATGACACAGAACAAATGGATCTAATTGATATTTACAGAACATTTCATCCCAAAGCATCAGAACATACATTCTTCTCAAGTGCACATGGAGCATTCTCAAAAATAGACCATATGTTAGGACACAAAACAAATCTATACAAATTCAGTGACTGATTTTATACCAAGCACCTTCTTGGATCACAATGGCATGAAACTAGAAATCAACTATAATAACAAAACTCAGAAACACTCAAATACATGGAGACTAAATAGCATGTTATTAAACAATGAACAGATTACCAGTGAGATCAAGGAAGAAATAAAATACTTCCTGGACACAAATGAAAATGAACATACAACAACACAAAACCTATGGGACATAGCAAAAGTAGTCCTGAGAGGAAAGTTCAAAGCAATACAGGTCTACCTCAAGAAAAAAGAAAAATCTCTAATGAACTATCTAACCCTACAACTAAAAGAATTAGAAAGAGAACAGCAAGAAAAGCCCAGAGGAAATAGAAGGAAGAAAATAATAAAGATCAGAGCAGAAGTAAATGGCATAGAGGCTAAATAAACAATACAACAGATCCATGAAACCAAGAGCAGGTTGTTTGAAAAGATAAACAAAATTGATGAACCCTTAGGCAGACTCATCAAAAAACAAAGAGACTAGACCCAAATAAATAAAATCAGAAATAAAAGACTCAATATAACAACTGACACTACAGAAATACAAAAAATTGTAAGAAAATACTATGAGCAACTATATGCCAACAAACTGGAAAACCTGGAGGAAATGGACAAATTCCTAGAAACATATGATCTTCCAAAATTCAATCAGGAAGAATAAAAAACCTGAATAGGCTGACAAGAACTAATCAAATTGAAGCAGTAATCAAGAAACAGCAAACTCAAGTACCGGTCAGGATGAATTTACAGGAGAGTTTTGCTAAACATTAAAAAGACAACTAACACCTATCCTCCTCAAACTATTCAAAAAAAATTCCAGAGGAAGGAACACTTCTAAGCTCTTTTTATGAAGCCAACATTATCTCAATTCCAAAACCAGATAAAGACACTACAAAGAAAGAAAATTACAGGCCGATATCCCGGATGAACATAGATGCTAAAATCTTCAACAAATATTAGCAAATTAGATTCAGCAATACATTAAAAAGAACATACACCATGACCAAGTAGGATCTATTTCCTGGATGCAAGGTGGGTACATTATTTGCAAATCAAAAAATATGATACAACACATAAACAAAATGAAGGATAAAAATCATATGATCATACCAATAGATACAGAAAAAATGTTTGACAAAATCCAGCACCCATTTATGATAAAATTTCTCTGCAAAGTGGGAATAGAGGGCTCATACTTCAACATAATAAAGGCCATATATAACAAACCTACAGCCAACATCATACTCAATGGGCAAAAATTAAAAGTGTTTCCCTTAAAAACAGGAACAAGACAGGGATGCCTACTTCACCATAGTACTAGAAGTCCTAGCCACAGCCATCAGACCAGAAGAAAAGATAAGAGACATCCAAATTCAAAGGGGAAGTAAAATTATCATTATTTGCAGATGACATGATACTGTATATAGAAAACCCTAAAGACTCTACCATGAAACGACTACATTTAATAAATGAATTTGGAAAAGTAGCAGGATACAAAATCAACATCCAGAAAGCAATGGCACATTGAGAAAAGAAATAGAGGAAAATATTTAAAAAGTGAAAGCAGCCCTGGCCGGTTTGGCCCAGCGGTTAGAGCGTCGGCCTGCGGTCCTGAGAGACCCGGGTTCAGTTCCCGCTAAAGGCATGTACCTCGGTTGCAGTTTGTCCCCGGCCCTGGTTGGGTTGTGTGGGTGGCAACTACTCGATGTGTCCCTTTCACGTCGATGTTACTCTCCCCCCCACACACTCTATCTGAACAAAATATCAAAAAATGTCCTCAGGTGAAGATAAAAAAAAAACAAAAACAAATAAAAAGTGAAAGCATACACCGTGTTCATGAATTAGAAGAAGTAACAACATTAAAATGTCCATACTACCCAAAGCAATCTATAGATTCCACATAACCACCATTAAAATACCAACAATAGCCTGGCCAATATGGCTCAGCTGTTGAGCATCAACCCATGCACTAAGAGGTCCCCAGTTCGATTCCTGGTCAGGGCATATGCCCAGGTTGTGGGCCGGGTCCCCAGTGGTGTGTATGCAGGAGGCAGCCAATCAATGTTCTCTCTCATCAATGTTTCTATATTTCTCTTCCTCTTTCCCTAAAATCAATAAAGAAAAATAAAAATTTTTAAATACCAACAATACCCTGACAAGTTTGGTTCAGCAGTTAGAGCATCAGCCCGCAGACCTAAGTGTCATGGGTTCTATTCCCAGTCAAGGGCATGTACCTGGATTTCAGGTTTGATCCCTGGCTCCGGTCAGGGTCGTATGGGATGCAACCAATCAGTGTGTCTCTTTCACATTGGTGTTTCTCTCTCTCTCTCTCTCCTCTTTCTCTCTCTCTTCCACTCTAAAAAACAGTACTAATGACATATTTCACAGATCTATATCAAATACTCCAAAAATGTATATAGAACCAAAAGAGACCCCGCATTGCTTCAGCAATGTTGAGAAAGAACAAAGTCGAAGGGATCACAATACCTAATATCAAACTATACTACAAAGCCTTGTAATCAAAACAGCCTGGCCTTGGCACAAGAACAGGCATATAGATCAATGGAACAGAACAGAGACCCCGGGAATCAACCCACATGATTATGGTGAATTAATATTTGACAAAGGAGGCAAGAACATACAATGGAGTAAAGACGGATCTTCAACAAAAGGTGTTGGGAAAACTGGACAGGTACATGCAAAAAATGAAACTAGACCACCAACTTATACCATACACAAGAATAAACTCAAAATGGATAAAAGACTTAATTGTAAGTTGTGAAAGCATAAAAATCCTAGAAGAAATCATAGGCAGTAAAATCTCAGACATCTCATGTAGCAGAATTTTTACCAATACCTTTTCTCTGGGACAAGAGAAGCAAAAGAAAGAATAAACAAATGGGACTACATTAAATTAAAACGTTTCTGCACAGCAAAAGGAACCACCATTAAAGTGAAAAAGGAACCCATTGTACAGGAAACATATCTGCCAATGATACATCTGAAAAGGGGTTATTTCCAAAATATATAAAGAATTCATAAGACTCAAAAAAGTAAGGCAAACATTCCAATTAAAATATGGGTAAAGGACCTGAATAGACACTTTTCCAAAAAGGACATACGATTGGCCAATAGACATATGAAAAAAATGCTCAACATTACTAATCATCAAAGAAATGCAAATTAAAACCACAATGAGGTATCACCTCACATCTGCCAGAATGGCTATCATCAATAAATCAGTGCTGATAAGGATGTGGAGAAAGGGGAATACTATTTCATTGCTGGTGGGAATGCAGGCTGGTGCAGCCACTATGGAAAACAGTATGGAGTTCCTCAAAAAATTAAAAATGGAACTGCCATTTGACCTAGCAATTCCACATCTGGCAATATATCCTAAAAACCCTGAAAATCCATCAGGAAGAATATATGCAGCTCTATGTTTATAGCAGCATTATTTACAATAGCTATGATCCGGAAACAGTCCAAGTGCCTATCAGTAGATGAATGGATAAAAAAGCTGTGGTACATTTACACAATGGAATGTTATGCAGGTGCGAAAAAGAAGGATCTCACCCTGGTGGTTTTGGCTTAGCAGTTAGAGCGTCGACCCATGGAACAGTCATGGGTTTGATCCCGGTCAGTTGCAGTTCATCCCCGACCCTGGTCAGGGGTGTGCAGGAGGCAACCAATCAATGTGTCTCTCTCACATCGATATTTCTCTCTCTCCCTCTCTCGCTCTCTCTCTCTCACCCTCCCACTCTATCTGAAGATAAATGTAAAAATATCCTCTGGTGAAGATTTTTTTTAAAAAGAGGAAGGGCCCTGGCCAGTTTGGCTCAGCGGTTAAAGCGTCGGCCTGCGGTCTGGAGAGACCCGGGTTCGGTTCCCGCTAAGGGCACGTACCTTGGTTGCAGTTTGTCCCCGGCCCTGGTTGGTCGTGCGGGTGGCAGCCACTCGATGTGTCCCTTCACGTCGATGTTTCTCTCTCTCTCTCTCCTTCCTCTCTCTCCCTCCCACTCTATCTGTACAAAAAATGAAAAAATATCCTCAGGTGAGGATAAAAAAAAAAAAAAAAGAGGAAGGATCTCTTACCCTTTGAGACAGCATGGAGGAGCCTGGAGATTATTATGCTAAGTGAAATAAGCCAGTCAGAGAAAGACAAATATCACATGATCTCACTTATTTGTGGAATCTAATCAACAAAATAAATTGACCAACAAAATAAATCCTGAGAGGCATAGAACAGACTGACATATCTCGGGGTGGGGGGGATGAGAAATGATAAACCAAAGAACTTCTATACTTACATGCATAGGCCATGGACACAGACAATAGTGTGGTTGTGGACTAGGAACTCACACAGGAACTATGTATGTCTATCTGTGTAACAAAGCTTTTAAGACAGTGACATTCATTACAGAAACCAAGTTTTAAAGAGTTCAGTTTGTTTTCAAAATCTAAAATTAGTCTGCCCAGCTGGTGTGGCGCCGTAGCTGAGCATGAACCCTGCACCAAGAGGTGGCTGGTTCGATTCCCAGTCAGGGCACATGCCCAGGTTGTGGGCCCAATCCCCAGTGGGGGCATACAGGAGGCAGCCAATCAATGTTCTCTCATCAATGTTTCTATCTCTCTCTCCTTTTTTTCTCATTCTCTCTATCAATAAAGAAAAAACAAATTAGTCTTATGTCCGAATTTTCAAATTCAGTGCATTTAAGAAGGAAATTTCCTCCCATTTTGTTTTCTGTTTGACCAAATCTAAGGCATTTCACAATACCTACTAATTTTTATTATTTCTCATCTATTTTTAAATTGTTTGTTTTTTCTTCTACAGATTTCTTAGCTCATTCATAATCCTAAGAAATAGCCTTTCTCTTCTTTTAGCTACAAAATGTAAAAAACAAACAGCAACTATTCATTCAGTATGCATTTGACTCAGTTCAGTATGAATGATCATTCAGCAGACACTGAATATTTGCTAAGTAAATAGAGTAAATCATATCAATGTGATACTTGATAATAAACTGTGATATTCTTTCATATTCAACATCCAAAACATTGAAAAATAATCACTATCAGAGTCCTTGCTTATGGCTTAATGATGAAGTTTTCCACATGGAGTCCTGCCCTTGTTGAAGTCCAGGCTTGTCCTTGTTGACATATAGCCTTGTTCTCAAGGCAAAGTGCAACTGATTGTCTTCATGGTCCAATCCTTCCAGGTTAGACATGGGAAAGGCGCATTTTCGTAGATGCCTCCATACCCACACTAGTGCTCTCAGCACATTTCCCTCCTAGCTGTTTGGGTACTTCCTTTAGACTCCCATAGCCCCTCTCTTCACCAGATCCCTGGGATGTTTTTTGCAGCACTAAGTGAAACAGCAAAAAATTGAAATCAACTGAAGCAAATCAATAAAGGAATTTTATTTTATTGATTTTTTAATGTTTTTATTGAATTTTTTAGAGAGAGAGAAACATTGATGTGAGAGACACCAATCGGCTGCCTCCTGCACGCCCCCTCCTAGGGATCAAGCCCGAAACCCAGGCATGTGCCCTGACTGGGAATCGAACTGGGACCTCTCAGTCCAAGGGACAACACTCAATGCACTGAGCCACACCAGCCAGGCTCAATAAGGGAATTTCAAAATAGACTTTTAATCTATTCTGCAACTTGTGGTCTGGAGTAACTTAACCTTTTTATACCTCACTTTATTTGATAAAATGGGGATAGAGTAAAACCTATTCCGTGGGGCTGATCTGATGATGAGATCAGCTAACACTTATGAAGTACTAGAAGAGTACTTTATGCATGGTAAGCACTATGTATGTGTTGATTAAATGGAAAGAGGAAAAATGTTATTGAATACTAAATAATGGTTTAAGAAAATAAAGATTCTATATATATGACATTTTATTAAGTAAAACAATTTAGATAATATATAAACCTATCCATATAAGATGTAAAAAAGTGTGATGCAGAATAATACATATATTATGATCATATATATATATACACAAATATATGCATACACACACACACACATTATACATATCACACACAGAAAATTGTATAAAGAAATACATTCCAGACATTTGACTATAAGAACTAAATTCTGGCTAGAAAACAAATTTTTACTTTTATTTTATTTATTTATTTGGGAGGGTGGGTGGGGGTCTAGTGCCAGGCACAGAGGGGAAGCCTTTTATGCCCTATTCTCTGGATAGCTTTTCCTTATTTTATTTTTTATATTTTTGGCAATTTTTTATTGATTTATTTTTGTTACAGATGTTTCTCCTTTTTCCCTAGAAACCATCCTCCTGATCGCCACACCCCCAGCATTGTTGTCTATGTCCATTAGTTATACATACATGCATATAAGTTCTTTGGTTTATCTCATCCATCCCCCACACCCTTTCCTCTGAGGTTTGTCAGTCTGAATCATACTCATTTCTATGTCTCTGTGTCTATTTTGTTCATTAGCTTATTTTTTTTGTTTTGTTTTGTTTATTTATGTTACAGATGTTTCTCCTTTTTTACCCCATTGACACCCTCCTCCCCATCCCCCCACCCCATCCCCAGCTTTGTTGTCTATGTCCATTGGTTATGCGTACATGCATATAAGTTCTGTGGTTTATCTCTTCCCTCCCCCCACCACCGCCTCTTCTGAGGGTTGTCAGTCTGTACCCAACGTCTCTGGGTCTACCCTATTCCTCAGACTGTTATGTTCATTATATTCCACAAATAAGTAAGATCATGTGGTATTTGTCTTTTTTTGCTTGGCTTGTTTTATTTAGGATATATTCCAGGTCCCTCCATGTCGTCTCAAAAAATAAGAGATCTTTCTTTCTTACAGCTGCATAGTACTCCATTGTGTATATGTACCACTGCTTTTTTATCCATTCGTCTACTGATGGACACTTGAGCTGTTTCCAGATCTTAGCTATTGTAAATAGTGCTGCTATGAACATGGGGGTACACATATTCTTTCTGATTGGTGTTTCAGGCTTCTTAGGGTATATTCCTAGAAGTGGGATCACTGGGTCAAATTGCAATTCAATTTTTAATTTTTTGAGGTAACACTATAGTGTTTCCCATAGTGGCTGCACAAGTCTGCATTCCCACCAGCAGTATATTAGAGTCCCCTTTTCTCCACACCCTCGCCAGCATTTGTTGTTTGATGATTTGTTGATGGCGGCCATTCTGACAGGTGTGAGGTGATACCTCATTGTTGTTTTAATTTGCATCTCTCTAACGATCAGTGATGTTGAGCATTTCTTCATATATCTCTTGGCCATTTGTATGTCCTATTTGGAGAAGTGTCTATTCAGTTCCTCTGCCCATTTTTTAATTGGGTTCTTTGTCTTTCTTTTGTTGAGTTGTATGAGTACTCTCTATATTTTGGAAATTAACCCCTTATCTGATGTATCATTGGCAATGATGTTCTCCCATACAGTGGGTTGCCTTTCCATTTTGATGATTGTTTCTTTTCCTGTGCAGAAGATTTTTAGTTTGATGTAGTCCCATGTGTTCATTTTCTGCTATGTTTCTGTTGCCTTAGGTGATGTATCAGTGAAAATTCTGCATATGATGTCTGAAATTGTGTTGCCTACACTTTCTTCTAGGATTTTTATGGATTTGTGAGTCACATTTAAGTCTTTTATCCATTTTGAGTTTATTCTTGTGTATGGTGTAAGTTGATGGTCTAGTTTCGTTTTTTTGCATGTAGCTGTCCAATTTTCCCAACACCATTTATTAAAGAGGCTGTCTTTACTCCACTGTATGCTCTTGTCACCTTTGTCAAATATTAATTGAGCATATTGCCTTGGGTCCATTTCTGGGTTCTCAGTTCTGTTCCACTGGTCTATATGTCTGTTCTTGTGCCAGTACAGGACTGTTTTGATTACACTAGCTTTGTAGTATAACCTGATATCTGGTATTGTGATCCCACCTACTTTGTCCTTGCTTTTCAAGATGGCTATGGCTATTCAGGGTCTTTTTTGGTTCCATATGAACTTTTGAAGGATTTGTTCTAGTTCTGTGAAATATGTTGTTGGTATTTTAATGGAGATTGCATTAAATCTATAGATTGCTTTGGGTAGTATGGACATTTTAATAATGTTAATTCTTCTGATCCATGAACAAGGTATATGCTTCCACTTTTTTATATCTTCCTCTATTTTTTTTTTTCAATGTCCTGTTGTTTTCTGTGAATAGGTCCTTTACTTTTTTGGTTAAGTTTATTGCCAGGTATCTTAATTTTTTTGCCAAATGTTAAATGGTATTGTTTTTTCAGTTTCTCTTTCTGTGAGTTTATTATTGGTGTATAAGAATGCCATCGAACCCTGACTGATTTGGCTCAGTGGTTAGAGCATCGGCTTGCAGTCCAGAGAGACCCGGGTTTGGTTCCCACTAAGGGTACATACCTCCGTTGCAGTTTGTCCCCAGCCCTGGTTGGGTCGTGTGGGTGGCAACCACTTGATGTGTCCCTTTCACATCGATGTTTCTCTCTCTCTCTCTCTCTTTTCCTCTCTCTCCCTCCCACTCTATCTGAACAAAAAACAAAAAATGTCCTCTGGTGAGGATATAAAAAAAAAAAAAGAACGCCATCGATTTCTTGATGTTAATTTTATATCCTGCTACCTTGCCAAATTCATTTATTAGATGTAGTAGATTTTTGAAGGAGTCTTTAGGGTTTTCTTTGTACAATATCATGTCATCTGCAAATAATGACAGTTTCACTTCCTCCTTTCCAATTTGGATCCCTTTTATTTTTTCTTCATGTCTACTTGTGGCTAAGACTTCCGGTACTATGTTAAATAAGAGTGGTGAAAGTGGGCATCCCTGTCTTCTTCCTGTTCTTAAGGGAAAGGTCTGTAGTTTCTGCACATTGAGTATGATGTTGGCTGTAGGTTTTTCATATATGGCCTTTATTATGTCAAGATGTGATCCCTCCATTCCCACACTGCTGAACATTTTTATCAGAAATGGGTGTTGAATTTTGTCGAATGCTTTTTCAGCATCTATTTATAAGGTTATATGGTTTTTATCTTTCCTTTTGTTTATGTGGTGCATCACATTTATTGATTTGTGAATGTTGTATCAGCCTTGCATCCCTGGAATGAATCCCACTTGGTCATGATAAATAATTTTTTTAATGTTTTGCTGGATCTGATTTACTAATATTTTGTTAAGGATTTTGGCATCTATGTTTATCAGGGATATTGGCCTGTTGTTTTCTTTATTTGTAGTGTCTTTGTCTGGTTTTGGAAGTAGAATTATGCTGGCCTCTTAAAACACGTTTGGAAGTCTTCCTTCTTCTTAAATTTTTTTGGAATGGTTTAAGGAAAATGGATGTTAGTTCTTTGTTGAATGTTCAGTAAAACTCTCCTGTGAAGCCATTCAGGCCCAAACTTTTGTTTGCTAGGAGATTCTTGATTACATCTTCAATTTCCTTCATTGTTATTGGTCTGTTCAAGTTTTCCATCTCTTCCCTTTTCAGTTTTTAGAGACTGTATTTCTCAAAATTTGTCCATTTCACTTAGATTGTCCCATTTGTTGCCATATAATTGTTCATAGTATTTGTTAATGATCCTTTGTATCTCTGAGGTGTCAATTGCTACTTCTCTTTCATATCTGATTTTGTTTATTTGGGCCCTCTCTCTTTGTTTCTTGGTGAGTCTAGCTAAGGGTCCATCAGTCTTGTTTATCTTTTCAAAGAAGCAGCTCTTTATTTCATTGATCTTTTGAATTTTTTTTTTTAGTCTCTATGTCATTTATTTCTGCTCTGATCTTTGCTATTTCTTTTTTTCTACTTGCTCTGGGGTTTTCTTTTTGTTTGCTTTCTAGTTCTTTAAGTTGTGAGGTTAGATAGTCAATTAGAAAATTTTCTTCTTTCTTGAGGTAGGCCTGAAGTGCTATGAACTTCCCTCTCAGAACTGCTTTTGCTACATCCCATAGATTTTGTATTGTTTTGTGTTCATTTTCATTGGTTTCCATGAAGGTTTTAGTTTCTTCCTTGATATCCTTGGTGACCCATTTATTGTTTAAAAACATGCTATTTAGCCTCTATATGTTTAAATGTCTTTGCATATTTTTGTTGTAATTAATTTCTAGGTTCATGCCATTGTGATCTGAAAAGATGCTAGATATGATTTCAATCTTCTCAAACTTGTAGAGACTTAGTTTGTGTCCTAACACGTGGCCTATCTTTGAGAAGATCCCATGTGCACTTGAGAAAAATGTGAATTCCGCCATTTTGGAGTGTAATTCTTTGTAGGTATCTATTAAGTCCATTTGATCTACTGCATCATTTAGATTCTCTGTTTTCTTGTTAACTTTTTGTCTAGAGGATCTATCCAGTGATGTGAGTGGCATTCTGAAGTCCCGTGCTATGATTGTATTGCTGTCAATTTCTCCTTTGAAATGCTCCAGAAGTTTTTTAATATATTTTGGTGCTCCTATAATGGTGCATATATGTTTACCAAGACTATATCTTCCTGTTGGATAGATCTTTTCAATATTATGTAGTGGCCTTATTTGTGTCTAGTTATGGACTTCATTTTGAAGTCTATTTTATCGGATATGAGTATTGCTACCCCAGCTTTTTTTCCTTTCTGTTTGCTTGGAAGATTTTTTTCCATTTCTTCACTTTCAACCTATGTAAGTCTTTTGTTATGATATAGATCATTTGTAAACAACATATATATGAGTCATGCTTTCTTATCCAATTAGCTACTCTGTATCTTTTGATCAGAGCATTCAATCTATTTACATTTAAGGTTATTATTGATAAGTACTATTTATTGCCATTTTGTTTATTGTGGTTGTAGTTTTCATCCTATTTCTTCTACTAACTACAGCAGTCCTTTAACAGTGCTGGTTTCTATAGATCCACTAGACAAAAAATTAACAAGAAAACTCTAAATGATGCACTAGATCAAAGGGATTTAATAGATATCTACAGAAAACTACACCCCAAAACTGCAGAATTCACATTCTTCTCAAGTGCACATGGGGTATTCTCAAAGACAGACCACATGTTAGTACACAAACTAATATATTCCCTTAGCCTTTTCCTTTTTTTGTCTGGGAAGCTCTTTATTTGACCTTCTATTTTGAATGATAGCCTTGCTGGATAGAGTACTCTTGGATTGAGATCCTTGTTTTTCATTACCTTGATTACTTCATGCCATTTTCTTCTGGCCTGTAGTGTTTCTGTTGAGAAGTCAGGTGATAGCCTTAAGGGGATTTCTTTGTAGGTAACCTGTTGCTTATCTCTTGCCTTTTGAATTCTCTCTTTATCTTTAATTTTTGGCATATTAATTACTATGTGCCTTGGTGTGGGCCTGTTTGGTTTCTTCTTTCTTGGGGCTCTCTGTGCTTCTTGAATTTGAATGTCTTTTTTCTGCACCAAGTTAGGTAAGTTTTCTGTCACTATTTCTTCAAATATATTCTCTAACCCTTGTTTATTTTTTCATCTTCTGGAACCCTTATGATGCAGATGTTGTTATGTTTCATGTTATCCCACAGTTCTCTTAAACTGTCTTCCTGGTTTTTTTTTGTTTGTTTTTTTTTTTGTTTTTGTTTGTTTTTTTTTTTTTTTTTTTTTTTTGGTTTTCTGATTAGGTAATTTTTTGTACCCTGTCTTCTAATTCACTGATCCAATCCTCAGTTGCCTCTACTCTGCTAGTTATTCCTTTCAATGTGTTCTTTATTTCTGCTGTGTCCTTCTTTATTTCCAATTGGTTGGTTTTCAATGTTTCTATATCTTTACTCATGCTGTTGAGCTTCAACATTATCATCACTCTAAACTCTACCTCTGATAACTTGCTTAACTGCATTTCATTTATCTCTTCTTCGGTAGAGTTCTTGTTCTTTCATTTGGGATTTGTTTCTTTGTTTCACCATTTTGGCTGTCTCAGTGGGTTTTGGAGCCTGCCCAATTTTCCCAATGGGTGTTGGTGTTCTGCTGATTGTGGCTCCCTCTACTGCAGTGGTTCTTAACCTTCCTAATGCCGTGACCCTTTAATATAGTTCCTCATGTTGTGGTGACCCCCAACCATAAAATTATTTTTGTTGCTACTTCATAACTGTAATTTTGCTACTGTTATGAATCGTTATGTAAATATCTGATATGCAGGATATATTTTTATTGTTATAAATTGAACACAATTAAAACATAGTGATTAATCACAAAAATAATATGTAATTATATATTGTGAAATATTTATTTCTAATTACAAATAAATAAAATTTTGTCTTGAAGTATGGTGTAGCATGGGTAACAGTCTTAATATAACAACAGTAAACTACATTGGTACATTTTGTGACAGTATATGTAAAAAGCCAACATCAGTGTGAAGGTTGAGATTGCTTCTTTCTCACCAGATCAGAAATTCTTGGGACAGTCTTTGCAAGAGCACAGCGAAGATCATCTTCCAGAACAAGTCTACTTCTGTATTTAGACTTGATAACCAACAAGCTGGGAAACCCTGTTTCACAGAGATATGTTGTTGGAAACGAAAGAAGGTGCAACACAGTCTCAGACATAACAGGATATGACTGCAAAGACTTGATCCAGAATTTTCTAACTGGCATTGTAGAGAAATCAGTTCTTGCTGCATTGCTGTTAATAAGTTTAATGAACTCCTCTTGTGCTGTCTCAGGAACATCTTCAACTTTGACTGTGAATGGGCTTCTGGCAAGGGCAAATGTGGTGTCAGGTAGATTTGAAAAGTACAATGAAATTTTGTCTGCAAGCATGTGCCAGTGTTCTTTCACAAACACTAACATTGTAATCTTATTGTCTGGTTCAATGTCATCTTCCTCAAAGGAAGCAGGTAAATTTTATTTTAATCCAATTTTTGTGTGTGTGTGTGTGCCAAAGCTGAAGTTTCATTTGGAATAATTGGATCTTTTCAGACAAATCGAGGCATGTTGCCTTTGGTCCTTGCAGTGATAAATTTAACTCATTCAAGGTAGCAAAGATGTCAACCAAGTAAGCTATTTTCTGCAGTTCACTTTTATCACTAAAAAGTACTTAGAACTGTGGTCTTGCTTTCTGATTAAAAAATGTTTTGAGTTCATCACGAAGTTCAAAAACACGTTCTAAAATTTCTCCTGTTGACAACCATCTCACTTCAGTGTGAAATAGTAGAGCATTGTATGGTGCATCCAACTTGTTGCACAGTTGCCAAAACAGTCAACTGTTTAAAGTGCTCGCCTTTACAAAATTGATACAACTTATGACACTTTTCATCACTTCTTGTAACTCTTGTGGCAGTGTCTTCATTGCTAATATTTGCCGATGAATCATACAGTGAGTTCTGGAGCAGATTGAATTTCCTGGATTACCTGATCAAGAATATCAGCAGACATGTCATCTATTCTTCTGCAGACAGTGTCATTAGATAAGGAAATTGCACTCAATTTCATAACAAATTAGTCTCTGATCATAACTCGAACAATGTCTTTGGTCACTGGCAACAGTAAATCCTCAGCAATGTCATGAGGTTTCATAGCTCTGTCAATTCTGAGTGCCACCAAATATGAAGCTTCAATGGCTGCTATGTTTTGTTTGTGGTATTTGCCACCAGTGTCAAGTCTGGCTTGCTTTTTTTTTTTTTTTTTTTTTTTTTTTTAATTTTATTTCTGTTACAGATGTTTCTCCATTTTTTACCCCATTGGCACTCTCCTTCCCACCCCCTCACCCCATCCCTGGCTTTGTTGTCCATGTCCATTGGTTATGCATACATGCATATAAGTTCTGTGCTTCATCTCTTCCCACCCCCACCACCCCCTCTTCTGAGGGTTGTCAGTTTGTACCCTACGTGCATGTTTCTGGGTCTACCATATTCCTCAGACTGTTATGTTCATTATATTCTGTATATAAGTGAGATCATGTGGTATTTGTCTTTTTCTGCTTGGCTTGTTTCACTTAGGATAATACTTTCCAGGTCCCTCCATGCCATCTCAAAAGATAAGAGATCTTTCTTTCTTACAGCTGCATAGTACTCCATTGTGTATATGTACCACTGCTTTTTTATCCATTCGTCTACTGATGGACACTTGAGCTGTTTCCAGATCTTAGCTATTGTAAATAGTGCTGCTATGAACATGGGGGTACATATATTCTTTCTGATTGGTGTTTCAGGCTTCCTAGGGTATATTCCTAGAAGTGAGATCACTGGGTCAAATTGCAATTCAATTTTTAATTTTTTGAGGTAACACTATAGTGTTTTCCATCAGTCTGCATCAGTCTGCATTCCCACCAGCAGTGTACTAGAGTCCCCTTTTCTTCACACCCTCGCCAGCATTTGTTGTTTGATGATTTGTTGATGGCGGCCATTCTGACAGGTGTGAGGTGATACCTCATTGTTGTTTTAATTTGCATCTCTCTGATGATTAGTGATGTTGAGCATTTCTTCATATATCTCTTGGCCATTTGTATGTCCTATTTGGAGAAGTGTCTATTCAGTTCCTCTGCCCATTTTTTAATTGGGTTCTTTGTCTTTCTTTTGTTGAGTTGTATGAGTACTCTCTATATTTTGGAAATTAACCCCTTATCTGATGTATCATTGGCAATGATGTTCTCCCATACAGTGGGTTGCTTTTCCATTTTGATGACTGTTTCTTTTGCTGTGTAGAAGCTTTTTAGTTTGATGTAGTCCCATGTGTTCATTTTCTGCTTTGTTTCTGTTGCCTTAGGTGATTTATCAGTGAAAATTCTGCTCCGTATGATGTCCGAAATTTTGATGCCTAACTTTCTTCTAGAATTTTTATGGATTCACGGGTCACATTTAAGTCTTTTATCCATTTTGAGTTTATTCTTGTGTTTGGTGTAAGTTGATGGTCTAGTTTCATTTTTTTGCATGTAGCTGTCCAATTTTCCCAACACCGTTTATTAAAGAGGTTGTCTTTACTCCACTGTATGCTCTTGCCACCTTTGTCAAATATTAATTGAGCATATTGCCTTGGGTCCATTTCTGGGTTCTCAGTTCTGTTCCACTGGTCTATATGCCTGTTCTTGTGCCAGTACCAGGCTGTTTTGATTACAGTAGCTTTTTAGTATAAACTGATATTTGGTATTGTGATTCCACCTACTTTGTCCTTCTTTTTCAAAATTGCTGTGGCTATTTGGGGACTCTTTTGGTTTCATATGAACTTTTGAAGTATTTGTTCTAGTTCTGTGAAATATGTCATTGGTATTTTGATGGGGATTACATTGAATCTATAGATTGCTTTGGGTGGTATGGACATTTTAATGATGTTAATTCTTCCAATCCATGAACAAGGTATGTGCTTCCACTTTTTTATATCTTCCTCTATTTCTTTTTTCAGTGTCCTGTAGTTTTCTGAAAATAGGTCTTTTACTTCTTTGGTTAAGTTTATTCCTAGGTATCTTAATTTTTTTTGCCACAATGGGTCATGGTGAATACTTTTTTTGATGTATTGCTGGAAGGGCTGGCTTTCTTGAGTCCCTCAGCTTTGCTTCTAAAATAGTTGGTATCCTTGCCGCCAAAGCTCAGATGCTTGCTATCAAAATGGCATTTTAATTTGTTCAGCTTCATAAATTTAGCTAATAGAACTTCACAACAAATAACACATTGTGGTTTCTCAATTTCTGCTGTAATTATTGAGGTAAAACCATACAGTAAAAAATCCTCACTGTATTTTCTTTTCTTAACATTCTTCTCTACACAATACATTTTCATGGGATAGTTTGCTAATGAAAATAATATATAACAATAGCTTTAATAATACAAAAGAGGATACATAGCGTAATTTAGTCAATACAGTTCATTAAAGTTTCCTATGATTTACCATTCTCTGTGTGTGTGTGTTTGTTTTTTTACATACCTGTTACTATCACAAGGGAGCAGTATTCACATCAACCACAGCTGAATATAAAAAGACCAATTGGCATCCAGATTTAGTTCCCATGATAGAGATTTTTTTTTTTTGCAGTAGTTGATGATTTTACAGTACATGATTTTACATTTACCCAGAAATCAGTAATTATAATTCATGAAGTGTCATTTTACCTTCCATACTGCTGCTTTCAACACAGTAGCTACTTTTAACAGAGTAGCTTCTTTCCACACAGTAGCTGCTGTCTACACATGTGTGACTGATTTGCTTCAGTACAGTATGGCGCCAACCCTGTCAGATACACCTGTATTTGTATGGGGTGTATTTGAGGGGGTTGGTGCAATGATGTCATCATGCTGGGCGTATATGTATGTGGGTATATCTGCATGTGAGTGGATCCACCTGGAGATGGATAGAGGAGTGGTGTCTCAGTTCCTAAGACCATCGGAAATATGTGTTTTCCAATGGTCTTAGGTGACTCCTGTGAAAGGGTCGTTCAACCCCCAAAGGGGTCGTGACCCACAGGTGGAGAACTACTGCTCTACTGTGTTTGGATGAGTATGGGAGGACCCATTTTAAACACCACTGTCAAGTCTTACTTTCCTAGGTAGATTTGCAAGCCCAGGAAAGGTTCGGTTATTCTCTAGCTATTTGCCCAGAGGCTATTAGTCTCAGTTACTTGATGAGCCTTTGGTTGTAGCCCTCAACTGAATGAAAAAATCCCTCAGGTGTTCAAGGTAAGAGGATTTCTAGTGGGTGGGGCAGATGCTTGTTGGCTGTTAATGAGCCTCAATTTGCATTTCTCTGGCCTGGCCGGTGGTGCTCAATTCCTGAGGGAGGGGCTGTTGCTTTTCTTCAGGGCTCTGGGAAGGGGCTCTTTGAGTAATATGGCTACTGTCCTGTAAGGAAGTGATTCAGCAAAAAACTCCCAGTGCCCTCCCAGCTCTCCAAGCTCCTGAGTCTCCACACAGTTCCAGTCCAGTCTACCCTCCCTCTGCTAGAGCCCAAGGTGAGTGGCTGTAGCTAATTTAGTGCTCTGATCCTGCCCTCTGTGCTGTGGAGCCAGCTTGGGATGTTAACCCCAAGGGAGCTGCTCACAGCTAACACAGCTGCTGTCTGTGGGCTCCCAGCCCACCCTCTCATGCTTCTGCAGACCTACTTGGCTCAATTTAGTGTCCTTTTTCTGTCCCTGATTATATGGGTACTCTCCAGCTGCTTTTCTGTTGCTTTTCTCCAACGATTTGTCTTTATTTTAATTGTAGTTCTAGTTTGGTCCTGGGAGATGATCTGTGTAGCTTTCTTTCACTCTGCCACCATTTTTTAATCTCGAGGATTTTTACTTTTAATTTTATACACTTCTATAGTGTTTACAATTTTAATAATAATATTACATTAATATATTACTTGTATGAATAAAATATTTTAAAAGAGAAAACCATTTATCTCAGTCCATTGAGATCTTTCTTCCAGGCGCATCCTCTTTGGGGCTCAAATAAACTTTTATAAAAATTCTCAAAAAAGGAAAAAGAAGCAAAAGACATGAACAGACAATTCACAAAAAAGGAAAAAAATGATTTTCAAGTATATTTTAAAATGTCAGAGATCAGTGTAAGCTGAAACAAATTGGCAAATTGGCAAAAAATGAGAATGGTTAATGACATCCAGGATTAAGGATTTACATGCTCATAAAATGCAATGAGATTTAAAGAGGGGAATCTTTATATAAGAATGTGTGTGTATAAAATGATCCAATGATCCCAATTCTATACTTTTATTGTATCCTACAGAAATATTAGCATATATACATAAGGATGAGTGTGTAGAATGTTTACTTAAACACAATTTTTAGTGAAAAAAGCCCTTCAATTTCTATGCTAGGGGAACGTGCAGATTATGAAATACTATACAGCCATTCAGCCATTTAAATAGGAAAAGTTAGGGTTTTTTTTTTTTTTCTTATGCAGTAAACTGAAAAGTCTATTATACATTTTTTTTTAAGTATGCTGTAGAACAATATCTATGGTAGGATCCCAGTTTTTTAGAAATAATTAAAAAAAAGAAAAACCTACTTCAGTGTAAAAATGCCTGCAAAGCCTATAAAAATGATGTCCACCGTTTACGCATGAACTGAGTGGTGACCAGGGCTGGGTGGAGGCAGGAGAAGTGACCGGGTTTACGTTCCACAGGTCTGCATTTCTTGTCCTGGTTCCTGTGATTATCTATGACTTCTGAATTTTAAAAGTTGTGTTTTTTCCCTAAAAAATGCACTTTTTTTTTTTTAATCCTCACCCGAGGATATTTTTCCATTTTTTGTACAGATAGAGTGGGAGGGAGAGAGAGGAAGGAGAGAGAGAGAGAAACATCGATGTGAAGGGACACATCGAGTGGCTGCCACCGGCACGACCAACCAGGGCCCGGGACAAACTGCAACCGAAGTACGTGCCCTTAGCGGGAACCGAACCCGGGTCTCTCCGGACCGCAGGCTGACGCTCTAACCGCTGAGCCAAACTGGCCCGGGCAAAAAATGCACATTTTAATGAATAAATCTGTGTGCAACTATATTTTCATAAGTGACAGCATTACAAAACAAACGTGAGGGCATGCAGTATATGGCAATCTCAGTTTTGCTGTGAACCAAAAATTGCTCTTAAAAATAAAGTCTGTTTTGGAGCCCTGGCTAGATAGCTCGGCTGTTGTATCATCCCAATATACCAAGGTTGCGCTTCAGTCCCTGGTCAGGGCACATATAAGAATCAACCAATAAATGCATAAATAAGTGGAACAACAAATCAATCTCTCTCTCTCTCTCTTTCTCTCTTTCGGTACAAGGATACAAAATAAATGTTAAAAATAATTGGTCTATTTCTTTAAATTTTTTTATTTTAATTTTTTAATCCTCACCTGAGGATATTTTTTTCCCCATCAATTTTTAGAGAGAGTAAAAGGGAGGAGGGAGGAAAAAGAGAGAGAGAGAGAGAGAAACATCAATGTAAGAGAGCCACATCAATTGCTGGAGATTGAACCTGCAACCCAGGTAAGTACTCCTGACGAATCAGACCCGAGACCCTTTAGTCACTGAGCTACACCAGCCAGGGCTAAAGTCTATTTTTCTTAAAAAGCCAAATGCCCCAAAATTTGTGTTGGACATTAAAGATTTTTAGTTGTGTTGCAATGTCAACCAGATTCCTAAACTGACAAACTCGTATCAAGAAAGAAATAGCACACAATGTAATATTTAAGGCAAAATGTTATGCTGCATTTTTCTACATTCACATTGTCACATAAAAGGAAAATTTTCTTAAAGGGTAAAGATTAGCATACTCTTACCATAGGCTCCAGCAGTCACACTTCTCAGTTTTTAGTCCCCAAAAGTGAAAACTCGTGTCCCCATGAAAACCTGCACATGAATGTTTATAGTAGCTTTAGTCATAATTGCCAAAACTTAGAAACCACCAAGATGTCCTTTGATAGATGGAAACACAAGCTGGTACATCCAGACAATGGCACAGTATTCAGCGCTATAAAGGGCCCTGGCTGGTTTCGCTCAGCTGTTAGAGTGCTGGCCCATGGACCAAAGTGTTTTGGGTTTGATTCCCAGTCAAGAGCACATATCTGGGTTGCAGGTTCGATCCCTGGCCCTGGTTGGGGTCGTGCAGGAGGCAACCCAGGTACATGTCCCTGACTGGGAATCAAACCCACTACTCCTCAGTGCAACACTCTAATCACCGGGCCACACCAGCCAGGATGGCAAAATAACAAATTTTTATTTTTTTATTTTTTTCTTTATTGATTTTTAGAGAGAGAGAAAGGGAGAGAGAGATAGAAACATCAATGAGAGAGAGCATCAACTGCCTGGCTGCTGCATGCCCCCCTCCCTCCCCCGGGGATCGGGCCCACAACCTGGGCATGTGCCCTGACCAGGAATCGAACCGGCAACCTCTTGGTGCATGGGTCAGTGCTCAACCACTGAGCTGCAAAAATAACAAATTTTTTATTGCAATCTTATATTAATTTCCTGGAGTTATTGAATTTGATTTTTTTTTCTTTTTTTTACTAATAGCAAGACCCCAAATCCCAAAGCACTGAGTCTTGTAAATACTTGCACTCAACTATTTATGAATGAATGAACCATCTCTAGTTTGAAATGCTTGAGCTTAGCATGTGAACTTTACAAATTTAAAAGAAGTCTCTGTCATGACATCATTAAGGTCCCTTGTCACCCGTCACTGTACTCTTAACAACAAACTCCTCTAGGTCTAGGTTCTCCCACTCCCCCGACTGTGTGAAGGCCAGACAGGGTGTGGGCAGGGCTGGGGGGATGGGGACTTCCAAGGGCTCCTGATGGTCTTGAAGGTGGGTTTCAAGTGAGGCTGTGTCTGCATCAGAAGCACGTGGGGCTTGTTACAAATACAGATTCCAGGGCCACGGAATCGAAATGGAAGTGGGGGGTAGCCTGAAGTCTGGTGAGAAAGACACCCTGCGAGATCTTCCTGCTGCCTCTCCTTCTTCCCCGACCCAGACTTCCTCCAGAGGCCATGTCTTCCTCATCTCCGAATCCCGGGGTCTAGCAGAATGTGACCTTATTTGGAAGTTACATCGTTGCAGGTGAGGTCCTACGGGAGTTGGGGGAGAGGCGCTTAATCCAGTATGACTGGTTTCCCCACAGGAAGAAGTCGAGCAGTGAGGAGGCAGACACCCAGGGAGAGAGCCGCGTGCCAGCCAGAGGAGCGAGCCTGGAGTGTGGCGACTGCGGGCGCAGGACTGCCGGGGCCCGGAGGCCAGGAGCAGGGGGAAGGGTTCTCCCGAGTCTCAGAGGGGTGTGGCCCTGCCTGCCCTGGACTCTGGGCTTCTAGCCTCCAGAACGAGAGAATGAATTTCTGTTGTCGCCCAGTCTGTAGTTCTGCGTTACAGCAGCCCTAAGAAATGACTATTTTAAGTGTAATACTTGCCCACTGAGTGAGAATCTCACCCGCTACTGTTTTTTGTTTTGTTTTTTACCTTGAAGGTAATCATATAGATTGAACTATATGTATTGATTGAGTTCTGTGAAGTAAGGATTCCCTTTTTATCCCCCATCCCAAGTCTTTCTGCTCCCTGGAGACACATGCTAAATGACACACACAGTACAAAGGGGGTCCCACTTCGCGGCTGTGGGGCTCTGGGCTCATCCTCACTCGAGTGTGCTCTAGGCCGGGCTCCTCACCCCATGGTGTACCCACAGTCCCTGCGGACCTGGTGAAGTGCACACTCGGATTCCGAAAGCTCAGGGGACAGCCCAGCTTCTGCGACTCCAGCCTGGTCTTTGGTTCTAAGCGGCTTCGGGGCCTCAGTCACGTTGGAGCAGCAAGGCCTTTACTTCCCAGCCCATCTAGGTCCTGCGGTGCCTTTGAGAAGACCGCGGGGGCTGACCTGGGGAAAGGATGCGACAGGTTTAAGTGGGGGTGTGAGTCAGGGAGGGAGTCCTGCCAGCTCGGGATGCCCACTCCAACAACGATGTGGGCAGCACACAGCATTGTTCGTCAGGGTTGTTTTTATTGCCACGGGCTTATCTTTTGTACTCCAGGTTACTAATGGAAAAATGGTTAAAATGTCTTGCACGAAATCATAAAGACTGTGTTATCAGCTCCACAGTTACCTGCTTGTCAGTGCCTCTGATTTCTCTCTGAGATTTTAAATTCTTTATAAGTCCAGATGCCCTGAACACTTAAAGATGCTTTAGTGGTTCTGGTCAAGACGGCAGTGTAGGTAAATTCCCTACTCAAATCCTCCCACTACCGCATCAAAATGACAACTAAACTACAGAACAGCCATCATTCAGAACCACCTGGTATCTAGCTGAACAGAAGTCCTACAACTAAGTATCTAAAGCCATGCCAAGACTGGTAGGAGGGGCTGATCCCACACCCACATGTGGTGGATAAAAATCAGGAGGGCTACCTTGGATGTGAAAGGCCCCCTGAGGAGTGAGGGGTCCCAGCCCCATACCAGCACCCCACCCCACCCCAGCTCAGAGTTCCAGTGCCAGGAAGAGAGGCCCCTATAACTTCTGGCTGTAAAAACCAGTGGGGATTGAGGCTGAAAGAGCTGAAGGCTGCTGGAATCCCAGGCAGTTCCTCTTAAAGGGGCAGCACACAAACTTACTCGGACTCACTCCCTCTGAGCTCCAGCACTGGAGCAGCAGCTCAAAAGGCCCCAGGAACATATAGGGAGGAACTGAATTGTCTGGTATCAGGGCAAGATCTGGAGGGGCAGCTTTCTCCCAGACAGAAGTGTTGGTAGGGGTCACTGTTCTTTTCTGAGACCCCCCACCTGGACACATACACACACAGAGCCAGAAGGCAGGCACCATATCTGAGTCTCCACCAACCTGGCTCACACTGTTTGCTCAGCCCTGGTGATTCCTACAACCCTGGCCCACCCAAGCTGTTTCCAGTGGTGGTTTTTCATATGCATGACCTGTCTTGGCTCATGTTTCAGACTTTTCTACAATCCCTCAAACAAGCACCATTTGGCCTCAGTGTGCCCGGTACCGCTCACTTAGTGTCCCCAGGCCTGGCATTAGCAGCAGAGGACCTTGGCTCACAGCTTGGCCTCTCCTGGGCACCTCCATGGCCAGCACAAAAGGAAGCCATCAGCAGCTCATGTGGGGTGGCCACAGGCATGGCACAACTGGCGGCTGAGCTTGGCCTGTACTTCCCAGGTGACACCAGAATCAGCACACCCAGTGGACAGCTTCAGACCATACTGAAGCCCCAGCCAACCTCCACAAGGGACACACTCAAGTGGCAGACTCAGCAGGCACCAGAACCCTACCGAAGTAAGTCCTGCTCCATGGTGTCAGCCCCTGCACAGCTAATTCCTCACAGTGGTTGCAGCCAGTCCTTGCAGCCATTCAGCTTAAGGGTAATCGCTTCCATTGAGGTACCAACAGCAATCAAGGCTCAACTACAACAGGAGAGTATACACAGCCCACACAGAGGTGCACCTGGAGTGCTGAGCTCTGGTGACTGGGGAGGCTGTGTCACTGGACCCTATGGGCAACTACTACATAAGGCCACTCTACAAGCCCAGAAGATGCAGCAGCCCTACCTAATACATTGAAACAAATGCAGAGAGGCAGCCAAAATCAGAAGAAATATGTCTGAAAAGAAAAAACAGAACAAAACTCCAGAAAAAAGAACTAAACAAAATAAAGACAAGCAATCTACTAGATGCAGAGTTCAAAACACTGATTATAAGTATGCTCAGAGTACTTAGAACTTCAACAAAGAGATAGAAAACATAGAAAAGAAACAGTCAAAAATGAATAATATACTAACTGAAATGAAGAATACATTATGAAAATCAACAGTGGAGTAGGTGAAGCAGAGGATCAAATCAGAGATTTGGAAGATGAGGAAGCAAAAAAATACCCAATCATAACAGAGAAAAGAAAAAAGAATCCAAAAAATTGAGGATAGTATAAGGAGCCTCTGGGACAACTTCAAGTGTACCAACATTCACATTCACATTATGCTGAAAGGAGAGAGAACAAAGAATTGAAAACCTATGTGATGGGGTGGTGAACACACAATATGCAGATACTATATTATAGAATTGTACCCTAGAAACCTATACAATTTTATTAACCAATGTCACCCCAATAAATTCAATGGAAAAAATGAAAAAGAAAACCTATAGTATGTGAAAAAATAATAATGGAAAACTTCTCTAACCTAGCGAAGAAAACAGACATACAAGTCAAGAAGCACAGGGAGTCCCAAACGAGACGAAACCAAAGAGGCCCACACCAAGACACATGATAATTAAAATGTCAAAGGTTAAATACAAGAGAGAATCTTAAAAGCAGCAAGAGAAAAGCAATTAGTTACCTACAAGGGAGTTCCCATAAGACTGTCAGCTGATTTCTCAACAAACTTCTCAGGCCAGAAAGAGTGGCAAGAAATATTCAAAGTGGTGAAAAGCAAGGACCTATAACCAAGATTACTCTATCCTGCAAAGCTAACATTTAGAATAGAAGGACAGATAAAAAGTTTCCCAGACCAAAAAAAAAAAAGTTAAGGAGTTCATTACTACCAAACCAGTGCTACAAAAAATGTTAAAGGGTCTTCTTTAAGATGGGAAGGGGTTGGAGGTATGGGTGAAATGATGAAGAAAATAAGAAGTACAAATTGATAGTTACAGAATTATAGTCATGGGGACGTGAAGTACAGCATAGAATATATAGTCAATAACATTGTAATAACTATGTATGGTGTCAGATGAGTACTAGATTTGTCAGGGAAATCATTTAGCAAGTATACAATGTCTAATCACTGGGTTGTACACCTGAAACTAATATAATATTGTATGTCAACTGTAATCAAAAAATAAAAAAATATTTAAAGAAAAAAAGATATTTTAATCATAATAACGGTAAAAATAATATTAATATTTAAATTAAGTTATAATTTAAAAGGAAGGCTAAAAGTATTCACTTGTCAAACATTTAATTATTAAAGCAAAGAAACCGATAGTCGGGACACTAACCACTGTTTTAGGAGTGATGGGAGAGCTGGATAAAATATAAGCTAGCATTGCTTTTTCATGTTAATATTTGACAATGTGAAAAGTGGATTTCATCAGATTAAGAACAGCCTTACAGACACTATATCAGAAGCATTTACCTTGAATAAGCTTTGTCCTTCTGAGGATACAGCATTGAAGTCAGCCAAAGTCCCACTTACCACTACTGGGAGGTGGCCACACTGTCCTGGGCTGGCCTCTGTACAGGTAATTCTCACCCTCTGCACAAGTCACTGGCTGCATTTCTTCAGTGGGTTTTTTACTGTACAGAAAAACTTTTTATTTCTACCACATGATTTGACACTAAAAATTATTTAAAAGAACTTAACAAAACCAAAGCCATGACGGAAAACCAGTGTGTTGTGTGTGTATCATTTTTATGCTTGGGACCAGTTTTATTATTTTTGGAACTATTACAAGACTTCTGTTAAACATGTTGAATGTTAAGAGGAAACAGACTCTTGGCAAATGTGGAAAACCAATTACAGAAAACGTCTCTGCTAGAGCTCGAGAAACACCAGGGAGGCACAGAGAAGCCTGTCCTCCCCCTTCTCCAACTGCTGAAAACAGACAGACGAGTTGCCTGGAAGAAAAATACGACTGTTACATTGTTGTCTTTATTTTTATATTTACAAGCAAAAGACCATAAAATGATACTTCTCAGTTAAATCTACTTATAGTGGAGTAGAGAACAACACAGAACTACTTTTCCTAAGGAAAATCTGACGTAAGGAAAGTAATGATTTTAAAATAAATAACCAAATAGTTATTTGCTACACACATACAGCTTCACCACCATAAAAGAAATCAAATTACCTTAAATTTTAACCATTTGAATCAGAAATACTAATTTACTCAACTTTTGAGAGCATATCTGCTGGTAAAAGCATGCACGGTAAAAGCATGCTATCGTGTAAACGTTTTTGTTTTTTTTTATAATAATGCCTATCTGGTTAGGTTGTTTTGAGGATTAAATTAGCTTATTTATTTATAATATGTATTTATTGATTTTAGAGTGAGAGAGAAGGAGTGGGCAAGAGAGAGAAAAACATCGATGTGAGATCAATTGGTTTGTCTTCAGTTGCCTTCTGTACGTACCCGACTGGGGATGGAACCTGCAACCTGGGTATGTGCCCTGACCAGGAATCAAACCGGCGACTTTTCAGTGCACAGGACAATGCTCAACGAACTGAGCCACTCCAGCTGGGCTATCATGTAACTATTAATTAAAGAATATAGTTTTATCAATGTAAATACTGAGAAGATTGAAATAAGTGAAACTTCAATGTTGAATTGATTACATTTTGAAAAACTAGAAAGCTGACCTAGAAAAAGAATCAGTAGAGGGAACAAAACATTTTCAAATTATTTAGCTGTTATGTCATGATGTTCTTCCATGTGTTGGGCACCTAAGCGCCAAGATTCTGTCTGACTCTGTTCAGGGCCACACGGCTACGCGTTCTCAATCACTCACTAAATTCACTTACTTCTTTCTATGGATATAATCATTAATCTATTGATTTTGTTGTTAATCCTCACCCGAGGATACTTTTCCCATTGATTTTTAGAGAGAATGGAAGGGAGGGAGGCAGAGAGAAGGAGGAGGGGTAGTGAGAAAGAGAGAGAGAGAGAAATATTGATGTGGGAGAGACACGTTGATTGGTTGCCTCCCACACTTGACCCAACCGGGGCCAGGGGATTGAACCTGCAACCCAGGTATGTGCACTTTACTGGGAATTGAACCGGTGACCCTTCGGCAAGTGGGTTGACGCTCTAATGACTGAGCCACACTGGTCAGGGCTCATTAATCCATTTTTTTATCAGATCTTTTTGACAGTTCCATATTTAAGTATTTTTGCATTAGCCCTTTCATGGGTAAACACGAGTATGACATGATCTTTGATTTCAAGAAACTTCCGTTTCAAATACAATGTGGTAAATAAAGTTATAGACTCAGCCCCTGTGGGAGGAGCCCAAGGAAGTCCTCATAGAATATTCCTGACAGAAAGAAGAGCATTCTTGAGGGGCAAAGTGTAGGCAGCAGAGGAACTTGCCGTGTGAGAGAAAGAGGATGCAGAGGGAGAGGCCACAGCTTACACTGAAGGTGTGGGTAGGGCCAGATCACGATGGAGTCTGAGGCAGGCACGATCAGAAGAGAAAAGGAAGGGGACATTCATTGGGCTTTCTGAAAAGACTTTTAAGAGGTGTGGGCAGCCTGGCCAGTGTGGCTCTGTTGAGCGAGATGGCTGGTTTGTTTCCTGGTCAAAGCACGTGCCCATCGCCGTCTCCAACCCCAGTAGGGGGCAAGCAGCCTATAGATGTTTCTTTCTCATAGATGCTTCTATCTCTCTCCCTCTCCCTTCCTCTCTCTCTAAAAATCAATAAGGAAAAAAAAATAAAAAGAAAAGAAAGAACACAAAGTGTGGGCAAAGGAAAGGAATCAACAAGGTCAGGCCTCATAACTGTGGAAAGCCATCAGCACTCAGGCTGAGGTGGAGAGAAGGTGGCATCACCAGGACCTGGTTGTGTGCTGGAGCCCAGCAAGAGAGGGTGGCTACTGGTTGCGTGCTAAGAAGTCTTAGTACAAAGATAACTAAAATGAAAACAGAAAGAAAAAATAAAACAATAAATGAGCGGGTACCTGTTATGAGACTGAAAATATTTCTACACATTTGTAAGATGCTTTAATATTTGGATTTGAGAAAGATTAGGTGGTAAGAGGTTAAAGGCAACCATTAGCTATTAAGAAGCCAAGTGGTTCTCTGTAGTTGGGCCTGCCTCTCTGGACCCTTGTGTGTTGAGACTTATTGAGTGTCACCCACTGATGGCCGTGGGACTCAGTGGGTCCGGCTTGCCAGAGGCTGTCCTATCCTGTCCACGAAGCTGTGTGGCTTCCCTGCCAGTGTTCCAGGGGAGACGGTGAACCGCGTGCTGACCAAGAGCAAAGCGATAAGCGCTAGCTGCCCACGCGGGTGGGAACGGGAGGGCTGCCGAGTACAATCCTTCTTTCCTTCTGGGCCTCCAGGACACCAAATCCTAAGGCTGATCCTTAATCACAAAAGTTAAACAGACTTGGCCAACTCAATTTTCAGTGATAATGAGCATCAGAAAGCACGTGGATGAATGAATCACATATGATCCCCTTCAGAATAATTTTATTTCTATTTCTTAACTCTCCTGATATAGGCATCGTGAACAAGCAATGATGGGCCCTGATTTGAAACTGACTCTTTTCCCCATCTTTGTCAGAGCTACAGATGAACATGATCATGGCCACTAACTGTGGAACCAATGCCGAAAGAGACCAAGATAAATGGGAGGGGCAGCAGCCCTTTACCTTGGATTGTCATTAAGGATGTGCCACTTCTCAGACAACGGTACAGAGTGAAGAAGAAAGGCAAATATATCTATATTCTTAAAGGTACAGCCTTTGTCTCAAAATCCCTGTCTTGCATTCATGGCTCCTCATCCCTCTCCACCTTCTGAAGGACTGGGCAACTTGTAAGTATTCAACCAATAACTGAGTGACTGAGTGTACCAGCACCTCTTCTGGGCCTGACGCCTATTAGATGCAGTAAACATGGCCAATAGTTATTATTGGGGTCCTATGAAGCAATACATCTGAAAGAAGAAAAAGGAAAAGAGAAAGAGAAAAGACAAAAGCAGAGGATGAGAAGACTTAGCCCTGTGCTTCTGTCCATGTACATGTCTGTTTAAGGGAGAACAGAAGAGGCCAGCCAGTGTGGCTAAGTGGTTGAGCATTGACCCATGCACCAAGAGGTCGCCAGTTCAATTCCTGGTTGGGCATATGCCCAGGTTGTGGGCCCAGTCCCCATTGGGGGCCATGTAGGAGGCGGCCAATCAATGTTTCTCTCATCGGTATTTCTATCTCTCTCTCCCTCTCTCTTCCTCTCTCTCTAAAATCAATAATAAAGAAAAAATATTTTTTTTAAAAAGAGAGAAGCAGAAGTGTTGCTTTAAAAAAAAACTGATAGGGATGCTTGACTTTCTGTAGCAAAATAAATACAGATGTATTTATCTGAATCCACATGGTCACCTGAAATATAAATGAACGAAAGGGCTAATGCAAAAATATTCAAATGCATAACTGTCAAAAAAATCTGATAAAAATGGGTTAATAATCAAATACATACCATAGAAATAAGTAAGTCTGTTTAGTGAGTGATTGAGAACACAGCCACGTGGCTTTGAACAGAGTCAAACATGATTTTAAGCCCCATTCCCGGCTCTGTACCCACCAGCTGTCTGACCTTGGGCAAGCTACCTAACCTCTAGAGCTTCAGTTCCCATGCTTCTAAAATGGGGATAATAATTATACTTTCTCCCTAGGATTTTTGTGAGGATCAAAAAAGATATTGAGAATGGTGTTCATCATATACCAAGTGTTCCATAAATATTATCCCTCTATATAGATTAACCTATAGTTATATAACAAATACCAAAGCAAAAGTCCTCAGGAAAAGACTTGCTGGAAGTCTAACTTATTTGGCAAGACATTTCAAACGTTATAGACTATATCATATTACCTGCTGCTTGTGTTTATTACAAACATCTTAATTTCAGCTTAATCTTTAAATTTTAATCATTTATTCAATCACGTTTAAGTAAAATCAGCTTAATTGTAAAAATCAACAATTTAAACACTAAAATTTTAAATAATCATAATTAAATTTTCTTCACTCACAGCTACCTATGTTTCACTTCTGGGGAGAGCTAATCTTTATGTTGATGATTTGTTTTTTTCTATCTATTATTATCATGGGTAGGGTGGGGGCCTGGGAACAACTGTCATCTAAGGAAGCTGCAACAATATTTAGAAATTTTCCTTGTATCTCATTTTATAATACAAACACACACACACACACAAATCAAATTAGTATTATTGTGAGGAAAGTCTGTATAGTAAATATACTTAACATCTAATCTGGTTTAGTGGAAATCTCTCTAATAAGAAATGAGGTCATGTCTCCTACAATGAATCATGTCCATTAAACTTATCTTCTTCTCTGGATGCTTTCCTTCTTTCATTTGTTTGTCATTTCCAAGTCTCTAATTCCTGTTGATTGTTCAGTTAAATAAAATCACTGATTTTTTTTTATGTCGAAGAGGCCATGTAATTGAAGCTACAAAATATTAGATAATATCAATGCAAACTTGCTCTTAATTCTACAATAATTTTCCCATTCAGTTTTTTTTAATTTGTTTTTCTTTTATTGATTTTAGAGAGAGAGGAAGGGAGAGGGAGAGAGAGATAGAAACATCAATGAGAGTGAGCATCAATTGGCTGCCTGCTGCATGCCCCCCACTGAGGATTTGGCCCACAACCTGGGTCTGTGCCTTGATCAGGATTCAAACTGATGACCTCTTGGTGCATGGGTCGATGCTCAACCATTGGGCCACACTGGCTGGGCTCCATTCAGTTTTTTAAAAAAGCAAATACCAACTTAATTTTATTCAAAACTCTTCACACATTTTCTATTTGTGTATCTTTTAGTTCATGTGTGTCTTCTCTCTTTTGTCATTTTTCTGCTCCTTTGATACCAGGAACAAAATAGGATAGATAGTTATTCTTTATTATAATATTTCATTGCCTGGAAAACTTCTTTAAGATGAAAAAAACCCTGCTCTTCATGTTGACTAATAACTGATTGATCTCCATACGTTTCTTTACTGCTATCATTTTCCTTTACTCCAAAATTACACACTAAAAAATTACAACTCTGCTTAAATAACTACCACATATTTTCAAAGACAACTTGAGGAGAACTATCATGTCCTCAAGGGTTCTTTAAAAGGTCTCATCTATCCTAGCTGGTGTGGCTCAGTGGTTGAGTGTTGACCCACGCACCAAGAGGCTGCGGGTTCAATTCCCAGTAAGGGCACACACACACACACCTGTTGGGAGCTTGATCCCCATTAGGGGGGAGTGGCAGCTGATCTGTGTTTCCCATTCATGGATGTTTCTATTTCTCTCTCCCTCTCCCTTTCTCTCTCTCTAAAAATCAATTAAAAAAAAAAAACATATTTAAAAGGGTTTACAATAAATAAATACATAAAATAAAAGGTCTCATCTAGCCCTGGCCAGTGTGGGTCAGTGGTTAGAACATTGGCCAGGTCAGGTTTGATTCTGGGTCAAGGGCAGTAGCTAGGTTGCAGGCCCTGTTGGGTAGGCAACTGATCCGCTCCACCCTCCCACCCCCAACCTTCCTCTCTCCTTTCCAAGCTCTTTAAAAATCAATGAAAAAAATATCCTTGAGTGAGGATTAACAACAACGAAAAGATCTCATCTATTCCAAGATCTTGAGATATGATCCAATACATGGGTTATATCAGGATTTTAAGTCTAGAATGAGAATCAGTTATTTTAACAAAGAAAGCAAACTTGGAAAGCTACTAGTCCAGCCTCATCTTTTTACACATGTGGAAACTAAAGGGTCTGAGCCGGAAGATCACATCCACGATGATACTAATCCTTCCAGAAACTAAGACCCAAATAGGTTATACTATTTATCCAGAACAAGGTTATTTACTATATACATACATATTGCTTAAAGTTCTTAAAGGATATTCAGATTAATCATCACAGATCCCAATTGAAGAAATATTGACAACAAAATTAAGCCACTTTATAACAGTTGGCCCTTTTCAACTACCTTAATATTTTTAATCTTAAAAGAAATAACTCTTTATGACAAACACAATGATTTTATTTCCTCGTTGATGGTTTTGTGGTTTGAAACACTTTTATGCCATTCTTAAAATCCACAATTTCGTAAAAGTTACGTGTTTCCACTACGGTGTTCCCACTAGCGAGGGGACTCCTGGGCGAATGGGTACCGGGCCGTCCAGGGCCCTTGCTCTGCACCCATTTTGATCTGTGGAAGGGCGGCGGGCAAGGGCAGAGGCGGCCGCGACCAGACAATGTCCTGCATTCACGGTGGCCTCGGCCAATCACAGGCCGGCGCCTCCCGGCCCCGCACGGCGCCACCGGCCACAGCTCGGCCGGAGGAAAACCTGGCCTCAGGGCAGCCATCTGCAGCCCTCCCCCAGGCCAGGCACGCCGCGCTCCAACTGCGCCCCACCTGGAGGAGGGGGTTCCCGGGGGCGGGCGCCGGGGCGTCCCCCTGGGGCCGGGGTCGCACACAAGGGCAGGACGCACCGCCCCCTCTGGCTAGAACAAGGCACTGTCCCTTTAAGACGAGCCTCCTACCGGGGCCCAGAAGCGCGTCGGCGGCCCCGCCGCGGAGGGCAGAGACATCCGGGCTACCGGGCTGGCGACGACGACGGCCCCTCGGGTAGCTCCCAGTCCCCGCGGGACGCCCGGTGGCCGCAGCTGGGGAGTGCCATGGGGCAAGAGGGGGCTTTCGACGCCACGCAAGCCTCCAATCCCTGCGCCCCGCCGCAGCCCGCCCCCACCTCGAGAAAGCCGGGGCCCGGACACCGGGACCCGCACGCGGGTCACGGACGCTCCGTCCTCGGAGCTGCGCCGCGCGCGCCCGAGCTCGTCCCCGTCCCGCCCCACCTCCTGCGCGTGCACAGGGGCGGGGCGCCGAGGAGGCAGCCAATCAGCGCCGGCCGGCCCGGGACCGCCCCCGAAGTCCTCGCAGGGGGCGGTGCGGGAGGGAAAACTTCGTGGGGGGCGCGGCGCCGGAGGCGGGCGGGGAGAAGTGGGAGTGCCCCGGGGACTGGGAGCTGTGCGCCGAGCGGGCCGGCACCGACTCGAGGCTCCGCGAAGTGAAAGGGGCGGGAGAGGCCGGGAGGGGCGCGGACCGCGCGTGAGAACCGGAGCGGGCGCGTCGGCGGGAGAAGGGAGGAGGCGCCGGGAGCAGGTGGTGCCGCCGGAGGAGGGCGGGGAGGGGAGCGGGAGGGGAGACGCGGGGGTGCAGAGTGGGCTAGTCCTCGAGATTGGAAAACCGGGGATGGACTTGCCGAGTTAACAAGCTTAAAGCCAGAATCTGTCAAGATTTGTTTATACAGCGCAGAGAACTTGAAAAACTTGTGTACTTACTGGTAGAGACATATTCTAAAATATTCCTCTGTACGAGAGTTTTTGTTTGTTTTTTTAAGGAAAGTGGTTATTTATTTTTAATTTCTGGTGCTATTTATTGAAATGGAAAGTTGATCACGTAAAGTTTTTCATGGGGGTTAGGAAAAAGGAACTCAAGACATTGAAAAAGAAAGTCCACTTCTGTGACCTACTCTTCCAAATACTGGAGAAGAATATGTCAGCAATCGGACACACTGAGTTATGTGCAGAGTGGAGTAGGGGGTGTACCGGCTGGCCGACTGGAGGTCAAGATTCACCACCAGGTGATCATGAACAGCTCCTACCCCAAGGTCTCAGTTTTCCCACCTGCAAAATTAGAGCAATGAACTCCCCTACCTATCTCGCAGCATGTTATGTGATGATTTGGTGTAGAGTTGAAGAAGCCTTGTCTCGCCCTACGGGTGGAGGTCCCCTGGGGAGCTGTCCAGGCCACCTTCTCTCTGCATCCCTGGATCGGCTCGTCCACTCGCAGAGCTCATCCTGCTTGCAGACCACCCTGTCCTGAGGTCCCGGCATAGTTAACTTGGGTGCCACAGAAAGCTCATAATCGATGTGTGTACTAAACGGAGCTCCACACCTTCCCTTCAAACTTTTGTTTCCCATCCTAGCAACTGCATCACTACAACTTGGTCACCAGACCCCTTACTTCATCCTTCAGTCATTAAACCCAGGAACCGTTTTTACTTCCTTAACACTTGTCCGGTTGTCGCTCCTGCAGCGCTCTGACTACTGCAGTGCAGGCCACCGGCGTCTTCCACCTGGATTACCGCAATTACCTGCTCCGTAGTCTCTTGGCGTTGGGGGCTTTGCTCCTCCCCCATATCGATCTTTCAACCAGATTGTTTTAAAGTAAATCCGATCGAGTTATTCCCATTTAAATCTTTTAGAGGATCTCTGTTGCCCTCAGGATAAAACCCTATCTCCTTAAATTTGCTTTATAAGGCCCTCCTAATCTTGTTTTCGTTTACATCTCGTCTCCAGCTGGATCTTTACCACCCGCCACTCCTCCCACCCCTCCCCGAGTCCCAATTGACCTGAAATGCTTTCGTTTCTCTAAACATGTCCAATCTTCTCCAGCTTCTGCAACATCCCCGTCTCCTCCTTTCTTCAGAGGTGGCTGTCTTCTCTTCCCTCGTCTATTTACCCTAAGTGAGGATTAGGGGCGCCATTGCATCCCTCCCTCTGCAGTGCACCCACAGCCTGACACTGCGGTCGCCTGTCATCCTGCATGAGTGTTACATCCCACGCCTTCGCAGCAGGGGCTGCATCCTGTTCGCCATTGTTCCCAGTCCCCGGAATGATCTTGGCAATACTGGTCGTAGCCCGGTAACCCTTTTAGAATATACAGTGCTGGGCACAGGAAAGCAAAAATAAGGAGTAGCCCTAGGTATCTACAAATAGATTCACTTTATATTGCTGTGCTTTTCAGTGTTGAATTCCTCCTCCCCTAGTTACAAGTTTCTCTCTAAGAAGAACGTATTTAAAAAAAAAAAAGATATAATTAATTTTACTTAAACCAATGATGTTTTTGGTCACAATTGCTATGAATGTCTTTTAGCAAAAATAATTTGTGTGTAGATTGCAAGGTGAAATTCTGAAACAGTGCTTGGCTGTTCAATGCAGTTGGGCAGAAATGTCCATTTTAAACTCAGACTCTGAAATTTCAAAACTGAGCTGAAACTAATGCTCCAATAGTGGTTAAGGAAAGGAGTGGAAGGAAAGACTATTAAGCTCAGCAATCTGGTTCCTTGTTTATTATTAACTTTTAGTATAGCAATGATCAATGTAAAGAAATTGCTCTGACACTGACTTTTTAAAAAATCCTGATACTCATGATTTTTCTTTTGTTTACATGAGATGTCAGTGTAACAAACTGAAATTCTCATTTTTCTTTGTGTCCACTTACAGCTAGCAATACTAACATGTGTACATTTAGATCTGTGCTATTTCTAAACACCGCCCTGCTACACACTTTCCAATAACGTTAAACACGAATTCTTTGTTGAGAGATGTAATATTTAGAAGGTAAGATAAGGGAATAAATCTTAGCTACTACAAACTGATTCCCTTCAGCCTTACTCTAAAGGAGATCTTTGTTGGTTTTCTCATACTGTACAACTATTCTGTTGACTTTGTTGCATTTTGGTGGAAGAGAGTAGAGTTTAGTAAGAAATAAAGTTTTAAGAGAAGGGAGGGAAAGTGTGTTTCTTTGGTAAAATAAGCAAAAAATAAATGGGATTATATATGGGTAAAAACAAGTAATGTAAAGTATTTAAAGCAGAAAATATGCATTACAATTATTTACTGTTTCTACAGAAAAGTATTCTTGCAATATGTATCATATCTGTCTACACCAACTGATTATTATAAACAAATTATAAGAAAATAAATGCTGGAAAATCATTTTGAGTTTAGAAAACATTTTAGACACTGTGATTTGGCAAAAGTCCTATAAGTACACTTACATTTTAGCAAACTGTTTTTTAGTTTTTAAGTCTTTTTAAAAATCATGCCCCGGCTGGGTGGCTTAGTTGGTTAGAACATCGTATGCATGAAGGTTGCAGGTTCAATCCCCATTCAGGGCACATACAAGAATCAACCAATGAATGCATAAATAAGTAGAACAACAAATCAATGTCTGTCTGTTTCTCTCTCTCAACTAAATTTTTAAAAAAATTATTTCCAAACTTTATGGAGTGGTGAAGAATTTTTTTAAATGTTTGTAGTGAAATATTTTTTAAAACAGCTAATTTTAAGAGTATATCCACAATGAAATACATTTCAGTCATATTTCAGCGTATCAAACCTGAATAGGTGACCACTTGAAAGAAACACATTTAAGATGAAATCTAAGATTGCCATTTGCTACACTCATTGGTTTTAGCAGCGATTTCAAGTCAATGGGGCATTGAAAATAAACTGCCAGTCCAGTAGAGATATGCAGATAGTAATGACTAGCACAGGGGTAGTGGAAAGAGGATGGGATTTGTAATGAAAAGACTTAGGTCAAAGTCAGCTAGTTTAATACCTCTGTAAGTTATGTCTGAGACTTAGTTTCCCTATTTATAAACTGGGCAATGATTTGCCATCTTGACAACTGCACAGTGCCCATGTGAGGATCAAATTAGATAATGGATACCACCAATCCTATAATAGTGAACAAATAGTTACTGGGATTGTTCTAAACATTCTGCTTTGGACATGAAGACATATGGTTTTCATAGAAATTACACATATATATGAAGGGATTAAATTACTTTTTCATAAATGGATTTCCTAAAGGGGAGTCATATATACTTGCATTTGTTTATGAGTAATAGCTGATATTAGAAACAATAGGAGCACTTTATATAAAAATAATCATATAGTATGTACAGAAGATTCTGGTACATTCTAGATTTTGTTATGCTCTACGTATTATTCAGGAGCAAGATGATATTTGTGTGTATGTGAGTTGAGAGACAAACTAATAAAAATGGATAAGGAAAAACAAGGCAAATATTTAATGAAGTACATCTTGCTCAGTGCCCACTCTCAATGTTAAAAGAGGAAGATATTCTTCAATGGTAATATTATTTGTTATTATTGACCTCTGATCAACCTGAAGGCTAAAGCAGCAACAAAAGCATGTCTATTATCCTTGACTTCTTCACCCAAGTTTGAAATATTTGACTGGCAGTTAATCATCCTGTCAGGTTTGAGAACTTACTGTGTGCAGAAAGCTATTGTGCACACTATATGGATGGGAAAATAAATACAAATGCATTTTCTCTCAAGGAAGCTAAAATCGAGTTCTGAAAAAGAAAGAAAAGAAAAAAAAAACCCAGCCCTAATGCATTTGTGAATGAGCCTACACTCTTTCAACGAAAGGAGAGTTGGGTGGGCAATGCTATAGTTACTTCTCTTTGCAGCCTTTTTTAAAATAATTTTTTTCCCTTTATTGATATTAGAGTGAGAGGAAGGGAGAGGGAGAGAGAGAGAAAAATCAATTGGCTGCCTCCTGCATGCCCCCAACTGAGGATCAGGCCCACAACCTGGGCATGCGCCCTGACTGGGAATCAAACTGGCGACTTCTTGGTGCATGGGTCGATGCTCAACCACTGAGCCACACCAGCTGGACTCTTTGCAGCCTTTTAACAAACCCCACCAGTGAGCAGAGGAGATGACACCTGCCTGAATATGTCACCCTCACCCTCTGCCATTCCACCATTAGAGTCCCATTCTCTTGAATCCTACAATTTTCAATTTTCTAAAATTGCTCCTTAAAATATAAATTTCCCTGGGAGAGGTGTAGATGGCATTTTAAGCTAACAAACACCTAAATAATCTTTCATCTGCTCATCAGAGACTGTTCTTATCCTATTGAGACCAAGAAAGAACAGATGGATACCTAAGAGAAGAAAATGTGAACAGCAAAGTAGAAAAGGAGAAAGGATCAATGACCCAGTGGGGCGGGACCCAAAAACACTGACAGTTTTTCCTGGGAACAGTCTCTATAGCTTCATTCCTGTGCTGTTGTGGCAACGTGCCTTGGGGATTGCAGCCTCTGCTCTCAGACTTTGGGATCTGTCCGTCTGGCCCTACCTATATTTTTTGCCTGTCATGGAGTCCAGCTGAGTTCAGACTAGCTTGGTGGTAAACATGATACTGGAAGAAAAAGCAGTCTGAAGGTCAGAAAACTTGAGTTCTTTGTGACTCTGAGCCATTCAGACCTACAGACTTCAATTTCCACATTTGTAAAAGGAGAGAATAGATTACATTCCTGTACTGCTCTGGGTTTCTCCCTTTCCCTGCTAACTTCTCTCCCAGCTCTTCACTGTAATTAAGCCTCTGTCACAGGTGGTAAAAAACGTGGAAGCTCCTAGAAGGTGGAAACACCCGTATGTCCGTGGATTAGTGGATAAACAAAAGGTGGTATATACATTCAATGGAATATAATTCAGCCTTAAAAAGGATGGATATTCTGCCCTGGCCAGTTTGGCTCAGGTTAGAGCATCGGCCTGGAGACCAGAGAGTCCCAGGTTTGGTTCCTGCTAAGGGGCATGTACCTTGGTTGCGGTTTGTCCCCGGCCCCGGTTGGGGTCGTGTGGGTGGCAGTCACTAGATGTGTCTCTCTCACCTCGGTGTTTCTCTCTATCTTCCTCCCTCTCTCCCTCCTGCTCTATCTGAAGATGAATGCAGAAATGTCCTCGGGAGAGGATAAAAAAATAAAATGAAAGAAGGAAAGAATGAAGAAAGGAAGGGAGGGAGGGAGGGGGGAGGGAGGGAGGATATTCTGACTCTTGCTACAATATGGATGAAGACATTATGCCAAGTGAAATAAACCAGACGCAAAGAACAAATACTGTGTGATTCCACTTATACAAGTTACCTAGAGTAGTCAAATTCACAGAGGCAAAAAGTAGAATGGAGGTTGCCAGGGCCTGGGTGGGGGTGGGGGATTTTGTTTGTTTGTTTGTTTATTTATTTATTTATTTTCTCGCCTGAGGACATTTTTCCTTTTTTTTTGTTCGGATAGAGTGGGAAGGAGAGAGAGGAAGAGGGAGAGAGAGAGAAACATCGACGTGAAAGGGACACATGGAGTGGCTGCCACCCACACAACCCAACCAGGGCCGGGGACAAACTGCAACCGAGGTATGCTCCTTTAGCAGGAACCGAACCTGGGTCTCTCTGGACCACAGGCCGACGCTCTAACTGCTGAGCCAAACTGGCCGGGGCCGGAGTTCTTTTTAATGGGTACAGAGTTTTAGTTTGAGATGATGAAAAGTTCTGGAGATGAACAGTGGTAACAGTTGCACAGCAGTGTAAATATAATTAAGGTCACTGAACTGTACACTATAAAATGGTTAAAATGGTACATTTTATATTATGTATATTTTAGCACAAAAAATATTTTGAACAAAGCAGCCTGGAAGCCCACAGTGGGAACCCTGGCTGCAGGCCTGTTCTGTGCCGTGTGCCTAAGGCCCTGCCCTGACTTCTGTGCAGCTGTTCCAGTTTGGGCCGATCCCCAGTCTCTCCCTGCGTGACGGGACCCCCTCCACAGTCTTCACTCATTCTCCCTCAACATACACACTGCTGGACCTGAGCTGGTATCTGCCTTCCCCCAGCTCTTCTGAAGCAAAACTTCCTGCTCTGCCCTTCTGCCCCACTCTGGAACTGTCACTCCAACCCCATCCATGTTCAGTAGGGACAGTGCCTGGAATTGCCCAGTTCTAAAGTGTGTCCATGTGTAGCCTACACCAACAGCCTCCATCCTCCCCCAGGACTTTGCTTTTATCACTACTCTTCAATCTCAGGGAGACCCCATTTCCTCAGCCTCTCCCCCAGCATCCACTCTGTCCCTCGGGGGTGTCACACAGCTATGTGCACTGGTACTGCTGCACAGTGGCTAATTGTCTGCAACCCCGACTAAGCTCAAAGGGAAGTTGATCAGCCCTGTTCTACAAGGCTGTTGGTGACTTTCTTTTACACTCTTTAAAACGGAACTCTCTTTAAGCCTCATTCTATATCAGTTTAGGCTTCTATAATGCCTTGTCATAGAGCACTGTTTTGTCATGTTTCAGCATAGATCCACACAAACAACCCTCATTTTTAATTGCCTTTCCTGCATCCCTCCAGAAGTCTCTGCTCCCTCTGTTCCAAGTTTCTGCACCAGCAGATCCCACTGCCCAGTGTCTGCCAAACTCCCACTGGTTCTTCAGGTCTCAGGTGGGACCTCAGCTCTGAGAAAGTAACCGCAGCTGCAGGAGGAGCACGTGTGTGTCCATTGCACCCTCTGCTTATTCCTACTATCAGAACTGCATTACAGTTTCCCCAGATGTGAGATTCAGGAGGGCAGGCACAGTAGCTTATTCATTATGGCATCCTTAGAGTCTGATACAGGGCCTGATACAATAAAATTAGCTGAATAAATCACTGAATATACTTTTAGAAACATTGTTAGCCAGGCCAGTGTGGCTCAATGGTTGAGTATCAACCCATGCACCAAGAGGTCACTGGTTCGATTCCTGATCAGAGCACATGCCCAGGTTGTGGGCTCACTCACCAGCAGGGGGCATGCAGGAGGCAGCCGGTCGAGGTTTCTCTCTCATTGTAGTTTCTATCTTTTGTTCCCCCCTCTCTAAAATCAATAAAAACATATTTAAAAAACACACCAAAAAAAACATTTTTATATGTTTAGTCTAATGATAATTTGGCTTACAATTTACTTCTGTGATTTTATTATATACTTATAAATACCTTTTACATGATTTTTTTTTAAAAAACAATAACTACTTAATTTTAATGCTTGTATATCAATTAGAATTAAGTTTGGCTGCACATAACAAAAAATTCTCAAATAACATTGGCATAAACAAAATAGAGGTTTTATCCCAATTCTGTACAAGTTCAAGTACAGACAGTGTTGGGCTGATAAGAGTCTCACTGCACATCTGCAGGGATCAACTTTCTTCAGCTTTGCTTCCTTCTCCCCAGGCTGTGCCACTGTCTTCATGGCCTAAGATGGGGGTTAGGCTCCAATTCCAGGCAGCAGTGTGAAGAAAGGAGTAAAGAAAGGGTGAACATACCAACCGTCTTTCTGGAAGTTCCTCAGAAGCTCACATCCAACATTTTTGCTTCTATACTGTTGAGGGGACTTAATCACACGTAGCTGCAAGGAGATACATGGCCTTTATTCTGGACAGCCTGTGCCCAGCTAAAAATTCTATTGGTGTAGAAGGAGAGAAGAAATGAATATTGGGAGGTAAAAAGAAAAGTAGGTCATACCTGAGGTGAAAAGGATACATAAATATGGCATTTCACCCGTATCCATGTGGGGATATGCTCCAAGACCCCAGTGGATGCCTGAAATGTCCCACAGCACCAAACCCTGTATATACGATGTTGTTTTTTCTTAAATGTCCATACCTGTGATAAAGTTCAATTTATAAATTAGGCACAGTAAGAGATTAATAACAACTAATATTAAAATAAAGCCATAATAATACTCTCCAGTAATTTAAATATATTTTAATCCTAACCTATTCCTGAGTCTGTGTACCATCCCTCGCCTGCAGTAAATGGCCTGGTGTTGCTTGTTTCAGAAGATCCCTTGCTGACGTCTTCCTACAGGTTCAATGCTTTCTGGTGCACCACATGAGGTCAATTGGGACACATTTATGTTTGTTTGTTTGCTTTTGATGTTGAGAGAGAGTGGAAGGGAGAGGGAGAGAGAGCAAAACATCAATCAGCTGCCTCCTGCATATCCTCTACCATGGATCTAGCCCACAACCCAGGCACGTGTCCTGAGAGGGAATCCATCTGGCAAACTTTTGGTGCACAGGACAATGCCCAACCCACCGAGCCACACTGGCCAGGGCTAGCACACATTTTTTGTTCATGTCTTCCACCTTCAAATTTAATGCCTTTTCCTTCTTCACTAAGCATTTATCATGCACGGTGGCCCCAACTTTTGCAGTTTGAGGTGTAACAGCAAGACTAGCATGAATTTCTTTTTCCTCCTTCACAATTTCCCAGAAGATTCTTACCATAGATCCTAGCAACTTCAGCATACAATATTTTTTCTTTCCTTATTAAGTCGAGAACTTTCACCTTTTCATGTAAAAGAAGTACTTATGGCTTCTCTTTGGCATATCCAAGTTGCCAGCATCACTACTCTTGTGCTTTGGGGCCATTGTGGGTAAAATAAGGGTGACTTGAACACAACCACTGCAATACAGGTTCTGAGACAGTCAATCTCGTCACCCAGACAACTGCTAAGTGACTGCCTGGTGGGGAGTATGTGCAGTGTGGATCCTGGACAAAGGGATGATTGGCATCCCAGGTGGGATGGAGTGGGACTGCGTGAGATTTCATCATGCTACTCAGAGTGACTTGCAATTTTTAAAGTAATGGATAGTTTATTTCTGGAATTCCCCATTTAGCGTTTTGGACCGCGATTGGCCACAGGTGACTGAAACCACAAAAAGTGAAACGGTGGATAAGGGGGACTACTGAATGTCAACATCATAATCCTGATGAATCTAGATTTCAAATGTATTCTTCCTGACTCTTCATCTCCTCTGTTGAAAGGTCATGACATTTAGACCCAGGAGTTTTACACCAAGCAAGTCACTATATTTCCAGTTTTTTCCCTATGATCAGGCAAAAATATAAAAAATAAGTGCCATCACCTTGTCTTTAGGCTGAGGCTCTGAGATGCGGTGGAGGTGGAGGTGTAAGTAGAGAGAAGGGCTCAGTCGTAACAAAGAGAGGATTTCACATTTTAGCACTTCTAGTGTGACCTCTGAATTTCACTGGCTGGATGTGCTTTGTCCTGTTTTTCTCCCTGAGCAGTGTTTTTATCTCCCTTCCCTTCAACTGCACCTGCAGTTCCAACCCAGGAAGCTGGAAGTCTCTATTCCACCACGGGCCAGGCAGTATAGCTCTGGGTGTCAGTTGACACCCTTCTCCAGTCCCCCAAGGGAAAGTGTCATCAAAGGCCACACAACAGTTTCTGGAAGAGGACAGAGTGCAGATGCTGCCTACTCGGGGACCCCAGTCTGCTCTCCATAAACCTGCTCTTGCTTATCACCAGTCTTGTCACCCTTTCATCCTTGGCCATTAGCTCAGATGTCAAGCCATTTACCCATCTATTCTCTCTTTTACTCTCATTCCCATAGTTCTCTGTGTTTCTTCCTTTTCCATCTGATCTTTTTACCTTCCATTCTTTATCCTCCTTCGCAATTCCTTCTAGTGTCCCCAGAAACCCTGATTCCTCTCGTGGTTTTGTCTTGTTTTTATTCTCCACCGTAAATCAGCTTCCCCGAATCTCTAACCTCATCACAGGGCCAGTTCTCCATCTGTCTTCCTCAGCCGAGGATACTCTGCTCCTGGCTAAGCACCCTCGATCACTCCCTCCCAGTAGGCTCCTTCTTCTCTTCCTGCAGATTTGCAAGAGCTCCCTTAGCAGGTCTTTGCTGTGTGGTCTTTGCTGTGCTATCCCTTTCCTGTCTTTCATCACCAAATAAGGAATACATTGTAACCACTGCTTCACCACCGCTCCTAGCTCAATGCCTTTCCATCCAGGTGTACCCACTGCATCTTTTTAAAACTAATGTGTTAACACTGTCTATAACCTCCAAATTATTCCTTGATTATAACATGACATCATTGTCACTGCCCTTTCATCAAAGTTTTCTCTTGCTTTCCGTCATACTGCATATTATGGTTCTTTTCTTATCTTGTATGAATAGTCTAATAAAAAAACAATGTAAATAGCTAATGTTTAGTGAGCACTTATTAGGTCATGCAGAATGTAAGTGTTTTATATGTATTATTTCACTGAACCTTTGTTTTGTTTTGTTTTGTTTTTATCCTCACCTGAGGATATTTTTCCATTTTTTGTACAGATAGAGTGGGAGGGAGAGAGAGGAAGAGAGAGAGAGACAAACATCGACGTGAAAGGGACACATTGTGTGGCTGCCACCTGCACGACCAACCAGGGCCGGGGACAAATTGCAACCGAAGTACGTGTCCTTAGCGGGAACCGAACCCGGGTCTCTTCGGACCGCAGGCCGATGCTCTAACCGCTGAGCCAAACCGGCCAGGGCTCACTGAACCTTTGTATTAATTCTGTGAGGCTAATGAAATTATTATCCTCACTTTACAGATAAGGAAACCAAGGCCTATAGGCTCACAAAGGCAAAGGATGTGTTCAAGAAGACAAAGCTAGTAAGAATGAGCAAGCTCTGTTCATTGCCTTCCAAAGCAGTGCTTTTTGTCAATACTATGTGTTACTTTTCCTCTAGCTGTTCCTCTTTTCTTGATTTCACCTTAAACGAGTCTTTCCGAGGATTCTGCTTTGGGCTACCTGCTCACCAGACTGCAGACATTAACTTTCACAAGGACACATTCGATCTTCATGGGGTGAACACACTTATTTACTTCCTACTTATTATGGAACATTTTAAACAAACACAATGATAGAGTTGTGTGATGTCCCCCGCCTCTGGGTACCAGCACCCAAGTCCAGAAACATCCCTCTTTGGCCACTCCTGTTCCCTCTGCACCACTGCCTCTCCATGCCCCACCCGGCTGGGTTATTTTGAAGCTTATCTCAGAAATTGTATCAGTTCATCTGTAAATATTGCAGTATATATTTTAAAAATATAAGGACTCTTCTTACAAAGCCTTACCCACAAAATATTTATATGTCTAAAAATAGAAAAGAATCCCTTTATATCAGCAAATATCTAATTAGATCAAAGTTCCTCACTTCTGTCATAAATTTCTTAAAAAGTTGGTCTGTTCAGATCAGGATCCAAACAAGGTCCACAAGTTGTACTTGGTTTATGTGACTCTTTAAATCTCTTTTAAGCCCTGGCCAGTTTGGCTCATCGGTTAGAGCATCGGCCCGCAGACCAGAGAGTCCCAGGTTCGGTTCCTGCTAAGGGCACGTACCTCGGTTGCAGTTTGTCCCTGGCCCTGGTTGGGGTCATGTGGGTGGCAACCAGTCAATATGTCTCTGTCATGTCGATGTCGATGTTTCTCTCTCTCTCTTCCTCCCTCTCTCCCTCCCCCTCTATCTGAAGATAAATGCAAAAAAATATTCTCGGGTGAGGATTAAATAAATAAATAAATAAATAAATCTCTTTTGATATTTATTTATTTATTTATTTATTGGTACGTGCCCCCAGCAGGACTCGAAGCCGGGACTCTCTGGTCCTCAGGCCGACACTCCAACTCCTGAGCCAAACCGGCCAGGGCTAAATCTCTTTTAATATTTAGATTCTCTCTTTTTTTTAAAATTTAAATTATTTTATTTTTTATTATTAAAAACATTTTTTTTCTTTATTGATTTTTTAGAGAGAGGAAGGGAGAGGGAGAGAAAGAGAGAGAGAGAGAAACATCAATGAGCGTGAACATCGACTGGCTGCCTCCTGCATGCCCCCCACTGGGGAGCTGGCCCACAACCTGGGCATGTGCCTGACTGGGAATTAAACTGGTGACCTCTGGGTACATGGGTTGATGCTCAACCACTGGGCCACACTGGCCAGACATAAATTTAAATTTTTATTTATTATTATTTAAAAGTATTTTTATTGATTTTTACAGAGAGGAAGGGAGAGGGAGAAAGAGAGAGAAACATTGGTCGGTTCCTTCCTGCACGCCTCCTATGGGGAACTGAGCCAGAAACTCTGACAAGTGCCCTTACTGGGAATCAAACCAGCGGCCCTGGGAATTGAACCAGTGACCCTTCTGTGCATGGGATGACACTCAACCAACTGAGCAACACAGGCCAGGGCTTTAACTCAAATTTTTATTTATTGATTGATTGAGAGAGAGTGACATCAATTAGTTGTTTCATTTATTTATGCATTCATTGATTGCTTCTTGTATGTGCCCTGACTGGGGATGGAATCCACAATCTTGGCATATTGAATGATGCTCTAACCAACTGAGGCTACCTGGCCAGGTTCTCTCCCTTTTTCACCCCTTGCAATTTATTTGTAGAAAATACCAGCTAACTTGTCCCACGCAATATTCCACATTCTGGATTTTGCTGATCACATCCCCATGTGCTATTTAACACATTCATCCCTCCACCCACCCAAATTTCCAGTAAACTAGTCAGATCTAATGGTGTGATCTGATTCAAGTTCATTTTTTGGCAAGAAGATTTTATAGGTGAAATGACGTACTTCCATCAGCAATCTGGTTTGTTTATTTGTTTACTTATTTATCAAGGAAGGGGGGAGAGTTATTGTTTCACTTATTTATGAATTTATTGGTTGTTTCTTGTAGGTACCCTGCCCAGGGATCAAAACCTGCAGGCTTTTGGTGTATCAGGACAACTGATTCTCTAACCAACTGAGCTACCCAGTCAGGGCCAGGAATCTGATTTATTTAGGTGGCTTCTAAGTCTGTGTTCAGCTGCATTTCTTTATCTTCAGCAAACTTCTAGATCATCCTGCCATCATCTCAAAATCAACATGCCTAAAAACAAATTTATCTTCTCCCACACAAGCTTCCCCTTTGACACCTTCTCTTGTTTCTAGAATTTCTATTGTCCTTTCAAATCACTTGGGCTGTGGTCTACTTTTCCTCAGCTCCCATATTCAGTCGCAAAGACCTGCCGTTATTTCTCTGTAGAGAGCTAGCATTCTTTCCCTTTGATTCTCACACCCATCATCCTTTACAGGCTTTAAAAGTATTACATTACCCTCCCCCTTCTGACCTCCTTTTCCTCAATTTTTTCCATAAACTACCACTGGATTAACCATTTATACACCATGTGCTCCTTGCTACGTATTTCCCACTCACAAGCCATCAACGAGTACCCGTTACTTATAAGATAAAGTCTAAACTACAGAGAATTCTCCAACACAATCTGGTCTGAACCTACATTTTCAGTCTGCCCCCACCCCCCATTATCTTTGCTCAGGATTGGATGTTTTTCCCTAGGTGTGGAAACTAATAGAGCTGAAAATGTTTAGAGCAATGTTGAATGTTGGAGTTACAAATTAACAATTTTCTTAGCACTGGAATAAGCAAAGCTTCTCTCTGAGAGTCATCCTGGATTTGTCTCAAGAAACACTGGGGGTCCCACACTAGGGGAAGGGAAGTTGCTCGTCACCCTGGAAAGCACTGCTTGCTGGCTCTCTCAACTTTCCTAATAGGATGTTTACAGGGCTGTCTGTCTGTCTGGTCCTAAACAGATGACTAGCCACTGATTAGTAACAGAGAATGCCAGCCACCTAGGCTCTGCCCTCCTGTCACCTGTTCTCTGGCTCTCATTAAAAGCCAGACCGACCGGTGTGGCTCAGTGGTTGAGCATCGAACCATGCACCAAGAGGTCACTGGTTCAATTCCTAGTCAGTGCACATGCCCAGGTTGTGGGCCCCCCAGTGGGGGGCATGCAGGAGGCAGCCCATCGATATTCTCTCTCATCGATGATTCTATTCTGCACTCCCTCTTCTTCCCTCTCTCTCTAAAATCAACAGAGAAAATAAATAAATAAATAAATAAATAAATAAATAAATAAATACTTAACACACAAACATTCAACAACACAAAGAACTGTCGGTTAAGAGAAGGACATTTAGGAAAATATCTCTAGGAGACAACATTCATCCACTCTTCCAAGAACTTTTCAAGGTGGACCAGTGAACATCTGCACCCTAGATGACCTCCAACCAAGATGCTCTTGAACATTGTCCTGGTGTACAATGATCCTGCCAGGGCCACAGAAGTGTCACTGTCTCCTGTGTGACACTTCCTTACCAAAGTTGACAGAAAGAACTGGTACTCAAAGAGCTGGTACACCGTCCTTCATTCCAGAGAAAAAGCTATGTATTTACAGAGTTCCTTTCATTCTGGCCATCGGGAGGCTGAGATACAATTTCAAAGATCAGTAACTGGTTAATCCTTTTCATTAGAAATTTTACATTTACCCCTAGGTTCTGATTTCATTTTCTATTTCTACTTTAATAATTTTGTGTTTTTACTCATCTTATAATATGCATTTTGTAATGAGCCAGTATACACACTAAGTAAATAAAATACTCCCACATTCTTCTACCCAGACAGTCCATTGATTTACCTCCCAGTTTAGAACTCCAGTTTGCTTATTCTGTGCATTTTCATCTGAATGCTGTCCCACCCTGCCCTTCCACCCACTGCCCCCACAAAGCCTCCCATCCTGTTATTTCAGGGTGAAGCTCCTCCCCCACGAACAGCCTTGACTACACCAGCCCAGAGCAGCCTTCCTTCCTCTGAGAACCTTTCATGTTGTTCGTATACTACTCATTATTCCACTTCCCACACACGGTCTTTTAGTGCTAGTTTTATACACATTTTTAAAAATTGGAAAATAATTTTTGCACATGTAAAAAATTTAAATGTACAAGAAAGGTTGCACAGGTAAAAGGTATTCTGTCATTCCTAACTGCCTCAGAGTCACCCATTCCTGCTGCTTCTTTGCGCATCATTCCAGACATAGCTATTCATTCACAAACACACATGCATACTCATGGAAGTACACAGAAATATAAATATGCATTTATGTGTGTGTGCTTATAAATCCTTCCATCCTTTTCCCACAACTCTGGACATAACCATATACATTCTCCCGCATTTAAACATTTTTGTCATAACTTCAGCTTGAGGATGGTAGCAATCAGTACATAAATATCTACCTCGTTTTGTGTAGCTTCTATTGTAAAGAAAAACCACACTTTGTTTTATTAGTTGTGCCACCATGGCCTATATCTGATTAAATGCACACTTTCTGAAAACAACAAGGAAATATGTCAACATTTAATGTATTCGCCCAGAATTTCAGAGTATAACACCGTCCACATAGGAAAAACTTAGTACTTACTGTCAATGTTATCAGTAAATAGTCAAGTAGCAAGTCATTCTATTAACTAAAAATAGTTTAGGAGTAACTTGAGAAAGTCTTCTAGCATCATCCAGTCAGGCACATCTGTCTTTCACTGAAATTTTCCATGTTCTAACATATCTATGGTATTACCTACAGCATGTTTTAGAAAAGATTGACCTTGAAGCGTTCTAAGTTTCAGCTCCTGAAAAGAAGGTTCTGAGGGGGCCGAGGTCCCATATCTACAGAGAAGAACAGGGATCTGCAGGACCAAGAGAACACTCCAAGGAGAGAGCACAGCAGTGCATGAGGAAGCCGGCCTCAGTTCTGCCTTCACACAGGTGGGCGAAGGTACAAGGGGAGCAGGCCCAAACTGCTCTTTGGGAGGGAGGAGTTACGAAGTGCCAGGACCTTTGCTGGATGGGTCCTAGTCTTTAAAAGGATAACACTGCACCCATGTTCCTAGCAGCGTTATTCACAATAGCTACAAGGTAGAAACAGTCCAAGTTCCCATCAACAGGTGAATGAATAAAGATATCTAGCCCTGACCTGTTTGGCTTAGCGGTTAGAGCGTCGGCCCTCAGACCGAAGGGTTGCGGGTTCGATTCTGGTCAAGAGCAGGTTTGATCCCTTGACCTAATTGGTGTTGTGCAGGAGGCAATCATGGATGTATTTCTTTCACATTGATGTTTCTCTCTCTCTCTCTCTCTCTCTCTCTCTAAAAATCAATGGGAAAAATATCCTTTGGTGAGAATGAACAACAACAAAAAAGATATCTATATCTATATCATCTATATCTGTATCTGTATCTATATCATCTATATCTATATCTATCTATATATGGATATTACCTGTATAATGGAATAGAAGGTACATATAATGGAATAAAAGATATTTATTTTAAGATATTTATATTTTAAAAAGATATTTATATATAAATATATAAATAAAATCTTGTTCAGTCTTAAGGAAGGATGTTCTGACACAGGTGAATGTTGTGCAAAGTGAAATGAACCAGATACAGAAGAACAAATATTGTATGATTCCACTTAGGTACCTAGATAGGCAAATAGACAGAGACAGAAAGGAGACTAGAGGTCACCAGGGCCTGGTGGAGGGGAGAACGCGAAGTGTTCATTGAATGAACACTTAGCGAGCATGAGGCAAGGGCAGCATGCACACTGTAGACTGGTGTTGCTTCCCCCACTCAGTCGTTCTTATTGTACCACCGCGACCTGAGCCATCCCCGCACTCATAGGTGCCATCTTACCCTTGTGAGTCAGTGTGGTGATGTTAGGTTTTCTTTTCCTGAGTGAGAAAATAATAAACAACAGGCTGTAGGCAAACATGTGAAATCGCACTTAAACGATGTTAGAGCCACGGCCTTAGGGGTGACTCAGGGCAAGGGCCCAGGACAGCACTTGAGAATGGGAACGGAACGGAGGCAGGGGGCACCGCTCTGCATCGGGTCAGCTTCCGCTCTTTTGAACCCACGAAGCTCTGCCCTGTGAACTGAAGTTAGCAGCAGCATTACACGCTGGAAGAACTCCAGAGGGGAGCTTAGGAGACAGGTTAATAGGAATTCTTGCTAGCTTTCTAAATGAAAAGCCCCAGTAGAGGAGCTCAATCATATTATAAACACATTATAAATATATTGAAAAGTTATTACTTGGGTGGAAGTTAACTATGTTAAAATAAAAATTAAGATAAAGTTAGGAATGGTTCTACTTCCGATTCTAGTACACAGAATATTTTTAAAAATTTATTTTTGCCTGGCCCGGCTGGTATGGCTCAATTGACTGGGCACTGTCCTGTGCACCAGGAGGTCACTGGTTCGATTCAGGGTCAGGGCACATGCCCTGGTTGAGGGCTCAATCCACAGTAGGGGACGTGCAGGAGGCAGCTGATCGATGTTTCAATCTCACTCCCCCTCTCTCCCTCTCTCTAAAATCAGTAAAAATATATTTTAAAAAATTACTTTTGCCTTTCAATATCCAGGCATCTCATATTCAATGCAACACTCATCCCACAAGCATCTGTCATGTCAGGCACTGTACAAGGTGCTTCTCTGAGCCAGCCTCTCACAGAGCCGAGTGCTGTACTGAATCCGTGGGTCTCTGTGACTGTGTATTTCAACGTGGATCAATTAGGTGCAGAGTCGTCAGTTTTCCAACCAGGAGAAAGGGATTACTCATAACTGGTTGCATAATTCTCAAGTCAGTCTTATCCAGAGCTGCAGCCTCAGGCAAGATCTTGTGAAAATCAAGGTGCAGACTTGTCTTTCTAATGTGACTTTCCCCTTTAATGCAAAGAAGGGTAAACAATTGGATGAAAAGGAATCGAGTTCACACTGGGTCACCAGAAAGGCAAGCAGCCTTCTGGCAGTTTTTCGATTTCTGTTTGGGGCGAGCACTGCACAGGGTTTAGGAGACGAGCTTGAATCTCATCTGTCATTCACAGCAGGGCAACTTCTCAAGCCTCAGATTCCTCATCTGTAAAAGTGGGTTTGTACATCCATGATCTGCAAAAGTCAAATCTAATATTCTAGCTACTGTGCATCTTCTGACCGAGGGGTAAGAGGACAGGAGTATTATGTGCCAACAATAGTTATTGACAAATATCTAAACCAGAGTAGGAGTATCATGAGGTCTGACACATGAGATATGGAATTAGGCAACCTCTAATTATGACCTGTTCTCATGTTACATATCAAAGTACAACTCTTAGTTTGACATAGTTTAGCCTAGAATTGTCCAAGAATTTGCAGTGATAATACTATGTCCCAGTGTGTGACAGTGACATTACTGAGATTACAGAACAAAAACAGCACCAAGGCCTTGGCCTCTTAACACCGGAATCCAATCCAGTGAGCCAACCAGCCACCAAGGGACTTAATGGAATAGAAGGAAGAAGAGAGATGCTTAGCTATTTTTTTGCTTTTGCTAACATATTTATTTCCAAATATAAAGATCTGAGCCCTGGCCAGGCAGCTCAGTTGGTTAGAGCCTTGTCCAGATATGCCAAGGTTGTGGGTTCAGTATATGGTCAGAGCACATACAGGAATCAACCAATGTGTGAATAAGAGAAGAAAAAAAAATCTCTCTCTCTTTATCTTAAATAAATAAATTTTTTTTTTTTAAAGAAAAAGATTTGAGATATCCAGAAATCTCTATCATACTATAGTCACATCCAACTCATGTCTTCCATTTAAACAAAGGACCCATGATTGTGGCTACTTCATGGCTCCAGATAACAATACAAGCTGATCTTGCCTGGCCCCTCGAGACCCTGCTCTGGCTTTGTGGCCAAAGATTCTTTTGGGTCACCACAGAAGACAGTGTCTCCCCTGGGTGAATCTGGCAATTCAACCACTGTTACTCCTTTTCCCAGGGGTGAACATTACTTAAGAAAGTTGTAAGACAACGTGGTGCCACCACAGTATCAGCTCAGGACTCAAGGCATCCCAGGATTCAGAGACTCAGTGAGAGTTCTTTCTTTTTGCAGCTGAGATCTTCCCCATGGGAACCATTGCAAAACTTGAACACTTTCCTCAAGTCTCTTGACCATCCATGAACATCTCAATCTCAGTACATGATTAACACTTGAATCAATAAGAAAAATAGAAGCTATTATAAATGACTTTGCTTAGCTTTCTGTCATCTCTCTCCAGCCCAACCTATAAACTTGTTGCCACTTTCACCAGCCTTTCTTTGGTTTCAGAAAAGGAGATGTCATTCCTCCCATCCACTCCGAGCTTGGTCACATCTGCTTTCCCACAAGACTGATTCTTCTATGGAGCTATCCCCTCTCTCTCCTGGCTCCTGTCTCTTAAAGTAATGCTTATCACTCTGATATCTATAAAAAACAAACACCCCCAAATAACTACTATCCCCTCTTTAATGTGAGTTCTCCTCTAAATACTACTCATTTCTCTTCATTTTATAACCAAATGTCTAACTAGAGTCTGAAGTCGGCACCAACGGTCTATCTATACTTCTCTAACTCCATGAACTTACTTCCTCCCCTGTGGTCTAGCTTTAACTTTCAACACTTGAAACTGAAAAGGTTAACAAGACTGAATTTAATGAACACTTATCATTCCTTCCCTACTTGTTCTGTGCCATTTGACATGATTGCCTCTTCCCTACTAGAAACTCTTTTCCCTTAGTGTCCTATTTTTCCTTTCAGATCGATCTTTGTGAGTTTTCTTCAATGGATTCTCTTTTGAGGTGTCCTTTTATTGTTCTGTGTCTTAACGTGTGTTTTATATGGATAAGCAATGTTCCCCAATAAATCATCCCTCTGGGCAATCATGCAGTTTCCTGCTCACATTGATTCTGGGCTTGACCATGTGACTTGCTTTGGCCAAAGGAACATCAGCAAACATGAAGCCAGCAGAGACTTGGTAAGTGCTAGTGTTTCGGGGCTTGACTTCTTGGAACACTCCTCAGAAGTTGCAATGTTATCTGAATGACTAAGATGAAAGAACAAGTTAAACAAAAGGGAGAGGGAGGGAGAGAGAGAGGGAAAGTGAGGGAGAAAGGGAGAAAAGAGAAAGAGAGAGAGGGAGAGAGAGAGAGAGAGAGAGAGAGAGAGAGAGAGAGAGAATTATCCCAGGTTTTTTAAACTAAGCCCAACTCCCAGCCAAACCACTTAATAAATAATAAATTTTTGTTTTAACCCGCTCAGTTTTGGGCTGATCTGACATACAGATAACATGGTATTTTAAATACTCCTGTTGCCAGCCAGCTTTTGTCTCATGTCGCATGTTTTTGCAAGGTCATCCATTCCAGTGAATTCAGTACCCTTTATACTTCACAATTCTTTGTCTGTGTGTGTGTGTGTGTCTTTTATAAAGTTGTAATTATTCTCCATGAAAACATGAGAGAACAAGGGGATAGAGAAAAAGAAAGGAGGAGGAAGGCAGGAAAGAAGGAAGGAAGGGAGGAGGGGAGAAAGGAAGGGAGCAGGAAGGAAGGGGGAAGGAAGGAGAGAAGGAAGAAAGGAAGTAGGAAGGCAGGCAGGCAGGAAAACAGGAAGGCAGGGAGGGAGGGAGAAAGGAAGGAAGGTACTTCATAATTCTTACACCCACATTTCTAGAGCAGATCGACCTACTAAGTTCTCATCTCCTAATAGGCATCCCACTTACTATTCCACAGATCACCTTGAATTCCCACACCGAAGTTTTGTGTTTTTCCACAAACTGCTTCCCTCTTTATTCTTTAATTTGGTTAATGATGCAACTAGTTAACAATCACTCAAGGAGGAAAGGGAGAAGTGAGTCGTCACCTCTCCCTTTCATTCACTTGCCAGCAATCGTTCACCGAATCTTAGCAAGCATGCCTCCTAAATATCTCTCACATTTCCTTTACTTCCAGCCCCTGGAATGCTGCCCCGGTCAAGGGACTCGTCATGTCATACTTTGCCCATCACCAATGTCCACTCTCTGCCTCCCTGCTTCGCGATTTGGTCCACACAGCCAATACACCCACACTTCCCGATCATTTTCCTGCTGACAGCCTTTTTATGGCTCCTCTTCACCTACAGAACAAGGTAACGATTTCGTCACATGCTCTGAAACCCTTCCTGATCTGGCCCTACTTATATTTCCATTCTCATTTCCTGCCCTTTCCCTGTATATGCTGTACTCTGAGCCAAATTCCTTGCAATGCCCACACTCGCCATCTGCCCCATGGATGTTCTGGCAGTTTTCCTGCCTGGTGACCTCCCCACCCCGGCCATCTGCAGAGTTCTTGAAGACTCAGTTTAAATGTCACATCTCTGTGAAACCTTCCCTGTCTGCGCAGAAGCAAAATTAGTCGTCCCTTCTTCTGAGCTATCACTGTACTCGACCAATATTACTATTGTGGTACACATTTTAATTGTAATGACATGCTTAAATGTCTGTCACCCCTAATAGTTTCCGAGAGCTCCTCCAGGGCAGGGATTGCTTCATGTCTGTTTTTGCAACTCCCAGCACAGTGCGTGATGCACAGCAAGTGCTCAACAACTATTGAACAAATAAGACAGTATTTTTTTTTATTTTTAAGTGTTTTGTAGCTCTGGCCAGGTAGCTCAGTTGGATAGAGCATTAACTCAATACGCCAAGAATCAACCAATGAATGCATAAATAAGTGGAACAACAAATTGATGTTCCTCTTTCTCTGAAGTCAATCAATAAAAAATGTTTTGTGAAAGCATCTTATTGCCCTGGCTGGTGTGGGTCACTGATTAGAGTACCAGCCCGTGCACCGAAGGGTTGTGGGTTTGATTCCTGGTCAAAGGCACATACCTGGGTTGCAGGTTCAACCCCTGGCCCTGGCTGGAGCTTGTGTGGGAGGCAACCAATTGATGTGTCTCTCTCACATTGATGTTTTTCTCTCTCTCTCTCTCCCTCCCTCTCTTCAACTCTCTCAGAATCAATGAAAAAAGCATCCTTGGATGAGGATTTTTTTTAAAGTATTTTATTATTATACTTGGCTAAGTTAGCACTATATATTTCCACTTATTAGTTTAGAAATGAAAACAGCGAGAGACTTTAGGTATTGCTCACTACGACTTAGGATAAGTTTGGTGACAATAAGTCACGGAATATTGGAGATGGTAACTCGAGTGGCTTGCTCCGGGTTGGGGGGGACGTCAGAACCATTGCCTCCACACGCCCATAGAGCACTGCCTCCCTCCCCCACAGAGCAGAGTGGTTCTTCAGTTCTGCCTTGTCTTCCCTCTGGGATGACAGCCCGTGTGACAATCACTTACTAACATCTTGAGTCTGAACAGTACAAAGAAGTTGGTAATTGCTTTTTTTTAAAAATATTTTTTTGGGGCGGAAGAGACACATTTCTCTCAATTAAGAGAAACAGTTTTAACAGTATAGAGGTCTTTCATGTTTTTTACACTTATACCACGAACTCATAGGGGACGGGTTCCAGCCGCTCAGGCTCCCCCACTTTCCCTCACAGCTTTCAGGACGCTGTCTCAGCTCCCGGGGTGCTTAATGTGCTCAGTGTGTACATTCATTCTCTGGGCCAGGAACCTGCCTTGAACTTGTTTGTTCACGACCATGCCCACCGCATGCTGGGTGACACTGCGGATGCTCCGGTTTGCCATGGTGACCTTTGTGGGCCACTCCTTTCTGAACAGTTCCCATGCCCTTGATGTCTACAATATCACCTTTCTCGTAGATGCGCACGTATGTGGTCAAAGGAACAACTCCATGTTTTCTAAAAGGCCTAAAGAACGCATGGTGGGTGCCTCTCCTCTTCCCCTTTGTGATGGTCATTTTGGTGAACTACTGGAGGATGGCGGTTCCGGCCGAACAGAAAGGGTCATTGCTTTTCCATCTTCCCTTTTCTTGTCTCACGGGCTCCTCTCACTTTTCTCCCTGCTGCAGGCCCGGTCTCTCCCATTCCTCACCTTACTACAGAGACCTTCCTAAGGACAGATCTGACTGGTCTCTCTCCTGCTGAGCTCGTTGATGACTCTAAACTATCTGGGGTGAAGTTTAGAGCTCTCCTCGGCTCTTCTCTAGTCTAATCTACTACCTCCCCACCCACCACTTATATAGGTAAGTATCTCCTGAGCACTTTCCATTGGGAAGGCTCTGTGCCCAGGGGTGTACTAACAGATAAGACACAGACATTGCCTCCAAGTAGTTCATGACCCAGTGAGAAGATAGGACATGAATTAATTATAATTTGTTGTAAACCAGTATTCATGGAGATGACATCTTTGGGAGAACAAAGGAAGGACAGCCAACCCCTTCTTGGAGGGATCAGAGACGACTGAGAGGGAAGACTGGCTCATCCTCCAGGTTCACTCAGTGTAAAGTCACTTGCAGTAGCCTGTACTCACCAGGCTCTGAAGCCTCCTGACCTCTTTGTTGTCTACTGGAGTGCCTCTCATCCTCCTCATTCAAATGAACGCCCGTGCCTACTCAAGACCCAGCTCAAGCCTCCCTTTGGGGGAGTCTTCTCTGCGTTCCAGCCAGCAAGAATCATTCCTTTCTTTATGCTGCCACAAACCTTGAGCTTTTTGAGGATGGGAGCTAACCACGTTCTCCAATGCTAACAGAGAATCTGGCACATAAACATCCAATACAATGTTTGCTACAACTTAGCTAAATATGTTATCATTGGGAGCCAACACTGGCCTAACTGTAGTCCTAGTGGCTTTCTTTTCTTCTGATACCTTGACTTTACGAATCTTGACAGTTGCCAGTCAAAGCTCAAAGCAAGTAGTTCCATGACGGATGGAGTATGAAGAGTGAGCTTATATATCCAACTAGATTCTTTCCTTTAGGAAACATGGAAGTTATGTTGTTATTTCAGTGATGCAGGAAATGCTTTTTAGACTTTTCTATTTTGTGCCTTTTTTTTTTTTTCAATATGTATTTTAAAATTGCTTTTTTGGAGAGAGGAAGGGAGAGGGAGAGAGAGATAGAAACATCAATGAGAGAGAAACATCGATCAGCTTGCCTCCTGCAGGCCCCCTGCTGGAGATCAGACCCACAACCTGGGCATGTGCCCTGACCAGGAATCAAACCAGCGACCTCTTGGTGCATGGGTCGATGCTCAACCAACTGAGCCACACCAGCCAGGCTATTTTGTGCTTTCTTCAGCAGTTACACTAAATGTAGCCCTCTAAATACCTATGCCTTTATTTTTCTATGTATTTTTTCCCTGGCAGTAAATCTTCATTATTTATTTATTTATTTATTAGTCCTCATCTGAAGATATTTTTTCCATTGATTTCTAGATAGAATGGAAGGGAGAGAATGAGAGAGAGAGAGAAACATTGATGTGGGAGAGACACATCAATTGGTTGCCTCCCACACAACCCCAGCCAGAGCCAGGGATTGAACCTACAACCCAGGTACCTGCCCTTGACCAGGAATTGAACCCGTGATCCCTCAGTCCAGAGGCCAACACTCTAACCTCTGAGCCAAACTGTCCAAGGCTGTAAATCTTTATTATTTAAAGACAGTGTATTGTTTGGAGCTCACCAATATTATTTGGATGCAAATTTGGAAAATGATGAAGTAGAACAAGAAAGCTTTTAGTAGAAAAAAGAAACGTGGCTTTGAAGAGAGTTATTTTCTATGACTTGCAAATTGGTTCTGGACAGATTCAAAGATGAGTTCCCAAACCTATCAAAGTTTGTTCTCAACATTGGAATTAATTATATATATATATATATATATATATATATATATATATATATATATATAAATTATCCTCACCCCAGGACCAGGGCCGGGGACAAACTGCAACTGAGATACGTGCCCTTAGCAGGAACCGAACCCGGGTCTCTCTGGACCACAGGCCGATGCTCCAACCGCTGAGCCAAACTGGCCAGTGCTGTAATTTATGTAATATTTTTAAGCTCACAATATTTGGAATAACAGCTAGGGAGGTGTTCCAAAGTTGGGGTAATTTTCAGTTGCTCTGGAGGTACAAAGTATTCCCCCCACCCCATGAAGTATTATAGGTTGATACATATGGCTATGTTCCAAAACAAAGACAAATATTTATTTGAGTAAGGAGTAATGTAGTTGAACTATATAGGTCAGTTAGCATTAATTTGAGGTCTTGGAAGAGACTTTCATTCATTTCATGGGGTCTAGAAAGCCTTTGTGTAAGAGTTGTCTTTGCTATTTTTCTCAACTGGCTTTCTGGGGGCACCCACTCCATTCTTTAATACCCCACTACTTCCCAGGTCCCTAGAACCTTTCACTGCCCTCTGGCTACAACAAACTCCGACCCCATATCACCATTTCTCTTACCACTAAATCAAAACTACTATAGCTCATTATACTGTAAACTCCAACAGGGCATGCATCGAACTGTTTTGTTCAGTACTGTATCTCCAGCACCTAGAACAATGCCTGGGACCTCTTAGGCACTCATTGTTGAATTAATGAATAGATCTTTAAATCTGTAAGTCTCAGTTAGTGTTAGGAGGAAAACAATCCATTGAATTTACACTTATCTGTGAATGACCCTGAGTCCCTTATCGCTAAGGTATTTGCATACTTAAAAAAAGAAGCTTGTGAATTCAAATTATTCTCTTTGGGAACACTTCAATAGTGAAGCAATGGAGAGGAAACATTGGCGGCTAAAGGTAGTGGGGGTGGGGCTGGGATTTAAGTAGGCCAGAGCAGCCTAGGAGTATGGCCCTGAGGCTTTCGGCATCTCAGTGCCCCTCAGGCTCTGCACCAGCACAACTTGTAGAAGCTTAGAGACTTCATCATCGCTGTTAGGACAGTGGCGATGAGGAGAGAGGATAAGTCAGAGAGGGCTGCAGGGCTGTTTGTTTCCACTTTGAGCTTTGGATGCACTATTTACCACTTCCCCTATGTTTCAAAGAGACGCCTCTTACTGTTCTAGCTAAATATACAGAGGCAGCCCTGGCCAGTTTGGCTCAGAGGTCAGAGAGTTAGCCTGCAGTCCAGAGAGACCCAGGTTCGGTTCCCACAAGTACCTTGGTTGCAGTTTGTCTCCTGCCCTGGTTGGTTGATGTGTCCCTTTCACGTTGATGTTTCTTTCTCTCCCTCTCTCTCCCTCTCATTCTATCTGAACAAAAAATGGAAAAATGTCCTCGGATGAGGATATATATATACACACACATACAGAGGCACAGGGGGAATCTCCTTAATACTATTTGTTGATTAAAGTTTAACTAGCATGCTTTCACTGTATGTAAATGTCTTTTTTTTTTTTCCGTTTGTAAACTGACTTGAAATATATGCACATCTGACAATGAGCTGGGGTATAATATAAAAGAAATTTCCTTTTATGCCACTTTTATGTGCTGTAATATAGTCAGGTACTTGTGATTTCTTTGTAGACACTGTGTCCTGTCTTTAATCCACCTACTTACTCCTTTCTCTCTCATACACCCCCCCCCCAAAATATCTCCCATATGCTTTCATTGAGAGATATCAACTTAATGAAAATGTAACACTAACCTCAGAATTCTGATTCTTGGTTTATGATATGAGGCTATAAAAAAGATAGAAGTTGATTTGTGTTTTCCAATTTTTTAATGTCAGAATTTTCTGTGGTGTCCATCTTCTCTGCTGTTTATTTGTAAATCCCTTCAATGAATCATTTACCTTTAAAAAAACACCACTCTTTTATAGATGGGGTTGGCAAAAGTATGTTTACAGTTGTGAGTATACAGAGCATTTATTCTTGTATTATTATTTATTATTGTGTTATTTATTTGTATTACAAATGTAAACCAACTTTGCCCACTCCTGTATGATGAAAGCCCAAATTGGTGCATTTCGATAAACAACAGTATAATGTAACAAATTAGAAAATTGCTACTAATATAAAGAAAATAAATGTTTTAGTGATTAAGTCTAGGATACTCAAACTTATTGAATAGTTGTAAAAATTATATAACAAAATAGTTTTGATCACTCTTTAGTCCAAATGAGAAGATTGTAATTTTAAAGTCTTAGCATGACAGGTGGTGAATAGAGAGTATATTTTGCATAGTTTGTAATTTTTCTGTTTATTCTGGAGTCCAATAATACAAAGTCACTTTACTCTGTATCCATTATAAAACTATCCTTGGTTGATACAAGTTCCTTTCTTGATTTAAAAATAAATGTCATCTTTAACCTAATAAAATCATCTTAAAGTATGTAATCATTGACAGCTTAAAATAATAATTGCTCATTATTTTGCACATAGAAGATGCTTGATAAATGTTTGTAGATCTATCTCCTAAAAGGACAATTAGTAAAAGAAAATTTCCTCCAGGTTTAATATTTATTTTAGACCAGGAAGAGAAATAGAGTAAATGCTTGGTTATTTAAGGGTAGGAGATCATATAAAAGTGCCATTTTGCTAAAGAATGATTAAAACATTCTAGTCCTGACACGTTTAATAATGGGCACACAACCTATTTCTTTGTTTCATAACCATTGTGCTGTCTCTCCCTTTTTTGTCATGACAACAGATTCAACAAAATCTATTCCATCTAGTTAAACTTTTTGATTTGGTAGTGGATCCGAAGTTCTGTCAACTAGGAGGCAGGAAAGCAATGTGGAGAGGCAGGATAAATGTATTTGAAATGGAGTGTGTCCATTCTAAATAATTTCATGTGGGAAAATAATTTCAAGTTGAAGGATAATTACAGAAGAGACATCCAAACCCCTTGAGCCGCTGCCGTCCGCGTAGCCTTGGAAACCCGTCGCTGTGGCCGGAGGACCGCTGCCGGCTCCCAGCCGCCGCTTCCTGCCCCGGGGCGGCGCACCCTGACTTAGGGAAGGTGCCGCGCGGGGAAACGTGGCACCCTCTTCAGCCCGCGCCCGGGGCGCTGCCGAGCGGCAGCCGAGCGCTCGGAGAAGCCCTGCCAGCCGGGCTGCGCAGCGGCCGCGCACCGGCCGGCGAGTAGAACCGCCCGCAGAGCCGGCACCCGCCCGCGGACGGGAAGTGGCGCCCAGCCCGCCCTCCGCCGCCCGCGGCCCCGCAGCCCCGCGCCGCCCCCTTTCTCTCGGCCTCTCCCTCGGCCTCCGCCACCCCGGCCGAATTCTTGCATAAATTATGCCAGGCGCGCCTGACGTCAGGTGGCGGCGCGCGGGCGCGGGCGCGGGCACGGCGCGGAGGGAGCCGGCGGCGGGCGCGCGCGGCGTGCCGGGTGCGCGCAGGCGCTGGCGTGCTGGGGCCGCGGTGGCGGCGGCGGCGGCGGCGGCAGCGGCGGTGGCGGCGGCGGCGGCGGCGCGGGGGTTGAGCCGTGGTAGTGCGGACGCGCTCGTGCTCGGGAACTATCGGATTAAACTTGAATCGAGTGAAATTACACAAAGGAGCGCCGCTGAGGAGGCGGTCGGGGACCCGGAGACCCTGAAACTCGCCAGAGCCCCGTTCGCTCACGGCCAACTCCGCGACCGTGGATTCAGCCCCCCGGCCGCGGCCGCCCAGCCAACTCCGGAGCTTGCTCTGCGTTTTGTTCCTCACTCAACACAGGGCAGCGGAGGAGCCCGACCGACCGACCCGGTGAGCACGAGAGTTCTCCGGGAGCCTGCGGGAGGGGCGGCGGCGGCAGGAAATTACTCCGGGCCGGGGCCGCGCGAGGAGTTGGGAGCGAGGAGTTGGGCGTGTGCGGGGCGAGGGGCGAGGGGCGAGGGGCGAGGGGCGAGGGCAGGCGGGGGCCGGGGCCGGGGCCGGGCCGGCGCAGGAGCGCAGCGCCACCGGTGCTATGTCGCTGGCGTCGCCGTCCGCGGGGCCGGAACCCGCGCCCCGAGCGCCGCCCGGCGCCCCAACTTTTGCCTGCGTCCGCGGGGCCGGCGGGGGCGCGCGGTCCGGCCGAGGGTCACTTCCTCGCATGTAAATGGCTTTTTGTTGTGCTGCCGGCTTGGGGAGGGGGGGGACGGGGGACAGGAGGGAGCGTGTCTGCGCGCGGGGGAGCGCGAGCGTTTCCTCCCGCCGGCGCCGAGCACGAGTTGCCGGCTCCATTCGAAAGAAAAAGGAAGGAGGAAAAGTTGGGCTCCAACTCAAGTGCGAGTGGGCGATGGGCGCGCGGGCGCGGGGCGGCTGAGCGGCGGCGGCGGCGGCGGCGGCTTGGGGACGGCGGCGACCCCCGCCTCCAGCCCCCGCCCCCCGCTCCGGACCGACCACGCCGCGCTCGCCGGGAGCGGCGGCCGCACCGGCGCGAACAAAGTGCGTCCCTCCTGGCGCGGCGGCGCCGGCCCGCGCGGGGACGGCCACCGGGCGAGGTGGGTCGGCGGCGGGGAAAGTGCGCGGGGCGCCGCGTGGGGCAGGGGCGGCGTGAACACGCGGTGCTGGGGTCGTCCGGATCCCAGCCCTCGCCTGCCGCGGGCGCGGAGTTGCGAACCCGGGGCCTGGGGCTCCCGGGGCTCCCCGGCGGCTCCCAAGTACGCGAGGAGAAGAAAGGGAGCGGGGCTGGGGAGAGCGCGGGGAGGCGCGGCGAGGCGAGGCGCGGCGAGGAGGGGACCCCACCTTGCTGAGCTGGCCGGGCCAACGGCGGCGGCGGCTGCATAATAGCGACTCTAACCCCCCGAAAGCAACTCGGCTCCCCCACTCCGGAGTCCGCCGAGGGGGGGTCATTAGGTGGCCCCCGAGGTGGCCCGGGTGCGCTCTGCTCCCGCAGAGATCCAGGGTTCGGAGCGTGAACGGCTGAGGTGGCCGGAGGCCAAGCGGTCAGCGGGGAGAGGAAGGAGGGCGGCGGGGGACGCGTTGTTTGTTTGGTTCGCACCGGGGACTGAGCTCGCCGGGGGCGCGGGGGCGCGGGGGCGCGGGCACTCGGTGGGCTGCGGTGTTAGGCTCCGCGTCCGTTCGGGGCCAGCACGGCCCGGGGGAGGGGGGGGGCGGCAGAGGGCGGCGGACCCGGGGCGGGAAGGGGGGGTCGGGAGGCTCCGGGGAAAGAGCCGCCGGCCCCGAGCAGCCATCATTACCGAGCCGCCTTTCTCCGAATGGCTCGCCTCGAGGAGCCCAGCGCCGTGGGAGCGCACCCCAAACTCCCTGCCGGCCGCCCGCTTTGTGAGCGCCCCAGTAGAGCGGGCGGCGCGGGGAGTGCTCCTGCTATGGGTCGGACGGTTTTCCCGGAGGTCACTTTTAGAGATTGTTCACGCCTCGATTTTAAACTAGTTTTTTCCCCCTCTTCTGAACAGACAATGGACAAAAGAAAAGTAGCAACCCACATGGAGAGTTTCCTTTTGAATTGCTAGAATTAGATACACTATCCAGCTCTCCACTTGCTAAGTATACTTTTTAGTTTCCCATTGTATATCATCTAACAATCAGTTTAAATAACTTATCTTGAAATATGTTCATCTTCTGGGCTTGATTTCTGTGATGTATTAAATATTTTAATTTATTTTAAAGGATTACGTGAAGGCCCTGATTTTTATTTTTAAAACATATTAATTTAAGCCGTTTTTGCAGTGGGCAGGCAATACCTTTCAAAGAGGTTGAGTGCATTTTCTTCCAATCCTCTCCTAATAAGGGGAGTGGGAGTACTCACTACATGTAATAATCAAATAGAAAAAAACAAAACAACAAAACCCAACAAAACACGTCTTTATTTCCTCACGGATCTAGTCTAAGGATGACAAAAACAAAAGTATTAGTGACTGTGACCTTAGCAGCCTGGGGACCTGATTTATCCCAGTTATAATTCCATTTAGATTGTAGTAATGTGTAAGTACTGGGTCTTTCTTATTTCAGAAATAACTTGAGCAGTGATTTTATGAAGTTGAATCCGTCTCCCAGCCCCCAGAGTACATCTGTCGCGGAGTGTTTTTGTCTTGCTGTTGCACAACAGAAGCCCTACAGTCTTTACCCTAAAATGGCAGCTTTCATTTGACTGGGGCCCATTCATTGACAATGATAATAAAGAGGCTGAAAGCTAGATGCTTGGGGCACGTGGTTTGCCTTTCTAGGTGATAATAAGTAGGAGACATTTTATGTCTTCCAGATTTGCTCAGGAAAAGTTTATTTTCCTTGAAAAAAAATTCGTACTGTAGAAAAAAGTTACAAAGTAAACAATTTGGAAATAGAAAGGGGCTTGCAGCAAGTTTTAGGAACTAAGTATTCTTGTTTTGCCAAATAGTTGAAATATGCATTCCCCCCCTTTTGGTAACCTGATAAAGGGACATAATGGATCTTTGGTAGGCTTTAACAGGTGAATTTCCTCACCATGCCACTCAAGAATTGTTTCCTAGCACTATAGACTTTCTCATTTATATTCTCTTGATATTTTCTTTTTGCCCCCTCTATGCAAGACTGTACATTGAAGCTTGATGAATTCTATTCTAGGTCTTTTGAGATTAAAATGCGTTTCTGGATAAGGAATGAGTAATAATAATAAAAAACTGGTATGTGAATTCCAAACTCTAGTTATATTGGTTTAATCAATGGACTTATTTTTAAATTAATTTTAAAAATTACTTCTTTGCTGCATCTTAATGCAGAAGTCATGGTAGATAAATGAGATAGGTTGTGTATAGGTAATGGTGATGGTTAAAAACTCAAACATTATTTTCGTCTTTTGAGGAAAAATGTAACACATTTTTTTCCCCATGGTGAAAATATAGAAGTCAAGTTTAAAATAACTCCTTTAGTAACTTAATTTTAAAATAACCCATTCATAATTCACCATACTTGATCAAGTTTTTAACCAGTTTGTCTTATAGGATCAGTTCTAAAACTTTTTTCATTAAGAGTGTTACTTTTATTGAATTAAAATGAATACACGAGGAGTTTGTTTAAATACTGTGTCAAAGAAATGTTACAATTTTTCTTCATACAGATGCAGCCAACGTAATATTTATAATATAGCTGTTGAGCAATTAAGTCAAAAGAAATAATATTTCTCTCAAAGAGAGAATACAGTGTGAGTGTTATGTACATGCTGTGTAACCCAGAAGAACAGTCTACAAGTTTAGAGTCATTATTTCAAACCTTTGGCTTACAGCATTTTATTCTCTATGCTTGAGAAAGGTTGCCTGCCATACAGTCATATCCCTTTAGTTACTTTTGATTCAGCAGTCATTGGCAAGCTTTCAGTGTGTAAACGATGAAGAGGCAGTGCTTCCCTCACAGAGTTTACCATCTAGCGGGAGAGAGTTCTATAGGTAACCAAATACATTTCACTTTTAAGATTAACTTTGGAGGTGGTAGTTATCTTTTATCCTCTATTATCCATATATTGCCTTTTGGGTTTGATAGCAGACACCATGACCATCTTATAAACATCTACTATAAAGAAGCTATTGCAAGAATAAAAAATGCTTAGTCAGAGCTGAGCAAAGTGGGTGACTACCAAAAAAAAAGGCTTTTAAAACTTTAGCTGTGTAATAAAGTGTTTTGCTTTTAGTATTCAAATGCTTTCTAGATATAAACAGACAAGCACTAAAATAGATATGGGTCACATAGCTAAATTCACTGGAAATGATGGAGAAGGAGCATTTTGGGTGATGTTGAGATGATGTCAGGCATATATTGGCCCTGTCTCACTTTTTAATTGTCTTTTTCATTCACATGGACATGTTTGTGTATCTTTTTTTTTACAAGCTATTTTTTTTTTTTATGCCATTAGAACCTCAGAATTTAGTATTGTATCTTACCAGGTTTCTAAAGCCATTATACCTTTGTTGGTTTGGGAGATACAAATTTCTTTCTTCCCCCTAGAAAACTATTATTTTGTGTTAGTTCTCAAAAAACAAAACAAAACAAAAACAAAAAACAAACCTTAATATTTAAAGATGGTGGGTAATGTTAAAATATAAAATAAATTGTGAGTAAGTGATCACTTAAATTTTCTACAAAAATATGAAGATCTGATGATTTACTTTAATTTGGGTGTTAGTCAGGTGGGGTTGCAATTATGGCGGAAGTCCATAGCTAACTATGGTGCTGGTTAAGAGCTGGGAGGTAATTAAAAATACTGCTACTGCTCTTATGTTATTTTACTTGTATCAATATATTAAAAATCTTAAATGAAATCACACCTGTATGAAAAAAAATGAAGCAGGAATAATAAATCATAATGATATTATCAAATAGAAATTTATCTTACAATCATTAGTGAATCTTATGGATATTTAGTGTAAGGACCTTAGAGAGCTAGTCTAACTTTCTCATTTTACAGAGTGAGAAACTAAAGCCCAGAGAGATTAATTAAATGAGTTGCCTGTGGCTGGTCACCCAGTTATAGCAGGGCTGTCTTGGTCGCAGCTGTCTTCCGGTGCCTAGCTGGGAGCTGGCAGGGAAGGAGATGGGTTTGTCTTTGTAGGGTGACTGAGCTGGATCTGGAAGAGTCTAGCTCTCTCCCTCTTATGTTCTGACTCAAAGTACCTTTTGGGTTAAGAATCCTACAACATCTGCTAACATAGCTCTTAAAGGTATTCTTAAGCCAACAATAATTTATTTGCCTTTACTGTGTAATGGTTTGGAGGGGGCTATGATTATCCATCTAAAAAAACACAGAGATAATTATTCCAGGATTTGATTACTGTTTTCATTTTAGAAGCATGTATTCATTACCATAACTTGATTCCCATACCTTTTAACTAATGTTAGGTGACTGCAAACATGATAGTTTTCTCAGTGAAGTATTTTTGGAGGGTTCTGTTTTGTTTTTACTTTGAAAGTTAAAGACTATCATTTAAAAAATAAAAATAATGTAGAATAGTAATGAAGAAGCAGAACTTGGTGGTAAAGGCTGATTGGTCCTTGGGCTTGTTTGCCTAAGCTAATGTAGAATCAGAGCAGCTTTCTTTATTGGCTGTTTTAGCCTCACACTACTGCTGTAGGTGTTGGGCTGGGCTCTAGTGGCAAGTGACTCTGGACTGCAATCAGTTATCTTGTTTCATCTGTTTTCTTGTTCATTGATTCTAGTATTTATTTGGTACCTGCTACCTGAAAAGTGCTGGATATGTGTGAGTTAGGAACACAGTGGTGCCATGAGGAGACATGGTGGGCCCACACAAAATATGAATATAGCTACCACAGTGTCATTAGTAGGGGATACTGGGAGGAGTGAGAGTGGTGGCATTCAACCATGTGGGGCGTTACCTCCTAGGAAGTGGCTTTAGCACTGCCATCCAAATGGTGGTAGAAAGGGGGCAGTCCTAGCCAACCCAGAGCGGGGGCAGTGGTTTTGTGGTTTTGAGATCAACAGAGAGCAGCTAGGTGAGACTCAAGAGGCAGGTATAGGCCAGCTTGGGAAGGACTTACAGGATATGGAATTTGGGATTTTTGAAAAAGCAGCAGAGCCACTGATGAATGTTAAGTAGTGCTGGACATGAGCAGACTTGAAGACTGAGTTGGTGGGTGGGTGGAGAAGGAAAATAGGTGGGGAACAGCATCCTGCCTGCTATTGCAGTTATCCATGGGATGAGAGATGATGGTTTGGACTAGATTGGTGGCCATGGGGATGGAGAAAAATGGACAAATTTGAGAAATATTTAAGAGGTTCAATGAATAGGACTTGAGGATAGATTTGTTCTCAAGGAGAGTAAGGTATCAGGGAGTGTATTCCCTGCTTGGCTGGCTGGCTGGCTGGCTGGCTGGCTGATGATGCTATTCACTGAGGCAGAGAGCTCCCGAGGAGGACTAGATTTGAGGAGGAAGTTCATGAACTCTTGTAGTAAAGGACTGACGTAGCCACTAATGGGTCATGGTACCATTGCCAATAACATTCCAAAACTTTCCAAAATAATTTGCTAGCTTCCCCCAAGATGTTGATGCATGGTGAGCCCACCAAGGATTGCTGGTGGGGATCAATGAAATGGGAGAAGGGAGGGAACCTTTGTTACTTGTTTAACATGTGACACTTCCATTTGTTACTTGTCTAACTGTAGCACTTGCTTGTTCCTTGCTTACTATGTAGCACTTTGAGTTTGCTCATCACAGACTGAGACTAGAATCCTATGGTAAGCAGACTTTGCTACATTTTGTTCTTCTGTATCTCCATGTCCAGGAAGCTGCTTTCTGTTGCCAGTTACATATTGGAACAAAGTCCCTGGGCTCTCAACAGATAGCTGGTGGGTCCCACAGTGGTCTTACTGGAGGGAGTTGTAGTTTAGGAGCTGGTTGAGTGTCGTGCATGAGTGTGGTTGAAAAGAGTACATTATTTAAATAATTGTGGAAAAAAATACCATCCTTGGTCAGAATACTTACCTGATCTTTAGTGTACATGTAAACTACTTTTATATGTAAATTATCTTAAAAGTCACTTTATTCAATTGCTATAAAGGGGATTGTATAACATGGTTGGTAGTAAATGAGAGATGCTAACTGATAAATCCAGAACAGAAAAGCTTCTAAGTTGCTGATTTTAATATTCTGTGACATAAGTTATGGAAATCCTGAACATTTATCTTGAAACAGTTTGTTGAAAGTATTTATATTTGAGTTTTTGTCATTTTGTACAGATAGCACACTTATCCATTTATTTTTGTTATGGGTCAGACTTTGATCTTGGTTTGCATAAATATCCTTCCAGGGACTCATTGTCTTTGGTTGGGGGTCTATTTCAAAGGTACTGTTCCTTATTGACATTGTTCCTAATTCACCTTTCTGGTGGCCAGTATAAATTAGTCAAGTCCACCAGGGTCCTTCCTGTCTCCTTCAGGGTTGGCAAGATTGTGTGGCCTTTACACGGTAATTTAGGGACTGACTTTGGTTGTAGGGACATGCTTCATTGGCAAATTTTACTTTCACCTTTGGTGGTTTTGAGGGCTATGTGGGTAAATGTAGGGCTAGTAATAGTCCCATATGGTAGAATGGAAGAAGAGCTTGGTGTGCTGACTTGGCTTCAGACGGACTCGTGCCAACTACTCTGTAGCAATTTACTTCTAATGCTGTTTCTTCAACTGGCTAGTTTTAAATTTTTCAAAATTCTTGAAAAATATATTTTCTTGTTTGGTCCCAGTCAGCAGTGTATTCTTATGGTTTAAGAAATCATTGCCTCCTCACAGGTGTAAATACTAAATGGAAAGCAGGTTCCTGTGATGTGGGTTTTAGTGGAAGAATAAAGAGGATGTTTATTTGGGGCTCTCTTCCCACCCCCACCCTTCAGCATTGGCCCAGAGGCAGCACATTGGTTTTCCACCATGTGTCTCATCAACTTGGGGGCGGGCAAAGAGCCTCTGTCACCAAGCCTTTGTGTAGGGAAAGGCAGGGAATTAGACATGTGTGTTAGTTTTGACATGTCACTTACTCTCCCTGGTATCTTCTACTTAAAACTCAGATGTTTTCACACCATATTTTATTTGCCATTATGTCTGATACCTCTAGTTCATTTTCCTTTAGTTCTGTGGCAAGTTGGGGGGGAGGGGGCGTGTGCTATTTTAACTGATCAAAGAGGCTGTTCTCTTTTTAATCCTTCTGAAAGAAATATAATGTTTTTGAATCTGTTTTGTTGATATTTAAAACATAGCTATCACATATACATATTATTTTAACACACCTAAAAGCTACCACCTTTAACATGACGCTAAGCAGGCAAAGAGTAAGAAGTCCCTTGTAGTATTCATGCCTTTAGTTTCCAGGGCAGTGTTTGCCATTGCAGGAGGTGAAGGACAAAATCAGTTTGAGCACAGGTGTATGATTAGAAATATGCTTTAGTTGATGATGTATTTTAAAGTGTGTGGGTCTAGAAATTACTTTATGTATATACGGGACTAATAGTATATTGAAACTGTTAAGCCTAGAGCCTCAAGGTGAACTTTAAAAAATAAATCTCTATTGCAGTATTTTATATTCTTGTATACATGACCTTGTTTGTGCTTGAAATTTTGCTTTGGCCAATTTTAGGTCTATTGATTTTGTCATAAAAGTCATGCAGACTCAACTTGAGAATTTAAAAATCTCGATTAAATTAGTGTTTATTTTTTCTATTAAGTGTGTGTTGGGGCAGTCAACTAAAATAATGCAGGGCTAACATACCATTAAAAATAACAGTAATAACTCTAACAAGTAACACTTATTGAGCATTTCCAGTGAGATAGGCATTATGCTAAGTGTTTTCATGGATTGTTTCAGTTACTTATCAGAACAACTCTAGGAAATATGTAGAATTATTATACCTATTTTACAGATGAGGATACTTGGGCTGAGAGGTTAAATTGCCCAGGCTCATACAACTCTAGCAAGCAGTGGAGGAGGAACTTGAATCCAGGTTGGTTATTCTCCAGAATCTATATGTGTAGCTGTCATGCCACTTGGCTGTTTGGACTAGCTCTGCGGCTTGCATCATTTCTGTCTTAATAGGGAAAGGTCCATTAAAAATATCAGCAATACCTTATGATCTTATATCATAATCTGTTGCTGTATCCTATCAGCTCAGGTTATTTCTGTCCACACTTCCTCTGTTTGTGCCCACTGTATTTGTCTAGCCATATGTCTTGGGATGTTTGGCACATCAGATGACCAAGTTCCATGCCTGTCACCCTTAATTTTCTCCTTCTCCCATGGAGATGAGAACGGTTGTTCTTGTGGACAGTTTGTTTCGTGGTGGCTGAGAACTTGAACTGTGACATGAGACAGATCAGTGAGTGGATCATAAAAATGGAAATAATATGCCTGGCCAGTGTGGCTCAGTGGTTGGGCGTTGACCCATGCACCAAGAGGTTTGCGGTTCGATTCCGCTCAGGGCACGTGCCCAGGTTGTGGGCCAGATCCCCAGTGTGGCACATGCAGGAGGTAGCCAATCGATGTTCTCTCTCATCGATGTTTCTATCTCTCTCTCCCTTTCCCTTCTTCTCTCTCTAAAATCAATAAAGAAAAAAAAGAAATATCAACTACCCAGGATGATGGTGGAAGATTAAAGGAGGTAATGTATCTAAAGTGCTTAGGGATAGCATCAGCCATATTTACTGAGTAGTTACTAGTTCATTCTTAATCATTGAACTTATCAAATTTGTATCTTGATTTTGTTTTTAATGTAAAAAGTCTTCCTAGCCCGGGCCGGTTTGGCTCAGCAGTTGGAGCATCGACCTGCGGTTCAGAGAGACCCGGGTTCGGTTCCCACTAAGGGCACATATCTCGGTTGCAATTTGTCCCCAGTTCTGGTTGGGTGGTGCGGGAGGCAGCCATTCGATATGTTCCTTTTGCGTTGATGTTTTTCTCTCTCTCTCTCTCCCTCTCCCACTCTATCTGAACAAAAAATGGAAACATGTCCTCAGGAGAGCATAAAAAAATTAAAGAAAAAAAAAAGTCCCCCTAATCTTAGATTATGACTAGGAAAGAACAAGTGGCCTGCAGTGGTGATTGGCTACACGAGTTTCATGTTTTCTGGGTAGACACCAGAATGAATATCTGTATATGTCTTTGTTCAGGGGTGTAACTAGATATTATTTCCTAATGCTCTCAGTTATGCAGAGGTGATTCAGATAACTCAGTACTAAAAATGACAAGTTTTCAGGAGTTCTTTTCTGTCTACGAAGATACTCATCTGCTGATTGGATTATGAATGTCTTGCTGGTGAGCCAGTCCCCAAACTTGCATTTCTCCAGAAATGGGCGATGCCATCCTAGTTGATCAGTGGTGGGACATGTTCAGTCATTCCAGAATTTTACTAGAACTTTCCAGTACAGATCAGAGTGGTACAAGGTGTTCTCAAAGAACATTTGATTCAGCCCCTTTCCTCCAAATTTTGTTTATTGCTTAAGAAAGAGAGAAGGTGGGATCTGAAATATGAGTCAAAACCAGAAAGTAAGAAGACTCTTTCTGGGGTAGATTCCTTGGAATTCCTCTGCTATCCAGATTGGCATGAAAATGGAAGAGAGGGAGTGTAGACAACTGTCATTCACAAGTGACTCTGAGGGAGAAATAAAGTGGGAGCAAAGTATAAACGGTTGATAAATATGGATATATGGGAATTTCTGTACTATTCCTCCACTTTACAAATTTTAAAAATTGTATCGAAATCAAAATAACAGTGACTCTAGGACTTTATCTCAATAGCTAACACGTATGGAGCATGGACTTTGTGAGTTTCCATTTTGCTGACACTATTTATTTACATAACTTTTCACTAAGTATCAAAGTAGGATTAATCAAAATGCTGGGGTCTGAACAATAATTGCCAATTTATGGGTGAGGAAATGGAGCTTTAGAGATTGTTTAATAAATGTGCCCAGGAGCACAGCTGTTAGTGGTGGAGCTGGGACTGAAATCAGGATAGATTGTAACATTAACCTCTCTGCAGAAACTGCTTTGGATGGTATCACCCAAAAGATGTAGACCTTAGAAGGGTGGGAAGAGCATATGTCAAGAACTTACACACCTGTGCTTTCAAGGGCTGATTCCTGGAGAGAAACTGAGAGGCTCAAATGTGTCTCTTAATGGAGTAGAGTCAGATGCTTCTTTTCCTCAGGCGTTGTATCTTACCGATCACAAACTTTCAACCTAAGACACGTGCTCATTGCAAGATTTACTAGTGTTCCAGCCTTGTTTTCATTTATCAGTCTAAGATGTAGCCAACATCAAAGTATTCAGTTGCTACAGAATTGGCTTTCCTTAGAGTTTCTTTCCAGTGTTTATCCAAGGTAATATTATTAATTTACTTAGCATCTTTTTCTCGCTACACAGACTTGAATTGGTCAGGAAAGAACCCAGGATGCTACTTAAACTCTTGTTCTTCATAGATACGTTAACTTCGGTGAATGTGCAGACTCCGTGAAACAAACTGTTCTGCTAACACACAAGAAACAGGCTGCCTTCTTCAGCTATACTGCATGGTTTAAATAGGTATAAACTCAAATATAGGAATCAGTCTTTTAAAAAAAGATAAAATTCCAAATCTGAATACTACTTTGCCTCATAGAAATATTCTATGGTGATATATTTTTAGATTTTGTACAGGTTTATAGTTTTTTTCCTTCACAATTGAACAAGCTGTCAATGAGCTTAAATACAGTAAACTTCTAGTTATAACTTAAATTTTGCTATTTTTGGTGCACTTAAAATTTTAATTTTTGTCTTTTTTTTAAATTGATTTTTTGAGAGAGAAAGAAAGAAAGACATCAGTTTGTTGTTCCAATTATGTATCTTATTTATGCATTCATTAGTTGATTGGTTGATTCATGTATGTGCCCTGACCCGGGATTGAATCCACAGCCTGAGCTTATTGGGATGACCCTCTAACCAATTGAACTACCTGGCCAGGTCCTTAATTTTGGTCTTAATATGTAAAGTTTCAGAGCCAGGTTTATTACCAGAATTAACATTTTAAGTTTTCTGTTTTCCATCTCAGTAAAAAACAACAAAATCTGGGCTGGTATTTGAAACAAACTTCAAGGTTATAAGGAACTTTGTGGCCAGTTCCACTTAGTTGCTAGGCTTCAGTAGGATAAGGAAAACTATCTTATGTGCTGTCAAGTAAGGACACAGTACAGCAACAGGGGTAGTTTCCCCTACGGTTGAGCCCAGGTGGCGACGCTGCTGTAACTGAGCGTCTGGCAGGCAGTGCCATCAGGCGGTAGCTGGAATATGTGTCATGGTTTCACTGTCTCGGTGGGTGAACAAAAGGCAGTGTCGGGTTTGAGGTCCTGCACAGAAACTGAGGCTTTGGCTCGCAGATGGTTGACATTGAGGCCCAACTATCATTCTCTATGCTCAGGCTTTTCAGAACTCGGGGAAATGCCCACATCATTGGCATTATCCTTTGTGGATCATCATCATCATCATCATCATCATCATCAAAAAAGTCACTTGGCAAACTGAAAATGACACTTTACTACCTTTCCTCCTCTAAAAACAACTGCTTGGGCTAGGTATTAAATCTAGGAAGCAGTGATTTGTTTCACCTACACTAGGCTTTTTGATTCAAAGCATTACAGTGTAAATTCACATCCTCATGAGATTTTCTTGTGTAGTTCTTACTCTTCAGTATTTGGTCTGTGAAAGGAACTCCAGCTTTCCCCTTTTCCATTGTTGGGAGACCTTGGCATAGAAAATACTTGTCCATCATTCCTAGGACAGAAAGCTAAGGGAATAGTTGCTGCTTGTCATTGCTGGGGGAGGAGGGAACAGGGAGCCCTGAGCCTGGCCTTCTGCACCCCACTCCTGCCCCAGGACCCAGAAGGTACAAGGTTGTTTTGCAGATATAATGCGTCCATTGGTGGTTTTTTTTTTTTTTTTTTAATCCTCACCCAAGGACATTTTTGCATCTATCTTCAGATAGAGCAGGAGGGAGAGAAGGAGGAAGAGAGAGAGAGAGAAACATCAACGTGAGAGAGACACGTCGAGTGGTTGCCACTCACACTATCCCAACCAGGACCGGGGACAAACTGTAACCGAGGTACGTGCCCTTAGCGAACCCAGGACTCTCTGATTTGCGGGTGGATGCTCTAGCCACTGAGCCAAACCAGCCAGGGCCGTCCATTGGTGTTTAAGGAAAGGTAGAAAGCTGAGCTGGACCGAGGTAGCTTTTTCATCTGTTTTCTTCCAGGGACCTGTAAAATGGGTCTCATAGATGATTTTGAGGATCTTATGTAATTATTTAAAAAGTTCATCTGGTAATATGAGAATGACTAACAAAATAGATATTTATCAGGCCTTAAACTTATCAGTCATCTGGGATATTTGTTAAAAATTCAGATTCCTCAAACCACACCAGTGTTACTGACATTAGAATCTCTGTGGGCTATCTAGAACCTGAATTTTTTATCTAGATGCTTCTGATGTTTTCTAATGTTTAAAAGCCACCTGTTTAGACCATTGTGTCTGTTACACAGTGAACATACTGTGGAAAAGAAAACCGTTTAGAAAAATGGGAACTCATATATTCTTAGACTATTTTTTGGAATTTTACAAGTAATGTTATTCTGTTACACATAAATGAGTGACTGTAGCTGCAGTTTGGCATACCAGTTACTTACTATGAAAGGTAAAGATGGATGAATGGTTGAGAGTTTGAAAGCATAGTCCACTTTAACAGTGGTGTTAAAGAAGGTGTGGAACAGCATGTTTTATATTTTGTTTTGTATTTCTTTGTTAAATTTTTCATGACTGCCACAGAATAATTAAAAACTTGCTTGGCGTATAGTTCTAGTTTATGTTGTATGAAAAGCAAATTGATGTAATATGCAGCAGCATTAAATTTTAGGACAAATGAAATTCTGAGACAACCCATTTCAAGCCAGTATTATTTCCAAGGGCATGCGATATATTTAAAACGAGAGTCATCTTTTTGTGTGTGTATTAATCCTCACCTGAGCATATTTTTCCCATTGAATTTTAGAGAGGAGGGAGAAGGGAGGAGAGAGAGAGAGAGAGAGAGAGAGAGAGAGAGAGAGATCCATGTGAGAGAGATTGGTTGCCTCCTGCATGACCTCAACTGGGGCTGGGGATCAAAACTGCAACCCAGGTACGTGCCCTTGACCGGGAATTGAACCTGAGACCCTTCAGTCTGCAGGCTGATGCTCTAACCACTGTGAAAACTGGCCAGGACAAAATGAGAATCATTGTAAAGGTAGTTTGGTGAGTGGGTTACTGCCATCTTTGAGGACTTGGTAGCACAGTCCTATCTAACAGGATGTCAGGTGGACGGTAAAAGGAAGTACACGCGGAGCGGAGCTCTTTTCTCAGCTCGCCTTCTCCCTTCTTTTCTGATTTGTTCCTCATGAACCTCCTCATCCTCTTCGATACTTGTCTCCTGGACCTTGGCATGGAGGCACGGTTAGGGTCCCAGGCCTTCCCTCCCGCGATCTCTCAGTTCCTCGTTCCTCTTCTCCCTAAATACAGCCTGCGCCCAGGGTTTCATCGTGGACATGTCTAGAGGCCGGCTCAGGCCCACAGCTTCAGCTCCCTGTGATTAAGTCCTAAATCTGTATTTTTATTACCAGTATCTCTCCCAAACTTCTGTCGAGAATGTTCCCAGTCTGTCTAAAATCTGAAAATGTGAAGTCCTAACACCTCCTCCTTCCTGAGAAAGCATAACAAAAGCCCCACGCGCCAAGCACAGCTCTTTCCTTGAAGCCCAGCTCCACATCTCAGGCCTGCACTGATGTCCTCTGTTCCTGGCTTCCCGGGTCCGACCGGTGCTGCTCTGCACACTCCTCCTTTTCTGTGGGCCCCAGTGCCCTTGTGTCCTGCACCCTTGTTCCTTCTGCTACATTGCACCTCCCTGACACCTGCGTGGCTGTGAGAACGCAGCGCAGGCCTGCAAGGCCACTGCTGTCATTGTTCGTCACAGTGGAGGACAGCAGGGCAGCGACCAGTGTGTGGGGGAACCCCTCCCTCTCTTCCTGCAGTCGGCACCTCACCATTCTTCCTGCAAGTTTGCCAGAGCTCCTGTTCCTCAGCCCCTCTCCGGGCACAGCTGTCTGCAGAGAGGGGCCTACTTCAGCTCAGCTCCCTGTGGGAGAGGCCTCTGACTGCAGCAGGCTGGAGGAGCGCAGGGGTTAGGCTGCCCTGCACTGGAGGCCTGTCGCCTCCCTGCCTCCTCAGTGACAGCTACCACCCTTGCTTGCTGTCTCCCGGCTGTTTCAGAATGTGTGTGGGAAAATAGGTGGTGAGAATTAGTCTGGCCTTCTCAGACCCCATCACCATGTTCCTGGCACCTGATTGGAGCATTTTCCATGGTAGAATTGTTTTTGATTAGTTACTTCAGGTGCACTGTGGGTTAACCCGGTGCTTTTGTGTAGGTCAACAAGCAGTAATGTCCATATTGTAATATTGTGCTGGACAGAAAACTTAGACTAGCAACCAGAATGGTTTTGGGAGGGAGTCTCACGCTGCAGTGAGCTGTGCTGCGTGGGTCGTGTTAGCCTTCGAGCACTGGAGTCGGCACATGCCAGCCTCACGAGCCTGGACCGACAGCAGGCTTTTAGGAATGGGCTTGGGAAAATTAGACACCCCCCCCCCCCAAATTCCTGTGAGAGTGAGCTTTCAGAGAGCACCGCCCTTCTGGGAAGGACTTGAAAGGATGCAAAGGTGGCTGGTAATGACAAGGAGAAGGCAGCAATGTTTTTGGATTTACATCTCTGCAGAGTAAATTGCAATTTTTGTGTGAGGCTCATAATACAATCTTTTTTGGTGTTTGGAAACATGGATGTACCTGGTGAAAGTTATCTTATTAACTCTGTTCAAAGATGGGTAAGAATTATGAGTGCAGATCTTGAGAATATTCTTGCTAACTTTTTGGTATGACTTGAATATTTGTGAAGGGGTACTTATATAAAATTATAACTGTGCGAAGGTTCTGCGGGATATCTGAGAACACTGACACATGTGGGACGTGGAACAGGATGGCCAGTGTGTGAGTGCTGAATGCCGTGGTGCTGTCAGGGTAGTGGTGATGGGCACGGCCAGTGCAGGGCTTGGTCGTCTCAGAGAAGGAAACTAGGACTCTCTTTCGATAGGTTGGAGAACTGAAAAATAACATGAAGAAAATCATGGAGATACTGTGAGCCAAGAGTCCTGGCAGGAAACAGCCCAGAGCAACCTGCAGGGGTCAGGGCAGAGACCTTTGGCCCAGTGTCCTCCTAGGGAAGGTGGGAGCTGGGGCAGAGGGACGCACACCCGACTCCTCCTCTCAGCCTCTTGGGACAGCTAGGCATGCTCTCAGGCTCAGGGCAGATCATAGCCAGGAGGAGAGGGACAGGGTGAGGGTGGGCTATGGCGAAATTGGAAGTTTAGACAGAGTGAGATCCTGACTTACATTACATGATGGAAAAGAAGTTGAAAGGTTAGTTTGGCAACATGTGATGGATTGCAGCTGAAGAGGGACTAGAGGCAAAATGTCAGGCTGTTGAAATAGCCCAGCCAACAGCAGAGGAGCTCTGAGGGTGGTAGGGATAACCAAGGGGAAAGGGGAGACTCAGGGAGTGGAGGAGAGCAGTACCCCATCCTTTCAAGGGGCCTTGGCATGGAGCTGAGAATGGCTTTGATGAGAATTTAGGTTCAGTATTTTGAACCTAGATTAGATTAAACAATAGAACACATTTGCAGGAGAGTAAGATATATGAAAAGGTAAAAAAAAAAAAGTAAATCACTTTATCAAGGTTACGAAATAAAGCTGCTTCACAATGACGTTGTGCAGCTTGCAAGTCAAGAAATAGCAAAATAGTGAACCGTTAAAAAAAATACAAGCCAGGATCTTATAAAAATAATTTTGGAATTATTTTGACATGTAGTTTGACTCTATTTTTGTAAATGTCCTTACAATATGGACACAGAATAAGATGACAATTCTGTAGAATATTAATATTATTCTTTCAGAGTGAAAACAGTACAATGGTGATTTGATTAGGAGCATGTGAGATGTTACACAAAAATAATTACTGCAAATTGAAGTTGATCAGTTTATTCTAGTTCAACCTTTTTGTGACTGTGTGAGTTCTAGTGTTGGGAAGAACTGTCTCATGTTTTATGTTTATACCTCAGATGCTGTAATGTGTAGGTATGGATCTATTAAGACATGTTGACATATCTGTGAGAGAATATAGTAGAGAAACAGTTGCAGCCTAAAAGAAAAGCAGTAAAGGTTATAAGTAAGTAATGTATAGAAAACATTTAATTGCCAGTAAACATGAAAATTTTTAAATTATGGAGTAATAAGAGAGATGCAACTTAAAATGAGATACTTTTTCTAATCAAATTAGTGAAGATTTAAAAATAATTTTATTGCAGCCAGAATACAATGAGACCTGCATGCTCGCTGCTGTCCGAAGTTCAGTAAATGCAAACATTTGGAAATAAATTAGGGAATATGTATCAAGATTTTTTTTTTAATCCTCACCCGAGGATATTTTTTTCATTGATTTTTAAGAGAGTGGAAGGGGAGGGAGAGAGAAACATGGATGTGAGAGAGACACATCGATTGGTTGCCTCCCACATGCATCTCACCTGGGGCTGGGGAGCGAACCTGCAACCCCGGTATGTGCCCTTAACTGGAGTCAAACCCATGACACTTTGATGCTCGGGCCAATGCTCTAACCACTGAGAAACACTACCCAGGGTAAGACCTTTAAAATTTTTTTTTCTTTATTGATACGAGAGAGAGAGAGAGAGAGAGAGAGAGAGAGAGAGAGAGAGAGAGAGAAACATCGATGAGAGAGAACATCGATTGGCTGCTTCCTGCATGCCCCCCACTGGGGATCAGGCCCATAGCCTGGGCATGTGCCCTGACCAGGAATTGAACTGGCATTCTCTTGGTGCATGGGTCGATGCTCAACCACTGAGCCACACTGGCGGCAAGACCTTTTTAAATGGTCATTCCAGTTATATCAGTCATCTGTCCTAAGAAAAAACCTGAAATCCACTCAACTCTTATGAATAAGAAATCACAACATTTTTTATTTGACAGTGAGAAATTGAGAATGGTTAAATTTGTGCTGTACTGATAGGTTATAATATCATGGAGTAGAGTACAAAATGATATATTAACCATGGTCCCAATTTTATATAAATTAAATCATAAGCATAAGAAAAGATTCAGAGGTGGATAAAAGTAGGTTTACAGTTGTGGGTATGAGAAATAGTTTATTCTTGTATTTATTGATTATTATATTATTTTTTTTTTTTTTTTTTTATCCTCACCCGAGGACATTTTTCCATTCTTTGTACAGACAGAGTGGGAGGGAGAGAGAGGAAGTGAGAGAGAGGGAAACATCGATGTGAAAGGGACACATCTTGTGGCTGCCACCCGCACGACCAACCAGGGCCGGGGACAAACTGCAACCGAGGTACATGCCCTTAACGGGAACCGAACCCGCGTCTCTCCAGACCGCAGGCGGATGCTCCAACCGCTGAGCCAAACTGGCCAGGGCTTATTTTCTATTTTCTTTTTTTTTTTTTTTTTAATCCTCACCCGAGGACATTTTTCCATTTTTTGTACAGATAGAGTGGGAGGGAGAGAGAGGAAGAGAGAGAGAAAGAAACATCGATGTGAAGGGACACATCGAGTGGCTGCCACCCGCACGACCAACCAGGGCCGGGGACAAACTGCAACCGAAGTACGTGCCGCTAGCGGGAACCGAACCCGGGTCTCTCCAGACCGCAGGCCGACGCTCTAACCGCTGAGCCAAACCGGCCAGGGCTTTTCTATTTTCTATATGGATAGCTGTAAACCTACTTTTGCCCCACTGCTGTACATCAGTTTTAAAAATGAGTAGTTTCTGCCCTGTCCAGTTTGGCTCAGTGGTGGAAGCGTTGGCCCAAGGACCAAAGGGTCTCAGGTTTGATTTCCTGTCAAGGGCATGTACCTGGGTTGCAGGTTCGATCCCCGGCCCTATTTAGGCCATGCAGGACGCAGCCAATTGATGTGTCTCTCTCATATTAACATTTCTCTGTCTTCTCCTCCCTTCCTCCTTTCCACTCTCCTAAAAAAAAAAGAGTAGTAGTTTCAGAAAATGTCAGTTTCACTTAGTGAAAAAGTTTGATTCCAGAAATAAGCAGATCTGGTTTGAATCCTTGGCCAACCATTTACTGGCTGTGTGACTCTGGACAAGTGACTCATTAGCTCTATGATGATCAGCACATTTTAAAATTTATCTGAGACTCAGTTTCTTCAGCTATAACTGGGGGGTGGTAACAGTCCTTATCTCCTGGGCTCATTGGGTCAGTGCAGCAGTGCATTGAAAATACTTCACACAGGGCTTGTTGATTGTAGGCACTTAAAAAATGTTATTTATTTGGATTGCAGGTGGCTTTCATTTTAATATTTATTTTTTAATATTTTTAAAATTTTAAACCAAAAGATTTCGTAATCTGGAAAAACTACAGCAACCAATCCAAGAAGCCATCTGGTACCTTATTTGGAAGGAAGGACTCCAACAGTTTTTTCAGTATTTTGTTGTATAGACAGGAAGACATCAATAAAAAAGTAATCTTGCCCTGGCCAGTGTGCCTCAGTGGTTGGAGTGTCGGCCTGCGCACCAAAGGGTCTTGGGGTCCAGTTTCTGGTCAAGGGCACATACCTAGGTTGCAGGTTCCATCCCTGGTCGGGCTTGTGCAGGAGGCAACCAATCTGTGTCTCTCTCCCATCAATGTTTTTTCTCTCTACTCCCCACCCCCCCTTTTCTCCCTTCCACTCTTTAAAAATCAATGGAAAAGATATCCTTGGGTGAGGAGTAACAAAAAATAAAGAGTAATCTTAACTGGTTATATTTCCAAAACGAATACTCCCAGCTTTTGCTTCTTAGAGTTTTTCTTCTTTGTTCTCCCCCTAAATCACTTAGTATTTGGCTTATTTTTTCTATCCCAAATAAATTTTTTTCTGCACTAAGTTGAATTTAAAAGACCCCCCCTCTTTTTTTAAGTTTTCTAAAGTAAAGAAAACAATCATGTTTTTAAAACTTTCTGTATATGAAATCTGAATTTGGTTAATATTAACTGCACATTTAGCACTCAAATTTCAGACATATTTAGTGCTAGCTTCTGTACATCTCACCTAATTGTTTAAATATGTGAGCATGATTTTGATATTTGGGAGGTGGAAGAGAAAGCCCTTGAGATTTTCCAGCTTGAGTTAAAAGGCTTATTGTGTCTTAGAGTCAGTTGATGTAAGCTGGGAGGAAGACTTTAGCATCTGGAACTCTTTCACCTTGGAATTGTGTCTTTCTCATAGAAGAAACACATTTGGGCTGCATACAGCCCGGAGGAACTTTCAAGCTATATTTTCTTCACAGGAGGGTAGCAGCTTTGCACTTACAATAAGGTAGCTTCAAAGCTTTGTCTCCTTGAAGTTGTTACCTTTCATTTACCTCAGACATTCTTTATTATATCTTCTGTAGCAAACAGAGGAGGATAATAAAAGGAAAAACAGAGACAAGTTGTTAACATTGTCCCCTAGGTTAATTATGAATAAATGGGTTGATTGATGGTAACATAAAACTTGAAAACCATAGAATTCCCAATATATGCACATACATTTTATTATTGTATTTTGTTAACTCTAAGATGGTACCAATTGTAAGATAGACCTTATTTCTGATATATTGAAATGTGACAAAAGTATGACTTAGAATCAGTGAAATATAGTAATGAGTAAACAAAAAACCAAAAAACAGTAAACTTCAGGCCTTGGCTGAGTAACTCAGTCAGTTAGAGCATCACCCGATATACCAAGGTTGAGTTGATTCCCCATCAGGGAACATACAAGAGTCAACCAATGAGTGCATAAATAAGTAGAACAACTCTCTCTCTCCCCCCACTCCCCCCTACCCCCTCTCCCTCTCCCCCCTCCCTCCCTCTCCTTCCTTCCTTCCTCCCTCCCTCCCTCACTCCCTTCCTCTCTTTCTCTTCCCCTCCCCCCCTTAAAAATTAGTAAAAAAGCAAACACCAAACCAACTTCAGTTTGCAGTCATTTGTATTTTTCAGTTTTGTTTCAAAAAGGAGAATCACCGGAATGCATCTGAAATTGGAATTATGCCTCTACTCTCTCTAGCAGAACAATTTCACGGCCATATGTTACTTTAATCACACCTGGTGCCACCTCTTATATACCTTGCTCCATGTGTCGTGAGTACAGCATTGATGGACTCATGAATCAGGTATTTCAACATGACTCTGCTTGGCTACTGGGCCTAATATAAGCAGACAGTGGGCGACGTTTTATAGTGTTAATCTGCCAGACTGCTGTCAACACATTGGGTACCATAAAGCAGTGTCACCAAGACTGTTCCACAAGAGTGATGCCAGAATCTATAAAACTCACAGTAAAACAAGAAATGTCCTGCTAACCGCTCAGAGCCTGACTTAACAAACAATCAAGTATTTGAGTATAGATTCTGAACTTAATACTAGGCTAGTGCCCACAGTGTACATGTGCAAAAGTAGTAAAATCAGTGGTTCTTGTTTATGAGAAATTTAAAATCTAATTACTCAGCAATACAAAGCAAGGAAGGGTCCCCTTTAATTTGTTGTATCTGGGCTAATTTGCAGATTAGCCCAAATACAAAAAATTATGGAAAGGCCAGTATGGAAAGAATACAGGGTAGGTAGACTTCTCCAGACACAAGTGTGGACCTCTTATAATAATGTCTGAGATTCCTCCTCCACCAACCACCAAAAAGAAAAATTTCATATAAAAGGATAGCAATGTATAGATTCCTTCAGTATATAAATACAGACCAGAAAGACAGCCTGGCATAAAGCCAAGAGCTCTACAGTCAGCCTGGGTTTAAAGCTTGGTATCAACACTTAACAACTTTGGGGACCTTGGGCAAGTTAATCTTTGTGCCTCAGTTTCCTCACAAAATGGGGTTAATAATAGTACCTCCTTCAGTGCCTGGCACATATCAGTCACTCATTAAAATGAGCAGTTTTTGCCCTGACCTGGTAACTCAGTTGGTTATAGCACCATCCCGGTATGCTAAGGTTGAAGATTTGAGTTACAGTTAGGGAACATGCAAGAATCAACCAATGAATGCATAAATAGCTGGAACAACAACTTCATGTTCCTTTCCCTCTTCCTCCCCCCTCTCACCACCTTTTTTCTCTATAATTAATAAAAATTTAAAAAGAACGGTTATATTGTTATGGCTTGCTTTGTTTCTTAGAAAAGAGAATATGAAAGTGAGAGGTGTAAAGATTTGAGAGCCTTGGTGTCTATTAGTATGACTGGAGGTTTCAAATAAAGATGGTAGATAACGCCTTGGCATCTTAGCTGCAACTTGTGAACAATTATTAACATCTTGAAAAGAAGAGATTGAAAGTGTGATTATGGCAACTACCTATAGAATGTTTTGCTAGTAATATCTTGGTCAGGGTTTTCTGGATTTCCCCATGTCATGTGGTTAAATAAGGAGTGGTTGTAACATGATAGTGTGGATTTAGGTTATAACAAAGTGTAGTGTATAACAAAGTCTCTGTCTTATCACATAGATTCCTAGGTCTTAGGTCATATAACCACATATTTTAATTTCACCCCAAAATTATATGGCCATTAAGAAGAACTGAGATGATTTCAAAATAGCCAAATATCGATATTTTAACTGTTTTGTTTCTAGTCACCTAGGGTGAACCAGGACTATGTGATAGGCTTGTTCTATTTCATCCTTCCACCCCTTTTAAGGACTGGGATAGCCTGTTGTGCTTTCCCATTGCCGTGGAATATGTCCCCAGTCCTCCGTTTGCTTCCTGAGAGCCTCCTCACTACTGTTGGGTGGGGTGGGGGAGGTCATAGAAAACTAGAAGAAGAAATAGGGCAGGATTTTAAGGAGCTTATAATTGAATTTATTTTCATTTCCTCTCCTAGGCTCATCTCTCACGTTCTGCTCTTGGCCACATCGTGGGTTAGGTGAAGTGGGGTTTTTTTTTTTTTTTTCTTGTTTGTGTTTCATAGCTAGAGATTGTGTCTATGGAAATATTTTATATTTCAAACAGGCAAATTTCAAAAGATCATTAGGAGTAAAACTAAATTTTAAATTGATACTTGGTGAATACTTGCATTAGTCTCTCTTTTAAAAAATTTTTTTTTATCCTCACCCAAGGACATTTTTCCATTTTTTGTTCAGATAGAGTGGGAGGGAGAAAGAGAGAGAGAGAGAGAGAAGCATTGATGTGAAAGGGACACATCAAGTGGCTGCCTCCCTCATGACCCAACCAGGGCTGGGGGTGAACTGCAACTGAGGTACGTGCCCTTAGCGGGAACCGAACCCGGGTCTCTCTGGACCACAGGCCGACGCTCTTAACTGCTGAGCCAAACCAGCCAGGGTGCATTAGCCTCTTCCCAACCATATTGGCAGCTTTGCACCTTCACAAATTGTGTCCAGAACATTTCTAGAAGCTTCTGTCTATGGTAACAGCCAGTGGCTGTTCTGTAGTAGGCATGTGCTCACTGACAGTTTATGGAACACCTCGTTTGATGCTATGCTGAGACTGCATATTGACATGATGAAAACCAGGGTACCATAGATCTAGATGAAGAACACATTAAACCCAAAGGAGTTAGGACCACAGAATTAGGAGCTCTGTGTTTGGCCCACCACAATGAGATGTGGTCATATCAGGTGACTGAATAGTTTTAGAAACTTAAAAATATTGCCAGCTTTGATGCTGGCTAAGTGCCTTTTTAAACTAATCAGATGGTTTATAAATATGAAAGTTGTCAAACGCAGTTGATAACCGTTGGAGGCAGTATAACCTAACAGTTAAGAGTGTGGGTTTTGGAGTTAAAACCTCATTCTCAGACTCCTCATTGGACCATGTGATCTTGGGAAAGCTACTTAAATTCTCCAGGCTCAGTTTTGGAAGAGACACCACTGCCTGGTGCACGCACTCTAAGCAGACAACAGGGATGATAAAGAGGACGATGGGGTTTCAGTTTCCTTAAGTCTGTCATTGCTGCAGAAGGCAATAGTTTCCAGAAATGGAGGGCTGGTTTCACAGATTAGGACAATATGTTCATTTGAATTTTGAGCAGAGTGAGATTTGTGAATAAGGTATCTTTGGGCTGAAGAGTAGTCTGATGGAAAGTGAGCACACACATGCATGCAGAATATCTTATGTGATAAGAACAGATATATAGCTGCAGTTTGACCAATTCAGACTTTAGATAAGATTAAAAAAAGTTGCAATTAATATATCTTTTTAAGCAGCAGCAATGGTTTAGTCACCATGTGAGACAAGTGCATGTTAAATGCCCATGAGGGAAAACAGACCCTAGTACTCACTCAAGTCCTCCGTGAATGTATTCATGATAGAAAAGACCACAGCTCAGAGAGCCAGTTTTTCAGACATTCATTAATCTGTAGAAAGTCTTACATTCTCAGTATCTTTATTTGAGGACTGCCCCTTTTATTTCCCCAAATAAGTGTAAGTCCTTTAAGGTGAAGTAGGTATTTTTCCTCCTGTTTTTCAACAGTTATACTTGGACATTTGTTTGAGGTGGGATTTACCAGTTATAATGATGAGGGTGTTTCTTACCTAGAGATTATATTGTGGCTGTTCACATGTATGGTCATTATAACATGGACTACTTTATTGTATCACAATTCTTTTTCATGTAGCTGTCTATATAATGAAAGTTTGTTGTTTTTTTTTTTTGAAAAAAAAAATTTTCAAATTTTTAATTTATTTTTTTATATATATATATTTTTTTTTATCCTCACCCGAGGACATTTTTCCATTTTTTGTTCAGGTAGAGTGGGAGAGAGAGAGAGGAACAGAGAGAGAGAAACATCGATGTGAAGGGACACATCGAGTGGCTGCCACCCGCACAACCGACCAGGGCCGGGGACAAAGTGCAACCGAGATACGTGCCCTTAGCGGGAACCGAACCCGGGTCTCTCAGGACCGCAGGCCGACACTCTAACCGCTGAGCCAAACTGGCCAGGGCTAATTTATTTTTTTAGAGAGAGGAAGGGAGATAGAAACATCGATATGAGAGAGAAACATCAATCGGCTACCTCTTGTACGCCTCCTACCGGAGATCAAATCCACTACCTGGGCATGTGCCCTGACTGGGAATTGAACTGGGACCTCTCAGTCCATGGGACAATGCCCAATCCTCTGAGCCACACTCTGGTTGGGCGTATTTCTTAATAGGATTCTTAGAACAACTTTTTCTCAGGTAATTACAATTATTTAAAGAGTGTATTTTATTTGGAAATGTGTGTTTGGGTGAGGAAAAAACTCATTTGAAAGGTATTTAGTTTAGCAACAGCTCCTAGTGAACTTGTATTTTTCACCTTCCTGGGAATTAAAAAAAAAATTAATTTATTAGGGTGACATTAGTTAATAAAATTATATAGGTTTCAGGTGTACAATTCTGTAATACATCATCTGTATATTGTGTTCACTACCCCAAGTCAAGTCTCCTTCCATCACCATTTATCGCCCCCTTTACCCTCTTCTACCTTCCCCCACCCCCTTATTTCCCTGTGATAATCACTATAACTGTTGTCTGTGTCTAGGAGGGCTTTTTTTTTTTTTTTTGCTTAATCCCTTCATCTTTTTCACTCAGCCCTTCAATCTCTTCCCCTCTGACGGCTGTCAGCCTGTTCTCTATCTATGAGTCTGTTTCTATTTTACTTGTTAGTTTATTTTGTTCATTAGATTCCACATATAAGTGAAATTACATGGTATTTGTCTTTTCTCTTACTGGCTTATTTCACTCAGCATAATACTCTCCAGGTCTATCCATGCAGTTGCAAAGGATACGATTTTCTTCTTTTTTTTTTTTTTTCATGGCTGAGTAGTATTCCATTGTGTAAATGTACCACAGCTCTTTCATCCACTCATGTACTGATAGGCACTTGGTGTACTTCCAGATCTTGGTTATTATAAATAATGCTGCAGTGAACATGGGCGTGCGTATGTTCTTTCAAATTAGTATTTTGGGTTTCTTGGATGTATTCTCAGAAGTGGAATCGCTGGGTCATAAAGCAGTTCTGTTTTTAATTATTTTAGGTAACTCCATATTGCTTTCCACAGTAGCTGCACCAGTCTGCATTCCCACCAGCAGTGCACAAGGGTTCCCTTTTCTCCACATCCTTGCCAACACTTGTTTGTTGATTTACTGATGATAGCCATTCTGACAGGTGTGAGGTGATATCTCATTGTGGTTTAATTTGTATTTCTCTGATGGCTAGTGATGTTGATCATCTTTTTATGTCTACTGGCCATTTGTATGTCCTCTTTGGAGAAGTGTCTATTCAGGTCCTTTGCCCATTTTCTAATTAGATTGTTTTGGTGTTGACTTTTATAAGTTCTTTATAGATTTTGGATATTAACCCCTTATCAGATGTATCATTGGTGAATATGAGTTCTCATTCAGTGGGCTGTCTTTTCATTTTGTTTATAGTTTCCTTTGCTGTGCAAAACCTTTTTAGTTTGATGTAGTCCCACTTGGTTTTGTTCTTTGTTTTGTTTTGTTTGCCTTGTGCGAGGAGATATATCAGAAAAAAATACTGTTATGAGAGATGTCTGAGATTTTACTGCCTATATTTCCTTCTAGGATTTTTATGGTTTTGAGTCTAACCTTTAAATATTTAATCCTTTTTGAGTTTATTCTTGGTATGATGTAAGAAGGTGGTCTAATTTCATAAAGTTTTCCATGAATCTGTCCAGTTTTCCCAACACCATTTATTGAATAGACTACCTTTACCCCAGTGAATGTTTTTGCCTTCTTTGTCTAATATTAATTGACCATAAAGGTGTGGGTTTATTTCTGGCCTCCCTATTTTGTTCCATTGATCAATGTGTCAGTTTTTAAAAGCTTGTCCCTCACTCTTTTTGGAGGGAGGCACCCATCATCACTGTGGCTTATTAGATTTCTTTGTAGAGGAAGTTTACCTTGTTGTGGGGTGATTTTTCTGCCTCTTATGTAAATCTTAGCGCCTGGTGTAGGCCTTTGCACAGTTGATGGGGAGTGAAGACCTGTGTGCTTTCTCCCATGCAATGTTGGTTTGTGGAGGCAAAACAAAATGGAAAAAAAAAAAAAAGCAAAAAACAGCATCTTCATTGTTTAGTTTTTTGACTTGGAGAGTTAATTTCTTTGATTTCATTTTCCTCATCTACAAAATATGGGCAGAAAATACTTCAGGGGGTAGTTGTAAGCAGTGTGTGTGTGTGTGTGTGTGTGTGTGTGTGTGTGTGTTTGGGGGGATGTATGTAGAGCACCCAGCACAGTGTTCTGTCTATAGTAGGTACTTATACTGTTAGTTACTGCCCCCCCCCAAAACTTTGATGCTTATTTTCCAAATATGGGTATATAATCTAGACAATGTAGGATTTTCTTATTTTAAATATTGTACTTTTTCTTAAGATTTTAAAATTGAGTTTTAGAGAGAGGAAGGGAGAGGGGGAGAGAGAGAGAAACAGTGATAGGCTGCCTCCTAACCCCCCCCCCCCACCACCGGGTACCAAACTTGAAACCCGGGCATGTGCCTTGACTAGGAATTGAACTGGCAACCTTTCAGTGTATGGGATGACACCCAACCAACTGAAACCACACTGTCCAGGGCAATGTTACACTTTTTTTTTTAAAGAGGAGGTGTTCCTCCTGATATGATTCCTACATAGATAAATGTAGTTGTTTATATCCACATCACACCTCACCTTTGTAGTTCTTATTTTGGTTTCCTTTTCAACTTAACTGTGCATTCCAACCTCATAGCACAACTGGAATCCATTTAGTCCCCTCACTAAAGCTTTTAATATTAAGATCTCCCAGCAACAAGCTTGTGAGAAGGTGGAGACTGTGGTTTTAGATTGTAAACTTGAAAACAAAATCTTATACCAATCCTTACCCGATCAAAACTTTTTAATTGTTGGTGAGTGCTACATAAAAGCACAAGGAATTAGCTTATAGGCTGATGCCTATAACCAGAGGCTCTTTATGAATCTATCAGTTACCTGTTCACATGGCTAGGGGGCACTACTTCAGGGAGGTGTGAACAAATTGTCCACAGTGAATGTGCATATCTCTTAATTCTTCTATAAAGTGCCATGGGCCAGTTTACTGGTGATAATGCTGAAATGAATAGACTAGGGAAGAACTTGTTAGAATTTAATTGCTTTCTCTCTCCTCTCATTGGTCAAGGTAGGGTTATGGGTAGGAAACTAAAGAAGAAAACAAAACAAGAACAGAAGGTTTTTATGCTTTCATTTCCTCCGTTATAGTATTTAAATCTTAGAAGCTATTTTAGGATAAGTTCTTAAAGGCCTGTTTGGTTAAAACTGACAATTGAAGTACTGTCTTGACATCACCACCGCCCCCTCCCCACAAGGAGAAAGACATTCATGATGCTTCAGTAACTGGAACCACTGCTTCAGCTCTCATATTGTTTAGCTTCATAATTAAATTAATATTACATTCCTGTCTTTAAGTATAAACTAATGCAGTATTGTAGGGCTATCCCACCAACAGTCCTACCTTCCTGGTACATCTTGGACAACTTCTTCAGATTTTAATCTCCCAAATTGCTCTCCTTCCTACATTTGTCCAGTAATTGAGCCTGGGATGTTATTGTTCTGCCTCATCTTTGAAACAGCTCATGGCTTCTACCTCTTCCTGTATCTGACTTCATTCTGCCAAATCTTTTTTTTTTTTAATCCTCACCTGAAGACATTTTCCCACTTTTATTCAGATAGAGTGGGAGGGAGAGAGAGGAGGGAGAGGGAGAGGGAGAGGGAGAGGGAGAGAGAGAGAGAGAGAGAGAGAGAGAGAGAGAGAGAAACAGAGAAACATTGACGTGAAAGGGACACATCGAGTGGCTGCCACCCGCACGACCAACCAGGGCCGGGAACAAATCACAACCAAGGTACATGCCCTTAGCGGGAACCGAACCTGGGTCTCTCTGGACCGCAGGCTGACACTCTTAACTGCTGAGCCAAACTGGCCAGGGCCATTCTGCCAAATCTTGATTCCAGCATGTCTCAGCTCCTGGGTCTACAAGGTAAAATTTTCACTTATTCTTTCAATACCCTCTCTCCCAGTTCCTCCTCTCCTCTCTAGCATGGCTCAGCTCCACTCATCACTCATGCCACGGCATGCTCTGAATTGTGCTCAGAGCCTTTTCTCCTGCCCCCGCCCCTACGTATTAAACCCAGTCAGAAGAATTTCTCTGTTGTTTGAGTTTCGTCAGTGCTCATGTACTTGATCATATATTTTACCTCACCTCCTCCTAAAGTATTGGCTATAGAATTAGTTGTTTCATGTTTCTTTATTGACCCAAAAGAGTAATAATGAATATCTGTGAGCTGGGCACCATGCTGAGTGTTGGGGATACAGAGGTAAGCAAAACTATACCAGGTGCCTGAGGCTAGTTAGATAGATAGGTATTAATCAAATAATCACAAAAACATATAAAAATGCAACTGTAACAATTATTTTTAAAAAAGGAGAAGTATGAGGTGCTATGGTGTGGGTGACAGGCATTTGACTTAGATGCGTAAAGGCTGACTTACTGAGGAAGGTAAGCGTGAGCTGGGGTCTTCCTGCCTGGAGGCTCAGTGGCTGTAATGGGGAGAGAGCTTGGTCTGTATTCCAAGAATAACAGAGAGTAATTACTCTGCTTATGTTATGTGCATAGATTGGAGGGGGCTAGAGATGATGGGGGAAGACTAATGTCCAGTGAGAGGTAACAGTGATTTGATGTAGTATGGTAGTCATAGATACAGACAGAAGTGGATGGCCAGAAAGATCTAGTAGATAAAATCAATATGATTTGATGGTATATATATTTAATATAATTTTTATTGTTGAAAGTATTACAGATGTCCCCCCTTTTTCCCCATTGACCCCCTCCTTTCTGCTCCTATCCCCTTCTTGCTTTCCCCAGCCTAATGTCTGTGTCCATTAATTGTGCATATATGCATATAAGTTCTTTGGTTTATCTCTCTCACTCCTCCCATCCCCCCTTCCTCTGAGGTTTGTTAGCCTGTCCCCTACTTTCACAACTCTGGATCTCTTGGTTGACAGCTTATTTTGTTCAATATATTCCATAAATAAGTGAGATCATGTGGTACTTGTCTTTCTCTGACTGGCTTATTTCACTTAGCATAATACTCTCCAGGTCCCTCCCTGTCGTCTGGAAGGGTAAGAGATCTTTCTTTCTTACAGCTGCATAGTATTACATTGTGTAAATGTATCACAGCTTTTTTTTTTATCCTCTCCCGAGGACATTTTTTTTTTGGCATTTATCTTCAGATAGAACTGGAGGGAGAGAGGGAGAAAGAGAGGAAGAGAAACATCAATGTGAGAGAGACACATTGATTGGTTGCCACCCACATGACCCCAACCTGGGCTGGGGGCAAACTGCAACTGAGGTACATGCCCTTAGCAGGAACCGAACCTGGATCTCTCTGGTCCACAGGCTGACACTCTAACACTGAGCCAAACTGGCCAGGGCATACCACAACTTTTTGATCTACTCATCTACTGATGGACACTTGGGCTGTTTCCAGATCTTAGCTATTGTACATAGTGCTGCTATGAACATGGGGGTATATATATTCTTCCTGATTGGTGTTTCAGGCTTCTTAGGATATAGTCCAAGAAGTGGGATCACTGGGTAAAATGGCAGTTCCATTAGAAAACACCATATTTTCCACAGTGCCTACACCAGTCTGCATTCCCACCAGCAATATACTAGAGACCCCTTTTCTCCACACCCTTATCAGCACTTGTTGTTTGATGATTTGTTGTTGGCAGCCATTCTGGCAGGAATGAGGTGATACCTCATAGTTGTAATTTGCATCTCTCTGATGATTAGAGATGTTGAGCATTTTTCCACATATCTCCTGGCCATGTTTGGAGAAGTGTCTGTTCAGGTCCTCTGCCCATTTTTTAATTGAATTGTGTGTCTTTTGTTGAGTTGTATGCGTACTCTATATATTTTGGATATGAACCCCTTATTCAATGTATCATTGGCAAATATGTTCTCCCAGAGAGTGGGTTCCCTTTTCATTTTAATGCTGATTTCTTTTGCTGTGCAGTGTGATTTGATGATATATTGGATGTGAGGAGCCAGAGCAGGAAGAACATGTCCTAGGTGACTTCTGAGTTTCTGGTTTGTCTAAATGGCTAGCTGGGTGAAGCCACCCCTAGGACACAGGGTGCCCTTTCTCTCGGACACATGGGGTGGTTTGTGGAGTACTTGCTGGCTATTTACACCACTTGCTTTCTACAGTCCCTTGTGTAGTCAAAGGACTGTGCAGGTATACACTTGACTGTAGCAGAGCCCTGGCTGGTCATCATGATACAGGTGTACCAGCTTTTTTCTCCCCTTCCCTCCAAACCAGGTGAGATATGTACTTTTTCTTTAAAAAAAAAAAAAAGATCAAATGGCAGAGACTTAAGTGTGTGAAAGCAAATGGGAAGGATCCAGTTGAGAGATGGATTATATAGGACTGGAGGAAAAGTGAAGGATAACTGATAAAGTATGATTCTTGGTGGGGAGAAGGGATAGAGTGCAAAGCTAGAGCGATGAGCCTTAACTCGCAAGAGCACAGCTGCTCTATGGTAACAGGCAGGAGGAATGGATGGGTGCACATTAGCTACAGAGGGCTCCTGTTTCCCTGCAAAGTAGGAAATGACGTTACTTATTTATGCTTTGCTCCTTCAACCAGAGTGTAAATGCACTGAGGATAAAGAGGTATGTATGCATAAACATACTTGCTTGTTTCTTTCATAGCACTAGGTTGATAGTTACTTAATTGTTGAGTTTCATTGAAAAATTGGGCTCAGTGAAAATTTAGACTTATTACTTGGGGCTAAATATTTAGACTTATTTAGAAAATTTAGACTTATTACTTGGGGCTAAATATTACATCTGAAAGGTAACTCACTATTTTATTAAAAAATAAAATATTTATTGCACAAAAATATTAAATGCCTATAAACATATGATATACTACATTATTCCTAACTACTTCCTGAATCTTACCAATCTAACTTATAATAAGGTATCAGTAAACCACATAGAGTAAAAATGCAGAATTCTTGCTAATAGTCTGATGCCTAGATTTTAGAGACATGCCCACCACCCACTCTGAGATTTAGATATAGTCAGTGCAAAAATAATGGTGGCACACGTAGAAGAGAAAGCAGAGGGAGAAAAGCTACATGGAAAAATGGTTCTTGACTTCAACTCCTGTGCATTGATCAACATCATTTCATAAAGTAATCACATTTGTAGCATGTTTTATTGCTTAACAGGCTCTTGAACACACACTGGAATATAATCCATATGACAGTTTATAGAAGAAGAAATTTATGATTTACCCAAAACCACATGCATAGATGAGATGTACTTAATTCCAGGTCTCATGATTTCAAAACAGAGATACATGTCTTTTCACTATGAACATCCTGAAACGATAAGTTACTTTTTTAAGTGGACCCTAGCCATGCAGTTCATCCTTTTTTTTTTTTTTAAACTTTTTATAGAGTGATTTTAGGGAGAGAGGGATGGGGGGGGGGGAGATCAATTTTTTTGTTCCACTTATTTATACGTTCACTGGTTGATTCTTGTACATGCCCAGACTTGGGGGTGTGAACTCACAACCTTGGCATATTGTGATGATGCTGTAACCAACTGAGTTACCCGGCCAGGGCTATTCAGTTTCAAATATGAGTATTTAATACAAACACAGACCTTTGTACACTGCGGTAATTATGCTCATTTGATCTGATTGCTGTTGGGTGGTGTAGCAAGTTTTCTGATATTTTGTTTTCTAATTATGCCTATGCAAAATTATTAAAATGGTTAAAGCTCGATTTGCTTTAGGTAGTTGAGCCATTATGAATTACATAAGATGGTAACATTCAGGAAGTAGTTAGGAATAATTTAGTATGGCACATTTTTATAGTATTTAATATTTTTAAACACTTACTAAACTTGTTTTGTGATACCAAGGGATATTTTTGTGCATGATTAGAATTTCACATATAATTCAATAGAAACATTTAAATAGTATGCTAAAACGATGTTGGTGATGGAAGATAAGGGTGATGCTAGATTACTTATTATGGAACTACATGTTACAAAACTTTGTGTTAATGGCGGATCTTGCTCTAATTATTATTATTATTATTTTTCCATCCTCACCCGAGGACATTTTTCCATTTTTTGTTCAGATAGAGCGGGAGGGAGAGAGAGGAAGAGAGAGAGAGAGAGAAACATCGACGTGAAGTGACACATCGAGTGGCTGCCACCCGCACGACCAACCAGGGCCGGGGACAAACTGCAACCGAAGCACATGCCCTTAGCGGGAACCGAACCCGGGTCTCTCTGTACCGCAGGCCAACGCTCCAACCGCTGAGCCAAACCGGCCAGGGCTCTTGCTCTAATTACTGAATAGTCATAATGAAAAGTAAGAATTAGAATCATAACACATAAAAAGATAAATTAGTAACATATTTATTTTCAAATTATGAGGACAGTAGTAATTTAGCTATGATTTGGTAATTTAAGAAGTTTTGAACATGTCAGTTAAAATATTCTGCCACTTAAAAAAGTTAACATGCTAAGTACTGTCCTAAAAAACAAAACAAAAAAAGAAATATGCTGAAAGTTTTCATATATAAAGAGAAAGGAAGTTTTTAATAGCATTGTTTACAAGTCTACCAGCTCTTTTAAAATACATATTAGGATTCTGCTTAAGAGCCCTTAATCTGTGATATAAAATCTGATGTTAATAAGAAACACTTTTTGATGCTGTCTAGTATAGTCTTAGAATTTGTTTATTCTTGCTTCCATAGAGGCTAAAATATGCAAATAGTGACAACTAGATTTATTGATAAGTGACTTCAATTAAAATATTTTGAGTCTCTGCATCCAGGAGTCTCTCTTGACTGGAGGAGCTCTTTCTGTGGAAAGGAATTTGTTTTTCTGCTGAGTGATTCTTCTGTAGTTTTGATAAATTTGAAGATTGTAATTACTCTCTTACCCTTATGTCATACACTTGTTCCCTATGAAATGGTGTGACTTAGATCTATCTCTTAATGTAACAGATGTCCTCTTTTTGATTAATGGATTGGATTCATGAAAAAGGTTTACAAGTTACCCTTCTATAAGAGTTTGCTTTGAGGGATTTTCATAGTAATTATGAAGAACTGATTATCTGAATTGGGTAGGTATTGCTACATGACTTACCCAGTACTTATTGACAACTTGCTATGGCAAGGCCAGCCACATGCACATTTATATTTGAATCAAACTTTTTTTTTTTTTTTTTATCCTCATCCGAGGACATTTTTCCATTTTTTGTACAGATAGAGTGGGAGGGAGAGAGAGGAAGAGAGAGAGGGAAACATCGATGTGAAAGGGACACATCGAGTGGCTGCCACCCGCGCGACCAACCAGGGCCGGGGACAAACTGCAACCGAGGTACATGCCCTTAGCGGGAACCGAACCCGGGTCTCTCCGGACCGCAGGCGGATGCTCTAACCGCTGAGCCAAACCGGCCAGGGCTGAATCAAACTCTTAAGGATATAGTCTATGAAAGCATTAAGACCATACACATAATATTTGGTTCAGGTTCTGGGGGAGAATTCTTGGAGGAATTAACTTTTGTGCAGGACTTAAAGAATGGTTGATAACTGGAGAGACTGGTGATGGAATGGGGAGGAGGAAAAATATATGAGGAAAGCAACAACACTTTATACTTAGGAAATAAGAATTCGGTCTGGATGAAATAGAGTAGATGTGAAGATTAGCTTAAGGAGGGCTTTCAAAATGAGTCTGGGTTTATTTCATAGTCAAGGGGAGCCTTTGAAGGTTTTCACACCAGGACAGAGGACATCAAACTTGTGCTGTGAATATTTTGTGTCCAGAAACACATCTGGCTTCCCCCCCAACATTCACCCAGTCACCCAGGAATACTATTTTCACTTTGTCTTTGATTTTTCTCTCCTGTTGCAATCCCAAATCCAGAATATTGTTAAGGTTTGTAGATTCTCTCCGATGTTGCCTCTCATACCCAGCCCACATATCAGTGTCCACTGGCCTTCTCTGCTGGACTATTGCAGTGACTTCCTTCTTACATGAATTCTCTGCCTGTGCATGTTCCAGATATCTAATGCCCATATCTCCTCATTTCATACTCCTGTATACCAGTCTTTGTGTTTCTGCCTTGAAAACCAAATGGACTGCCTCCACCTGGCACTTAAAGCTTCCATTCCTAATGCCAAAGTAACTTTCTAACCATACTATCTATTCTTCTTTAAGTATATTCCATAAGCGGGTTTACCTAGATTACTCATGGTCCCTAAACATAGCAGATTGATTTTTCGTACCTCTGATCTTGCTTGTACCGATTCCAATACTTTTGTCCATTCATCTTTGCTTATTAAAATCCTGCTTGTCTTCCGATTGTTTGAAATGTTACCTCTTTTGTAAAGCCATTTCTGATTTTTTCCAACTGGATGCAACTTCCACACCTTATACTGCAGGTTTTTCGAGGCACATGCCCCCTTGTAGATTATTCAGTAAGTAAAACAAAAGTGAGGTGCAAAGGTAAATGTGGTAGTGTCTTTCCCTTCTGTCACTTGATTGTCCCTGTGAGGTCTTTGCTGGCCATTTCTCTTTCTGGGAGGACTCATCACTCTGTCCTTGTTGCTCTATGTCTGCCTGCACCATACTCCCCCTTCCTCCCCTGAAACCATAGTTCGTAGCTTTATTGCAGCTTTCATCCAAAATACATCTTACATCATCCCTGACCCAGGAAATTTCTGGTATCTTCCTATCAGTGTAAAGAAAAAGAAACAGGCCCTGGCTGGTTTGGCTCAGAGGTTAGTGTGGGCAGGTGAACAGAAGAGTCGCTGGTTCAGTTTCTAGTCAAGGGCATGTACTTGGGTTGAAGGTTTGATCGCCAGCTAGATAGGAGTCATGTGGGAGGCAACCAATCCATGTGTCTCTCTCACATCTATGTCCCCCCCATCTGAAAATCAATGGAAAAATATTCTGGGGTGAGGATTACCCCCCCCCCCCCCAAGGAAGCAGAAACAGTACAAGGAAGTGGGACTGGAGTATTATATCTTGAAGCCGGATATTGTGCATGCACAGTGGTATGCTTACGTTGTTGTCCGTTTCGTAAGACTCTGGTCCAAAGGTTCACTTTTTTCTAGAGGTTAGTTTTCCGGTTCCGGATCAGGTGACCAGAGGGCAGTACCTCCTGGTTAGGACCACTTGTTGGTGACATTGAGGTGGCTGAGCTGGTTGACAAGGACTCTGTGCGGGGGCGGGGCAGGCCAGGCCTTGGATTACCTCAAAGGCCTGGAAGGTGGCCGCCCAGCGGCCCGCGGTGTGGCCATGGCGGTGTTCCTGCTCAGTGCTGAGGCAGTGATTCTCCACCTCCGTCTCCAGGAGGTACATCATGTTCTGCTTCGCATGCGGGCAGCGGTGGCTTCCCGACCCACTTCTGGCCGGGGAGGGGGTGCAGCGCAGTAGGAACATGGCGCCTGCACTCGCAGGCCTCGCGCTCTGCATCCTCCTCACATTGCTGACGGCCACGCTGCCTGACGTCCAGGTCCCGGACGCCACGCTGCCCGACGTAAAGGTCCCCGCGCGCCACGCTGCCTGACGTCCAGGTCCCGGATGCCACGCAGTCCGACGTCCAGGTCCCGGACGCCACGCCGCCCGACGTAAAGGTCCCCGCGCCACGCCGCCCGACGTCCAGGTCCCGGTGCCCCGGAAGTCTGCAGTACTCTTCTTTTTCAGGATTTCTTTACATTCTTGTTTTATTCTTTTACATTGTAAGCTCTTTGAAGGCAGTCTAGGGGTGTTTTAATTTTTTATTAGCATTTATTTATTATGCCTATTAAGGGTTAAGGTTTGATTTGCGAAATATTGTTATATTGTACATTCTCTAATAAGTAACCAAGGTGCTTTTGTACAGCTTATACTATCTTGATTAACTTGATAAAATGATGGATTCTCTTAGAGCATCTTATGCATGTTTGACCAGAACTTAGAATGAAGTTAGAGGAAGGTCGGGATGGTAATGATAGTGTAAAAATTACTGAAGCATATTGATTTTATTCTGGTATCTCCATAGCAGCCAGCAAAACAGCCTGTGGGAGTGTGTTTATTTTTTGGTTTAATTGAAAATCAGATAAAAACTCTTCGGTACCTTGTAACTGTTATTATAGTGCTAAACCATGTCTTTGTTGTTACTTTATTCTTTGCTCTTCTGACTAGATTGGATTAATTAAGAATTTCTTACTTTTTATTCCTAGTACCTAACACAGTATTTCTCACATCTATACATGTTTTCATTTTTAAGTAGAAATTGAACTGTAGTTAAGGGTGAAAGGAAATAGCAATGAAAATAGAAAATGACATTTAAAGAGGGATTCTTTTATAGAGGAGTATACTGGTTTGTATAAATTCAAGTATTTTAAATTTATTCGTATAGGGTAATTAAGATTGGAGGTTCACATATATAAGTTGGTAGGAATAGTTTTGGAGATTCTTTTAAGTCTTAGATTTTAATTCTCCTACTAATGTTGTTTATGATAGTTCTTGAAGTGATTACGAAAATTCACTTTCAGGTTTTAGGAAAGAATTCTTCAAATACCAGTTTTCTTCTTTACATCTTATTTAGATGAAAGGTGGTCTTTTGTTCATAAAATGGAGAGAAGGGTGGGCAGGATCCTTGAAAGATATTTTAGATATCAAAATACATGTTCTTAATTCATTATAATTCTTGTGTAGACATTTTAATTTTAAAAATTCATTTTTGTCTTACTGATGATGTTAATCTCAGGAACAGTGTTCTTTTCAGTAATATAGAGCAATACTCATCCTTGGGGCAGTAACCTGGTAGATGAAAGATGCTGTGACTACCATTATATAGTCAAGTAATGAGTCATTTGCACTTAAAATGCACCATTTGGCCTTTTCTCTCTACCTTGTGGAAAATGACATCTTTCTTCTTTAGTACCTGTTATACTGAAGTTGGTAAATTAGCATCCTAACTTACAATTGATTTCTTCAAGTTTAAAATCAAGTTCTAATCAAGATGAAAAAACTCAGTGTCTTTTTGTTGAGAGCATAGTTTTGTTTTTATCTGCTCTCCATTCTCTTGACATTGTTTTAGGAATTGTATAATGCCATACCCAGATCCTTAATTTTGAGGTGTTTTTAAATGTGATTATTTGTGTCATGGTTGATTATCCTGAAACGTTTAGGGTTTAAACATGGTGCATTTTTCTAAGAATAGAATGAAATGTATATAGTAGTCTCCCCTTGCCTGCTGTTTCGATTTTCATAGTTTCAATTACCTGTGGTTAACCACAGAACTAAATATTAAATGGAAAATTCCAGGAATTTTATAAGTTTTAAATTGTAAGCCCTTCTGAGTAGTGTGATGAAATCTTGGGCTGTCTTGCTGCATCCTGTTGGGGAAATGAATTGTCCATTTGTCCAGCTTATGCTATAGATGTTCCCTGCCCTTTAGTCACTTAGTAGTGGAACTATGAAAAGGCCGTTACTGTCCAGCTTTATAGTAATATGTAAAAATTGAATACTGTTGACCTTGCATTAAGGACTTTTACTAATAGACTTATGTACAGTCCCACGACACAATTTTAAAGGAAAAAAATAGTAACTCCTGGGGAAAGATTCTCTGAGGCTTGCTGAATTCTATTTCTGCATGGATGAGATGAGGTTATAATGGAGTCCAAAGCAGTTTCAAGGCAAAGTGTGGCAGCCTCATCAGATACAGCTTTGCGGCCTAGTGACTTATAATGAGGGTGGCATGTAATTAGAAATTGTCCCTGTCTTTCCTGAGTACTGATGAAAACCATGGCTCAGAGGTTAATTCAAATAATAATTAATATTGGTCTCTGTCAGTACAGGGTGGTAATGAAATCTTTCGTTATTTGATGACTTTGACTTTAAATGTTGAGCGAGGAGTGGAAATGGTGTTATTCCTCGCAGTAATTGTGGGGAAGCTCCAACAATTGAACACAGTGTGGTAAAAAGTATGCTTTTCAGAAGGTGTTGAGCACAAAATTTTTTTGTAGCCTGTAATTGCCTACAGTAGAAGCTTTAACATGATATAGAGATATTATTGTTATTTTATTTCATATTGTTATTTAGAGTGAAATATTAGTAATTGATCTGCCATTGTGGATGGAAGAAGCGTTTCCTGGGCCTTCACAGTTGCTACTGTATGTATGTATGCAGCATTAAATGACCTACTAGATTTTTTAAAAAAATATTCATTTGATATTTTTTCATTGATTTTTCAGATAGAGTGGAAGGGGGGGGGGGGAGAGAGAGAGAGAGAGAGAGAGAGAGATTGATCATTGTGAGAGAGACACATCAATTGGTTGCCTTCCACACAACCCTAATCAGGATGGGGGAATCGAACCTGCAACCCAGGTGCATGCCCTTGACTGGGAATCGAACCCATGACCCTTCAGTCTGTAGGTCTACACTCTAACTGCTGAGCCAAACCAGCTGACTCAATAAATTGTAACATTACATATGCACGTTAATCTAAAGAATGACAAAAACATCAAATGACTGGTTGACTAGAGAACCTCACATGTTCTTTTCAACCTGGAAAGTCAATGATTCTGTAAGTTGGTGCACCACATTTACTGAACATTTTTCATAAAGTTGGGGGTTACAAATGAGGTAGAAGATAGTTAATGTAAGAAGATTATTTGGAAATGCATACATATCTGTTAGCACAAATTAGCTATAGCTTTACAGAGCTGTCAATGTCATGTAAAATTGTTTGACTAAAATAATTTTGGTGAAAGGAAGATATTTAGGCAGGACAGTTTAAAAAAAAATTACAGATTCTTTATTGAGTAACTTGCTCTAAAGTCACAGTTTTCTTCCTTGAAACATTTGTAGAAGAATCACAATAGCTTAATCTCTGAGGGCTATGTTTGGTATCATTCTAAGCAGTAGTTTTTACAGGGGAAAGGAACAGAACAAGGGAAGAAGACTGTACAAAGTTTGAGAACTCTGAGGTGCTTCAAGATGCCCAAATTGCAGAACCTTTCCAGCACACTAATGTAGTCAGAACAGTAGAAAAAGCCCGCAGGGACCTTTCACCAGGTTCGTTAACTCACAGCCAGTCTTACTTCATTCACACACTCAGCTTCCTCCATGTTCTGTGTTATCTAGAAGCAAATCTCAGCATATTCTTTTATTTTAAATTATTTTGATATATATCACTAAAAGTTGGATACAATGTGTATCCAACTTAAATTGCTTATAAAAGCTTGTGCGAACATTTAAAAAAAAATCCTCACCCAGGATATGTTTGTTATTGATTTGACAGAGAGAGAGGAAGGGAGAGGGAGAGAAAGAAACATTGATGTAGAGAGAAACATTGATTGGTTTCCTTCTTGTACACACTTGACCAGGGATAGAAACCGCAACCTGAGTATGTGCCCTGACCAGGAATTGAACCTGTAACCTATTGTTGTACAGGATGATGCTCCAACCACCTGAGCCACACTGGCCAGCAGCTTGTGTAAACATTTTAAGAAGTTAAAAAAAAAAAAAAATGCAGTGCTATATTTAAGGAGTGATTTGTAAGCATGTTTTCTTCTCTGGAATATAGTGGGTGATAGGCAGTTGTTGGACAGTTAGGATCAGTAGCTTTAATTTGATTTCAGGAGCAATCACAATTCTGAAATGAGAATGACAGGCTCAAAACATTGGCTTATTTACAAAGGCAAGTTTCTCTATAAGTGTTGGTTTGAAGACCACGTGGAGGCCAGAGGCTTTGGGGGAAGTGGTCAGAGTTGATGAGAAGTTTATATAGAGCTGTTGCTGTATGGGGCAAATGAACAGTGATTCTGTGAAAATAAATAAAAGACAGGCATAGCACTTTAATCAAAGTGACCTTCCCTCCAAAAGCCTGATCTTGTCACTTCTTTGCTTAACACCTTATGTCTGCTTCTCACTGCTTTCTTACAGGCCAGGAAAAAAATTTTTAGGTAGAGTGGAAGGGAAGTAAGGGCGGGGGAGGAGAGAGAGAAAGAGAAAGAGAGAAACCTCAGTGTGAGAGAGAGAGACATCAGTTGGTTGCCTTCTGCACAACCCTGATCGGGGTGGGGGATCAAATCAAACCTGCAACCCAGGTACGTGTCCTTGGCCAGAAAGTGCCCTTGACTGGAAATTGAACCTGAGACCCTTTGGTCTGAGGGCCTATGTTCTAACTGCTGAGCCAAATCGGCCAGGGCAGGGCTAGCAATTTTGAAATGGCTTCTAAGAGTTTCTCACCCCTCATCCTGTCTAGGAACCTGTGTTGCCCCTCTGCCTCCCCCTTGGCCTCTCTGGTTATCGAATTGCCCTCCTTTCTTAGCCTTAACTGTTTTGCTCTCTCTCTGCCTCAGGTGCTGTAAGGCCACTCCCTCTGCTTAGAGCCCTGCTCATCTGCCTTCCTCCATCTTCCTTCCCCCACCTTCCTTAGCCTCTGATCATTGCTCAGGGCGACCTGCCCTGGCAGTAGCCCTGATTAGGCACCCAGGCTGTTGACCTCAAGCTTACTCTGCTTTCATAGCCCTCATTCCACTGCTTGTGGGAAGACAGGGATCTCAGAGCCTAGAGCAGACTTAGCTCCATTAAAGATGTGCTCAATGACCGAATGAATGGAAGGAATTAACAGGTGCTGGTAAGGGTGGTGAGGGGGCATTGCGGGTGCAAGTGGCACAGTGGGGAGGGGAAGGGAGGGAAATTCTGGCAGGGACAAAAGGGCCACAGAGAAAAGTCTAAACCACTTGATTTGTTGAGTTTTCATGTTGCATGTCTCCTGTGATCAGTGAGAAATGTGACTAGAGAAAGATATTAGAATTTTACAGGTGATGCTGAAAAACAGCAGCAACATTGACAACAGTTTTGCCTCCTAAAGGAGATCAGAGTGAATAGCTGACAACTTGGGGCTAAAATTAGAAGTTTGTATGAATCCCTTAAAGAATCAGTTAGACTCTAGCTGAGTGAGAGAACTTTTCAGCATAGAGATAGCTCTGCATATAGCCAGCTTCTGTTTGGTAAAGAGAGAGAGCTTCTTGACTTTAGGCTGCAGATGAGTTCACATTAGTGAGTTTGTGTGTGCAAGGGAGTCTTTGAAACCCCCTAGAACAAGGCATCTCCATTTTCTGTATATGTTAACACTGCCTTAAAAAATAAAAAGGAAAACAAAAAAACCGCCATATCATATAACGGAGGAAAATCCCAAACTTGGGAAGAAAATCTCGGCTGCTGCTTTGTTTCGAACACTACTATATATGGACAGAACACTTACCAGTGGCGCCTCACTCCTGTATTTATTAAAGGTGTTAGCACTGACCCCTTTCACCCTACCTCGTAGCACTGCGGTGCCAAGTGCGATTAGGGCAGAGCTCTCCGACGTCAGCCTTGCTCAGAGCCTTCATCACACCGTGGCCCCAGATGGCAGTCTTGGAACTTTCTGAACCTCTTTTGTCTTGCATGCTGTGTCACATTTCTTCTTGGGTCCTGTTGGCTGTCTTCAAAGTGTGTGCAGGCTCAGACTTCTCTGTTCACTTCTGTCACCCTGTCCAAGTGGCCACTGTCTCCTCCTGGCATTACGGCAGTTGCGCCCTCATTGCTCTCCCAATCTGCTCTGCTGCCTCTGTCTTTCAGACAGAGCAAAGGATTGAAGCTGAGTCATACCACACCCCTGCCCTGAAAGCCTCCATGCCCCCCCCCCCCCCAGGTGGAACCGCAGTCCTCACTGAAGCAGCAGGCCTGCACACACCCGCCCCACCGTGGGCGCTTGGCACCTGCACTCGGTCTTTGTCCAGGAGCTCCTCTCTGCCTCAGCTCCTTCCAGACCCGCAAGTTCCTGAACTTCAGAGGTCTTTGCCCTGGGCGTGTCCCGTACCTCCCGCTTTACAATCACACCCCCTTCCTCTAAACTTCCTGTCCCCCTTTGTCGATGTAGTGTAATTCTGGTTTGCCCTTTAGTTATTTACTTACACTAGTCTGCTTATTTTCTCTGTTCCAGTCTCTTCTCACTAGAATGCAGTTTAGCTCCATGAAGGAATGAGCTGTTTCTGTGATGTTTACTGATGCTGGCCAGTGCCCAGAAAAGTGTGTGACATGTGATAGGAGCTCAGTAAAAATTTGTTGTTTAAAAGTATATGTGAGTTAATCATTGGACGGAAAAATGTCATTAGTTTGCTTCTTTGTAGTACACAATTTTTGGCATGTTAAACCAGATGAAACTTTATGAATGATAGTGAATATGGTTATACTATAATGGCTTTCAGAAATTAGACATCTCTTCTGTTTGAGGTCGCCAAAAAAGCAACCTAAGTAGCAAATTAGATTTTTCCTTCCTATTTAGGGTTAGGGTAAGTAAGCCTTTTTTGGTCAGAATAATGCATGGACAACGGTGTGTCTTTCCTTGGGGCATCACACTGGACACCTGACTCCTCTTTGTCCTGTGTCCTGGTGCTGTTTAGTTTGATCATTTGGTGGAGGTGATACATTCTGTCTTGGAAAGGAAATCATTAGAATTTTATTAATAACCTTAGTCTACAGTCAGATTAGAATTATGGTGATTTGCCTGCTTGAAAAAGAAAGTGTATCATTGTGGTGCTTTTATTTAATTACTTTTTGTTGGTTATAATGTAAATACTTTGGTTAGTTCTTGGACTTGGCAATATTTTGTGTAGAACTTTTTTGAGAGCTCAAAATTATTAAACATTTGTTATTTCACTATTTTGTTAATCTGGAGAGAGAATTACTATGGTTTTGATGTAGATGAAACTTTGGTCTCGCTACACAGTTAAGTAGCCCTACCATATTCACGAATGGTTTTCTGTGAATTATGTTGTCACTCCAGTGTTTATATAGCGATGCATGGGATTGGTAGGTGGGATGACTCGCTGAAAGAGTTGATTGGTTTAAGTTTGATCGTAAGTTCATGTATAGCATCATGCATTCTGGACCATTACTTGAGGAATGCATAGCACTATTTGGATATGGGAAATAATTTATCACCATGGTGTAGGGAAGTTTGGAGATGACATACTTCTTTTTTCAAATAAGTCTGAATTATGATTTCAGATGAGTGGACTGAAAATAGTCTTTAAACTTCAAAAGCAGGAATATGGAAAATCTGGACATCTTTTATTTTGAACTTTCACAATTGTTAAGAAATTCAGATAGGTAGGCCAGTTTAACACTTTTAAAATATTTGGAGAGTGTGTGGAGTTTCACAGATTTTTAAACTTTTTTTTCCCAAATTCCCTTGAAAGTAAACTATATATCAGCCTTAGACCAACACATTGTTAGATTATTAGTATTCATTAAATACACTAGCTATAGATTGTCTTGTTTATGAGTTATACTTGATCAACTCTTTATACTAGGTACTCTGTGGGGGCCTTAGGATAACAGGTGCACAGGGCACATGGCCTGCCTCCAGTGAGCTCCATCCCGGAGACCCTGTCACAACATGCAGGGTGTGGGTGCAGCCCAAGTGAGGGCTGTCCTCATCCCCATGGTTGTTCCTGCTCACCGAGGAGATCAGGACTTAATGAGAATTAGTAAGCCAGCCAGGGTTACCACCTGGCAGAATGTGGATGGATCTGTTTGACATAGGAAAAAAATTGTAATAAACTATATTTCTAACATCTGGCTAATTGTATGTATGTTTATTCTAAAATATTCACACCATAAAACATGTATAGTGAGTGTAACAAGTGAAAGCCCCACCCCCCAGAAACTTTGGAACATTCCTCTAGGCTTTTTGGTGAGAGAAAAGTTTTGATGGTGGGAAATACTATACATATGTAACTTTTTTTTTCTGAATACTGTGGCTGGTCTTTTTATATCAATACATAAAGCTCTACTTTTTTTTTTTTTTTGCATGTGCCCTATTTTTTATTTATTTATTTTTAAAATTTATTTATTTTTTTGTTACAGATGTTTCTCCTTTTTTACCCCATTGGCACCCCCCTCCCACCCCACACCCGCCCTGTACCCGGCTTTGTTGTCCATGTCTACTGGTTATATATACATGCGTATAAGTTCTGTGGTTTATCTCTTCCCATCCCCCCACCCCCTCTTCTGACGGATGTCAGTCTGTGCCCTACTTCCATGTTTCTGGATCTACCGTATTCCTCAGACTATTATGTTCATTATATTCTGTATATAAGTGAGATCATGTGGTATTTGTCTTTTCCTGCTTGCTTATTTCACTTAGGATAATACTTTCCAGGTCCCTCCATGTCGTCTCAAAGGATAAGAGATCTTTCTTTCTTACAGCTGCATAGTACTCCGTTGTGTACATGTACCACAGCTTTTTTTTATCCATTCTTCTACTGATTCTACTTTGTCTTTTCAGATAGCTCAAACAATGACTCCAGTCCCAAGTAACTTCATTTACTTTATTTCCAGTGTTTTACTATTGAAAACTGTGCTGCTGTAAAGATTAGCCCTTTACATACATCTCTGTGCACCTTTAGGATACATTCCTGGAAAGGGGAATCATGGGTTCACAGCTGTGTTCACTTTCCATGTGGTGTGTGTGGTTGGATTGTCTCAAGGCCTTAGTTCACAGTCCTTGCAATGATGTGGGAATTGCCTATTTTTCTGCACTTGCCAACATAGGACATTCTTGTTCTTTGCCATTTGATAGGTGCACTTCTTTCATTATTAGTGAAATGGAGTATCTTTCTGTGTGTGTGTGTGTTGGTCTTTTGTGTTTCCTTAACGCCTGCCCTCTACACCATTGTGTCGTGCAGCCTCCATGCAGCCTCCGTGTAGTTCCTGGAAGTCTCCCTCTGACTGAGATGGGACGTGAGCCTGTGCTCTTCTCTCTCTTCTAGTAGAGAGTAGAGGTTAAACCACTGGCTCTGAAGGCAGACTTGGGGTTGGTTCCCATTGCTGCCGCTTGCCAGCAGTGGCTCCTTGGCAGGCTACTTAACCTTGAAATCCTCAGTTTCTATCCCTATAAAGGGGGTAATGAAGATTAAGTGAAGGAGTGCATCAGAAGGCTTCACACAGGGCCTGGCACAGGAGTAAGTGCTCAGTAAGTGTTTGCTGCCACCAGCATCAGACACCAGTGCGGGAAATGATTCCCTTCCTGTGGGAATCCCTGTGAATCCTGCTCAGCTGCTTTGGTCGCTGTCTGTGCTGGGATTCCCTTGACAGTTGCTGCTTTTCCAAGTGAACGCCCTTCTCTTTGTCCTTTCCTCCATGTCACAGGCTCTGCAGGTGAGGTCCTGGACCAGCAGCATCAACCTTAGCTTGCAGCCTGAACATTTTTTTTCTGAAGTTGGTTAGGGACTAAATTGTGTCCCCCAAGTTCATAGGTTGAAACCCCAATCCCAATATGACCCTATTCGGAGATAGGACCTTTATAGAGATAATTAAGATTAAATGAGGTCATATGGGTGGAGCCTTATTCGCATAGATTTGGTGCCCTGCCTTATAAAAAGAGGAAGAGAAAGATTTCTCTTTCTCCCATTGTGTGCACCAAAAGGTCCTGTGAGCATAGGATGAGATGGTGGGCGAGGACAAGCCAAGAAAAGAGGTGTCGGAATGAAACCACCTTTCCAGTTCCTCAGTCTTGCTCTTCTAACCACCAGAACTGTGAGAAATAAATATCTGTTGTTTAAACCACCCAGCTGGTGGTATTTTGTTACGGCAGCTCTAGCAAACTAGGATAGTTTTTCTGGGGGATGGCTGTCTGCCTGGGGGACCATTGTTTCTAGGCCATTGGTTCATACATTAAAATGAAGGCTTAACCCAAGAACTTCAAATTTAGTAGGTCTGGGTTGGTTTGAGAAGTCCCATTTCTAGCAAGTTCCCCAGTGGTGTTGATACTTCTGGGGCAGAAACTCACCTAGAGAACCACTGTTGAAGTGTGTGGAAGATGTTTTAAAGAGAAGCCAGAGACTTGGGAAGGGACATTGGTTCTTCCACCCAACTACAGAAGTCTCTTAAACTCTCAGAGACTTGGTGTCACCATCTGCAAAATGGGGGAATTTATACTGCTGATCTTTCGGGGTTACTGAAGCTAAGATACATAAATAAATGCTTTTGGCTCCTCCTCTGATCTTCATACAAGTGAGAGTGGGGGTGGAGGATGTTGCTTTCTTGTAAAAAGTGAACAAATGGATGAATGCCAAAGTATTTTAATAGTCAACTACAAAGCAAAAGTAAGTTACTCCTTTTTTAAATGGACAAGTGAATTGTCATTTGATTGGCTGGTTGCTGGAACTCTTTTTAGCCACTTCTCTTTTCTACTTTTCCCACTCCAACTTCTCTTAAAAGCCAGTCATTTTAGACCAGCAGTCTTTATTGTAGGGTCTGTGGCTCCTGGTTCTGGCTCTCCCTGGTCAAGGGTACCTGTGGCTTCTTGGTCATTGTGGCATGGAAATGACTGAGGTTCTAGTTCCCCATGGGGAAGGCGTGTGGCCAGGCTTTTTGTGTCCAGGGTATTATGTTGGAAAATTCTTTGTTTGTTTGTTTTGTTTTTTTTTGGTTTTGTTTTGCCATGTTTAAAATGTTTTATGACTTAAAAGCGTTATGTGTATATATTGTTACAGCTATATTGCTTTTTCAGTGATGTTATTTCCTGATAATAACGATGCTAATCATTTAGAACAGTGATTCTCAAATTTTGTTATCTTAGGGTTACTTCATACTCTTATTGAGAAGCCCAAAGAGCTTTTGTTTATGTGTATTGCGTATTTATTGATATTTACTGTATTAGAAATTAAAACTTTAAAATTTTTATTTAATTCATTTAAAAACATTAACTTTATTACATGTTAATATAAACATAATTTTTGTGAAAAATAATTATTTTCCAAAACAAAAAGTTAGTGAGAATGAAGCATTACTTTATATTTTATAAATCTCTTAAATACCTGGTTCAAGAGAATACAAATAAATTCTGATAGCTGCTTCTGTACAGTATTCCATCTGTTGTAAAATGTTGGTTTGGTTGAAGAACATGAAGAAAAATCTGGCATGCCGATTTATAATTGAAATATTTGAATAACCTTTTCAAATAACTTGATAATACATTAAAACTATAAGGAGTGGTTTCTTAAAGCTTAGTTGCAGTATGGAATTTGAAATCATATCAGTGAAATTTTTGTACTTTAGTTTCTTTAAAATTCATTGATGTCTCTTACACTCTGAATGGATCTTTTATTTGTGCATGGTTTTGTAGGTAATTTGGGAAATATTGGTTCAGTGAGTTACATAAATCTTTCAAGTGTCAATACATTTCATCATACAATATTTTTCAAAACCACATTTGTTAATATCACCAGCTAATAATCAGAAAAGTCTAAATATTGGGAAGTTGTCAAGTTTAAAATGGTGGATACAGATTTTCCAAAATTTTGATTTTGCTTGAAAGCTCAAATTTTATCATTGGCCACAAACTGTCAGTTGTTTTCCTTGAAGTGACAGACTTATTTTGTTCATTTTTGAGAAAATGCCTGCCAAATGCTCGTCTGAATAACCATAATTTGTCAATCTTTTTTTTAATACAAAAAAATGGTGTTTTTGAATAAAGCTTGCAACTCTTTTATACTACCTTGAACTCAATGGTTTATGACATGAGCCACCATATAGAAGGCTGCAGGTATATAGAAATGATGGCATATAGGGCACATATTTTTGTGTATAGGACTAAGAGATATGTTGGGGAAGCAAGTACTGTGCTGACTAAAAGAAAAAATTCTCATGACATAGTGGACTTAATACACTAGAAATTATGGAAATGAATGCTATTTTCTTCAGTGTAGTGACCTTGGAGACAGGACACCACATTCAGTGATAATACCAATGGTTAAAACATTTTTAGAATACCACCTTATTTGGAATTGCTTCAAGTTCTGATTTAAGTTTACTCTATAGATTGTGTTTGGATGTATTGTTTTAAAATTGCATTGCCTCAAATGTCTGTTAACATTTTCTCAGTGATATATAAATACAGTTGTCTAGCCTGAGAGGATGCTGCTGGCTAACAGAACAAGGGGCATACATTCTTTAGTAGTGTAGCATATTTATTGCAGTAGGACCCATTGCTAGTCTTGGAGTCTGAGGTGTGTGGCCAAGTCTTAGCGCGCTCTCTCTAACTAGCTGGATGACCTTGAACAAAGCATTTATCTCCTCACAGCTCCCCTTGAGTCTTAGTGCTCATGTTCTGTGATTCCCAGATTCTAGAGGCATGAAAATAGGATTCTCTTAATAACGGGGGAGGCGGCCCACCCGGAGACCTGCTCTGCAGCCTTCCTGTCCCTTCCCATCAGCCCTGTCGCTGCCCTAGCAAGGTAGCAGGCTTCCTGTAGTAGTGACTTTTACAAGGAGTTTTTGATTCTAATTAGGGCAGAATAGTTCACAACTTGATGTAACACATTTGGGTTTCTTGCTGTCAGATCCATAGAGATATTTATATTTGGTGGGTGAAATTGGGAGCAGGGAAATCTTGGTGCCTAGGCTAAGGTTGGTGCAGATTGGGGAAAGAAACTAACATTGACTGTCTCCTGTGTGCAAGGCATTTTGATAATGGCCACTGTGACAATTAGGTGAAATCACTTCTAAGTACCCTTTGAGGGGGGTGATGGAATACTTATTTTCATAAATGAGGAAGCTGAAGTCCAGCTGCTTTAATTTGCCTGAAGTAGAGACAGTGTTTGAGCCAGGTCTACCTGGGTTCACAACTGCTATTTCCCTAAATTTCTAGATGCTGATATTTTTTAATCTCCCTTCACAGCCCTGATTTTTCTTTCTTCACTTTTTTCTCTATGATGATCCCAGGCTTTTCTAAAGTGCTAAAGAGTCGTCACTATTGGCCATCATTAATCTTTGTGAGAGGTGGTGATTTTATAAGTAAACCTTTAGCATTTATAAGCTTAATGTTTGACAGTGATTGATAAAAAATAAAGACGAGAAAATGTTGATATGAAATCACAAACTTATGCTGGAATGGGGTCCTCTCAGGGCTTCTAGATACATAAAATTGAGGGCAGATCAACTCTGGGATGAATTCAGAAATGAATGAGGATATGCAAATACAGCATACAAGTGTTTCCAATTTGCTTTTTCATATCAGGAGCTAGAAACTCAAATTTTGGTAGATTTGTTGAGAAGAACTCTTGTTTTTTAATCCCTTCTACAAGCATGTTCATGGACCTGCTTTATCCTTGCCACAGTGATAGGTACCGGGCATAAAGAGTGGCAGCAAGAGCAGTCAGTCCTCTAGGAGTCTCCGCCGGGGACGGTGGGCACGGGCCCTGGTGGTGCTGGTGGGAGTCTCCCAGCTCCTCGAGGTCTCCAGGGCCCTGCAGACTGCAGAAGCAGTGCTCTGTATTCCACATGGGGGTCGCATATGATGGTGGGCTGCTAGGGAAAGAGATGTTTTAAATAAATGTTTCGTGATGTCTCCTGAAAGTGTTTAGAATTGAAGAAGCGGAGGTCAAGGATGGTTTGAAGATGAAATTTCTTTTTTCTTTTGTAATCCTCACCCGAGGATATTTTTACATTTATGTTCAGATAGAGCTGGAGAGAGAGAGAGAGAGAGAGAGAGAGAGAGAGAGAGAGAGAGAGAGAGAGAGACATCTGTGTGAGAGAGACACATCGATTGGTTGCTACCCGCACAACCCCAACCGTGGCTGGGGATGAACCTCAACCTAGGTGTGTGCCCTTGGCCAGAATCAAACCCGGGAGTCTTTGGTCCTGAGCCTTACTGGCCAGGGCTCTTGTGGTTTCTTGATGAGAGAGCTCTTCCACCTGCATAGTCAGGGAGTCGGAGGAAAGAAGTGTCCCAAAAGCTAGACCTGCAAGACTAATCATAGTGGTGAATTAAAATTTATGTATTTTTATAATACTAAGCATATATTTTGGTAGGAATTTGAAGTAGTTAAGTCATCCTCTTAGCATCCCTGAAGATGACAGTTGACATTAACCTATTTTGTTACTGGAAAAGGAAATTTAAAGAGGTTACTTTCACTCAAGTTTATTCAGCAAATAAATGGGAAACAGAAAGAATGTATTTAGCATTCTGTTTTTACTTCAGAGCTTTATAGGATGCCTTGGAGCTATATCCTGAACCCTTCAGTTGTTAATTTAATGGAAGGATTGTAGTTGTGTGGCCAAGAGTTTACGTTGTTGGTGATTAGGGAGAGATTGTGGGCTGCCACCCCTGTTTCGAAATCCAGGTTGTGGGAGATTTTCCTCTTCTGAGAAATTTCCTTCAGATGATTGCTTGGTCTTTGGACTAACACTCCAGACCTAGGAGGCATCCAAGGCCTATTTTCATAGAGGGTGGGCCTGAGGGTGCCCCACTGCCCGGACTTCCCTTTCTCTGGGTGGGCGGCCGGCCCCTTCATAGCGTCAGAAGTGCACATGTCTGAGAAATGATGGTTTTTGTAATCCATGTAATCCAGGTGCTCATTTACTTTTAGGGAGGAACTGTCACTTTAGAATTATTAGTGGTTCCTGGGTAATTTTACATGTAAGACTGAAGCTTCATTGAATTATTTATATAAGTGTGTATGATTTATCTGTGTAATCACTTTTTATCAATTGTCTGTACTTCTTGAAAATTTGGTTATTTTTCTACCACTAGAAGTGTGAATTTCATAAGAGGTAGAGTGGAGGGTATTCATCATTTTATTCAGCCACCTTTCCACCTCCCCATCTCCCTACTCTGCAGACACACAGCCTTGCCTGGTTGACATAATCTGTGTATTTAAATTTCTCATGTTAAAGGAGAAAGTGATCATCTGCATTGTGTCCTAATTATGAGCCCAGTACTGTGTTAAAGGGCTTTATGTATACATTCTGACTTTGTCTTCATGGATTAGAAGGAGGTGGTGTCATCTGTATTTTTTTCTTTATTGAATTTGGAGAGAGAGAAACATCGTTGAGAGAGAACATCAATTATTTGCTTCCTGCATGCCACCCACTGGGGATTTGGCCCACAACTTGGGCATGTGCCCTGACCAGGAATCGAACCGGCAACCTCTTGGTGCATGGGTCGATGCTCAGCCACTGAGCCATACCGGCTGGGCTCATCTGTATTTTAAAAATGAGAAGAGGAAGTTCTAGAACGGATGTCATTTCAGAGTTGGTCTCAGAACTTAGTGGGTTCATAGTGCCCTTTGTGCCACTTCGTTCTGTTTGTTCCCCAGGTCTTTTGTGGTTTCATGCAAATTTTAGGAAATTTTTTTTTTTTCTGTGAAAAGTGCCATTGGCATTTTGATAAGGATTGTATTGAATCTGTAGATTGCTTTGGGTAGAATGGACATTTTTAACAATATTAATTCTTCCAACCCATGAGCATGGAATATCTTTCCATTTATTTGTGTGTTTTACAATTTCTCTCTTTAAAAACTCTAATCTTGTAACCATCACCTCCCTCTGAATTCAGCAAGCCAGTTGAAGCCGTTGCCGTGAAAGCACATTCACTTCTTGTTGCTTGTTTGTATCTGCACATCCTTTTCCGTGTCCCAATGGAAAGGCAGATCCTGCCCCCCTGTGCATGGGTTCTTCCCCCACTTCCCTTCTCCAGAGACTCATGCCCTTGATTGTCTTCTTCTATTGTCCCTTCTTAGACCTCTTGCTCTCTATGCCTCCTCCTATTAATGTTTGTGTATTTTATCTAACAGGTGCTTATATATAGTGCTTACTAAGTGGCAGACACTGTTCTAAGTATGTTACAAATATTAATGTGATCAATTCTCCTAATAACCCTATGAAAGAAATACTGTTATTGTCCTTGTTTTATATCAAGGCACAGAGAGACTAGAGAACTTGCCCAGGGTTACATGACTTGCGTTTGGACATGGTCCCGTTTCTCTGATGTCAAGTGGACAAATACTCATCCTTCGTTAGCCCACTTGCACTGCAGCCGGCTTTCTCTTCACCGGCTCAGTCAGAAGGTGGGAGCCATATATCTGTCTCTCTTCACTTGTTGTCACCTTAACCTGAACCCTGGAGCTTCTGCCTCCTCTACTTCATAGAAAGTACTCTTAGAGTTAGTAATATCTGCTCATGGAGTCTGATGGGCACTTTTATCCTCTTTCTCTGCAGCATTTGGACTTGTTGATCACGTCCTTAAAACTTTCCTTTGTTGTTTGTTGTGCTTTACTGGCTGATCCTCTGCCTGTCCTGCTCTTTTCTCTTGTCACTCTAAACACATTCCCTGGGTGATCTCATCCACTCCAGCACTTTGCCTCGCTTCTGTTTGTCATTGACTTGAACGGCCACATCTTCAGCTCAGCTTTCTATCTTGGGCTGTTAACTTTTATATTGTGCTGCTGGCTAGATAGCTCCAGATGGATTTTCTCTACACCTCTCCCTCACCTCATATAAACTCTACTTCTCTTCTGTTTCCCATGTTTTAGTGAGTGGTATTGTTACATCTGCTCAGTTACCCAAGCCGGAGTTCTGTCATTCTAGACATTTCATCCTCCAGTGTCCAGTCAGAAACCAAGTCAAATGGCTGGGTAGCTCTGTCTCTTGAGTATCTCCATTTTCTCCTTTGCTGCACCTGAATTCCTGCAAAGAACCTTCAAACTGGTCTTTGCGGCCCTAGTCTTATACCATTCCCACCTCTCCTAGTGTGTGATGCACATTTTAGTAAGGGGCATTCTTTCTAAAATGTGCGCCTTTCTAAACAGCATAACTCAAAAACTTCTCCATGAATTCAGAATGAATTCTAAGGCCCTTCATGGTTTGGCCTCCACATGAGCCATATTGAGGTTTTTGCAGACATCTGAGTGTGTTGTGCTTCCCTAAGTCTCAGGAATAGACTTTTCAGTTCTTTCTGCTTCCTTCTTGCCCAGATTCTCTACCTGCCAGTCTCCTACTTGTCCTGTAGCTCTCAGCTTCGTCTCCCCAGACCAGCACTTACTCCAATGAGCTCTATATTTGCTGTGCCCATTTTGGTAGCCACTAGCCACCTATGACAATTGAGGATTTGAATATGGCTAGTGTTGCAGAGGAACTGGAGTTAAAATCTTATGCAATTTTAATTACTTTAAATTTAAATAGCCACATGGGACTAGTGGTTACTGTATTGGACAGCATAGGCACTATTGGGAGGGGTGCCTGTGTGCTTCTTGGCATTCCACCAAAATACTTTATTTAAGAACAGCAAAATAGCTGATAGTATTGGGGTGGGGGTCAGAAAAAATTCACAAAAAGCAAACTCAGGAACTGAAATCGTATTTATATAAAGACGTAATGCAGAAAAATAATTTTATAAAGAAATATTTTGATTTATCAAGAATCAGTTATTTTCAGCATATTTGCATGGCTACTGCTTTTATACTGGATTTACATCTGAAATGCTCAAATACGAGCTGTGAACAAAGAAGCCAGGTAAAATTAATAATCAAAATTTACTTCAAACATTTTATTGTTTGTGGATGCCAGATAGCATTATAGTTTTTCATGACAGTTGATATTGGATTGTTAGCAAATATCAGTGAAACTTAAAATAGATGAGAGCAGTGTGTGGAGATCTTTGGACTTTTAGAGGGGGAAGGATGTTCAAGTATGCATTTTTTTTTCTTGTGTGCATGTATAGGTAGAACAGAAAGTTGAAAAGAGATTGCCTGGTTTTGGGACCCCATTGATGGGAAACTGCCCCTGGCCAGCTGTTCTGGGTAGGTCCGCTGAAGGCTGAAGGCTGGACATGGTCATTTCATAAACAAGGCAAAGCTAGAATATCATCACCAGTATGTGGTTCTCCTTTTAAGTGGCACAGTATTAGTGGAGAGATGGACGAGGCTTTAACTTCCTGTCCCAACCAACTCCCTGTGTGGGTAGAATCTTAGGGGGGCATTGCAGCTTATTGACTTTCCTGTGTATTTGCGGCCCGAGAAGTGGGTGTTAGTAATATACTGACATGGTATAGAATGGCTAATTCCTTTAAGTATTTTTGAGGCACTGGGTCTGGCATTGGGATTACAGACTGACAAGACATAACATTCAGGGTCTTCCTCGATGCGCTAACCTGTCTGGGCACCCTGGGTGTATTTATAGAAATAATAGGCGGACATTTAAATGGTTCACCATGAAAAGATACTGAAATAGTCTATATTCACAAGTCAACCTTTCAACAGGATATCATTTATTTAAAGAAAAATATGGAAAAATGGAAAAAATTTTTTCAAAATTAACAAAATTTAAATTCTTTATACAAAAATGGTATACATGATTCTGATAGGTTAAAGAAGCTACTAACCACTAAGTTTGTATGCAGCCAATAAAAATCACTGTATATTGATGATCTAAAAAATTTCAAGTTCCAAATGGCATTTAAAAACTTTTCCCTTTACTAGGCTGAGAAAAGGGTTTTCTCGCCATTTTAGGATGGCAGTTTTAGAGCTAAGGAACCTTGGCAGCTGAGTGTGCAGGGCTCTTGACAAGTGGCCAAACGAGGGCACAGAGGGCTTGAGAATGTATGTTTGAGGTAGAAACTTGAGATATGGGGTCTGTGAGAACATTTATTGCTCTCGCTAGGTATAAGATGCAGTCTGAAGGTGTGGTGTAGGGAGTAATGAATTCTATTTAACGGGGCTCTTTTCTTTACATACGGAATCTGTAAGGCTGTTTTAGAAACCTTGAGATATGTTATAGCCCTCTGGTCTTTAAAGGCACTAAACTCTTGGTAGCACAGTTAGAAACCTTTACTTACATTTTTCAGAATCGTACATAGGAAAAATGTAATATTTTCAAATCATCTCTGAGAGATGGACATGGAGTAGAGAATTTGGTATGTTTAGAGATGAGGGAGGAAATAAAAAATGTGGACAGGTATAATATGTATATACTATCACTGATGAAACTTAATTATCTAGATTTTCTTATCTGGATCATAATTGTATTAGCAACTGATGTATCGCAGTTAAACTCATCGCAACCATACAAATGGGAGGGTGCAGCAATCTGAGCACTTAGCACACCCTGGACTTGAAAGCTGTGTCTGGCTCTTTCTGTATTGTTTGATTAAATCAAGTCAAATTCAATTACAAGGCTTCATTGTTAGCATTAATTTTATTGATCATCCTCATTTTGCAAAGCAAATGTCGCACCTGGTAGTAGCCCATTTTCTCAGTTTGCCTTTTTCTCATTTTAGTCTCCTTTACTTGCTAACTTGAGGGTGAACTTAATCTGTGATCAGAATGGACACAGTGTAGAAATGTATAACTACATAAGTAGGACCCCTTTTCAAACTGAAATAGAAAGTTTACTTGCAAGTTAGAGCAATATTAGGAATCTGGTACACATGTAAAAAGTACTTAAAATTAGAATTGGTTATTGAATGATACTTAGGGGAACTTTGTGAAGCAGGTCACTACAATCAGCTTCCAGTGATGTTAGAAAAGTGCGGTGCAGTAAAATACTGAAGGGATTTGTTACACTAGCGTAGTTTTTTGAAATATTTTAGTTATGAATTAATTTATGTAAAATAGTATAAAAGGTATTTTAAAAAGTTATTTTTTCCCACATGCACAGCTAATAGGGGGAGGAGAGCTCAGAAGATACATGGGCATTGAGGAGAGGGGCCAGCTTAGGTTGAGCTTTGCTGTGGGTGCAGGAAAATATCAAGTTAAACATGCAGAGTTTATGGATAATACATTTGTCTTTTTATCATATTCTAATATGAAGATATTTAATTTGGCTGAAAGATAAAGCAGGCTTATTTAGCTGCATGAAATTGATAGTTTTATCAGTACTTTATCATAATAGTTTTTTTTGGTTAATCCTCAGCTGGGGATACTTTTCCATTGATTTTTAGATACAGTGGAAGGGAAGGAGTGGGGGAGGGAGAGAGGGAGAAAGTAACATCGATGTCAGAGAGACACATCAATTGGTTGTCCCTGCATGACCCTGACCAGGGCTGGGTATTGAATCAGCAACCCAGGTATGTGCCCTTGACTGGAAATCAAACCTGTGACCCTTTGGACTGAGGGCCAGTGCTCTAACCACTGAACAAATGGGCCAGGGCAATATATATATTTTTAAATCCTCACCCAAGGATATGTGTCTGTTGATTTTAGAAAGAGAGAGAAATATTGATATGAGAGAGAAACATCCACTGGTTGCCCCCCAAATGTGCCCCAACCGGATATCAAACCCTAGGTATGTGCTCTGACTGGGAATTGGTGTATGGGATAATGTTCCAACCAGTTAAGCCACCTGGCCAGGGCTATAATAGTTTTTGATAATAGTTTTGATTATCAAATACTGTTGATTATGGTAGCATTGTAGAACCTACGTTTATGATAGTGTAGGTATAGAAAAATGTTCCCAGCTTTGCTGTAAGTCAGAATGGTTATGAAATAGTAGGTGTGAAACTGTTCACTATATCTTCTAGCCTTAGTTTCATTTCCTTTGTCAAATATAATTTATTTGCAATAGAAATTTAATACTGTAGACACTGAGTAAGTTACGTTTTATTCCCCTTTTTCTATAGATCTACCTTTTTGAGACTATGTGCAGTTCTCCAAAACTACTTTCTCCAGTCATCTTCCAAAGACCTCCTCAGCTGTCCTTTACAGTGCTGTTTTCTTTTATATTGCTTGCTTCCCTGATGGAAATTTGAAATTTTATATTTCCTGTGTATTTCTCTTTTGCACAAAGTATGGCATCTTAGAAGAGTGTTAGAGGTTACTGTGTGACCTCTGCCCTTGGTGTCCTGTGACACTTCACCTGTCTCTGCTCAGGTTTATTCATGATGGATAAGGCGCCTCATCACATGTGCTCTGCTGTAGCAGAGAAAATAGATTAATTATTTTCAGCTGCGTGTTGCTGAAGCTTTTATTTTTTTTAAGGAAAAGAATGTTGGTAGCCTGTGTATCACTACACCCTTTCCCTCCCTGCATTTCAAACCAGCAGAATTTCGGACAGTTTTAAATGCCCCTGGAATATGAGCCAAGATCCCCTGTTCAGCTTTCCAGAACCTTTTAAAATGCAAAGGAATGTAGGAAATTGCCAGATCAGTAGTTAATCAGTGACAACTGTAGTAAGTACACAAAGAGCAGTGGGCTGCCTGTGGCTTTCCAGCCACTTAGCATGTTGCCCTTGATCCGCTTCCTAGGCATCCTCCCATGGTGTAGGGGCAGTTTGGAGGAGCTTGTGATTTCCAGGACATCCCTGGATGGAGGATGGCCCCACAGCTCCTTCCTTCCCTCCTTCTGTCCTGCTCCCACTTTTTGTAGGTTTGACATCACCCAGGAGTGTGTATGAGTGTGAAGTCAGTAGCTTGAAATAGGTTTACAGTGAGTGGGAAAATGTTTTCAAAAGGTGATTTTTTATTAGGCTAATAAACATATGGCGTCATTTGCCTTTATAGAGCCATCAAGTTTTGTTTGTTTAAACTATCCCAGGATGTTTCACAATATTAAGCAAGACACACTAGCAACCATCAAATTTTGTAAAATTTATATTATTCTTCTATTAGTCTGCCCTGTATACATCCTTCAAGTGTGTTGAAATACATTTTTGAAGTTTAATTTTTCCCTAGCCCAAGTAAATTACACTAAAAGTTTTCATTTACTTATTTTTGGATCTATCTTTACTTGCTTTCTTTCCCCCTTATCTATATAAAATTCTTATAGCAGTAAAAGAATAGATCTACCTATCTGACATAGATTCATATTTTATTTATGCGTATAGACATGCTGTGTACAGATATGTGTGTACATCTTCGTCCTCATTTCTCTTCTGCCGTGTAATGTTGAGTGCTGCCAGTGTTATTAGAATGTGTACTGGTCTCTTGCTGGGACACTAAGCTATGAATGGGAAGATCACCCAGATGCGTTTTCCTAGTCTGTGGTGGGACACGCAGCTCAGATCTTTGCTGGCCGTCTTCTCAGGGGTTTAGTTTTTGAAGGAGTTAATTTCAGGGAGTGATATTTCATTGTTGAATTACAGGGTATAAAGGTTGTTCCCTAAAGGATATTGACTGCCATGATTCTTGTGCTTTAGTGGCACAACTTACATTTAGGGTAATATGCACCTTTTGACCCATTTAGAAAAAAAAATTAGTGTTCTGGCCATGCACTTAGTATGAACCGTTGAGTGCTGTTTCATTAGTTGCCTTGAAAGAAATCGTATTAGCCCAACACTCTTACGTAGAAAAAATAATCTTTATCTGAAAGACAGCTCAGAATTTTCAGACTCCCCAAAGGTATGTAGAAATAACTGAACGATTTCTGCAAGAAACCTGTGAAATACTGTGTTTTGTAACGTAGCATTAGGTATTAATGTTAACTGCATTTTTTTTTTGTCTTGCACAAATGATTGGCAAGCAGATGGCGGTATCTTTAAAATGAAACCACTTTTAAACCATTACAAATTAAAATTTGTCACTAAGGATTATTCATAATTCTTGGGTAAGGTCAGTATTGTTTCTTTGTCAGTCACGAATGCCAGGACTCCCTTTTCTTAAATGGAAGATAGCATATCTTTGTATCACTTACTTTATTCTTTGGGACGATTTGTTTCTTGTTGATGACTTTATTCTCCCATGAATTGAGGCGCATTTGGAGCTCGAGTAGAGCGGAGCTCAGCTCTGAGAACAGGACTCCTGAGTCTTCACCTGTGCAGGTGTCACTGGGGGCCCTTGTTAAATGCAGATTCTAGGTCAGGAGGTCTGGGTTGGGCTCAAGATACTGTATCTTTTACCAGCTCCTGGGTGGTGTCATTGGTCCCAGGACCCCCTGCACAGGGCAAGGCTCTCATCTTCAAGGAGAGAGGTAGGTAAACAGGACAACCATGTGTTCGGTTTTGTAGCTCTTACCCCTGGTGTGGTGGAAATCCTAGGGAGGGTTTCAAAATCAGCCTGAAACGGGGAGGGCTGAGGGTCAGGAAGCTTCCCTGGATGACTGGTAACAAAAGACTTGAGATTAAAAGAGGCCATACTGCACAGTTCCAGGGAAGGAGGCAGGTGTGGAGGCAAGGAAGGAGCGCGGAAGTGAATGCATAGTCAGTCAGTATACTTCCAGTGGTTTGAGAGAGCTAGTCTGAGTAACTGAGTGTTTCCTGGGCAGAGGGAAGGGAGGTCAGGGATCTGCCTACCAAGTGCCTTCCACTGCACTGGAGCGTTTTGGCTTGATCCTGAAAGCTGTGGCAACTCCTTTAAGGATTTTAATCAGGGGAGAGACATGATTCATTTTGTGTTTTGGAAGATCATCCAATCAGCTGTGTGAATGTGTTGAGACCAGACTTAGGTGAACCAGTCAGCCTGTGATGCTTTGTCCTTCACTAAACCCTGAAGGCCTGATTTCATTGGAGATAGTGTGAATCAGAGGAGGTAGTGGACTTGTGAGATATGCAGAAGGCAGAATCAGCAGGTGGGTGGATGGGTTGAATATACAGGATATCTGGGGCATTTATTAGAATAGCAAGCTGCACAGGCCAGGGGCCACTTCTGTATTGTTCAACTCTGTATTCCCAGTGCCTGCAAAATGCTTTATGCAAAGTAGGCACTTGTTAAATATTTTTTAAATGAATGAATGATGGGAAGGATCGAGGGTTATTTCATCCTTTGGCAGAGTCAGAGGTGTGGATGGAGATATTAGCTCCTATAGAGAATGCTGAGGTAAAGCATTTCATTACTCTACACAGTATCAATTCCAAGCATAGTTTTCTCTATCTATCTATCTATCTATCTATCATCTATCTATCATCTTCAATCAATATCAGCAAAATTAGAGATTACCTACTGATATACATGGAAGCTATGTAATTCTTATTCCTTTTTCTTTTTTTCCCATTTGGTGCTTGGACTAATAATAGACCTTCTGAGGGACTTCACATCCTTTTTTGTTCCTTCTGTATCTTTTCCAATAAAATAGTGAATGAAGCCCTGGCCAGTGTGGCTCAGCGTTTAGAGTGTTGGCCTGTGGTCCAGAGAGACCTGGGTTCAGTTCCCGCTAAGGGCACATACCTTGGTTGCAGTTTGTCCCCGGCCCTGGTTGGATGTGCGGGTGGCAGCCACTCGATGTGTCCCTTTCACGTTGATGTTTCTCTCTCTCTCTTTAAAAGAAAGAAAGAAAGAAAAAAAAAATAGTGAATGAAAATAATGTACAAAGCCACCAAGAAAAATAGTGACCTTACTATAGTTATGTAGATTTTTAGTTGTGATCATTAAGGCTGCAGATCATTAAAGGGCAATGGTAATACGGCAATTATAAGTGAGAAGAATTTTGAAGTCAACTCTTCGTAAGTGCTTGAATTTTCCCTAGTTGAGAACCACTCCTAACATAATAAAATTCCTTTATTAAGAAATAGAGCCCTGGCTGGTTTGGCTCAGCGGTTAGAGCATCGGCCTGCGGTCCCAAGAGACCCAGGTTCGGTTCCCGCTAAGGGCATGTACCTCGGTTGCAGTTTGTCCCCGGCCCTGGTTGGTCGTGCAGGTGGCAGCCACTCGATGTGTCCCTTTCATGTCGATGTTTCTCTCTCTCTCTCTCTCCCTCCCACTCTATCTGTGCAAAAAACGGAAAAGAATGTCCTCGGGTGAGGATAAAAAAAAAAAAAAAGAAATAGAAATATATGTTGGGAGATAATACAGAAAGGAGATATTTTACAGGTTGAAAATATAGTTAATGAACATAAAATATGATATATGGAAATAATATTATGAACTTCATAGCAGGGGTAGGTGTAGACCTTTGAAAGAATGAATACTCATCTCTGAACAGGAGAAAGTATTTTTCATAAAAAATAATTGCCATTTGATATAGTCTTTATCTAAAAATGTTACTTCTTTTTTTTTTTTTTTATCCTCACCCGAGGACATTTTTCCATTTTTTATTGAGATAGAGCAGGAGGGAGAGAGAGGAAGAGAGAAACCGAGAGAAACATTGATGTGAAAGGAACACATCGAGTGGCTGCCTCCCGCACGACCCAACCAGGGCCAGGGACAAACTGCAACCGAGGTACATGCCCGTAGCGGACACCGAACGTGGGTCTCTCTGGACCACAGGCTGACGCTCTAACCGCTGAGCCAAATGGGCCAGGACTAAAAATGTTACTTCTAAGAAGGAATATGTCCATGGAATTTTCTGCAGTGATGGAATTGTTCCATCTGTGTGCAGTAGCCACCAGCCCCATGTGGCTCTTGAGCACTTGAAATGTAGCTTGTGCAATTGAGCAACTGAATTTTAAATTTTATTTAGTTTTAATTCATTTAAATAGCAACATGTGGCCAGTGGCTGCTGTGTAGGGCAGCCCAGTCACAACGAATTGTGACCACCGCCCACACATACTAATGACGAAGAAAATGTGGTCTTGTCCAGGGAGTTCAGGAGGGGTATCATCTGATTCATGAGGAAAATCTGGAACTTGTGGTGAGCTGATGTTGGTAATTTGGAGGCATTTTCTGATTCTTTATCTGGGTCACTGTCCCTTGGATCAATGCCTTCTCTCATAGCAAGCCTTGGCCTGGCTAGGTTTTCCTCTTCCTCCAACTGCTGTTGGGGGCCACGGGTGGGGATCACTGTCCACAGGCTTTATGATCTCGCTGAAATGACTTTCACTTTGAATAGAAACTCAGCAGTGCTGAGCTCTTTATCTTCTGTGTGTTCACCTATCAATCAGTTCTTGGATTCTTCCCCCTTTATTGATTGATTTGAGAGAGAGAAAGAGAGAGAAACAGAAATACTGATTTGTTGTTCTTATTTATGTATTCATTGATTGATTCTTGTATGTGCCCTGACTGGGGATTGAACCCACATCCTTGGCGTATCGGCACTGTGCTCTAACCAACTGAGCTACGTGGCTAGGGCTATCCCCCCTCCCCCCCCCCCGACCCCCAGAAGATGACTTTTGGTGGTCAAGAGACTTCTTTGTGGCTTGTGCTGTGGGTGGTGATGTGTGTTTTTCCAACTGCTGGACACTCCCTTGGAAATGCTGACACATGCTTCACCCGGTTCCAAGCGTCACTGTCACAGTTATGTTCTATACCCCAGGTTCCCTGGAGGTGGAGGAGAGAAGTTTAAAGAGAACAACTAGAAATGAAGCTGTAGAACTATAATAGTCTTCAGCTTCTGAAAGGTAGTCATCCTTTTACTTTGCACTTGCCCAAATGTTGAATGTTCACGAAGAAAACCTCCTTTGGATGGCATTCTACATACACAAGTGGATAAAAAATGGTTGAGGAAGTATTTTCCACGTGAAAGGTTTTTGTCTTCACCTATTTTCGTGGTAGCTTTCCAGGTCACTGTGATACCAAATTAAAATGTATCTGTACAATAGTTAAGCATTGTCTATTTAAGTTTTGTGAGGTCAGAAATTTACTTCAAAAAATTACTATGTATTTTTGCACAACTTATTTCTTTTTGTCTTGGTTTGCTGTACACCTTTTGCTTCCATCTCCCATTATATATACTGTGTACTGGTTTTTTTTAGATCTGCCTATTTTTTATCTTCCTAATTTCCAGTGAAATTAATCCTCACCCGAAGACATTTTTCCATTTTTTGTTCAGGTAGAGTGGGAGGGAGAGAGAGGAACAGAGAGAGAGAGAGAAACATCGATGTGAAAGGAACACATCGAGTGGTTGCCACCCGCACGACCGACCAGGGCCGGGGACAAACTGCAACCGAGGTGCGCCCTTAGCGGGAACCGAACCCGGGTCTCTCAGGACCGCAGGCCGACGCTCTAACCGCTGAGCCAAACCGGCCAGGGCTCCAGTGAAATTAAATAATAGCTTCATTGCGGTGCTAATATGTGCTGCTTCCAAAAAGTTGTAGATAGTATAAAGAAAAAAAAATTTTTTGGAAGGAAACTCTTTTGTTTGCTAGTCTCAGTAATTGCCTTAGTGACTTATCTCTGAGTAAAATGGACCCAATTTGGGCCTTTGCTATTTTGCCCTCCCTAGTAAGATGCCATCTCATCTATACAGTTTTCTTTCATCTTTGGGAATTGTTGCCATCAAAATATTTTGTGGAAAATGTTCACTTTTCACAGTCTATAACAGTTTTTTTCTTAACCTGTTCAATGAAGAGGGATTTGGATGAGAAGTTCTTCCAAGTGCTTGCCAGCTCCGAATGTTCCCAGTTGCTTTCACAGTGGGTTTCTATGATGGGGTTGCTTCGGTGGCTGAGCCATCCCCTGGGGTCCCTGCTCACCCCAAACACATACATCTTCTGGACCTTGTGCTTGTTTTAGGAAATATTTGCCAGTTGGGCACTGAGCAGAAACTTCAATTACTATGTCTTCATTATATATGTCTGTACTGTTTGCTATGCAATATCACACGTAGTTAAATCACTTGCTATCAGAAATTACTAAGTAATATTTTGTGAAATGGTATCCTAATTTTTTTTTTTTTTTTAATCCTCACCCGAGGACATATTTCCATTTTTTGTACAGATAGAGTGGGAGGGAGAGAGAGGAAGAGAGAGAGAGAGAGAGAGAGAAACATCGACGTGAAAGCGACACATCGAGTGGCTGCCACCCGCACAACCAACCAGAGCCGGGGACAAACTGCAACCAAGTACATGCCCTTAGCGGGAACCGAACCTGGGTCTCTCCAGACCGCAGGTCGACGCTCTAACCATTGAGCCAAACCGGCCAGGGCTCCTAATTTTTTTTAAATCCTCACCCGAGGATATGTTTCCATTACTTTTTAGGGGTGGGGGAGAAAGGGAGGGAAGGAGGGAGGGAGGGAGGGAGGGAGGGAGGGAGGGAGAGAGAGAGAGGAACATCAATGTGAGAGAAACATCGATCAGTTGCTTCCGTATATGCCTCACCTGGGGATTGGACCCACATCCTTTTGGTGCACAGGATAGTTTTCTAACAAATAGGCCACCTGGCCAGGGAAATACTCTAATTTTTATAATATAATCTCTGACTCTTAATTCTTATTCAAGAGGTTCATCATTTACAGATAAATAGAAGCTTCATGAGGACAAGAGGGAATTTTGTTTGTTTTTATTCAGACTTATCTGCAGCACCTAGGTTAGTGTGTAGATGATAGAAAGTGCTCAGTAAATATGTTTTGAATAAAAAAAAAATGTGATTTGAGATTTAACTTTGCTTTTATTTAACGCCAAATCAAATGTAACTACAACTTGAATGATTTGTATACAGGGGATACTTATGAGAATTATTTGATAACACATAAAATTTGTATTTCTGTGCCTGCCTGCCTGCCTGCCTGCCTGCCTTCCTCCCTCCCTCCCTCCCTCCCTTCAGGATATTTTTACATTTTTCTTCAGATAGAGTGGGAGGGAGAGAGAGAGAGAAACATCGATGTGAAAGAGACACATTGATTGGTTGCCACCCGCACAACCCCAACGGGGGCAGAAATGAGCTGCAACCGAGGTACATGCCCTTGACAGGAATTGAACCCGGGACTCCCTGGTCTGCAGGCCAGTGCTCTAACTGCTGAGCCAAACCGGCCAAGGATCTGTGTTTTCTTTTCAACAATATGTAAATATGCTGTTCAGTGTGGTAGCCACTGCCTCCATGTGCGTTTTAAAAATTTTTTATCCTTACCATAGGATATTTTTCCATTTATCTTCAGATAGAGTGGGAGGGAGGGAGGGTCAGAGAGAGAGAAACACTGATGTAAGAGAGGCATCAACTGGTTGTCTCCCTCAAGACCCCAACCAGGGCCAAGGACAAACCACAATCAAGGCACATACCCTTGACCATAATTGAACCTGGGACTCATTGGTCCATGGGCTAATGCTTTAACCGCTGAGCCAAACCGGCCAGGGCTGCATTTTTTACTTGAAATGTGGCCAACAGGAATTGAGATATGCTGGTGTGACAAAGCATACTGGATTTCAGAGACTCAGTAACAAATAATGTAAACTATTTTATTCATTTTAAAATATTGATTGCATGTTGAAGTGATAATATTTTGCATATATTGTGTTAAATAAAAATTGTTACAGAAACTATTTTCACTTTTTTTAGCTTATTTTTTTAATATGGCTATTAGAAATTTTAAATTACATGTATGGTTCTGATTTGATGGCTCATTGAACATTGCTGATCTAGACACAGAAATGTAGATATTGAATGTAGAGAAGGGGGCAACCTTCCAAAAGGATTTTTAAATGAACATCTTTACAAAATTATATGTTGCAGCTGTGACTTGGGAACGTGGATATTCAAATGGTCTTGATCATATTAAAAAAGACCAAAATAAATTAATTAGATTAGCTCAAATGAGAAATATGAAATCCAGCTACCAGATGGATTCCTAGCATAGTCGCAGCCGAGTCTTGAGGTCAGAAAAGGGGCAGGAAGGCGGTGGTGGCTGTCCGAGTCAGTGTGAGCAGTCACTAATGACAGACGGAAGCCATAGTTTTTGAATGTCTGTGCCCGGAGCTCACCTGGTTGTGGTGGGTACCATGTTTACTTGATTCCAGGTAATGTTGTTTTTCATGCCACTGGGAAATGGACTCAGTGGAAGGGAGCAGGAGAGTGGAAGCCTGAGTGTCAGGTAGGGTTACTTTCAGTGAGTGTTCTGTTTTGTGCCTCCCATGCCTGCAGGCAAGTTCTCTTCCCACTTCTGCTCAACTCCATCGCTGCTTCTCCAGGCTGGTTGTGCCTCCTGGTCTGTGGAGCTGGCCATCCCCTGTCTCTGGGCTCCTTTTCCCTAGAGCTGGCCGGCAACCCCCTCCAGTCAGTAGCATTTCCTCCCGTGACATATGGTAGACCCTGGAGGATGAAGCCCTTACTTATCCTATGAAAACAAGGCCATCCAGTACATATAAGTAGACATTACCTTCTTGAAGCTAATTTGAAAGGTTATTTTGGTAAGTGCTTAGTCTGCATGGCTGGTTTAAGCTATTTTCAAGTCCATTTCAGTATTTATTTCCTTGAAAGCTAGAATGAGCCTTGAATAAATGAAGACTGACTGCTTAGACTTTTTAGGAGTAAATTTAATTTATTAGTATTTGCTTTATTTGACACTGGAGATTTCTGTTTTCTTTCTTCTGGATTTTAAAGTACTTGTGTAGTAAAGCAGCATGTCTGTAAATAAAATGGCTTTCATGCTCATCTCATTTTCACCTGTCTGACCTCTGTTTTTGGAAAAAGTACATCAGAAAATTCATGGCAGTTAGTGGCAGAGTGAGGAGACCTTTGACTTTAGCTGACAGCTGTCACCTGAAAACTATAGACCTAGAGACCCCCTCAGGTGTTATGTCTGTAGTTCTGACAGCGAACAGGAATGTTGTTTACATTTTCTGTAAGCAAAATTCTCCCCTTGTTAAGAATGTGTTTGAATAGGGCAGGCAGAAACTGTTTTTTTTTTTTTGTTTTTTTTTTTTTTATCTGTCTCGGTAAGTTCTCCGCAGTGTTAGGTGGCATTGTTCATTCTCATGCTCGTAGAGAAGTGTATCAGTGGAATTTATGACCGAGCCTGTTTATAACATCACTTTGGAAATTCTTCCATAGACATTGTTTTTTTTAAGTTGGACAGTATCACACAATGCTTAATGTGCTTATGAAAGAGGAAAAAAATGAGTTAAATTCCAAAGATGTTTAAGATTTCAGACATTTTTTCTATGTGAATTAGTTCTTTATTAGGTTGTTCATTTAATCAGCATTCAACAAAAATACTTTCTTGTTTTGCTTATTGAAACATTTTTTAAATTGGTTATTTTAATCGGACACAAAATCTGTTAGGAACTGTTTGAAGAAAATGCGGAATATTAGACAGTGTATAATGTGTGCTGTAAGCTCAGGGTGCTGACGGATGTGCCTGCCCACTACCCTACTGTTCATGTCCTGCCTGCTCCCCACGAGGTGAAGACAAGGGTAGGGCTGCGTGGATATTTTGAACTTCATTCTCTTAAAAGATTTTAGTTCTGACCAGTTTTGGAGAAAGTTTTCTGTTTCTATTGATGAGAACAATCATTGTCTGGAAATTGCTCATCCAGCTAGGGTCTGTCTGAGTGGTCACATGGGCCCCTGGTTCATCACCAGAGCCCGGAGCCTCTGGGTGAATAATGAACCTGTGATTGGACTTGTGCTGCCAGCAGTGCAGACCAGGAACGTGTTGCGTGCCCAGAGGTCGGTCCTCTTGGAGCATGAAACTTTTCTTCTGGTTCTTTCTGAATCTTGTATATTCCCGCCATTAAATGTAATGCAATTATGAATTTATTATACTCTGCAAACTTGCTTCCCAACATCGTTATGGACGCTTTTTCATTCGACACCTCTGTTGCTGTTACATAGTTGTATGTGGACCACAAATACCTAATTTGTACGAAATGACTGATTTTGGTATTTGTATAATCCTCTAGTCAATTTAACTAAGTTGAGCTTTTCACAGCCCTCGGTGCTGCGGCTGCTCATCTGATTACACTGCTCAGGGGAATACGGTTAAGGGCGGGCTGTTGGTAACCAGAGCATTTCCAGGGCTTTAGTTCAGCAGATGGGCTGCTTGGCTATATTCATACATCTGCTTGCCTGCTGTGGCAGCTGCTGGCTGCTTCATGTTGTGTTCTTTTGTTCTGTTCCATCCAAGAATGGAACGCTAGGAAGTGTAGTGAATGGATTAATTTAAGGTTAAGGTTAGTGTTTTGCTTGCTTTCTAAGTAACCGATCATAATAATGCTTCTGGTAGAAGCTAATGAGTTTCTCTTAAAGTGAACTAGATTTAGAAAATACAGCTCCACAAGGGGGCTAGATTAGTATTGTTGATGGAAACCAAATTCAAATTCGTAAAATACTGGCAGTTTTTGTCATTTGTTCCTAATTCTTTGTTTTTTTTCCTCCTCCCTACCTCCCACTCCCTTCCAGGACTGATATCCAGACTTTGCCTGACACTACAGGGTCCGAGAGAATTAAAGAAATATGGAATGACATGAAGAAGATTAGTTAAGGATTACAGGCTTTGAGGACAAACACCTCAGTGAAGTGAAGCACAGACAAGCTCCTGAGCTGTAGTTGGAGGAAGGAGCCGTGTGTTGGAAGAAGATGGCGGATCCAGGAATGATGAGTCTTTTTGGTGAGGATGGGAATATTTTCAGTGAAGGCCTCGAAGGCCTTGGAGATTGCGGTTACCCTGAAAATCCAGTGAACCCCATGGGTCAGCAAATGCCGATAGACCAGGGCTTTGCTTCTTTGCAGCCATCCCTTCATCATCCGTCCACCAATCAGAATCAAACCAAGTTGACCCATTTCGATCACTATAATCAGTATGAACAACAGAAGGTGCACCTGATGGATCAGCCGAGCAGGATGATGAGCAGCGCCCCCGGGAACGGACTTGCGTCTCCTCACTCGCAGTATCACACCCCTCCCGTTCCTCAGGTCCCTCACAGTGGCAGTGGTGGCGGTCAGATGGGAGTCTACCCTGGCATGCAGAATGACAGGCACGGGCAATCTTTTGTGGACAGCGGCTCCATGTGGGGCCCCCGGGCTGTTCAGGTACCGGACCAGATCCGAGCCCCCTACCAGCAGCAGCCGCAGCCGCAGCCGCCCCAGCCGGCTCCATCGGGGCCCCCTGCACAGGGCCACCCTCAGCACATGCAGCAGATGGGCAGCTATATGGCACGTGGGGATTTTTCCATGCAGCAGCACGGTCAGCCACAGCAGAGGATGAGCCAATTTTCCCAAGGTCAAGAGGGCCTCAATCAGGGAAATCCTTTTATTGCCACCTCAGGACCCGGCCACTTGTCCCATGTGCCCCAGCAGAGCCCCAGCATGGCCCCTTCCTTACGGCACTCGGTGCAGCAGTTCCACCACCACCCCCCCACTGCTCTCCATGGAGAATCCGTTGCCCACAGTCCCAGATTCTCCCCTAATCCTCCTCAACAAGGGGCTGTTAGGCCACAAACCCTTAACTTTAGTTCTCGGAGCCAGACAGTCCCCTCACCTACTATAAACAACTCAGGGCAGTATTCTCGATATCCTTACAGTAACCTAAATCAGGGATTAGTTAACAATACAGGGATGAATCAAAATTTAGGCCTTACAAATAATACTCCAATGAATCAGTCCGTACCCAGATACCCCAATGCTGTAGGATTCCCATCAAACAGTGGTCAAGGACTAATGCACCAGCAGCCCATCCACCCCAGTGGCTCACTTAACCAAATGAACACACAAACTATGCATCCTTCACAGCCTCAGGGAACTTATGCCTCTCCACCTCCCATGTCACCCATGAAAGCAATGAGTAATCCAGCAGGTACTCCTCCTCCGCAAGTCAGGCCTGGAAGTGCTGGGATACCAATGGAAGTTGGCAGTTATCCAAATATGCCCCACCCTCAGCCATCTCACCAGCCCCCTGGTGCCATGGGAATTGGACAGAGGAATATGGGCCCCAGAAACATGCAGCAGTCTCGTCCGTTTATGGGCATGTCCTCAGCACCGAGGGAGTTGGCCGGGCACATGAGACCAAATGGCTGTCCCGGTGTTGGCCTTGCAGATCCACAAGCAATCCAGGAACGGCTGCTTCCTGGCCAGCAGCACCCTGGTCAGCAGCCGTCTTTTCAGCAGTTGCCAACGTGTCCTCCGATGCAACCCCACCCGGGCTTGCACCACCAGCCTTCACCCCCACACCCGCATCACCAGCCTTGGGCACAGCTTCACCCATCACCCCAGAACACCCCGCAGAAAGTGCCTGTGCCTCAGGTAAGGGAACGCTGATCCTGCTTTATGGTATAAAATGTAACTCAGTGAACTTATCTAATAGAATTTTCCTGTAAACTTTATGAAAAGCATTTTTATTATGAGATCCTTAATTTTATTTTGTTAAGCTGTCCCAGAATCTAATTTTTCTGTTACTCCCTTTATTTACTCTCTCACTTGTTGACTTATGCATTTATTCACTGTTCAAAAGTCTTCGAATCCTCCTATCCCAGGAATTGTGCTGGGTGGTAAGAATGCAAAGATAACTAAGCACAGGTCCTTGCCTGCAAGGTCTGTTGTCACTACCAGCAGGGAGATGGACACTAGACTCAGAACAAATGTCTTTTCCTCCTCCTCCTCTCTATTCTCCTCTTCCTTTCTGTTTTAAAAATACACACAAAACTGCAAAGTTTTATGTGTTTGTGGTAGTTCCTCCCACCTCTTTTAGAAAATTATGACTTTTTTTCCTTGGAAAGCTGCAAAATGTGTTCTTCTGTAATATTTATTTTATCAATTGTTGAATGTTAGTGTGAATTTAAATTGCAACTGTAGGAATCAGAGTAGACAATAATCTACAGGAAGTACTTGGTCTCTAAGGGACTTGGCTTCCCAGCACTGAGACGGGAGTCTTCCTGTTTGTAAGCTGGGTTTTTGGTTATCCTACAGAATTTATAAACAAACAGAATTAACTTTTAAGCTCTAGCATTCACAAAGACATCTTCCCATTATAAATGTTGGTGGTGTTTTTGCCCTAGGTCTGGGAAAAATAGATTAATATCTATGTTACAGGTTATTCCGAGTGCTAGTCAACAGTGCGTATTGATCTTCCACCGTGATTGCAACTCTGAGTTTGGATGGTACAGTAGGTGATTTTAGAGCTGTTAGGCACAATGCTTGTTCTTAATGAACTTGAATCAACTTGAGGAAACATGACCAATATGTGAAAATATAAAGCAGAGTGAAAGACTGCATATGATTATGTGGCAAGTTTCCAGGGGGTGCATGAGGGCGCTTGGAATTTGGGACTTAGCCATGGAGAGAACACTGAGGATGATACTTCGGGTTGAGGGATGATGGGCTGTCAAGCTTTTAGGGCAGGGCCTGGTCTGGCATTCTGTTTTAAGGAATCTGGACTTCAATGGGGGAGTGAAATCGATTAGGCAGTCCACAGGAAGTCTGAGGGGCCAGAAGATGAATTGTGAACTTGTGGTCTAGGCCTGTGAGGACATTTTAGACCAGGAATTAGGGAGTGAAACTGAAGGGATTGAAACAATGTCAGAGTGAAAGGGTTTGGTCAGGGAACAAGGCCATTTTGGGCTTCACAGCTGGGAAGGCATTTATTGTTTTATTTTTATATATTTTTTAATTAATTGATTTGAGAGAGAGATTTGTTGTTTCACTTATTTATGTATTCATTGGTTGATTTTTTGTATGTGCCCAAACTGGGGTTGAACCCAAAACCTTGGTATACCTCTGCAAACAACTGAGCTACGTGGCCAGGGCTTGGAGAGGCATTTGGAACAGAGACTCAGAAGATTCAGAAGATTTGGGGTGGGGGTGGGGGAGTGTTTCAGAGAGAGATACAGGACTGGGGAAGTAGAGGTCAGGAAAAGACCTCAGGACCCAGGAAATGTAGGGATTTGGGGGAGCCACCCTCAGATGTCTGGCACAATTGTAGATACTCAGCAGGAGCCATGAAGTCAATGGGAGCTGCCCTTCTCACTGCCCAGAGAGCCACTTCCTGTCTCTTCCTAACCTGCTGCCCAGGGGAGAAGGCTTCTGGGACCTGTGGTTCCTGAACAACCAGAAAGGGGAGGTGAGAAAGATGGTCTGACAAGGTGCTGGGAGCAGAGGGCCTCAAGAAAACAAGGGCAAAGGAAGGAATGGAGAAGATCAAACCTAGCTAACTTCATAGCAGATGTCCCTCAGAATTGACCAAAGTGCTGTCCCTGAGGTCTGTGGACTTGGGTGGCTTCTAGGGCAGAAATGAATGTGACTTCCTTTCCAGGAATTATTATTCTCTTGTTCCTTGGGAAGTTTTTAGTGTGTGTGTGTGTGTGTGTGTGTGTGTGTGTTTTAAAGCAAGGCATCTTTTCAGAGCAGTGGTTCTAGATTTGTCCTTGTCCCAGCATCTTCTCTTTTCACTGGAGGGCAAGCGCAGGTTGAAGGAGATACCCTATGAATATAATCTGATTTCTGGATGTGAATTGTTGACCTCTAGCTTTCTCAAGTGTTGAGAGTGCAAGTATGTCTACGGGCATTTCAGAAGATGAATATAAATACATGGTGTTGGGTCATTGAACGCTGGAGGGTGTCGGTATGCTGTGCCCTGGCCAGATGCTGGCAGACACCAACTATATTTCCCTTTTTCTCCAGCTCCAAATTCTCAAGTGCGCCATTATAGGCAAACCTGGAACTGAGTAAGGGATGTAAAAAAGTACATTTGAGGTATTTTCATTAAATAAGTTTAACTGAATTTTCAGATTTTGCTCATGGCATTTGCTTTCTTATTTCTGTTTAACTTTGCATCCTCTTCAGATTTTGAAGCCCTCCGTTTTGGAAATAATATGGGGGAGGTATAAAGTCTTGAGAAAAGCATAGACTTTCAAGTCAGAAAAGTTTGAATCCCAGCTCTACTGTTCATTAGCGTGGGGGCCTTGGGCAATATTCTTTTTTTTAATCCTCACCCGAGAACATTTTTCCATTTTTTATTCAGATAGAGCGGGAGGGAGAGAGAGGAAGAGAGAGAGAGAAACATCGATGTGAAAGGGACACATCAAGTGGCCGCCACCCGCACGACCCAACCAGGGCTGGGGACAAACCACAGCCGAGGTACATGCCCTTAGCGGGAACTGAACTGGGGTCTCTGTGGACCGCAGGCCAACACTCTAACCGCTGAGCCAAACCGTCCAGGGCTCTTGGGCAATATTCTTAACCTGTCTGAATGTAAGATTCTTCATCAGGAAAACAGTACCCATCCCAAAGGGTGTGAGAGCAGGTGGGGTAATAAATACCATGTGCCTGGTATCATGTCCAGCCTGTGGTGTATATGCATATGTTAATTCTTCTCTAGGTTTAATTTCTGATCTCCTGTAATGCAAGCCTTAACTTATAGTTATGTCATTTCCTATGTAAATAAGATGTAAAATTACTTTTATTTTTAAGGAACAGGTTGAATATTATGAAATATAACCTTAGTTATAAAACACTAAATTTGATTTGTGCAAATATTACCCCCGACCATGTTGCCAGGTATGATGAGGATAATGATATGTAATTCAAAATGCTATCACAGAATCATAAAACCTCTCTTTCCCTGTGAACAACTCACATTCTACTCTCACTGATATATCTATCTAATCATATTTTGCTTTTAGAACTACAAAATTTACTTTGCATTTCATATATGACAGAGTGGTGGCAGAAGAACTGCCAGAGCAGGGCGAAACGCTGGTGTGCTGCGTTGCAGACTCGCATCTAGACAGGCTTAACTTTTGTTCTTGAGTTTACTTTTTAAAAATAGAAGTTAAGTTTTTAAAATGTTTCATGGGTTCTGAACAGATATTTTCTAAATTATATAGCACATCGAGGTATGTTTAAAGATAAATTTAACTTTATGTGGAAGAGTCAACAAAGGAAAACATGAGAACAGGAAGGTCAGAGTTCATCAGTCTGTACTGTTAATTGTGGTGTGTGAACATATTTGATGGACTCTCTAGACTGTCCTGATTACTTACAAAATTTATAGGAGATAAAAGCCTGGCTTATATATATTTTTTCAGTAGTTGATCAGGACAATAGTTCTTAAACCTTTTGCATCTCAGACCCCTTTATAAAACTCTTAAACATTATTGAGGACTCCAAAGATGCTTTGTTTATGTGGGTTTTATGGGTTGTTATTTACTATCTTAGAAACTTAAACTGAGGACAATTTGAAATATTTGTTCATTAGTCATTTAAAAATAATAAACCACTGTGTTAACATAATATTTTTAAATGAAAGTAACTTTTCTAAAACAATAATGGTGTTGTTTTTCATGTTCTCAAATTCTAACATCTTCTGCATGTAAGTCATGAGCCTTTGGAAAAGTCTACTTACATTTGGAGAGAATGAGAGTGAGAGGCAAATTACGTCTCAGTGTCGCTATAAAAACAGTCTGAGCTCACAGGCCTCAGAGCCCCCAGCCCCACTCTGAGAACCCCAAGTATGAAGGGAAAAGTGCAGGCTTTAGAGCAGAAGCACCACCAACTGATTACTGTCCCCGTGACCTTGGGCAGGTTACTTAACCTCAGGGCCTTGATTGCACTGTCTCTAACATAAGGATTGATATGCTTTTCTGGTTAGAGGCAGTGAGATGAGCAATGATGTCTTTTAGTACTTAACATGGTAGACACATTATCATCGACAAATGTTCAGAGTTGCTTGTTGCAGAGTTTAAAAAATAATCTTGAGCACTTATTTTAGTGTTAACTATTGTGAGAGTTGTTTGACTTCATTTTAATTTTCCCGCTTTCAGGAAACAGTTATCAAATGTCGAGGCTCCGTGTATAGTGCTCATTGGGAACCATAGAGCCATCTTGTTGCGGGGGAGGAGGTGGCACAGGCAAGCATCTGACAGGAGAAGAGTACTGTAGAGACAAGCACTGCGTGCTTTGGGAACAGCTCCTAGCCCAGTTCTTCAGGTGGATGAGGCTGAGCTCTGGGAGGGTGTTCTGGGTTAAGTGATGCCTTGGCTGATGTGAAGGGTACATCCAACTTGGGAGGAAGATGGGTAAAGGGGGAAGAAAAAGAGCCTAAGGCTTAGGAATAGGGGCTGGGGCGAGAGACAAGGCTGCATGGTTGGACCCTGTGGGGCCTTGTGAGTCATTGTGGGAAGCTTAGACCAAGTCCCATGTCCATGGGGTGCACTGGCAGGTTTTTGGCAGGAACACACTTTGTAGCACCTCAGGAGTGGTTGAGAGCAGAGGATGGAGTGTTTCTCAGTGCACAGTGGACAGAGGTAAGAACTCCTAGAAGGTAAACACAGATTCTCTGTTCATTTGAAGAGTTTACCTGAGAAAGACTGGTGAAGTGGATTGTCCTTCAGGTTACAGGTAAATCCCCAAGTTTCTGAATAACTTCCACCGCAAAAGTCTACACAGATATCTCAGTTTATGAATTACACTCTCGGATGAGCAAGGTCTTGAAGTACTTCAACACTGTGGCCTCAGATTGCATATATATGTTGAATACTTTTGTGCCCCTTTCATTAATTTGGCCTTGAAATCTAGTTCTGGTGAAGGAGAACAGAAGCAGAAAAAATATTTAAAGGACCATTGAGATTGAGGATAAATAATAATTTCTCTGTGTCTCAATTTCCCCTAGGAGATTAAAAAAAAAAAAAAGACCCAGAAGAGTCAGTGGTACAACTTTCCCAGTTCTTTGTCTTTATATGACATCTTACGAATTTCTTTAAAAAATAGCCTTTTCTGGGAAAACCTTTTCCTAGTAAATCTCAAGTAAACTCAGTATTCTACTGGAATTCTATATTTTCACCTAGTAAATACAGAATTCCAGATATGAGCAGAGTTATTGGCAGCTAGTAAATTTTATGGAGAAATGTTCATGTGTCTCAGGCCTCCATTATGCAAACTGTGATCAGAAAGTAGAGGAAAAGCCCTTTTTAGTAAAAAGTAGATGTATCTACAAATATCACTCTTGACATACTTATACTTTCACAGGTCTAAAGATGTCTGGTGGAAATGGGGAAAACAAAGTGTCTGTAAAGGAAACCCCGCTGTGACCTACATGGCATTCAGGGCTGTTTGGAGAACAGGTACCACAGTGAGACATCCGTGGACCAGGTTGCCCCCCAGTGCTCACAGAGGAACCGGGAGAGAACTCCATTGTTTCCGTGCATCGGAGATTCCCTGGTTATTTGTTCACGACCCTGGCGTTCACCCTTGATCGCTCTTGACTTCACTGGTGGACAGAGTGCTCTCAGCACCCTGTCATTTTCACAAAGACCGTTAAGGTATTTTTCTGACCACCTCCATTTGTGTACAGTACAGGTTAATGAACACCTCCCTGCATTTCCCCTCAGTGTAGCAGGTTTATGCCAGAGGTCAGGGTTTCAGTGGGTTAAAGTGGAAAATACTAAGTGTTGAGGCAAAACCAAGGAAAAAATTCCCCATCTTTCCTTTCACCCTAAGGTCTGTGAGCTGATCCTCATGCTAATGGTAGTCTTGCCTCTTACTGTCCTTTGTTTTGTAAAAGCATGTTGTTCTCTGTGACTATCAGAAATAGTGTGGATAACAAGAAGTTTGTTTTTGGTGTTTTTTTTTTTTTTGGTGGTACATGCTTCTAGTGGGAATCAAACCTGGGACTCTCTGGTCTGCAGGCTGACGCTCAACTGATGAGCCAAACTGGCCAGGGCTTTGATGTTTTTTAAATTGACTTTCAAAGCCACTTTTCAATACTGCATTTTAATCTTGTATCTCGGTTGCCTTTGTTAAACTACACTAAAGAAATATTTGAGCGTCCACTATGTGCCAAGCACCATGTGAAGGACAGAGACTGGTGATACGGTGGCAGGCAGTGAGGAGGTAAAGGCCTTCGGTGCGATGGATAGGGAGTTTTTATTTCAGTATAATCTTTAGGCTGTCATTTCTTTCCGTCCCTACTATGTTCTAGACTAGTGTTGTCCAATTGAAATACAGTAGGAGTCACAAGTGCAAGCCACATTTATTATTTTAATTTTTTTGGTAGTGACATTAAAAAACAAGAAGAAATTGGTAAAAGTAATTTTAATAATATATTTAGTTATCCCATTATATCCAGGATAGTATTCCAACACAGTCCGTGTAAAACTAACTGATGAAATATGTTGTGCAGTGTTTGAAATCCAGTGTGTGTTTTCCATGCAGAGCCCATCAGCTTGGCCGAGCTGCATTCCAGGTGTTCACCAGGATGAGGCTGGTGGCTGCCCTACTGAACAGCAGTGCTAGACTTTTTCCATACCACTTGCTTCAAATTCTTTTTGGAAACAAGTCTGAGTATAAGTGAACTTGTGCAGATAAATAAATTTAAAACTATTTAGTCTGATTATGACAGTCAACTTTTAAGACAGGTATTAGTACCCTCATGGGAGGCAGGGAGGGAAGGAGAGGAGAAGAGAGAGAAAGAAAGAGAGAGAGAGTGAGACATCGTTGTGAGAGAGACATTGATTGGTTGCTTCCTGCACAACCCTGACCAGGGCTGGGGATTGAACCTGCAACGCAGGTACATGCCCTTGACCAGGAATTAAACCTGTGACCCTCTGGTCTGTGGGCCGACACTTGAACCACTGAGCAAACTGGCCAGAGCATTAGTAGTCACATTTTTTAAGATATCAACAATACCTATAGTGTTGGAGGAGTGTGTGTTGTATGGATATCCATTCATGAAAAGATCAATTAGTGAAGTGAAGTTCCATTTTTTTGGATTTCAAAGAACGCTGTCTGGAATGTCTTCTGTTGTCTTGGAGGAAAAAATAGCCAACTTCTCTGAAAGGTAGATTACAACCATTTTCAGGATTTTGGTTTCTCATGGGGTTTTAGATACTTTTAGTAGTTATTTTTTCCCCTCTAAGTCAGAATCTCTCTTTGTCTCTGTGTGACTAATTCTTGTTTCTTGAAATTGGTTCTCCAAGGATAAGGTAGAAAGCCTTCATTTTTACTATTGAACACATGCATCTCCCCTCCCATTTTTCCTTTCATCTTTTTCTGTCTCTGCTGCTGCTGCTTCATTTTATTGATCCCCTAGAAAGGCAGTTTCTGGCACTGCAGTGCAGTAGTTAGCTGGGGAAGGAGAATTGGGAAGTGGATCAGAGGCTCAAGAGGGAAAAGTGTTGCTAGACCTAACTATGAGAATTTACCTTCATCTCGACATCTGAATATTATTTTCCATTCTTAGTAGTTAACAGCTGTCAGTCTATAGATAATCTGTAAGTAACCACGAAGAAATGGCCCTTATTCTTCCTTTGTTACTGAATGCAGTTCTTTTATCAGTGAAGGAAGTCAGTAGCAAACTTGTGCTTTTGCCTTGCAAAACTTTAGTAGGTGATGGTGCATCACCATGACTAAGGTTTGATTTTTTAAAAAAATATAGGACTAAAGTTTCATTTTTTTAAATATAGGAGAAACTTCTAGGGTGGTGGTAGAAAATTGAGAGGAACTTGTCAAAATGCCAGGGAATTAGCATTATTTGAAAAAGTCAGAAGTCAACATAAGTCCAGTGCACTCATCATCCTGCTTGCATTTTCCTGGTTTAGATTAGATGATGAGAGTGATGGCCAGGTAAGGCTGGAAGGTGCTTTCTCACGTCCTATTTTTTTTTTTTTTTTTTATCCTTACCCGAGGACATTTTTCCATTTTTGTTCAGATAGAGTGGGAGGAAGAGAGAGAGAGAGAAACATCGACGTGAAAGGAACACATCGATTGGCTGCCACCCTCATGACCAACCAGGGCCGGGGACAAACTGCAACCGAGGTACACGCCCTTAGTGGGAACCGAACCCGGGTCTCTCTGGACCGCAGGCCAACGCTCTAACCGCTGAGCCAAACCGGCCAGGGCTCACGTTCTATTTTAATGATTGAATCAAAGTTGTTACCCAGGCAGTTATTTGATGGAAATGTGTTCATTAATGAGCATAAAATTTCTGATCTGCTTTATAGTGCATTTGGCCTATTCTTTACTGCCTTCTGTGTTTAATATGAAATAATTATGTACTACAGATTTCAGGAGAACTCTTAGACTTCAACACTACTGTGTGAAGGTGAAAACAATTGTTTTAAGCTGTTGTCAGAGGTATTGATCTTGGGAGTTTTTGGTTGGTTTGTTTGCTTTGGCCATAGGCATAAAGAGTTAGAGTATTGAGGAAGTGCAAGTAGTGATGTTGGAAATGTTGAGAGTTTCTTGAATGACTTTCTAACTTGTACCCTTCCTATTTCTTCCTGGGTTGGCTGGAGCAGGTTTGCAGCCTTAGTGTGAGAATCCAACCCCCGCCCATTTGATGGGCTGTAAGTCCCTGCTAGTGAATAGGCAAGGACTTTTAGATCACTCTTTCTCTGAAACTTTTTTTGAAGTTATAGTTTTGAAGGTACTCTTTAATGTTCTTTATTGTGTATAGTCTTAAAGTTTTTATTGAATACAGGAATATTTGAAATTAAAGTTCAATTTTTAGATCATGCTTCTTGATGGACTCTTACAGACTGAACATTCTCGTTAAATAAAAAAAATCATATAAAATTGTGGGATTATTCAGTTATGCTGTGTTTGTTTTTGCTGTTAATGCTAAAAACATGACAAAATGATCAGTCAGAATGGCTAAATATCACTGTGGTTGTTGACAGAAGTGGGCAGAGGGGACTAATGGAGAATGTACTTTAATCTTGACATTTAAATGTTACTCTCCATTCTCTGTAGTTACTGCTGTAAATCCACAGATAACCTGTAAGTAACCCTGGGCAGAAGTAGACCTGGGGCTATAACCAAGCAGGATGTGTCTTTGTAGCTTTAAACCGGCCCACTACTAAGCTAACTCCCTGTTTGGCCACTCTAATCTTGCAAAGACATTTTCATAGAGGAGAGTTGTTAAAGTGTGTGGAGGCAGACCTGAGATTAAAGGAGACAAGTGAGAATTCTTTAGGGGAAAAGTGTGATGATTTAGTAAGGAGTTTAGTAGTATTTCATTTTTGTCAGCCTCTCTCTGCATGTGAAGTGGGGCATGTTGATGGAGCTCACTCATCCTCCACACTGGGGCAGGTGTCATTGCAACTCGGTGTCAGCTCAGCTTCTGAGTTTACCAAGTGTCCCTGTTACTTTGAAATAATGGTAGAAGACTTAGCTAAAGAAAGGAAGTGTTCCAGAGTCGCATTTTGGAAAAGGTCTGTCCTTAGAGCCAACTTTAAAGCTTATAGCTTTAGTTTTGGCAAGAAAGTTAAAAACCAATATTTCCATGTAAATAAGGTCTCTAAGTTAGGGTATCATTTGTGAAGGGGAGGGGGAAAAAAGCCCAGTTAGAGACTACTTTTTCTTAGGCAAAAATGAGCCAAATCATAAGATCAATTTTACTAAGTTTTTCTCACTGAAGACTTGAATGAAAATCTTTTCAACACCATGCCATGTTAAATGCTAGAATCATAATTCATATTAAATATAAATTACATTACAAGACTAAATTAATGGGAAGTGTTGAGTGTCAGCTTACTTGTATCATTTAATGTTTCCCTTGTCATTTTTTAAGTGCCTCCCACCTCTGTTCTGTCCTGTGGGCCACACACTGGGTGGTCGGGTAGGGTGCTGCCAATCGATGGAGGAGGCAATGCAGAGTGGTGAGACCATGGGATTCATAGGCACAAGAACTGCATTTGAATCTCAGTCTTTCAAACTTTTGCTAAGTCAAACCATTGGATACTTACCTTCCCTGAGCCTTAGTTCCCTGAGAATAATAATTATGCCAATAGCACAGATTATTATGAGAATTAAATGAGATAATGGCTGTAAAGTTTTTATCACTGTGTGTGGCATGTGGTAAGTCCCCAAAGAGTGTTAAATATTTTATTTTAACTTCTGTTAATGCAGTTGTTGAAATGAGCTCTTGGAATTCCCCCCACCCTCACTTTCTACTCTTTTACCTTAAAGTAGAAAAACTTTCCCTAATTTTGTAAAACAGAACATTATATATCAATGCCTTAAAAATAAATTTATCAGATTTTCTGTAGGGCAAAAAAGATTTTTGTGAGGGGAGGGTCAAACATTTCTGTCACACTAATGTAAATCCTTTTAATGGAATCTCTAGGAAATGAGATATTATATATAAAATATCATCTTCTTTCTCAGTGTCTTAATTTCTTCCTAGTTACAATCAAGGTGAATATCATCATTTAGTTTTTAGAAACTTCAAGCAGCCGAGGTTGCGTTGGCACTCTATTTTTGTATTGCAAGGGAGGTTCACTTATATTTCCTTCAGCATGAAGAGGTTAACCTGCTGAACTGCACATATACCTAGTTATAGTAAGTCTATTAAATATAAATTTAAACTTACAGCTGTTAACCAACCACAAATTCAGTAATCGACTTCACCCTTGTTTTTAACAGCATCTTCCTGTATTTTCATGTGTGTTCTCACACTCCTTCAGATGACATTATATTTTTGTTTAGTAAGTGATTCCTGTTGAGTATCACTGATGGTAGTTTTGAACTCAGTTGGCTTGTGAGGATCATACCATTTTTAATAAGTAACTATACACTTTAATGTAAGACAGTCACAAAAGAAGATAAAAAGGATTATTGCAGTTTGATTTACTAGCTAAAATTTTTAAAAATTGCCAAAGAAAGTGATTCAGATTTTTGAGTATGTGAGATTTACAGTTTTGGAGAAAATTTTTATGCAACTTATAACACTGTTGCCATTTTTTAAAGTTCATTATTTAGAGTTAGGAGACTCCTATTAGAATTAGCCTGGAGAACGTGGTTTTGTTGTTCAGGAAAGATTAGTTATATCTTTGCTCCAATTTGAATATAAAGGAAAGCCCTTTTGCTTGTCATCTTCAAATTTTATACACTACAGTTATTCCTTTTTATTTATTAATTTTTTCAATAAATTAAGGTTTATCTCTATGCTTCTTTAAAAAATAACAGTGAATTGAATAGAGAAGAGGTATAAAGAAAATGTAAACCCATTTAAGAGAGAAAAAACCCCAAGAGACACTTTTTTATATTGTTGACACTATTACGGATGTCCCGTATTTCTTCCACCCCCACCTTTGCCCACCTCCGCTGGGCCCCCACCACCTATATGTGGAATCTAATGAACAAAAACATATGACACTTTTAATATTCCTTGGAAAAGCGTCATATAGTGACAGACTCCATCATTTCGTGTCCTCATCACCTCCCTTATGTTATCTCAGGAAATGAAAAGGGGCCCATGACTGACTAAAACAAGGCTCTCCATCTGGCTGAGTAAGGGTTACAAATGGAAGCTATCTGGTGATGCAAATAATTATAAAATGCACAAGCCTTATAAACAGGAGTTTTACAACTCTCCTTCTGATCTGTATAATTGAAACAGCTCAGCAAATGTTAAATTAAATAGGTTATAAAGCCACAAGTCAATATATCACAGCTTAATCATGCACATCCCATCAACTCTCCACTCATCCAGATCGGGGTTCCCCCTTTTCCTCCCCTACTGTGTCTGTCTGTCAGTAGATCCGGTTATGTGTCTCTTTCCCGTTTCTCTCCACTGTTATCTTTTCTTGTGCTCCCCCTTTCTCTGTGCCTTTCCCTACACTTTGTGAAGCTCCTGAAACCTGTTTTCGCCTTCAGTTGCCTTCTCCCTGCCTAATCTTGCTGATTGCTACGTATCTCCATATATTCCTGCCTCTCCCGTCCCCGTGTGCCCTGTGCTCCCCGACTTGCCTTCCATCCTTCCCGTTACACCCTGCGGGGACTCCCTGACACCCCCAACCCGCTTGAGCGCTCAGTGCTGAGCCTCCCTCTGCTCTGGCTTCCCCTTCCGCCTGCATTTGTCCCCACCTCTCCTCTTAATCACCTTCTCCCTTCGGAGAGCCTTGTCCACTGTCGCCCGACTTCTGCCCGCCAGCCGAGGGCCCCTCTGCCTTTCTGCTGGCGTTCCTCTCCCTAGAGCCGCGCCTCTTTCGTGTGTACTTCTCCATTTCCTTCCTCCTGTGCCCCTTTCCCCACTACTCTTACACTCCTACCGTGGCTTCACAAGTCCCTCCCACATCCTGGGTTCTGCCCCTTTCCATGGACCCCCTCACTGACCTTTTGTCCACCACGTGTCCATACCTCTCATTCCTTGTCTTTCTCGCGATCCTCACACCCTAGTCCCGCCGCTTCCACGCCACTCCCCATGAGGGGGAGGTGACCTCTTCTTGTCACATCTAACTGAAAAGTGTGCTTTTCGCGGACATGGGGGGGGTGGGGGGGCTCACATTAAATGAGGGTGTGTGTGGGGTGTTCGCAGAATCCCAGGCCGAGGAGGAATAGGGCCTCCTGGGCGCAGGGGGTTTGAATCTATTGTCCAGAACTGGTAATGGCGCGGGGTGGGAGGGCCACTGGAGCGGTGGCTCAGGCCCTCAGGTGAAAGGACCTCAGGTGGGACAGCGTCAGCGAGTTTGACCGGAAACCAGTGCGGATGTCCACCCAGCTGCGGAGCGGTCAGGGACCCGAGTCTCCCCAGTCGCCCACCCAGACTCTGCGCTGCTGGAGGCACCGTGCAGGGATCTCCGCGCCCGCGACCCACAGGCTACAGGTGTGTGGGGTGGGGGCCCCCGCGCGGGGGGCTGGGGTTGACACGTGCGGGGGTGGGGGGGGGGGAGCGCCAGGGGCTCGGGCGTGTCCTTCGCTCCACGCCAGCCGCTTCCGGATCTGTCCAGTTTTAAAATATATTGAATTAAGAAAAATGATGTTGAAAAACACGGTAAGCCTATTAGTTATTATCTCATGTCCATCAGAAATTATGCATTTAGCAGATACCACGTATGGGGTTTTTATATTTTATCTTATTGAACCGTAATCTGTAGGCGGTATCTGTGTGAAATGAAGGAGTCCACTCCCTTCCTATTATGGAACTACTAGAGTGCTTGCAATCCGGCCTGCTAGTCTTTCCTTTGATTCAAGGTTTAGGGATAAAAAAGACCCCAAACCCTTGTAAATACTTTCCTGAATACCGAAGTTTGCCAGAAAGTACAGTCTTTTCCAAGTTTTTTTTTTTTTCAAGAGAGTTTCTCATTTTTGATATCACATTAATGTGATTATAAAAAATGTAACTTCTCTGTGATGAGACTGTTGGATATTTGCTCTGTCCAGTAGCCACCAGCCACATGTAGTTTGTGTACCTGAAATGAGGCTAGTGAGACTAAGTAACTTCAATTTTAAATTAAAAATTTTTTAAATTAATTTAAATTTAAATAGCCACATGTGGCAGGTGACTTACATATTGCACAGCTCAGGTATAACCAAATAAGACAAATTATTAAATCACCAGAAAAATAAGAGGCAGAACACAACTAGAACTAGAAAAGAGTTTTTTGTTGTCTGTGTGCCAATGTAAGCTTTGTGTTTCTACTTTTATTTTCTCTCACTTCTTACCAGATGGCCTTAAAACCATGGATACCCTGTATCTTTTGGCCCTGATAGTGATAGGATATAGTGATCCACACTGGTCACACTGACACAATTCACTTTGTTATTTTTGGAATACATTTCTGCTGTGTAGCAGCCAGTTTGTTGCTAAACACAGTGTACTTTTTAAAGTAATGTGAATAGTGTCTTGTTTTAAAGTATAAGTGATATTTCAGAGAGTTATTGTTTTAATTCCAACCCCCCTCCCCCCCACCCCAGAAGGCCTCATCACAAATGCTTCATATAAAGCATGTGTTATTATTTGGTTTCAAAATTAAAGGCTATCATAGTTGATTAAATTGTTATTTTCCTTGAAAAAGATTTCTCAAAATTTGATATTAAATTCAGTTTCCTCATTCCTGGAAGAAAAAGTTAAAATATTTTCTCAAATGGTTATGGCTGACAGCTAGCTATAGCTTGCTTATTGGTCTCTAAGCTACACTTCCCATGTTTCCAGGTCAGTGTGTATGTCTGCATGGATCTCTTGATCAGAAGATAAGCAGAGAAATGTTAGTTGTCCTAAGATGCTACTTTAGGGTGAATTATTCCTGTATTAAGATTTATATTGTTGCCCCCAAATTTTATAATGTATGATTAGAGGGTAAATTAATTTATTATTATTATTTTTAATCCTCACCCGAGAATATTTTCCATTGGTTTTCAGATAGAGTGGGAGGGAGAGGGAGAGGGAGAGAGAGAGAAAGAGACATATCTGTTGGTTGCCTTCCATGTGACCAGGGCCAAGGATGGAGCTGTAACCAAGGTACGTGCTCTTGACCAGAACTGAACCATGACTCTCGGGTCTGTGGGCTGATGCTCTAACTACTGAGCCAAACTGGCCAGGGTAGTAGATTAAATTAAGAAAAATTTAGGTTATAGTCCTTAGTTGATGTTTTTCCAAAAAGGAATTTCGACCTTCTGACAAAAGGGCATGTGTGTGTGTGTGTGCGTGCTCATGTGCATGTGGGTATGTCTGGGTATGAAATCGAAACAGGAAATCTGGTCCTGGAGTGGAAGAGCAAGGGTTTATGCTAATTATGGCCTTGGTTGCTGGGACTGAGCATGGAATTATATTTTGAGTTGACTGGTGAGTGTGCAAAAGGAAACGTGGTAAGATGTATAATTCTCATCATTAGAAATATATATATATATATAATATCAGAGATGATGTTTTCCTGTCATCAAATTCTAAAATAATTTTTTTGTGGTATATTTTATATGTAGGAAGTATTGACTTACATCACAAATACTTTTCTTAATAAGACAAGATTTACAACAAGTATAGAAATAGGGTGTTGTTGTTTTTTTTTTGTTTGTATACATGATAGTTCTTTCCATGCATCTTGCTGATGCCATCTGAGTGTGTGGCATTCAGGGCCACACGGTGGAGGTCATCCTGTGAAGGTCACTGACGTTAATCTTGTCTAGGCGCCTGCATCCCAACATCCTGCTTGGTAAAATAAGTGACTTAAGATGCCTGAGGTGGATGGATGCCTACATTAGGTAGTCTCCCCTGGGTTTTGGGGCTATTAATTAGGTTGTGGATAGGACCTCCATTGAAGATAAGTTGACAAATTCTGTAGGTCATTGAATGTTTAACTTACTATGAATATATTGTCACTGAATCGTTTTATAAAAATTTGAAAAAAAATTTATTTGAGAGAGAGAGGGTTAGAGATTTGTTTCTCTACCCATTCATGCATTCATTGGTTGATTCTTGTATATGCCCTGACCAGGGATTGAATGCGAAATCTTGGCATATGGGGATGGTGTTCTAACCAACTGAGCTACCCAGCCAGGGCCTAAGTCTTTTGCTTTAAAATGTTATAAGAATCTTCATTCAATAAAAATAAGAGTCTGAAGTACTAATTTTGTGTGTTACTGATGAAGAGCAGCTCTGTTCTTTGAAAACCAAATAAGAGGGTTGGAGTGTAAACATTCTGTTTTAAAAGTTGATTTCCTAACAGGCATTGTCACCTGGATAAAAACATCTCACCTACTGGCACTTGGGCCCATAATTGTAAGTAAATCAGGATTTCCCCCAAAAAGGAATTCAGCTCTTTATTAGCTGATCAAGGTTCTAGGGTAGCTCTGTTCAGTGGAATTTTGGGGGATGATGGAAATGTTCTCTGCACTGTCCCTTATGGTACAACTAAATTTAAAAACTTTATTTAATTAAACTTAATTAGCCACATTTGACTAGTGACTACCATATTGAACAGCACTGTTCTAGGGTCATAACTGACAGAGCCATAGTATTCACACTTTTTTGTCTCCTAAAAGAATTTTGAAAGAAACTGAAATTGTGATTTTATTTTTCAGTTTAAATACATGTGTGAACATGTGTTTGCATGACCATCATTTCACTAAACAGGCATTTGTCTCCTGGCACTACCCACTTTGATATTTTTTACTGAAACTCTGTGCTGCCGAAAGACTCCTGTATTCAGTTGGTGCCTTAGAGGGGTGAGTTAAAGGCATTTTGGTAAAACGTGATTGTGAAAAGAAATATGGCACAGGAGAAGCAACAGGTGGCTGGTTAATTTTAGAGAGTTCATGTTGCCCTTAGGAAACTGGAAAATGACCCCATAAACTATTCCTGTCCCTTATATACTCTTTAGAGTTCTCCAGGGTTTCACTTATCTTGGTTTGAAGGCCACTAGAGGGATCAATTCTGACTCTGCTATTGGTTCTTGGTATCTTCTGCATACCAGAATCACCTGTTATCTAAACAAAGATGCCTAAGCCTCTGGCTTGGGCCTCATGCTCCTCCTGTGCATTGGAGTCTGAGAAGGGCTGCTTCAGAGTACTGTGGAGATAGTTTGGGCCTAAAAAAGTTCATTCAGGTTTTACCACTCATTGCTCATCTGTGTACAAAGTTTTTAGTAGTTTTTCCATAGGTTGTTGAGTAGTATAGCCACCAGTACATCTACTAAGATGAATTAGTAGAAACTAGACCCAGGTAACTGAGCAAGTTGATTTACTGTATAGATTTATTTAGGTCCGAATCATTAATCTTGGGGGAATAGGTGGTACCAAGGATGACCATGTTAGTTCTGATTGAATGTACTTTGAACAATTCTCTTTTGACATTTAGATTCCGGGATCATTCTAGATAATGCAACAAAGTATGAGCACAAGAAAGAACGTTTATCTTCCTGTTACAAAGGCAGGTGGGCATGCGTCCAGATCATTCTGTAAACGATACTAATATCTGTGGGTAACTGCTCATCTGTTTACAACTGTTTTGCTTAAAACAATGCTCTTAAATATTGACAACCTCAAAGAGCTTTTGTTTATGAGGGTTTTTCCTGTGGATATTTACACTATCAGAAATTAACATTAAGAAAATTTTAAAATTTCATTTATTTAAAAATAATAAACCTATTACATTGGCATAAGTAACATTTTGAGAATAAAAAATATCTTCCAACAAGAAATGAGAAAAGTGATATATTTTATATTTTTGCTAATGTTTAATTTCTGGCTTAATAGAGGTCATCTGGGTCCTGTTTCTGCTGCTGCATTTGGTCTGTTGTAATATATTGTTTTGGTTGAACTATATGAAGATAGTGTGTTCTTACACATATACATATAGGTGAACAAAAGAGGACTATTTTAATACATTTTTAGATAATTATGGATATTCTTTAATACTACACCAAAACTCAACAAGTGGTAGTTTCTTCAGGTTAGATGGAAAGTGGGATCTGAATGAAGCTGTATCAATGAACTTTTCTTGTACTGTTAGATTAAAATCCTTGCATTTTGAATAGCTCTCTTTTTAAATTTTTTTTTTTTTTTTTTTTTTTTTTAGAGGGAGAGGAAGGGAGAGGGAGAGAGAGAGAGATAGAAACATCTATGAGAGAGACACATCAATAGGTTGCCTCCTGCACACCCCCCACTGGGGATCTAGCCCACAATTGGGAATTGAACTGGCAACCTCTTGGTGCATGGGTCGATGCTCAATCATTGAGCCACACTGGCTAGGCTGAATAGCTGTCTTCTAATCATGCATGATTTTGTAACGTCATGGAGAGATCACTAGGAAAATACTGGTGTGTTGAATTGTTCTGGTCTTCTACATATTGACACATTCCAGTATACAATATTAGAAATCACATTTATTAATATCACTGTCATTTTATCAGAAGTCTTTGAAAACTGGGACGTTGTCAAGTTTATTGTTGTGGTCACAGGTTTTCAAATTTCTGAGTTTTTCTTGAAAGCTCATATTTTAGCATTGGAAATACACACTGTCAGTTACTTTCCTTGAAGTGACAAGCTTACTTTGTTCATTTTAGGAAAATTACTGGCAAATTACCCGAATCTGAATAAATCTGAATAACTGTGGTTTGTTTTGCAGCCCTTCTTTCAAGTACAAACAGTGTTCTGTGAGGCAGCCAGTCAGTTGACTCACAACGGCACGAGCGCTTTCCTGGGAGTCTCGGCGCCTCAGTGTGCAGTAGGAATGCTTCTCGTTCCTCACAGGGCGTGGGCAAGATGTGTGTTCAGGAATAATTGCAATCAGTTTGCACTGTTCTGTCAAGGACATTCTTAAATGAACTGTCTTTTTTTTTTTTCCCTCAATGTGGGTTTGTGGCCACGAGGAAATCATGACCACTAGTACAGTTTGCTGTGGCTGCTTTGATTTGTGTCGGCCCCATCAGTGTAAATACCAACACAGTGAAAAAGGTACAGAATATCTTGGTATATTATGAAAAAGTTTTTTTTTCCTTTTTTGATTTTTTTTTTTTTTTTAGTTAGAGAGGAAGCGATAAGGAGATAGAAATAGAAACATCGATGAGAGAGAACATTGATTGGCTGCCTCTTGCATGCCCACCCCTGGGGATCGGGCCTACAACCTGGGCATGTGTCCTGACCAGGAATTGAACCGGCAACCTCTTGGTGCAGGTGTTGATGCTTAACCACTGAGCCACACCGACCAGACATGAAAAAGTTTTGATGCCCTGAAAGGGTCTTGGGGACTCTCAGGGGTCCATGGTCTACACAGTGAGTGTAGCTTGTTTTAAGAGAAATTCCAAATAACTATTCCTTATAAAATTGAACATTTGTTTTTATCTAGAGAAAACCTGAACTGTGTTTGGAAGGAGAAAGGTAAAGCAGAATCAGGGTGCTGCCATCATTCCCGGGCCATGTCTTCAGCTGGAGAGACTCTAGTGCCTGCAAGAGAAGGGAGCATGAGCACAGATGTTTGCCAGTGAGGGACCTTTGGTTTCTGGAGCTGTTGGCTTCTGCTTCTGCTGCTGCTGCTGCTGCTGCTGCTTCTTCATCTTCATCTTCTATTTTTTTTTTTTTTTTTTTTACAGTCTTGGTGAGAGAGCATTTACAGTAAAGACTCGTTTTAAATAGGGGCCTGGTACTGGGTAATTGGGAAGCATTTCTTTTGCTATGCCAAGATGAGCTCCCCTCAGTCATGCCAGCACCCCTGCTGCCCCAGGGATGCAGAACACTCCATGCTCGCCTCTCTTCCTTTTGTTTGTAGTTTTTAGTTAAAGATTCTTCCAGTGAAAATTAGGTGTTACAGTAGCTTGTTTCAGCTCAGCGTGAAGATACAAGGTTGTTGAGAAAGAAAGGTGGTTGCCAGGATCTTAGTGGGGTCATTGGTTGGTTGGTTGGTTCGTTCATTCATTCATCAGATATTGAGTGACTATGGAGTCCTCTTTGATGTCAAGGTACATGGGAGCCTAGATTCATATTCAGACCTTGTTTGGTGATAATATAGTAGGAAAGAGGGCAGTGATTTTCTTGATGTTTATTTTATGTAGGACTTTCATCCAGGCTTCCCGATATCTCTACGACAGAGCAGAGCTCTTCTGGGTTGAGATTTTCCTTGAATCCTTGTTATCTGCTGGATCCTATTGGCTAAATGGCTAAATTAATGTTTTGGGCCCCTAGCAGACTGGACCCCTTCTGTTAATATCTTTTTTCTTTTTCTCAGGTTTGATAAAATTGACTATTGTGCAGCTTTCAATTTATTTTTCTTGAGTGCACTTGACTGCTAGTGTTTCCAAAACTTATTTAGGTACCTAAATAAGTTTTACTATTCTTCAGGATATGTTGCGTTGATAAATATTTCTTTTCTCTGTTTAATTTTACTAATTTAGCAACACTCAAAAAATATTTATTAATGAGCATAGCAGTGATTGTGGAGCTAACATTCTAGTGAGAGGCAACCAACCAGTTAACTAAGCAAAGTTGTGTGTGTGTATAATATTAAGCAATATAAATTATGAAGAAAAAGAAAACTGAATAAAGGTAGTGAAGTATAGAGAGTGATATTTTGGGTAACTTGCTTAAGGAATGCCTCCTTTGGAGGGGACACAGCAGAAAACCTGAATAATGGGTGCCTTTCATGCAAATATCTGGGGGAAGAGTGTATAGCCTTTGCAAAGGCCCTGAGGCAAGAGTGTGCATGGTATGTTTGAGAGGCAGCAGAAAGGGCAGTGTGTTTGGAGTGTAGTGAATGAGGGGGAGAGTGGTGGGAGCTTTGGTTAGAGGAGTAACTAGCGAGTCAGCTCAAGTAGGGTATGGTGAGATTTACTTAGGACTTTGAATTTTATTTTGAGTGAGATGGAAAGCTATTGAAGAGATTTTGAGCATGAGATTGAGATGATCTATTGTTTATTTTAATAGGCTCACTCTGCTCTTCTCTCTGATAGGCAGGGTGGCAAGCATGGTAGCAAGGGGACAAATTGTGATAGCACAAGGGGACAGTTGATCAGGCAAGACAGAAGGCGGCTTTGACTAGGGTGGCGGAAGTAGGAAGTGGTCGTGACAGGATTTGCTGATGGATTGGAAAGGGGGTTTGAGAGAATGAGAGAACTCAATAAAGGTTTTGGCTTGAGCAGTAGGAAGATTTTGAGCACTGGGAGAAGCAGATTAGGGCAGAAGACTCTGCTTTGGTCTAGACATGTTTGTTTGGAGATGCGTTTACTGGACTCAAGTGGAGATTTCAGGCAGACAGTTGGGTACAGGAATTTAGGGGAGGAATTGGGCTGGAGGTATGCATTTAGGAGTTATCATTGTATAGATGGTATTTTCTGCCATAGGCCTCCATGAGGTCGTTTAGAGCAGATAGGTAGAAGAGAGAGGTGAAGAGTGGGCCCTTGTGCAGCCCATTATGTAATACTCTAGACCAGGGGATGCAGGAAGGTAGAACACCACCACTAGGGTGCAACCCTGGAGCCCCAGTGAGGAAAGGATTGGATCAGATGCTGCTGTGAGGTCCAACAAGATAAAGACTGAATTGCACCAGTTTGAGTCTTAAAGAAGAACCTTTTTCATATTCTTATATGCTTCCCTACATGATAACAAGTAAACTCTCTTTTTTTAGTTGTTGAATTTTAGCAGATTTTTGAATTTGAGACAGCAGTTCACCAAGAGATACTGTAAAAGCACTTAGACTAGATGTCATACACCAGGCTGCATTGGCTCCCAAGATACAAAGACGATCAGGAAAATCTCCTGTAAACTTCCTAGACTTCTTGTAATCTTAGGAGAGAAGGTATGATAAATATGTGAGAATTGGATGAAGCTAATGACAATACAGTTGCGGTTAGTTGGTGGTGAGAGCAGTATTAGCAGCAATACTCATTGATTTTCAGTCTCTACTCTCCTTTCTCCAGCTGATACCATTGCTACACATGTAAGAAACAACCAGTCTTAAAGTTTAGAAAGATACTTATGGGAGGACATCCACTGGAAAACAAAATTACTGTATTTCCAAGGTACCACACTTCAGTAGAAATCTTTCAGTCAAGACAAGAAATCAGATTCCCATGAGGGGCATGGACAGGGAATCACAGCAGTTTTTGTGTTCTTATCCCACTTTCTTGCTGTCTGCTACCACTAAAGACAAAGAAGAGTGAGCCTGTGTGTATATATATGTGTGTGTGTGTGGGGGGAGGGGGTTGTTTATGGTGTTGGTGGAATTGGCAATATAAGCCTTTCTTTTAAATCTCACATTTTATCTTCATAATGATTGTAAATTTTGCATTTAAACTATATCATGCTTGCCCTTACTGAGCAGTGGTTAGAGCATCAGTACACAGACCTGAGGGTCATGGGTTCCATTCCCAGTGAAGGGCATGTACCTGGGTTGCAGGTTCGATTACCGACTTGGTTGGGGTTGTGCAGGAAGCAACCAACTTGTCTCTCTCTCCCCCTCTCTTCCTTCCACTTTTTCTAAAAATATCATTGGAAAAATGCCCTGGAGTGAGGACTAACAAAAACAAAACAAAACAAAAAACTACATCACGCTTGCTTGGTAGTGTGATTATTTAATTCTCCCCTCCCCCACACCCTTAAGCAAAAATTCTGATGCTTATGGAAGGAAGTGCTTACTTGATTTCTTTGAATCCCCATTGATCTACTTGCCACATACTCTTGGGGAAATTCTTATGTGGTGGTTTTGTAACATTTCAACTTCATGTAATCAGAAAATTTTTTGAAATCTAGACGTGTGTCTTATTTGGATGAAGTTAGTAAATTTTTCAGAAGCTTTTGGCCAGTACTAGTGGAGTTCCTTTGAAAACGGGGGCGCCTAGGTTTCCCTTGGGTAAGAGATGCGGAGGTTCTGGCCAGGCTCATCAGGATAAGGACTGAGGACTACAGTGTTCCTTTCTCTTTTTTTCCAGGTGCTATGGGAAGGGGTCCCTGTCTCCCCATTTTCCATCTGTCCATCAGACTTCTAGTCTTAGCCTGTCTCTGTCTTCATCGACTCTCTCTGCAGGTTCACTCAAAAAGTTCCTTCTTAAACCACAGCCAACGGTGTGCTGTTTTCCTCTAATACAGCCCTTGCCTCTTCCCCAGGCATGGAGGATCGATTTCAGTTCTTCTAGACCTTTCCACCATAGAGCTTTTGGTACAGAACAGTCACCTGCAGTTCAGAAATTACTTCATCTACAACACCTTTTCTGAACCCACCAGTCATGTGGTCTAGGCTGCTCTTCCGTTCCACCCCCCCACTCCCCATTGCAGTTGTGCTGTTTCCACTTTGTGATGGCTCATCTTGGAGGTCAGCATGGCACAGTGTTGAAGAGTAGCCTTGGAGTCCTGGTTTTGTCACTTACGAGCTGTATGACCTTGGGTGAATTGCATACATAGCTTCTCTGGGCCTTAGTTTTCTTACTTCTAAAATGGGAATTATATTAGTACATATATAATACTGTTGTTAGGAAGATTAAGTGAGATAATACATGTGTGTTTAGAATTGTGCGTGGTACATAGTATATTGTCTGTAAATTGCTACTGTGTTAATGCCACATTATATTATTACTTACTACTGAGACCATATTTTTGCTAAAATATTGTTACTCCATTACATTCTAAGTTTAGTGAGGTCAGAGTTCCTGTCCATCATCATCTTCTCTGTCATACCCTTAGTGCATGGCACATGGTTCATAGGTGTTCACCCAGTGAGCAGCATGCTACAACAGAAATGTTGGAGAGAAGAGGTGTCTTGGTGGGGGGTTGTGGGGAGAATGATATTCAGAGACATCCTCCCAGAGGAGATGTCTCCTGAGCTGAGTTGTATCTGATGGGTAAGAGCCATCCAGGACTGAAGGTCATGGGCAGCAACCTGGAGGATGCTGGGAAGGGTGGGCAGAGATGAGACTGAAGGAGTGAGGCCAGCAAAGGAACCCGGGGTCGTGCTGGGCGGCACTGTCTGCTGGGAACAGCATGTGAGCCACATGGGTCATGTAAAATTGTCCAGTTGTCACGTTAAAAAGGCAAAAAGAAACTGAAATAGATTTTAAAATTGAATTTATTGGGGTGACATTGGTTAATAAAATTATAGAGGTTTCAGGTGTACAACTCTATAATGCGTCATCTATACATTGCATTGTGTGTTCACTACCTCAAGTCAAACCTCCTTTCATCATCATTTATCCCCCCTTACCCTCTTCCACCTCCCCCCACCCCCTTTCACTCTGGTAATCACTATACAACAGTCTGTGTCCATGACTCATTTTTATTTATTTTTCGGTTAATCTCCTCACCTTGAAATAGGTTATACTATACGTATACGTATGCAATAGTCAAAACGTTGTTTCAGCATGTAATACTTGAATATTTTTTCAACAAACAATACTTAATATTAACAAGATGCTTTATGTTGTTTTTTGTTATAAGTGTGGTTTCACTTCTAAGTTCAGACCTGCGCGTTCAGGTGTTCAGTGGCCACATGTGTCTGGTGGCTGCTGCCTCGGACGGTGAGGGCCTTGGGAAGTGGCTGGGAGGTCACAGGTCCTGCTTGAGTGCAGCCAGTGGCAGGGTGTGTGGAGAGGTCGAGGAGGGGCACTTGGATCACCACAGTTCTTGCTCAGGTACTAGGTGAGTGGTGTTCTCACAGTTAGGTAGAAGAATTCAGGAAAAATAAAACAAGATTTTTGTTTTTTGTTTTGTTTTTAGGAACGGGAGGAGGTAAAATGATGAGTTAAGTTTAGAGTTTGAGGTTTAGACATTGGGTTTTGCGGATACAGAGCTTAGTCTCTGACTCTGTGATCTTGGGGCCTGGGAAGTGGAACCGAAGCCCTTTAACCCAGCACAGACCCCTGGACTCTCCATTCCCCTCCCAGCCCACTGCCCACTCAGACCTCTCTGTCTCCTGCCCTGGCTCAAGGGCTGTCCTGGGCTTCAGCGGAGGATACATAGTCCTTTCCCCACCCCCGCCAGTAGATGGGCTGTGGTCAGAGCCAAAAGGAGAAACACATATGTGTCAACATTTGCAAACATGCCTTAATCTCCATCTAAAGCTACTGAAATATCTCACAGTTCAAAGCCATTAGAATTTTAAATTTTATTTTAAAATTTTTCCATACAGTAAAATTATAAGGCATTTTTTATTAAAAAGTATATGATCATTGTAGTTCAGCAATTACTGGAAAATGTTTGTACCTTTTTATTTTTGGAGGTGAGATTCTGAGAAATTTTTCCAGGTCTCTTTCCTGAGCGTGCTTTTGTTGCGCCGTCTCTGGGAATGAGGTGAGTGACTGTAATTGGTTCATGGTAGAGAGTCAGCATTTCTTGCCTGTTGAGTCTTATTTAGGATATTCAAAGAGGAAGTTAAAACTTCATTCATTCATTCATTTGTCCATCCAACAGACAATGTTGTTAAGCATTTACAACATGCCAGTCACTATCTGAGGTTGTGGAGGTATAAAAACAATCTATTCTCCCCTTTTAAAAAATCCCAGTTTGGCAGTGATGTAACTGCAGTGAAGAGAGAGAAGGTGAAGACTTGCATGGGAGCAGATAAACAGCTTGATTATTTGCAGGGCCAAGGACAAAGGTAGTACGTACTTGAATCAGGGGAAGAGGAATGATGGAGAAATCTGTGCAGGCACAACACAGAACATGGTCCTCTCAGGGGATGGCAAGTGTTTCAGCATTGCCTGGATCAGTCAATAAAATGTCACTCATTACATATGCATCTGTTAGTTCCACAGTGGTTTTAGGCATCTTCTGGGCACCTTAGAGGTACAGCTGCTACAAGGTGTAAATGAATGAGGCAGCAGGAGTGCCAGAGAGCAGGTGTGGTCAGGACAGAGGGTGGACAGGTGACCTTCGTGTTAATACTTGAAGGCGGTTTGGAGAGAGTTTGATATTCAGTGAATAAATACTAAGCCCATGGTAAAGGAGCATAACATGCTGCTGTCCTTCAGGGGCTCACAGTTCAGAGAGCTAGAAAGATTTTATAATAAATAGTCAGGCAACGTGGTGTTACTTAGCCTTGTAAGAGTATTTGACTCCACCTAGAGAGATCAGGGAAGGCCTTAGGCAGAGGTTATGTTTCAGCTGAGAATGGAAGATTTAGAATTTATCTGGGAAGAGCGAATAGAATGACATTCCAGGCAGGAGGAGTGCCATCTCCACAGCACTAAGTTGCGTTTATGCAACTGTGGCTGTGAGCAGTGGGGGCCAGCGTGTGCGGCAGGAAAGGCGGGACATGGGGGAAAGGTGGGTGCTAAAGAGACTCTGACCAGCCATGTGAGAGCCTCCGTTTTCAATGTAGTTGGTGGAGAATCATGGACAGATTGTACAAAGAGATGCAGCTTAGGAGATTTGTGTTTTAGAATGATCTCTGTTTTATGATACAGAGTACAGTAGTCTCCCCCATCCACAGGGATATGTTCTAAGACCCCCAGTAGATGGCTGAAACCATGGATAGTATTGAACCCTGTATATATACTACATTTTTTTCTATACATACATACCTATGATAAATTTTAATTTATAAGTTGGGTCCAGTAGGAGATTAACAACAACAATAAAGTAGAACAATTAGAGCAATATACTGTACTAAGAGCTACGTGAATGTGTTTGGGGCCATTGTTAAGTAAAATAAGGTGACTTGAAGACAAGCAGTGCGACACTGCCACGTGGATCTGCTCAGAGATGGCTGCCGAGCCACCACCCAGCAGGGCGGGTGTACAACATGGAGACGCTGACACAGGCATGAGTCACATCTTGGGCGGGATGGAGCAAGACGGCGTGAGATTTCGTCACAGTGCTCCCAACCACATGCGGTTGAAAACTTACTGTTTATTTCTGGGATTTTCCATTTAATACTGTCGGGTAATGGAAACCATGGAAAGTGAAGCAGTGGATAAAGGGTACACCATACATTGAAGAAGGTCAGTCGAACAGGAGCAAGACTAGCGGAGAAGCCCTTTGATGCAGGCTGGGACTAGAGAAGAGGATGGAGGAGAGGCAGGTCTTAACCACCAGTTATGTGGCTGGTGAGGATGAAGAAACGAGGTTGGTGACTGAGACTCACAGGGACATTAGCCAAGATGGGAGAGCAGGGTTGCTGATAGAGGAAAGAGGAGAGTGAGTGTGATTTCGATTTTTTGGCCTGTTGATCTGAAGGTGCTGGGGAAAGTACCCAGTCTCAGGGAAAAGCAGCATCTGGGTTTGCTGGACTGTGTGGACAGTGGAATCCCAAGGTACACCGAATGTGGGGAAACCAGAGGAAGAGACGGGAGGGCTAATGAGGGAGTAGTGGTCAGCAGCAGGTACAGAGGAGAATGTTGTGGTAGCACAGAGATTTTTCCTCCCCAACTTTGATCTTTGAAAACAATTTCAACCTACAGAAAAGTTGAAGGAATAAATAATGCAATGAGAACAAGTTTATCCTTCACGTAAAATCACCCACTGTTAACATTTTGTCACATTTGCTTTTTTTAATAAGCAAATATAGACTTATTTTGTACTGCACTAAGTGCTAATTTCATTAGACCCATTAAAATATTTGAGAAAGAAAGAAAGATAAAAAAATATTGGTCACTCTGCCCAATTGTTAGACATAAGAGTTTATTGCTAGTGCTTTAAATCTCTATGAACAAGTTCAAATACTTGTTTCTTAAATGTGAAATAGTTCCTTAAACTTTATAGAAAACCCACCACAATATCAAATATGATCATAAGTATACATGAAATACCTTTATAACAGAAATAGTTATTCAAATGTTAAGGTGCCACATTGTTCTAAAATCGGCCACTTGCTTTATTTTTTACATTTTATTTTGTTGACAGTATTACAGATGTTCCGTAATCTCCCCCCCCTTTTATCCCCCTCCTCCCAGCCCTTGCCCCAGCCCAGGCCTTTACCATGCTATTGTCTATGTCCATTGGTTATGCATATATGTATGTAAGTTCTTTGGTTAATCTCTTCCTGTCTGCTCCCCCCACCCCCCCACCCCCTGAGATATGTCAGGCTATTCCATGCTGTCATATTTGCTTTAATCTACCGGTGCCTAAGATCTCCCGAAGGAAGCAAGGGAGAGAACCATGGAGATATTTGACTAAGAGCTCTGAGAGCAGAGGCAGCCTGTGCAAAGGCCCCGAGGTAGAGGGGCCCTTGCCCTTTGATGTTGAACCATAAGCAAGGAACAGTGTGGTTGGAGTGGAAGAGAGCAAGGGGGAGAACTGTAAAAGATGAGATTCGGGAAGTGGCAGGAGTCCACATCATTTAAGCCCTTGTGGGCCATGGTGAGGACTACAGATTTTACTGTGAATGAAATGAGAAAATATTGGAGTTTTTGAACAGATGTGAGATGACATGATCAGATTTGCTTTTGTAAAGGATCATTCAGATTAGTCTGTCTGGGTGGACGGCAAGGCCTGTAATCATGGGGTCAGTTATAGGGGCTCTTTCAGTAGCCCAGGCAAAGTCTTACAGTGCTTGGACAGTGCAGTGGTGGGAGAGGTTGTTGAGGGTGTTTCCTGTCTATGTTGAAGGTGGAGCCAGTAGGATTTACAGAGAGGACTGAAAGCGGTTTGAGACCAGGTGAAGAGTTAGGGATGACTCTATGTATTTGCCTCATACTGCTGGTGGAGTAACAGTTTACAGAGATGGAGTTTGGTGGAGAAATCAAGAATTAGTTTTGGAATATGCTAATACTAAGATTGAGCTACCTATTGGCCCATCCAAGTGGCTATATCAAGTGGACAGTTGGATAGAGAAGTGTAGAACTCAAGGGACTGGTCTGGGCTCTATCAAGAGCTTTGGGAATCACAACCTGTAGGTAGTAGTTAGAGTTGCGGCACCTGATGAGGGAGGAAGCATAGACTGAGCTGAGGTCCAAATATGAAGGCTTGGAGCATATCAGAAGTTACAGGTCGAAAAGTTGATGAGAAAGCAGTAAAGAAAGGGCCTGTGAGGTAGGAGGAGAGAGGGCTATCTTGGAAGTCCTGTGAAGAAGCCAGATCCTGCTGACAGGTCAGGAGCAGTGAGGGAGAGAGAGCAGGCCACCGGAGCTCTCCTGACAAGAGCTGTTTTTATAGAATAGTAGTGTGGTTAGAACAAATTCAAGAGTGAGTAGAAGGAGGAGGAAGACATACTGTCCCTCTTGCAAGGATTCTGCCCTAAAGGGAGCAAAGAAAGTTGGTGAGAGCTGCGGAAAGATGGGTCTAGAAAGGCTCAATAAATATTTGAAAAAATGAAGGAAAGCTGGAAAGATCCATCCTCTAGATGGAGAGAACTGGAAAGGCAGGAAGCAAATAAAAAAGTAGGTTGATTTGGAGGGTATAGTTATTTAAATCATTCCGTGGGGCAGACTTCTTTTAAATGACCATTTTCCAGAGCATTACTGCAAGTGTGTCACTTGTTGAGGGTGATTTGAAGCCAGTGTAGGGTGTGCCTTGGCTGGTGTTTGTGACTTCGGAAGCTCACAGCACTCGGTGGTGAAGATTTCCACTGCAGTGTGCATTCTCAGCTGTGCCCTGAGGAATGTGGGTCCCTGAAAACTCCCTGTCCCTGTGTCCCTGAATTTAGTACTGTCCCCCTCTGAAATCTCAGCAGACCTTTTCTGGGTGAGCGACTTTCCCTGTGCAGTGTATGTGATTTCTCATGGTCCTGGGGCTCATGCTGAGTGACTACTGTGTTTTTTATTTATTTTTTATCCTCAGTTCTCGACCCATCCCTGTCACCTCTCCATGGTTGATTTGGCATGGATCTATAGCTTTAGAGAAACCTAGTGGACAGCCATTAGGTATACAAAACGAGATTATTGGAAAATAGTATTATTGGAATACTATTCTGAAGGTGTCCTTTTTTTTATGGGGAAAGTAAATTGTATATTTTAAGATTTTGTTGTACTAATTCTGATATATCTAATTTTGGTCTTTCTCCTGTAGGTTTTTAAATGTCTTATTTATTTTTTGTATTTATTTGAGAAACTTTCTTAATATTTTCCTTTGAAATCCTCTTCACTTCCCCACTTCACCTTACAAATGCTCATTTTTGTTTAGGCATGTGGGATAGTTGTCATTTGAGCAGGGCCGAAGCCAGGTCTTAACTGTGCAGACCTAGTCTTAGAGTTAGGAGGGACTTGTAAACCCACTCATCCAACTTCATCTCACAGCAGTTTGGGCATCTTGAGATGATTGCCTTCTTACTTGATCATTAAAGCTCCCACAGAGTAAATGGTCAAAAACCATTCCTAATAGCAAATCTTCTAATCCATCTTACTACACTTCCTTTTGACAACTTATCTAAAAAGAGCAGCCAGCACACAGAGGAATATACCCGAGTAAGCATCTGGTGCTCTCCATCTAATGCTGTGGGGGCCACAGACCCACATAACCCTGAGAGACCTTTGGGTCACCTGGGTCAATGCTGCTCTGTGGCTGTCCCCTCTTCCTATTGCTGGGGTCCTTCCTGATTGGGGGCAAATCCGTTTGCCCGTAGTCACTGGGGATGGTGACAGTGATATACAAAAACTTGTGCGATTGTGCCCAAGAGAATTTCTATTTACATTTCTGAATGTGCTATAATAAAAACTAAAGAGAATGTCTTTGGGTTCTTGAATTTGAGAAGTGGTTAGTGTTGGATGTTAGTTGATTATTAAATTGTGTAACTACAGAGCTTATTATCCTGATACTTTTTAATAATGTTAAACTGCTGTGAAAAAAGCCCCACTCCTTTGCTGATATTCATACATAAATATTGCTAAAACCCACTATCTTATTGCAAATTACATTCTTTTTCATTGCCTCTAAGCTGTATTATAAAAGAGAGTATAAAAATATAAATATTTATCTTAGGCACAAATGATGATATTTTGTCAGAAGTCATCTGCAGTTATGCATTTTTAGAACAGATGCATTTTTAATGTAAATAAATTAAAACAGAAACTAATTACTCAAACACAAATGATTACATAATAGCATCTTCAGATTGTTGAGGCTAAGAACTATAAAGAAGGCACTGAATGAATGTTGACGTTAAGGCGCAGGGTAAATCACACAGCAGTTTAAACTCAAACAGCTTAGTTCAGAGGGTACTGCTGTTTTATAACCATATTTAAAAATCTGTTCCTCTTCCACTCCCTCAAACTGAGTTCAGGGATTTAATGGATCCCATTATAGGTAAAAGGTCTGTGACTCAGCCATCGAGCTACTCAAACTCTTGGCTGTTTTAATTGCCACCATTAAAGCTTTAGTACTTTTATCTCATAAAAATAGATATCATTGATGTAAAATGTGTGCCTGTTGAAGATACATTTGTACCTCTGCCCTGATGGTTAGCTAATCATCCACTTTTGTTTGAAGTTAGTTAGGTTTTATGCGGCCGGGAACTTGACATAGATCACAAAATTGTTCAAGTTTTAGTCATACAATTAATAAAAAAATTCCATGCAGTAATAAGGGTAATATCTAGTTAGAATGTCTTCCAAAACGAAACTTATTTTGTTTTGGTTTGCATTTTAACTACATTTAATCGATGGAAGGATGGTAGACTTTTATCAAGCTCATTCTTGAACCCAAAGGAATAATGTTTCTTCGATTTTAATGCTATGACTTCAACAATTCAAGGGAACTGTAGGAATCACTGTGTGACTCACATGTGTGAACTTGTCTGTGTGTGACTCACATGTGTAAACCTGTCTGTATGTGACACACATGTGTAAACTTAAGTATGGTAATCGGCAGCATTTCTCTGTCGATGTTCTCAGAGGGGAAAATACCAAGGTGTGAAGGAAACTCCAAGAACACAGTGGGAGCTAAATGTTAAAATGTGAAAAGCTACTTTGTTCTGGGCTTTTCCCTCCAGTGTGCTTGGGAGGCACAGTTATTCATTATTCATGCGGCTACACACAGGTAAAATGTCTCCAGAGGAGATCTAAAGTGAGTATATCTCACGGAAGTTTAACTTCCTAGCCCCTTGCACACATTTATTTTTCTGTAGTATAAATAGAAAAGCAAATAATGGGTGGGCAATTCCTTAAGTTATTGTCTGTCCTGCAATTGTAATTGTGGAATTGTATTCAGATAAGAGAAAAAAATCTGACCGTAAAAGAGACTCAAATCTGAAACAGTCTAAAAGTAAAACCTACCCACACAAAGCATTTGTGAGCTAATATATATAAGCAGGCTTCTATTCATGCCCAGCTGTGTAGATTCAATTATAATAATTTTCTCAGTTGCAAAACATTGCTGTTTGTTTATTACTGCGTTATTAGTTAGTGAGTGAACCTCCCTCTTTTTGACCCTTCAGCAGTGTTTATAAAATACTTAACTGCTTTGGTATCTTCTATTTCATGTGTAATTCCAGCTGGAAGGAGCCATGGGGATACCATCCTCTTTAAGTGTTAAACAGACTGTTTCTGATGTGCAATAAACTTTCTTTTAAAATAAGTATCTGGAGCCTTTAATATTGTTTATATATTTCTTATATTTTTTTCACTTGAAAATGAAGTTTTTTGTTTTTGTTTTGTTTTTTAAATCCCCTCCCTGTGGTGGTTTGAGTGATAGTTATCTGTCTGACAATGCCAGGCTGTAGCTTGCCTGTGACAGCCCCACCCCTTTTTTCCTGAGAGGGTCCCACTTCTGTCCAGGGTGCCCCTGCACGCTCTCTCTGCCGGCACTGCTTCCTCCTGTCAGAGAAGCAGCAGGGGTGCGTGCCTACAGCGGCAAGGCAAGTGGGCGCCACGGCAGGGCGAGGGCTCTGCAGAGAGGTTGCCTGGGCCGAATCCTGACTCTTCTTAGAACCAGTGTTTAGTGACTTTGGGCTGATTTCTTTTAAAAAAAAAAAAATTTTTTTTTTTTTATCCTCACCAGAGGACACTTTTTGTATTTATCTTCAGATAGAATGGGAGGGAGAGGAAGAAACATGGATGTGAGAGAGACACATCGAGTGGTCGCCACCCACATGACCCCAACTGGGCCGGGGACAAACTGCAAACGAGGTACGTGCCCTTAGCGGGAACCGAACCCGGGACTCTCTGGTCCTGGGCTGACGCTCTAACTACTGAGCCAAACCGACCTGGGCTGGGAAAGTTTTTTAATTTCTTTTGTGCCCAAGTTTTCCCATTTATGAAACGGGGATAATTTTATAAGGTTGTTATGAACCTGGAACAGTGCCTGTCACAATAGTGCTCAGTAACCAGCAGCAGTAGCATCACAAAGGTATAGGAGATGCTCCTGAGCTGTCTGTCTTTGTGTGGAAGGACACATGTCTAGCATGGAAAGGGGACCCTCATTTGGAAAAGACTGAAAAAATTTCAGATGAGAATTGCAGAGGATACCAAAGTATGTGTTAGTTGTTTATTGTTACATAACAAATTTTGTGGCTTAAAACAACATCTTTTTATTTTTATTTTTTCTTTATTGATTTTAGAGAGAGAGGAAGAGAGAGCTAGAAACATTGATGACAGAGAACTTTGGTCAGCTGCCTCCTGCATGACCCCCACTGGGGATCTGGCCCACAACCTGCGCATGTGTCCTGACTAGGAATCGGATCAGCGACCTCTTGGTGCATGGGTCAACACTCAACCGCTGAGCCACACCGGCTGGGCAAAACAGCATCGTGTTCTTATCTCCCAGTTTCTGAAAGTCAGGGTTTGAGCACAGCTTATCAGGGTCCTCTCCTAAGTGTCTCACAAGGCTGTTGTCAGGTGTCAGGATTACATTGTCATCTGGAGTTCTAACTAGGGAAGAATCTGCTTCCGAGTCCATTGAGGTTGTTGATGGAATTCATATCCTGCTGTTAAGTGACTTGGGCTTCAGTTCCTGCCAGCTGTAACCTCTGCCCTCTACTTCTCAAGGATACTCACAGTTTCTCATCATGGTGGGTTTCCCCTTATAGTCACTTGCTTCTTCAAAGCCAGCAGCAGAGAGTCTCCGACCCTCAGAAAGAGCCCAGCCCCCTTTACATACTTCCCCTGATTAAGTCAGGCCCACCCAGGATAATCTCCCCTTTGAGTAACTCTAAACCAACTGATTTGGGACCTTATCACACATTTGAATTTTTTTTTACCTTTGCCATGTTCTGTTGCCAGAGCCCCAGGTATTCCCACATCAGGAGGAGGAGAGCATGAGGCCATCTTAGAATTCTACCTCCTACAAGATGTGGGTGAGTTTTTATAGGACCAAAGTAGTCAACAAACTAAGTTTGCTAAACTCACAGTCTCTGAATCCTGGAAAACTTGCCTAGAGTGTGTAAATCAACCTTATCATTAAGCTCCTTGTAAATTGATGTTTCCCTTCATTTCTACACAAACGTCTGGGGCTGTTCAGCGTTAAAGACACATCTTCCTTTCAGTCTGTTGAAGTTTGGTTTTTAAGATTCATAGGAATAGCATAGTCAGTTGCTTTCAATATTGACCTTTATAAGATAGTAGAAACCTAAATGCAAACTTGGCATAAATTACTTTTCCAGAACCAAACTCCATACATTTCAACTTTTCAATTTAGGGATCAAACATGCTTATTGGGTATACCAGTGATAGCAAAATACAGTGTAAGTGCACAGCTAAGAATCTTTAAATTGAACTTTTTAGTTATGTAAGTTTGGTCTTTGTCTTTACTGTCTTTGAATGGGTTCTATTTATACAGAACATTTTGGCCAGCCCGGAAGCACTGTTGTCTTGTGTTTTGCTGAGTTTGAACACTAGTAAGCTGTGTAGTTTCAGGTCTAGATGGCTGCTGCCCAATGTAAGCCTCCACACACTCCTTCGAGAACAATATGGACCTAAGAGCTAACTTGAAATAATCAAGGCAAATGCCTGTGAACTGGGAGTTGGATCCTTGAAGTCAGGCCAACTAAGGGAACACTATATGCAAAGTGGTGAAGCAAGAAGAAAGAGGGAAGGGAGAGGCAGGGACCCTGAGCATATTCATTATTTTGAAAATTTTTACTTGTAGAAAGTAATGTTTGGTAAAACGTACAGCACTTGATGATTTAGAACAAGAGAGTGAAAGTGTGACTGTATCTCATACTTCTCTCAGGGGTTTACATTTTGGTGTGCTTATTGTAAATCAGAGACATCAGGATGTCCATGTTGCAGACCCTACTTTTTTTGGGGTGTCTTTGGAGAAGAATGGATGTAATCTCTAAGCAGGCCTGCTGTGGACTGAGTGCTTACCCCTCTGTGGACAAGGAGACCTAAGAAGTTATTTGCCATTACTGCAGTAGGCTTCGAATTGTATTAAATTTGTGGTTGTTTCTGTTTCTCCCCTGCCCAAAGTAGCAGTAGGTTCTATTGACCCCTCTACATTTCTCCCCCTCAATTAAAAGCACTTCAGGAAATGATTCTCAGGATCAGGAACACAGTATGATTACTGCATACCCTTTTTGGAAAACTAACACATAGAAGCAATGGAGATAACATTAAAAGTATCTTGTGTTTAACATTAGTTCAGTTCTATGCCCTGTGTGTGTGTGTGTGTGTGTGTGTGTAGACACATTATTTCAACGACATAGTCCTTAAATGCAAGCAGTTCTTTTCCTAAGAAGTGGAATGATTTGTTACCAAACTGGAAAAAAGAACTGACTACATTAGATTTCTTGAAATATCGTAGATTGAATTAAAAAGTTATGTAAGCTGTTTTTTTTAAAGGTGGATTTGGGAGAGTTTTTAAGAGAGAGCAGGCAGGAGGATTACCTTTTTTACCTTTTTCTGGTTCTGGAAGACTCAGTTTAGTTCCTGGGATACAAAACAGGTTGACTGAATTGAATTCAACTTCTATCAAATGGTGATTTTGAGATTAAAATAGGATAATGCTTGTCAGCTGCAAAGTATAATGTGAATTTTATTTCTTATCCACATTTTTATCTTTGGTAGAAAAGTTAGTGATTCTCTGCAGCTTTAATTTGAAACTAAACTAGAATTCTCTCCTGACCCTTTGAAGGCAAAAATTCCAAATTTGTATTACATTAAAAACCATTTTAGCCTGTAGATTAGGGATAGAGTCTTAGAACTAAGACCTTTATGGTTTGGAGAAAGACAGCAAGTGGTTTCCCAGGCTTGGAGTCCTCCTTGCTGCCCCTCTGCAGCCAGGTGTGGACCACGGTCACCTTCACACTGGCCTTCACATCTGGGTTAGAATTTCAGGTTTGCCATTTTCTAGCCATATAACTTTGGGTAAGTTCCTCTTAAAGCGTCATTTAAATTTTTAAAAAATATATATTTTATTGATTTTTTAGAGAGAGAGGAAGGAAGAGACAGACAGAAACATCTGTGAGATAGAAACATCGATCAGCTGCCTCCTGCATGCCCCCTATTGGGGATCAAGCCCACAACCTGGGCACGTGCCCTGATCCGGAATCAAACTGGGACCTCTCAGTACGTGGGAAGACGCTCAATCCACTGAGCCACACTGGCTGGGCTAAAGTGTCATTCATTCATTCATTCATTCATTCATTCATTTATTTATTTATATCTTCACCCAGGACATTTTTTGATATTTTGTTCAGATAGAGTGGGTGGGGGGGGGAGAAAGAGAGAGAGAGAGAGAGAAACATTGACGTGAAAGGGACACATCGAGTGGTTGCCACCCGCACAACCCAACCAGGGCCGGGGACAAACTGCAACCGAGGTACGTGCCCTTAGCGGGAACCGAACCCGGGTCTCTCCAGACCGCAGGCCAACACTCTAACCGCTGAGCCAAACTGGCCAGGGCTCATTTTTAAAAGAGCGGTTGTATCACCACCTCACCAACCTTACGAAGTTATTATCGGGACTTAGGAGAAGAGATAGTTTAACACATTTTTGACCGCTCACAAGTTAACTCGTGTTTTCCTGTCCAAACATTGCAGACCGTGCACGAGTTAACTCGGGTTTTCACTTGCATCAGCTATTTCAGTTTTTGAAACTCAGGATAATATAGGATTATTGTATTTGTGATTCTTTGCCTTGAGGGTCGAAGTTCGAAAAACAGCACACCGTTTTACATTCTTGAAGTAGCTAGGGAATGGATATCTGCTGGTTCAAATGAGTGCAGCTCAGAACCTAACGTGCAGTTTGCCCAAAAACGTGCGGTCCTTGGCATATGTCTTAGAGATTTCTATGCGGTACGCGATGTGTTAAGTGCTAGCAGAGCGCACGGCACATCCAGTGCCCCAGGAGAGTCATAGGACCGCCTGGCAGCCCCGGTGCTGTCTCTTCCTGAACACCAGGCTGCATCCTGTACCTCTTTCCCCATCACCCCAAGTGGGGCCAGGCTGGAGGCAGCCTTGTGGGTCCCATAGTGCGATGTGACATCTGGTCGGCATAGAGAACAAGTCCACATAGGATTTCTCAGACACGTAGAAAAGGGTTAACGTTGGTAGAGCTTCACTGTTGTGTTTTAGTCAAACTGTAGAAACACCACAATACAGTGTTTTACAGGTTAAAAATGCTATTTGTGACAGTTTCACTCCTAAAAACTTAGATGGTCAGTATTCAGTCTTTGATGTGAAACTATTTAACATTAAATTTAATATAACCACTTGGTTTGTTATTTTGGACTCTACTAAGTTAGATTCCATGAGAGCTGAGGAAAGCTTAAAAACACACGCGGAAAATCAGAGGTTCAAAAGGCCTTCAGGTGATTTTTAAATGAGATAGTTCATCAGTAATTTAAAAATTTTTTAATTCTAAAAATTAATGATTCAGAGTTATAGGCAAAGATAAATTTTTACATTATGATATTTCAACATTCACTTTAACTTGGTGATTATCTTGACTGTGTATATAACAGAAATTACACATCATCTTTATATGATTATACCAATATTCCTATTTTATTCCTATCAGTGACTTAAATTGCTCATAAAAGAACCTACCAATTCATTGAGCTGTTTAAGTGCGTTTTATATAACATTATATTTGTTCATAGAGTCATGTGGTCTCTTATAAAACATTTGATAACCACTGCTTTGAGGCCGGCAGGCAGGCACACCCCCACGCCCTCCACCCCCACACCCTCCATCCCCCCACCCCCCTCACACCCCCAGGAGCAGATGACTTTGTCCTGCTTTCACTTATATCAGTATAGTCCAAAGTATATTTTGAAAAATATTTTTATTCAAGATAGTCTTGGAGAAAAGGGCTGCTGTGATTAAATACCTTTGGGACACCCTATGTCCATCTCCTCTCAGAGTGGAGACAGGGCTGGGGGAGTTTTCCAGTGAGGACACCCGTTTGACTGTGCTTAGCCCAGAAATTTCTAAACTCCCATGATGTGTGTTTTCTTTTCATGTGGCAGCTTTTAATGTCTTGAACTTAAAAATGTTGTTTTATACATTTTACCTTTTTAATTAATTCATATGACCAACAGTCCTGATATAGTTCATTTGTTTATTAGTTGGTTCATAAATGTACTCAATAAATAATTTATCCTAGAAATTGTTAAGAATGAGCTGAATAAAACTAATATAAAAGGCTTGAACTTGAGGCCCTACCTCGGATACCAAAATTAGCCAAGGAGAACATATTCCAACCCTGGCTTCTCTTCTTAAGAATATTTTTACACTTATTTTATATCAAAGAATCAAAGTTAAAAATTATTTCAAATGACTCAACTAATACCTGTTTATCTTGATCTAATCCCCCACAAAGAAGGATTTAAATGCTTGTTTGTAATGCATCTTTATGCCTTCAGTCATCCAACCTTGGCATGATTTTTTTTTTAAATATTCACCGGAGGATATTTTTCCATTGATTTTTTAGATAGAATGGGAGGGAAGGAGAGAGAGAGAGAGAGACAGAGAGAAACATCTGATGAGAGAGAAATACATAGATGGTTGCCTTCCGCCAGGACCCTGACCAGGGCCCGTGATAGATACCTGCAACCAAGGTACATGCCCTTGACTGGGAATCAAACCTGTGACTCTTCAGTCTGTGGGCGATGCTCTTATTGCTGACCAGCTGACCAAACCAGCCAGGGCTCAGCGTGGTTCATATAAGGCTGGGTCCATCGAGGGGCCAGGCCAGCACCTGGCTGACACTTTTCAAGAGGCCGCCTCAGTGTCAGCCCGGGTCAGGTGCTCTGCCCCCACCTGGCATTTCCTGTGGCTTCCTTGATTACGTTAGATCCTCAAATATTTGTTGAATGAATAAATGAATTGGACACCATATATTGAGTTCAACTTCTTTTTATCAATGTTGTTGGCAAGAAGAGGGTGTTAAAATCTCCACAGGACTCACTGAACCTTTGCCTTGTACATCCTGCGGAAGATTGAGCTTCAGTGTTCATACTGGAATTCCTTTCTAAATGAGAGTCAAGCGTGAAGAACCTGGCAAATATTGGAAAAATAAGAGGGAAGAATGTCAGTAACAGAAATGTGTCTCTAAGCCATTAATAAGTTTAATCTTAAATGAGTACTTAATATTTATATTTTTACAAGTCACTTAAATCATAGTTTAGTGTGTCATATTTGTTGTTCCTTGGATCTTAATTGGTCTGCCACTTTTCCACCAGCGTTTAGATTCTCTGAGAGCACAGGTGCCTCCCTTTAGCTTAATTTGTGCTGAAGGATGTGTCTCCCAGGAGGACCATGTTACTCTTGTCCAGTTGGTAGTATCTTTTCTTTATTATCAAGTAGTATTTTGACTTGAGACTTGTATTACTCAGTAAACAAAATATTTGTCCATAGATGTCCTGTATTCCAAAATGTTAGTTTGCAGAGTTTGTACGGGTAGGAAACATTGCTCCGTTAATATCATGCTGCTCACTGTGTCACTCGACATTGCTAACAGGTGAGGCTTCAAGAATATGAAGCCACAACCTGATTCAATATGATTAAGTCAGAAAATGCGGATGAATGTTGGAGGAAAAGCACAGTCAAAGCAGATGCAAAGTTTCCCCTCACTTTCTTTACGCTCCTGAGCATTTTGAGCCAGCTTGGCTTAAAGGTGACAGAAGTCTCGTCCTCACTCCCCACACATCTTTCCTTGCTTACATTTGCATCCTGTCTGTTCTGCTGTCTTATATGAGATAAGTTTTTGTGTGTTTGTCTAATTTATATGTTATGAAAAATGGAGTTAAGGATAAAAACAATTATCTTTAGTTTATGGTAATATTTTAGTTAACACACACCTGCACACCTGGGATCACTTTCATTTATATTTTAAACATCAGTCATTCTGCTTTAGTTCCAAAAGTTCATGACATAGTCCTTATATATTCCATAATATTCCAATAGGTGTATAGGTGTACTGATGTATGATAGAAAATATGGTCAGTGGAAAGTCTCATAGGGCGTATTAAAAATACCTTTGGTATCTAACATTCTTCACATTTGCTCTAATAAATGAGAGGTTTTAGGAATGCCCTGTATGGTAATGTAAGATGTTAATGGCATTGATTACCTGTCAGGCAGTGGGAATTGATGGGCAAATGTCCACTGTAAAATTAAATAGCATTAGAGAATGTACCATGCAGGGGGTGAGGGGGAGGCAGGATGCGGCTGGGCCTGAGAGACTTTGTCAGAGTATTACTGTGAGCTCCAGGTCCCCCCCCCCCCACACACACACACATGATTAAGGCAGGCCATCTGTTCTTTGTTAAATGTTTACAAAAACAGCTTTTCTCTAAAAGATTTAAGGAGATGCAGGTCTGGTAAACACTATCCTATTTCTGAACACCTTTTCACCCGATTTTGAATAGTACCAAAACATAATTCTGCTGCATATCAAACAAGATTAAACTTTTTTTGTATTTAATCTTTACGTTTTCTCCTTATGGAAGATTAAGTTTTTTAAGGGATACTAATTTATGGCTTCATTTATTACCGAAAGGAGCCTCTAAAAATCATTTGCATGCTGAAGCATGTAAATAAACTCTCAGTCCTTTTGCATTTGGTGCTACGTTCCTTTGCTGATCCTAGATGGGTACCAGCACCTTGCTGCTGCTGCCAGTGCCGTGCACATTCAAGAGGCACACATACCGGAGTTAGTTCACCATTCTGAGCTCTAAGCATTCTTTACCCGTGCACTTTTCTCTTTCTTTCCCTTTCCAGGAAATACTGTTTCTTCCATTTCCTGAAAAGTCGCTTGTCCCAAAGAGTTTGACCTCTGTGTCCCTCACAAAATATGGGGCTTTTTCCTTTTGATTTACATTAGAAAATAATATGCAACAATTAATTCAACTTCAACATCAATATAATAAAGCAGTTAACTCAGATCCCCATTAATTCTCAGGTAGTGATAATTTGGACAGTGCCTCGGTTGACTTTTATTAAGAGTGTTTGTGAGGGGAAAATAGAGGCAGGGGTCATTTTTCTCAGTGTCTGGTTAGCTGTGTTCCCTGTAGGGAACCTGCTCATGTAAACTTACTCCATGTGTTCTCTCCAAGTTGGGCCCTGGCTTCTCTCTCTCCTAATATGTCCTCAGTCTTTGAGGTTCCTTCTCAGTATGACTAAGGAAAGGCAATCTGTATTTAAGTTTTTCTAGTACCATAGGACTTTGGAAAGGATTTTGGAAATCATCTAACCCACATACCTCACTTTGCAGTTGAAGAAAGCGAGGCCCAGGTGAGTGCAGTGATTTCCCCAGGTAACAGAGCTGGGGGCAGTGCCCAGACCGGAATCTGTGTCTCTCACCTCACAGTTCTTTCTCCTATGCTCAGATGGAGAAGTGAATGTAGTTTTCTTTAGTAACCGGTAGGTTTTAATGGAACAGTATAACTACTTTTCGGGCAGTGATTTTTAAAAAGTGGTTTTGGATTAACAAACACGGTGGGAAATGAAATGAAACCTGTGGAGCCTTTCCCAGAAGGATCCCCATGTGTAAGATTTCAGGAGATGGGCAGACTCTGGGTTTAGAAAAGCTAGTCTCAAATCTCTGCCTTGGGTGGTTACCTAAGCCACTCAAACTTTACTTCCTTCTTGAAAGGGGTGGGGTGGTGGTGGGGTGATCACATTTGTCTTGTGAGACTCAGGTGAACTAACTCAGGCAGCACCCAGCTCAGTACATGGCATGAAACAGATGCTCGATAAATGTTAGTTGTTGTATTGGAATCTAATTTATAGTAAGCCATAGCTTCTGAGTTGCTCTTGTCCTCTGCAGACCTGGACCTGGGCTCTCTGGCATTCTGCTCTTTTGGAGGTACTGTGGTGAGGGCATGGGCTCTGCAGACCCCAGCTTTGATGTCCATCTCAGTTCTGTCACTTACCATCTGCAACTGCTTGGGCACATCACTGCATCTTAGAGTGTCATTGTCCACACCCAGCTCTTAGGGCTGGTGTGGGGATTGAATACATGTCTAGCACATAGAAAGATTGTTCAGTAAATGCCAGCAGTCATTACTGTTCTTGCCATTTATATTATAGTTATTATTAAGTGTCTGGAGAATGTATGAAAAAGGCAGAAAACGAGTGGCATTTTCAGATATAACATTTTAAATATCTCGCTGGATCGTCAAGGTTCATGAGATGTCATAATTGATAGTGGGGATAACACTGTACCCTGCCCTGGTTTGCATTGTGAACTTCGAGACTGAGTCCCTGACTGTGATCTCAACTGACCACTGAGCTTCCCTTATCAGTTGTTGGTATTCTTTGTAGTATTTCCAGCCATCTCTGGGAAAATGCCTAGTGAATATCAACTCCTGCAAGGCATGCCATAGTGACTGTTTAGGTTCTCTTTCCTCAGTGAAATTTGGAAATGTAAAACCCAATAATTTATGAAAAACACCATCTGCATTTTATATTAGTACAGGAAATGTGCCCAATTTGAAGATGTATGATTTTAATTTTGCATTTTGATATTATGTAAATTAGAAATGACCTGTACTGTTTAAGATTGATGTGTTCACACTTCAGTTTTAAGCTTCCATAGGACCTGAGCCTTGCAGTGCTTACTCAACACACTTGTTTTTTTTCCCAAAGTGGCTTAATTAGCCCTGGTCTGTGTGGTTCAGTGGTTAGAGCATCGGCCCATGCACCAAAGGGTTTCAGGTTTGATTCATGGTCAAGGGCGCATACCTAGGTTATAGGTTTGATCCCTGGTCCTGGTTGGGGTGCATGTGGGAGGCATCCAATCTTTGTGTATCTCTCACATTGATGTTTCTTTCTCTGTCTCTCGCCACATATGGATATATGTGTGCGTATGTACATATACATATGTACATACGCACACATATATCCCTCTCTTTCTCTGTCTTTCTCCCCCTCCCTTAATCCCCCCTTCCACTTTCTGTAAAAAAGTCAGTGGAAAAAATATCCATAGGTGAAGAATAACAGCAAAAAATGTGGCTCAATTAGATATCTTTAATTTGAGTCCCCATTCCTGCATGGGGAAGAGCATTCCACTTTAGTTCATTCTGTATGGTTTAGTTTTTACTACTGTTTTATCATTCATCATTTCCTATACAGGCTGCTAAGAAAATGGACAGTGTCTTCAACTGGATGAGAATCTTTTCTTCCTGAACTATATTTTTTATGTATTACTAAGTTTCCCCATTTTACTGTTTATTTAAAAGCTTTCTTGTTCAAAGAATGTGGTTTTTTTTTTTTGGACGAGAGAAAATGATACATTTTACAACTGTGTAATTGGTAAAATGTTTGCTACCTTAGTATAGAGTAAGTTTCAGAAACACCGGCCAGTAACTTTCAGTTCCTTTCTTCTCTGCGAAGAATGATAAACTAATTTCAATTCCTATTTGTTTCTTAGCATTCTCCATCGGAGCCCTTTCTAGAGAAACCAGTGCCGGATATGACTCAGGTTAGTGGACCGAACACCCAGCTAGTGAAGAGCGAGGATTACCTGCCATCCATAGAGCAGCAGCCACAGCAAAAGAAGAAGAAAAAGAAAAACAACCACATTGTTGCAGAGGATCCCAGTAAAAGTTTTGGTAAAGACGACTTCCCTGGTGGGGTTGATAACCAAGAGCTAAACAGGAACTCACTAGATGGGTCTCAAGATGAAAAAAAGAAAAAGAAAAGGCCGAAGGCAAAAAAAGATCCCAAGGAACTGAAAGAACCCAAGGAGAAAAAAGAGCCCAAGGAACCCAAGACCCCGAAAGCCCCTAAGATTCCCAAAGAGCCAAAGGAAAAGAAAGCAAAAACTGCCACGCCAAAACCCAAGTCCAGCAAAAAGTCAAGGTAGGCCATGCACAGAAACAGCAAACAGCTCAGATATGAAGAGCCTGTGAATCTGGCTGGGGTGGGGAAAGGGAGAAGGAAACGCTTTGATAGTCATTGTCAAGTTTCTTTTTGTAATGTTCAAGCTAAACAGTTAAGATTTTTATGCATTCTGAAATTGAGGACTCAGTTATTTTGAACTACTGATTTGGACAATAAGTTTTAGACTTTAGTGGATAGAAATAATTTTAAAATGACTTTCTTGTATTTTTCTGAAAATTTTTCACTTAAACAGAACCAAATTGCCAGCATAATTATTTGTAAGTATAGATCAACAACGTCATTGTTGGTGACAGTGCAGAACTGGGGAAAAAAGGATTACAGAAGCAAGACAGGTCACTATATTTCATGAAACTTTTCAGCCCCGATTCCCAAAATTTGAAACAAGGAGAATTAATTCCCTCCACTTGGTGGAGTAAGGCTTCCAGGGGGCAGGGTTGAAATCTTAGTGGGCAACTTGGGAGAAATCAAATGGCAGTTATCCATTAGATATGCATTCAAGAATAGCAGAGAGTTTAGGTTCTAGGAAATAGCCTCCTCCACTCCATACTTCCTCTCCGTACTTCCCCCACCAACTCCCTGACCCCCCAGAAGGCATATTTACTCAGTAAGAAAAGTTGAGAGGAGAAGACATTGAAGACTAATTTTTTTCATTTGTACTGAACATTTCTTACAACTGTTCTGAACCAGTTCCAAACATCTGAATCTATTTTTCAGAATATGGCTCATGTTAGAAAATATAGTTTCCAGATGGAAGTATGGTCAGACTTGGTTAATCTGAACCTGTTTGCAAACTCCATTAGAAAACACACGCCACCTCCTACCCTGTGTGCACATATGCATGTTCAGTTCTGCGACTGACGCGCTTGCTGTGAGCTGCTCGAGCTCCCTCAAAGCCTCCTCTGGTGGGCTTTTCTGTGGTGCATGTGCAAACACACACCGAGGGGAGATTATTTCTGTGACGACAGATGTGCAAAGTGAAAGAACAAACTTGGATTTTCAACTTCCTGCTGAAAATATCTAAACAATCCAAAATACATTACTCTGTAGTGTTTAGAAAGTTTGAATCATAGTCATTTATAAATTTTTGCCATCAGTACTTTTTATGGTGTCAAAATAACTGAATTGTATTCAATAACTAAATCTTAATAGGCAACTTAATATTTGCATTCACTTAGGAATGTTCTTTGATGCCTCACTATGTGGTCTCTTAATTGAAAACCATTATTATTTTCTCCTTGTGAACACTCTTCTAAACTCACAGCCTGTTATGTAGAAATATTTCATTAAATACCTGCTATTTGTAGGCACTATATTAATGTTCGGGAGCTGAGCAAGGAGGACTTGGTTAGAATTTCAATGTTACTTATGAAGAGTTTTGAATACACACACACACACACACACACACACACACACACCCCTTTAAATCTAAGTGTTGTGCTTTTGGTAGGAGAAAGCATGTGCTTATTTGGGAGAAAGACATCGCAGCAAAATCTAAAAAGAATGTTTTTGTTTTTTTTTTTAACTTATAATGTTAGATTCTGTATTCTAAGGAAGCTTTGAGAGCTCAGAAAATACACCACCAAGACTAGTTTTAGCCTCAAGATGTGTCTGTCTTCAAGGTCTGTCTTAATTCTGTGAATCTATCACCTAATGTTAAAAACTGATAAGAAAAGAAAAACCCATTATATCGTGCATCTGGTCATAAATTTCCAAGTATAATCTTTCAAGCTTTGAGTATACAGAGAACTGGCCCTAGCTTCAATAACGTATTTTAGCATCCCCTAGAATACATGGGGCAGATAATATAATGCTGTCTTTAACAATGAAACTTCCCTAACAACTGAACAACTCTTAGGAACTTGGGGCATTAAGTCCAGTGAGTGGTTGGCACCTCATGCCTCCTGGGTAAAGGTACAAGCCACTAGAGGAGCCTTTAGCACGGGCCTCAGCTGTCCATCCTGAAGTTGGAGTTGTCTGTGCAGAGTACGTTTTTGGCATTGCTGAAACTGAGTAATGGCTTTGCACTCGAGTCACACGAGTGCTTTTGGTAGGAGGAAGGGCATGCAATTATTTTCTCCTAGGAAGAAAGTCTGGTAGTTGTTTTCTCCTCTGTTGCTTTAGACTAATCATCTCAGTTGATGCCTCCCATAGGTTTTCCCCAAGTGGTATGAGCATACTTTGGTGGCACACTTCTGTTGAGTGTGGAGATGTGCCCATGAAAAGGGAGCCATTCTAACATGGCCCAGGGGCTCAGAAGGCTACCTTGAGGGGGCGCAAAGAGAGCTTTCAGCACCTCTCTTGGCCCTGGTGACTTTCACTTGTAGGGCCACTTGCTGATGATTTACGATGACTTGTGATGAGGAAATTCCTGAGAGGTTTTCCTGTTGTCGATGGGATGCCCCTCCCAGTCCAAGAATATGGTAATCGAATAGAGATTTTCAGTAGATTAACAAACCAACCCATTACGTTGTTGAGCCACAGGGGGTCTATTGGTCAGATGCATCCAGTACGAGGAATTGTGATCTCATTGTTCTGCTAAATCTGGAAAGGAAATAGCATCCTGAAGCAAGGATTTACATGCGTACAACTACATGTAAATTCTGAATAGCAGAGCAGAGTAATTATGTAAATTGAGTATGCAGTGATGAAGGTAATAGGGGGTTTGGATTATGTTAGTACTGGGGTTGAATTGCCATAGCAGTCTGCTTTTAAGCATTGGAGTACAGCAGTGGCAGTTTTATTTTGCACAATGTTACGTGATACCAGTTATTTCCATCCTTGAATAAGTTAACTTGATGAATTTGTTTATACAGAAAATAATTTTCCTACAGAGGGCTCAAATAGGGGGAACAAACAGAAGTGAGATGAGAAACGCAGTGCAGAGCTCCTCACATCTTTCCTGTGAGGTGCCGCGGGCTGGATCGTTGGTGAGGTTCTGTGAACAGATGTGTTGTCCTCTGAGCTGTGGTGAAGGAAGTGACCCACTGGTGGTCTGGCTCTCTCTGCATTGTGTCTGTGGCAGGGAGTGAGCTTGTTCTGTCATTCACATTCTCAGTAATAAAGGCTGCAAGAAAGGGTGGGTGAGGTCAGTGGGGCTGATTTTCCTGTGTGCCTTTATGATGTGCTTCTCACCCATCCCACCGCATTCCATAAAGTAGCTGAGGCTTGAATTTGTGGCCATTCCCAGTGAACTGGCCTTTTTGGTAACCAAAATATAATTATATTTGTCTCACCTGTGTGGGAGAACCTAACAGAATTTACCCAGAAGCTGTTAGATAGAACAGGAGTAAAATGGAAAAAGGTGTTCAGCATTTCAGAAAAAGCTGTTTAAAATCTAAATTCTTCTTTCGATTAAAAACATTCATTTATTTCCCCCTGTACCATTTTTTATTGTTGTTGTTGTTAAATATACATATTTTTTACCTGTTTTTTTTCTAGTGCGCTCCCCAGGTGTCCTTATAGCTTTCAGATATTGGCAATTAATATTGAAAATAAAAGTGAAGACATTTGTGGGCTGAGAGAATGCCATTTGCATATGGAGGGATTCATGGAGCTGAAATATGGGTATTTGTGGTCTCTTCAATGCGTTTTCTGTTATGTGTGCATGGCCCTTGTGAAATGGGCAAGAATTTGAAGGAAGTGCTTCGTTTGAATGACTCTTGAAGGATTTAGGGGTCCATTTAGCTATATAAAGGTTCTTCGAGTATCCATGAAGACGGGAACTTGGCTGAAGGTTGTGACTTGACTGCTGAGGCTTCAGTTAAGTGAAACCATGGACTTGCTTCGGGTGCATCCTCTGACAGGTCTTAGTCCTTGCTGTTTTCCATCCTTGATGTTAAAGTCAGTCAAAGCTGAAACACTATTTCTCAATTAAGAGTGAAGATACTTTAAACTGAAAAATAAACATACTAGTCTTATTTTAAAAAACAACAACATAGTAAGTACCAAAAACATGTAAAGCGTACTTTTTGCAAACCATACCTTATCATTATCATTAATATTTATGTGACAGCTTTCTGCTGAGGAACCTAGCTTTTCAGATACTATTTTCCCAGTGATGATCTAAGAGCGTAGCGATCTTTTACCCAAGAAATATTTGTATTCAGCCAGCAAGCCCAAAGGTGGGATATTTTGGTAAACAAACATATTTTATAGTGTGCTCTTATACATGTAAAAATTCTCTGCAAAGATTAGACACAAAAGCAAACTATTAAACCAGTTTTGCCAACAAGTAGAAAAACCCAGGTATTTGGACATCTCCCATCAGGTACATAGGTGATAAAGTAAATTAAACCCACAGTTTTTCTTCTGTTTACTTTCTTTTCTTTCTTTTTTTAAAATCCTCACCTGAGGATACTTTTCTATTTATCTTCAGATAGAGTGGGAAGCAGAGTGAGGGAGAGAAAGGGAGAGAGAGAGAAACATCGATGTGAGAGGGACACATCTACTGGTTGCCTCCTGCCCTGAGGTTCGTGCCCTTGGCCGGAATGGAACCTGTGACTCATTGGTCCAAAGGCGGGCACTCTACCATTGAGCCAAACTGGTCAGGGCATCTTTTTTCTATTCAGACACTATGATTTAGTCTTGACCTAAGACTCTAGATAATTGGAAAGACAAATTAAATATTTTGGACACTGCTTGCAAAGAGGGTGTAGATTTCTTTAACATGTGGTGGTAAGATGGACTTTTGAGTTTTTGTGGTGCTGGAGAGGATCAAGGAAGAAAGAGCACTGCGTGTCTCTGCCCACTGACCTGCCCTGCCTTGTCTCTGGTTCATTAAGTTCAGGCCCCAGGTCAGAGATGGGACCAGGTGCCCCCTCTTTTCTGTGGGTCCCAAAGGTTATCTTCTCATTGAGAAATGGACTGTCTTCTAAATTCCAGTTTCCCTTCAGAATAACCACCTCAGTCTTTCCATTGCCAGTGACAGGCCACATTGTGGCCCATTGTCCATCTTATTTTTCTTAAATTGGCTGAATGAGCAGGGAGGAAGGGCGGTCAGCCGCTGTTTCGTAGAGACCCTGATATCCTTGACTTTGTGTGGTTCAGGTTATAGTCACAGGGGAAGAGAATGCCTAACCACATTGACCCTGAAAAGCAAGTTCTGCTAACTCATGGTCTGTGCTTGTTGCTGAGTGGGCCACACTGGGCCTGCTGGAAACTCACTGCTGCCAGTCAGTGAGCTGAAGGGACTTCAAAGCAGTGGCCTGTGGCCACTTTGGTTTCTGTGGGAGAGGGTGATGTAGATCCCACTTTCAACTCTTACTGTACCCATCAAATGAAAGGTGAGAGGTGACAGGCCATGGGGAGCAGTAGGATATTGAGGGGGATTTTTCAGGAGATAACAGTCCTTTGAAGTCTTTCTTAAGTTACTTTTAGGGTGGAGCACGTGTTGCTGTAGCAAATGGGTGTGATGTTAGAGTTGGAAGATAAAGAGCAGAAGGAATCATAGCTTTCTAAAATTATTATTAAAAATGTCTATGTCGCCCTGGCCGGTTTGGCTCAGCGGTTGGAGCGTCGGCCTGCGGTACAGAGAGACCCGGGTTCGGTTCCCGCTAAGGGCACGTACCTTGGTTGCAGTTTGTCCCCGGCTCTGGTTGGTCGTGAGGGTGGCAGCCACTTGATGTGTCCCTTCACATCGATGTTTCTTTCTCTCTCTCTTCCTCTCTCTCCCTCCCGCTCTATCTGAACAAAAAATGGAAAAATGTCCTCGGGTGAGGATAAAAAAAAAAAAAATGTCTATGTATAAAAATGCTTTTGAAAAGTATGAACTTCTATACAAATGCAAAATTTGTCTCAGGATATATAAAATTTTTTTTGCTAGTTGTCTTCCCCCTAGATAAAGGCCCTTTTGAGTCATTGGATGTTTGTGGGAACCACGTAAGAGCATCAGTCACCGTGAATGCCAGCCCTCATGGCAGCCGCCTCTACACAGAAGTCTATGTGGCTTTAGCTTAAAAATGCTAAATAGGGAAACAGTGTGAATTAAGAAAAAGGACACTGTTCATTTTTTTAAATTGAATTTATTTGGGTGATATTGGTTAATAACATCACAGGTTTCAGGGGTACAGTTCTATAATACATCATCTCTATATTGTATTGTGTGTTCACCACTGCAAGCCAGGTCTCTTTCCATCGCCATTTATTTCTGCTTTATACTCTCCTATTTCCCCACACTCCCCTTTCCCTCTGATACTCACCATACTGTTGTCTGTGTCTATGAGGTGTTTTTTTTTTTTTTAATCCTGTACCTTTTTTACCTAGTCCCCCTCATTTTTTTTTTTTAAACATTGAAAAGAACACCCTTGAACTTCCATTAGAACACTAATTTTATATATAGCCCTGATTCCTGTAGGAATAATATAATTTCATGGCAGTTTGGCTTCTTCTTTGAGGGTAGGTGGTGATATTTTCTCCTCATTGGTTTTACCGTTTGCTCTGCTTAATTCTCCACCTACCTATAGCACCTGATGAAGATGTGGGTGGGCAGCATGTCTCGTGTGCTTTATTAGCGACCTGACTGATCAGAGAAGGTAGTTATTATGAATGTAGGGAGTGCGGATCTGACTGCCAGTTACCCACACTTATCTCCCTTCCTGGGGCACAGGAATGCTGTGCATAAACAAGGATGGCATCTTAGACATTGGCACAAGCAGACAAATGTCTGCCCTATTGTTGCTACTTGGAAGAATGTACTATATACTAGTAAAGGGGCATTGAAAGGCATTTTTGGCATCATTTTGAATGTCTAATTCAGTTTTTTAAAATGTTTTTATTGATTTTTTTTTTTTTCTTTTTCAGAGAGAGAACAAGGGATAGGGAGATAGAAACATCAGTTGGTTGCCTCCTGTGGATTGAGCCCAAAACCCAGGCATATTTCCTGACCGGGAATCAAACCGGCAACCTTTTGTTGCATGGGTTGACACTCAGCCACTGAGCCGCACCGGCTGGGTGTTCGGTTTTTTATGTTGCATTACAGTGCTGAATAGCCGAAGTGCCTAATTTTTATATTGGGCTTCTGTGGTCAGATAACATATTAGCTAACTAGACTTCTTTTCCATGTTACTTTTGGTAGATCTTGATTCATCCATAAAACTCAATAACCTTTAGATTTTTAGTGATAATTCTTGACTGCATGCTGCCTCTTGTTTTCCTCTAGAATACGTTCAATATTTCAGATTGACTTGTCTCTTTCAGGAGAGCTTTCTTACTCTACCTTCTCTTGTGTTCATTTTTTAAAACATGGTCAGCACTGTAGCTATCCTCAGGACAGGGTCCTAATGTTATTGGAAGGCTCCCCAAGGATGGTTCCCAGGTGGCAGAAAACACTCACTGGGAAAGGTTTCTGAGGCCTGAAGGATACCCCCCAAAAGGCCAGGCCAGTGCCGGACTCCTGAGGAGATGAGAGGTTAGAGGCCTTTAGGTCAGTTGCAGGATCAACCATGGGCTCTGCAGCCCGAGAGGTTGGGGTTCCAGTTTTAGAACCATCACTTCTTATAACTTGATTGACCCTCCGTCTCCTCATCCTTGGGCAGTTTGATTATAAAATGTAATGGCGAGGCATATTGAGTTTGAAATAACACATTTTTAAATGAAAGCAGATTTGTTTTCTATTACCCTTCTAACAATGCTATTTATCTTTTTTAATTTTTTTTCTTTATTGATTTGAGAGAGAGAAAAGGAGAGGGAGAGAAAGATAGAAACATCGATGAGAGAGAACATAGATTGGCCGCCTCCTGCATGCCCCCCACTGGGGATTGGGCCCACAACATGGGCATGTGCCCTGACCAGGAATCAAACAGGCAACCTCTTGGTGCATGGGTTGACGCTTAACCACTGAGCCACACTGGCTGGGCAACAATGCTATTTCTTACCTGAGAATTCAGCATATGTACTTAGAGAATACTTAATGCTGTAAGAGCTACTAAGGTAACAATTTAGATGACGTTATTTGTTTTAAAGGTGTTCCATCCAGTGACTTTGAGCAAACTTAAAAAACAAAGTATTAATAATTTGTTGGGGTGAAGAATTTGTGGGTGGAGGTTAGGAGTTTCAGGTGGCTTGCCAGGCACTAGCTGTGGAGTGAAGCACGTGAATGCCCGACGGGAAGCATCCGAAGGTTGACTGCCGGGGGTGGGCAGGCATCAAGCGGCTGGGCCAAGGGTCTTGCTCCTGTCCCCTCGTCCTGCCCAGATGCCCGCTGCCCCAAGGCTGCCTTGTGGGGACCGTCGCAGAGAAGCCTGGGCCTTGTCTGGGTGCTGGGCGCCTTTGTCCAGGTGTTGGCCTTTGGGGTTATTGTCTGTCACGCAGTTTGTTTTCTCTCTTTCCTCATTAGTTTAATTTGTCATCTGCATTTTACTACATTCTACTTTGGCTGTTAAATTTTATTTTAGTCTCGGGACTTTATTTAAAATTGTTATTCTCTTGGGTTAATTTTACTTTCGCATGTATCTGTATCATGTTTATGTTGCCTTAATTGATCCTTTAAAAATTTTACTACTTTATCTTGTGTCTTTTTTAGTTTAGTTTAGTTTATCTCTCTATCTTTTGATTTTCTTTTTCATTGTTTAAAAACTTAGAAGACAGTTCCATACTCTCAATTTGAGAAGCTTGATTTTTTTCTCTCTACCAGCATTGAGCCCTTGACCCTAGCAGTTTAGTTTGTATTTAATTGCAGCAGCTTATCTATTAAGTTCACTTCTTTTTAAAAACGCCTTTTGAGCATAAAAAATATAAGGATACACTTCAATACCTTTTTCTCTTCTTCTAAAAGATTGTCCTGTGACATTTTGGCTAGAGTCCTTGAAAATGAATCTGTTTAATCTTTATGACCCAAGCCTCAAGGTTGATTTTGCCCAGTGTGATGAGAATCTTCACTGACTCATCCCATCTGAAGGGTCCATTGGACTGGGACCTCCCTCCCATTGTGCAAACATCTTTATTAACTGACCACATTCTTCTCATCACATTTGGTACCATAATAGGGTTGCTATTTATACTTTTTTTTTTTTTTAGGAATTGGATCCTTAGGCTGATGCTAAGTGTTTTACTACATTCAGTTTTGTAAATAAGTCAGAGCAGTTCGCTGTCTTTGCAGTGATTCTGCCGCTTTGCATAAAGCCCTGTTTAATAAGCCTGCATTCTTCCTCACCAAAAATAATTGGTTATCTGTGTGCTGTATCTTAGGTGAATTCATCCAACCCCATTTCAGGTGGTATCACTCAGCCCATCTTGGTGGACATCTGCGGTGAAAAGCTGACTGTGAATCCTTCCTTTGGGTAGATTCCTTCTTTGTCCCTCCAGATGACAGATATTCTTCTCTGAATAGAGTTTGTGTTTTCCTAATGCTGTTTCTCGAAGCTCAAGTCCTCACTAATTTCTCAAGCCGGTATGTGCCTTAATCACATTGAGGGCAGTCCCAGAACTTCAGAGCTTGGTGTGGCAGAGCTGACCTAAGTGTCACTTAGCTTGGACCATGAGCACATCCATTGCCCACCAGTGTGACTTCACTCTCATGACGAAATGTGGAATGTAAGCAATGCTGGGAAAGGGACAATAGTCCTTAAAACTGCCAGCAACCTCCCCAGAGGAACGTACTCTGTGAGATCACAGGGCTTGTCTGGCTTCAGGAGTGGGTGGCTCTGTGTCTCAGTCGCACCGGTAATGATGGGTGATAAGGATCAGGAAGTAAAAGAACCTTGTGAGTAGGGAGAGGAAGTGTATAGATAGATACACTGGTTTTTAAAACTGCTAAGGTTCACTCTATTTTGGTAGTACGTTAGCTCCATTGCTCTGCGCTCCATAGGTGTTTCACCATAAAGACAGAATCTGTGTGGGGCTTTCTTAAAGGAGTTAATGAGAAAAGCCATTTAGAGTCGTGCCTGCCACATACTGAGGGATGTATGTGTTTGTTATTGCCTTGACTTGTATCATTTAGTTAAATTAACCAGCGAACACTTACTATAATCTACCAGATCAGACACTGGAAATATGAAGATAAGTAAGAGACAATTTCTCCTCTTCTTGAGCTTATAGGATAGTTGGAGAAAGACAGAGACACACATACAAGTGCTTTGGTTTTAATACATTATAGTAATGTTACCAACAATTTTTGTGTATTTTAAATGTCCTTATGTGGCCCTGGCCGGTTTGGCTCAGCGGTTAGAGCGTCGGCCTGCGGTCCCGAGAGACCCGGGTTCGGTTCCCGCTGAGGGCATGTACCTCGGTTGCAGTTTATCCCCGGCCCTGGTTGGTCGTGCGGGTGGCAGCCACTCGATGTGTCCCTTTCACATCGATGTTTCTCTCTCTCTTCCTCTCTCCCCCTCCCACTCTACCTGAACAAAAAATGGAAAAATGTCCTCAGGTGAGGATAAAAAATAAAAAATAAATAAATAAATGTTCTTATGTGGGGTGCATCATGTGGCATTTGGTGGAGTGAGATATTACTTCCAGACTGTGGTGGCCAGAAAATACTTCTCTAGATGAGTGATGCCCAGGTCCAGACTTGCAGATGAATAGATTGGGGGCACAGTGGAGGTGGAAGAGATAGGTGCATACTTTAAGGAGTGGTTCTGCGTGTCCGCTGTGTGCAGCAAATGGAGTTCGGGGTGTGGGAAAAGGAGAAAACAAAGCTAATGTTGCCAGTTGCAAAAATTGCAGAGGGCCTTGCATGTTAGTGCTGAGAACCTCTGGCTCTCACAGACATGGGACTAGACTTGAAGCAGACGGTGGTCGAGTCCAATTTGCATTAGCAAGTTACTCTGCTGATGGCTGGAGCATGGGTGCGCTTGTGGGTGGTGTGGTGGCAGCACCATGTCACTGAGCAAGGAGAGGTGGGAGGCAGAGCAGGTTCAGTAGAGGAGTGAGGCAGACATGATTTCTCTGAGGCCGAGGCCGTGGAAGGCCAGGATAGAAAGTGTTCCCTGTGCACACCTGGTCTTTTCGGGCCAAGCCCATGAGTGGCCATCGCTGTAGCTGCTGGAAGTGCATCAAGGTTCTGTGTTTGCTCCACACAGCTCCGAAGCCTCATCCTCAATATTGTGGCATCCATTCAAGGGACATTCATTCCTTTTTTTTTTTAATCCTCATCTGAGGATATTTTTCCATTTATCTTCAGATAGAGTGTGTGGGAAAGAGAGAGGGACAGAGAGAAACATCAATGTGAGAGAGACACATAGATTGGTTGCCTCCTGCATGACCCCGACCAGGGCCAGGACTGAACCACAACTGAGGTACATGCCCCTGACCAGAATCAAACCTGAGACTCTTTGGTCTGTGTGCCGACGCTCTAAGCACTGAGCCAAACCAACCAGGTCTAGAGACATTCATTTTAATAACATTCTTTTCTCTTCAGTTGGAAAAGCTGCCCTCTTGGTGCATTCCAGCTTTCCAAATTATAATTTGAAAGAGAAATGTCTGTATGGCTATGTTTTGGCTTTGACGTTATGCAAGAGTAGCTTTGAACCTTATAGATTTAAATAATGACTGTGAGTGTGGAGTCTCTGTCCTTTCTCTAGTAGTTTGATAGCAGGTGACCCTGCCCCGGGGATCCTGAGAGGATGGGTCGGGAGGCAACTGTAGTAGTAGAGGTGGGAAATGATGTGTCTGAACTAAAGCAGTGGTTGTGGGCCTTTGGGATTGCCTACCTGTTTGTTCTTCCAGCTGGCATAGAGCAGTGTTGGTAAACGACTTTTCTTCTCTTCATGTTGCTTGGATGAAGTGGTATGTGATGTGAGGTCCTGTGCATAAGTCTCTGCAGTTGAGTTGGCCCAAGTGGGTCTGAGCCAGAGCCAGAAAATATGTTCCCAGACTTCTCAGAATACATTCCCAGCTGCTTGTCTTCCAGATGTGTGAATGTGGCCACTTGTGCCAGACCCTGCCAAAGCTCTCAACCATTAGCTATCTCATTTAAATGTGATGACAAACCTTGGAGGAAGATGTAAGTTCTAGCCTCATTTTATAGAAGAGGAAACAGGGAGAGGGAAATTAAGTGACTAAATCAAGGGTCATAGACAGGTTATAAGTGACCGAGTTGGAATGTGAACTGAGTCTATTTTTGTTTTTGTTAATTTTCTCCCAAGGATATTTTTCAGTTTATCTTTAGATACAGTGGGAGGGAGGGAGGAAGAGAGAGAGTGAGAGAAACATTGACATGAGAGAGACACATCGACTGGTTGCCTCCTGTACAACCCCAACCAGAGCTGGGGACAAACCTCCACCCAGGTATGTGCCCTTGGTCAGAATCTAACTCGCGATGCCTGGGTCCTCGGGCTGACGCTTTATCTGCCTGAGCCAAACCTGCCAGGGCTGAACTGAGGCCTATTTGGCTAAGTTGATGCTCTTCACCACCACTCTGCACTGCCCACATTTGTGAAAAGAAAAATTCTGACTTTGGTGTTTTGGGCAAAGAAGTTATGTAACACTTAGTTGAAAATCCAAATTAGTTTATTGCAAAATAGGAGCAAAGGTCATTTAATTTAAATGATTTCATCTTGTCCTTGATTGTAATGTCTATGAGTGGATATTGAAGATTTTGTAGCTTTTTTTACTTCTTAGCCTGTTTTTGATTTGTATATTGGTGCCATGAGAGGACATTAGTGTGGAAATGCTTAGCTGTCTCTGAGCGACATTAATAGTGCAAGGTCTAATGAGTTTAGAAATCTTTCAGTAATCAGATCTGGGATGAGTGCTTCCCTTGGCTACAGGCTTTTTGTCTAAGCATTTGGAGCGGTCCTGTCCGGCGTTGAGCTGTTTTGGAGGTTTCGCATAGCTCCTTCTTGGGAAGGGCAGATGGAAAATCATTAGCACGTCTGTCCTGCAGCAAGTTGATGTTTTGTCAGACCTGGGCTCTGGTGGGCTTCAGGACGGTGAGCCTTTTGCTCCTATCGGATGGTTCACACAGGGTGCAGTAACCCCACTCAATTAAATTGTGTGCTTTGCTGTGTGTAGAGAGGTCACCGTGGAAAGCACTTGCTGCCAACTTACTTCACCTGGCAGTGGTTCAGCTCTGTGACAGCCTACCTCTGATTTAAACAAATTTGAGAAATATGTAAAGTTTTGGAAGCAGTTTTGCACTGATTTGATAAAAGAAACCACAAAACACTGCAGCGCAGGTGTTGAGAATGTTTGAAAGCTGATTGAGGGAAGCAGATGGCTTTAGTCAGTGGCATCCAGCCAAAAGAGCAGGTGCTGGTCATGTGACCGCTGGTTACCAGGGTAATCTGATTGCTCTTGGCGTGCAGATGAAAGGGAAGGGGCCCAGCGTTCAGCTGTAGTATTGTATAATTTGTGGCAGTTAGAGCGGAAATAAATGCTGGAAATGGAGCCTCATAGTGGGGGAGACTTCTGTCCATGTGTAGCGTAAACACTAGGACAGTTGGATGAGAAACTGTTGTATGGATTTTTTTTTTTTAATTTAAAAAATATTCTTTTGGTGAGTCTTTGGGGACTTCAAGTTTTTAGGACACTGCCTTTTTTAAAATAAAAAGCAATCTACCATTTGTTATAATCTTGACTTATAAGTAATTTCCTTATGTGGGTATTTACTATGCTAAATGTTAACAAAACAAAATAAAAACAAGCTCCAAGTACTTAAAAATAACTAGTTTAAACTTGTCAAAGATTTTATTTACTCATTACAAAAATATATTTTAGGTGTGTGATGGGCGCTTTATTATCTTAACAAATAGTATTGAAATATTTTCCACGACACATGCTTTACTTAAATAACAGTGTATTGGTGTCTTGGCCTCTTCCTTTTTTCATAGCTAAGGCTGAAAAATACTGTTTAATGCATTCTGTCTGCACACTTTTCTGGGAATTTACAAACTTCAGTAAATAAACTTTTAAAAGTTTTTAAAAATACATTCTTTGTTTTATAATTTTATCAGAATTTTAGGTTTTCTAGAAATAATAAATATAATCATTACTGAGGTTGGATTATTTTAAATGTTAGATAACAAGTGATAATTTATATTAGGAAACCTTGGGGCAGTTTGGAAATTGGAATGTAAGCTAACATGAAGTGTATGTTTTAAAAGAAAGTCAAAGTTTCTAAAGGTGATGGTAAACGTAAATTAAAATTTTGTTTTGTAGAGTTTATTCATGACTTTTGAGTTATGTAATATTCATATCCTATTAATGTTTGATAGAAACATGCTACAGAACAATTATTGGGGTCACGTTGCTATCTTTTAGTATTTCAAAGACCTAGCTTTTTTGTTTTAAGGGGGGGGGGGCTATTGTGATTACCTCACAAAATTCCTAGCACCAAAATAAAGCTTATTAAGAACACAACATTAATTATAATAATATAGAAAAGAAAATTGTTACATATTTTGTTATATTTTAGAGAGTTATAAAGTGTTTAAAAATGGAGCTGGATGAAATAAAAGAACACACCTGTAGTACTGGTCAAAGTGACTTACATAGGAGTATTTATAGCTATCTGCAAGACACACACAGAAATGACCATTGTATTTTAGTTTTCCTTGACAATTTTAATAAACATATTCTGCACCTTAAATACTGCACAGCAAAGCTACCTCATAATCAGATTTTTCGTTATGGCTTGGTGCATGGGCAGGATTTTTGCATTGTCTCAATGAACAAATGTACTGTGTGGTATTAGGAGCTTTTGCATACAGTTTCTTTTCAGTTAGGTTAGATGTCTCCTCAAGGTCATCAATTTGGGGGTTTGCCATAAAAACTTAATTGAGAGTACCATTTAACTATAAATGACCAACAATGCATTGATTTACCAATTATCATTGATACTTTAGGGATATTAATATGGGAAATATAAGGCATGGGGCATGTGGAAAACATCATTAAAAAGTGAACACTAAGTGATCTACTTTGAATTCTAGTAATAAGAAACCTGATTCAGAAGCAAGTACTTTGAAGAAAAAGGTCAACAAGGGAAAAGCAGAAGGTTCTGAAAATTCAGACTTAGACAAAACGCCCCCACCATCTCCTCCTCCTGAAGAAGATGAGGACCCAGGTGTTCAGGTAATACCATTATTCTGATCTCGAGCCTTGGTTACTTAGCATGGGTAACTCTAGCCGCATATCAAGTGCCCTAGACCTCCCTTGTCTTTGTTATAGAGCTGCTTTAAAGATGGCTTTATTGCTGTCTGGAACATTATATCCGTAATGATGAGAGCTGGGAGACCAGTGCGAAATTAAACTCCTGACTTTTTGCTTTTGCCATCTTTGACTCTGGGATAAGTAAAACTGAGAATGTTCTCTTAATTCTGTAAATGTATCTTGACGTTTATGTAAATGTTAGTGCTAGCATATTAACATATTGGTTCATGTAAAGCTTCATTCAGATTTCTGATTTTCTCTGAAGTTTGGTTGCTTGTCAGTTCTTTTATTTTGCAGAACAATCAAGATGTAATCTGTAGCTTTTCTTAAGGTTTCTGATATCCCGTGGTGAGAGTTAGGATATAATCCTGTAACACTACAGTCCTTGAACATGTTAGTGACTTTTGGGATGGCAATGCTGCAAAATCTTTCAGTGTTAGATTCTCCTGACTTTTGAAGAATTTTATAGGGACCAGCTGAAAAACTAGCCCTGAAATAGACATGAGGAATTTAGGTTCCTGTGTGTAAAGCACACTGCCATCACTGATTGGATTGGAAGGTAAGGGACCCTTACACATGATCGTTAAAAGTTATTTCCTTGTTATGTTCCCTGGAAGCATGCCAGAATGGTCCGCTGGGATGGCCGGGAATGTAACCGCTCTGAATGAATGACATCTAAGTTCTCGGAGCAGTTACTGAGGAGTCCTGCTAGAATAGGAAGCCAGCCTGAAAGCTTGCTCCCTTTTTTTCTGGTGGTTCAGTGTACTAAGTACTTTCTGCCTACAGCTCTGCCAAGTCATTTAAAGGTTAGGAACAAAATATTCACAGTATAGAGTTATATTCTAAAGAATTTCAGATAGTTTTCTTTCTTTTTAGTAGAACTCCCTGATAATATCTGTAACTGCACAGAATGGCCTAATCGAAGACCCGAAAGGGAGAGAAGAGAGAGAGTGAGAGCGTGTGAATGAGTGTGCTTTGGTTCTGTAACTAACATAGTGATACCTCTGGCTGTTTGGGTTAATTTTGTAATTTACTTTGATTTTACACGGTACTGAAAAGATATTGGGAAGGTAAGTAGATATCTTTTTTTAATTGCTTAGGGAGTTTTCAACTAAACTATTTTAATGATTTTGAATTTCATTTTTATGCCCAATGGTATTTTTTTTCCTGAATTGTGTTTGCTAAAACTAGGACCTTTATGACAATAGTATTTGTGCAGTATTAAGAGGACTTATTTATGTTAGTCAAGAAAATTCTTTCTTTTTTTCTTGTCCTCCCCCCCACCCCAAATACCACTGCTTTTTTTTTTTTTAAGAAGTCTCTGTTTTAATACAGTTTCAAATGGACTTTATGAAATACTAGTTTGTTTTTTTTTTCTTTTTGCATTTTAGTTGTAGAAAAATGATAATTAATTCAAATGAACATTGCTGCCCCCTTTCTCATTGGCTAATGCTGAGCTGTTGTGGGTTCTGTGGCTGACGCCAGCACAGCCACACAAGCAGACCTGGCGGGGGGCAGGCCTTTCTTGGTGTCTGACACAGGAAGTGATGCTGACTCTGCACTGTGCTTCTTCCTGTAGCACATGCATAAAGGGCTTCAAGTTCTTGAGTTTGTGATTGGTTTATTTAAGCTGGAGCAAATGCCATATAATTTTAACAAACTCAAAATTGTATTGCAAAGTACTACAACAGTGAGATTGTGGGAACACATTTTAAAAAATGTTTTTTGTTAATCTTCACCTGAGGATGTTTTTCCCATTGATTCTTAAAGTGGAAAAGGAGAGGGGGGTGGGTGGGAGAGAGGAGAGAAAGAGAGGGAAAGAGAGAAACATCAATGTGAGAGAGACACATCAGTTGGTTGCCTCCTGCACACATCCCCTTAAAATAAATTATTTAGAAAGTAGAGAAGCCATATAACACTTAAAATTTTTAGAAAGCTGAGTTCTAATTGTATTTTGGGTTTTTACTATTATTAAGTGACCTTGTATTTATTACTAACTAAGCCTATTATTACTATTGCATAGATTTATAACACAAGCTTTATATGATGGGAAACTTTCATTATAAAAGTTATATCCACCAATGTGTAAATATCTATTTAAAAAGAGAAAATTCCCTCCTGGCCGGTTTGGCTCAGCGGTTGGAGCATAGGCCTGTGGACATATTTATGGATGTTTAGTTACTTATGCTGGAAGAATTCTGTGACATTGTGGCCCAAAACCATGGAAACCTGATAAAACATAGACTTACTGTTAGTAACACATTATTCCTTATAATAATGACATAAAGATGAAAATATAGGTTAATCCATTTCAATTTAGTTAAATTGATGTATCAAATGAAATACAGGTATTATGCTAAATATCACAAAATTAAAATATTTTTCCTGATAATAACCTTTTATATCTTAAAGAAATTAACAGTCTTCTTCAGAAGTGAGGGATGGTAAACTGGGCACAAGCAGGAGTTGGTCTATATCAGCTTTGGAAAGAGAGAAAGGAAGTTGTGCAAAGTAGTTAGGCCTTGCAGCTTTACTACTTTCTGATTTTTCTTTGGAAACTGGAGCTAATTAATGATGACTTTAATCCTACTAATTGCATTTGGCATTAATAGGTACCATACACTGTTCTAAATGCCTGAAATGAATTCCCTTATGTGATCTTCCCAGTCTGCTCATGAGGTAGTTACTATCATTAACCCATTTTATAGGCCAGGAGGCTAAGGTCCACAACATAACTCATCTAATGTTACAGAGTGAGAGTCTGGGCTCATTTAAACATGGGCACTCAGCTCCAGAGCCTACAAGTTTAAATTGTCCCCTGTGCTGTGGGGGAAGGGTGGCGGATGGCAGAACCCCTGCTGGTTTCTGTCCCACTTGGACCTGGAATTGGGCAGGGCTGATGAGGGAGGGTCAGAGGAGGAACTCCCTCCGCTCTAAGCCACTGGGAAATCTATTAGTAAGATGTTACCCCAAATACCTATGTCAGAAAGGTGCTTTATGTCTTTGCAGCCATGATTATGTAAGGGTAAGAGTTCACACTCTCGAACAACCCATTTGATGGTCATAGTACCCTGAGTTTGTATTTGAGTTGCCACTGGTCCCTTTTTGAGATCAGAGAGAGCAGAAACTTAATAAAAATCAGTCCTACTCTTTGAGACAAAGTAGTGGGTTTGTTGGTCCTGACTTGAGCCACATAGGTGCTGTGTGTGGCCCTCCTTGGGTCCACATTGTGGGGTAATTTCCTCTCTGCCCGACTTTAATATCCATGAGGCTCTTTAAAAAGTTTTATTAATTCTTAGGAAAAAGTTTGAGTTACTTCTCTTAATAGTTTTATTTTTTCTTTGTGTTTTGCAGACTCATTTGTAGGTTGTAATCTTGCATTTATCAGCAATTTAAAATGTCATTTTACAGTTATCTTAGACTTATCACAACACATTAATGGAAATATTATTTTCTCCCCATTTTTTTCCCCCTTCACTCGAGGATATATTTTCCACTTATTTTCAGACAGAAATGGGGGAGGGGAGAGAAACATCGACATGACAGAGGGACATCGATGGGTTACCCCCACATGACCCTGACCAGGGCCAGGGACCAAACCACAACCGAGGTACGTGCCCTTGACCAGAATCGAACCTGCGACTCTTTGGTCCACGGGCCGACGCTCTAACTGCTGAGCCAAACTGGCCAGGGCTCTCTTCATTTTTAATTAACTGCCAAAACTAGTTTTTTTATTAAAAAGGTTAAACAGTATAAAATTATTTTGGACAAAATGTACAAAATCCTTTTCCTTCTGTTCTGTTTACTTCCCTCCCCAGAATTAATATCTATTAACAATTTGTTATGTCTTTTCACATTTTTTTGTTACTGAAAGTTACATTCATTTTTTTTTTTTTTTTACCAGATGTGTATTGAGTCATAAAGTAAGCAAGACATACAGTGTCTATGTGTTGAGGAGTTCACAATTATATAAGAGTAGGTTTACAGCTGTGAGTGCACAAAATAGTTTATTCTTATATTACTTATTAATTATTATATTCATTTGTATTTTGTCTTCTTATTGTTATTATATCATATCCTTATCTATGATTTATCCTTTAGGTAACAATGGCTGGTGATTTAAACCTACTTTTGCCCACCCCTGTTATCAATGACCCACGTATATAAATAAATACACAAAGTTTTTTGTCATCTTAAATAGAATGATAAGCTATTCATTACGTGACTTGCTTTTCTTTTTTATTTCACAATTTCTCTTGCAGATATTCTGAAGATATGTTATGTAGCTTATGGAACTACGGATGCTGGGTCAAAGGGTGGACATGTTTTAAGTTTAAAATAGATACACCCACACTGCCCTGCAAAGATATACTGGGTCCTATTTTGACCACTGTGGTGGAAGAGGACCCATTTTGCTAACAATCCTACTATAGTCGGTCCTTGTTTATCACAGTTAATCAGTTCCAGACTTTATTGCAATCAACGAATTTCTATGAAGTAGGATTCTTATACAGTCGTCCCTCACCACTTCGCGCTTCGGCTTTCGTGGCTTCGCTCTATTGTGGTTTCTTTCAAATATTACGCTATACTACACTCTACTACACTGTACTACACTCTACTACACTGTACTACACTCTACTACACTGTACTACACTGTACTACACTGTACTACACTGTACTACACTCTACTACACTGTACTACACTCTACTACACTGTACTACACTCTACTACACTGTACTACACTCTACTACACTGTACTACACTGTACTACACTCTACTACACTCTACTACACTGTACTACACTGTACTACACTCTACTACACTCTACTACACTCTACTACACTGTACTACACTCTACTACACTCTACTACACTGTACTACACTCTACTACACTGTACTACACTCTACTACACTGTACTACACTCTACTACACTGTACTACACTGTACTACACTCTACTACACTGTACTACACTGTACTACACTCTACTACACTCTACTACACTCTACTACACTATACCATACTAATATGGAAAAACCTCAATAGAGTGAAGCTGCGGCAGTCAAAGTGCGAAGTGGCGAGGGATGACTGTAATACCAGCTATTACGAATCCTTTACATTTTAATCAGTGTGGTAAAAAACTTTTTAAAATAAAATTACTTTTCATAGTCATTCATGATGAATTCTGATATTTAATCCTTCATCTCTTCAAAAATTTTCAGACTATTTTTTTTAGGACCAAGATTAAAATGCAAGCCTTCTATTTAAATGGCCCTCTGAAATAATTACTGGTAGCTTTGATAATAGTATTTATATAGAACTTTATAATCAGAAGATAATATAGATAATCTTCTAATGCCTTCACTTTTATGGACTTTTTATTATGGATATAATTTTAAATAGAGAGAATAGTATAATGAGCCCCTCTGTATCCATCACCCAGCCTCTATATTGCCTTCACTTTTGAGTGGTACACTGGCTGAGCAGGGAATCAGATTTGTTGGTATTTTCATTTCCTAAACGAAGGTCAGGTAGCTGGGAGTGGCAGAGCCATAGTCGTCCCAGGAGGCTGACTTCAGATTCCCCACCCCACACTCCTGTTTCCATTATATTCATTGCCACTGTAGCATCTCTTATGTGATTTACAGGGTTAAAGATAGCTTTTCTTTAAGATTAATATTTTGAAATACCCACCTCATCATCCTGAGAAGTTACAAAGTGCGTCAGTGATTGCCTTTAAACTCACTTTGTTGGGTTTGTGTTTTAGAAGAGACGGTCCAGCAGGCAGGTGAAGAGGAAGCGATACACTGAAGACTTGGAGTTCAAGATTTCTGATGAGGAGGCAGATGATGCAGATACTGCTGGAAGAGACTCCCCCTCGAACACCTCGCAGTCAGAGCAGCAGGTTAGAGTCCAGATTGGTGTGGTTCTTGCTGCAGGTGGAATGATGGGCTGGGAATTTTGTAGGTGGAACCTGGAACGTTCAGCTGAAGCATTGGAGTCGGAGCTGGAGAACATTTATCTAATGTTTGTTAACGTGCTTTGGGAAACGAGCTGTTTAACAGTATCTTTTTAAAAGTCTTATTTGCTGAAATGTATTTTTTATACAAGCCTGTGATATGTAATTTGACACAATTTTGGAGAATTAACGGTCTGTGTTGAGGAAGAGTCAGAACTAGGATGCAAGAAGGCTGAATTTACCTCTGAGAATTCATTGCTGTAGCTTCTGAGACTTTAATAAACCACTCAAGCTCGTCTCCTGCTGCTAGGCACTGTGAGAGTCCCTTTATGAAATTACTGCCTTGTAGTACCCAGCAGGGCATACTTTATTCTCTGTGCAATGTAAATGATGTATAAAGTAGTTTGTATAAAATATGGGTAGTAACATAGGATTGATTATTGTAAAGATCTTAAAAAATATAATGTCCCCCCCCCTTTTTTTTTTACCATTGCTATTCTTTAGTTAACAAACTACTAGCCCAATTGAAAAGTATATTAAATGGAGTTTTGTATTTTATTTGGTAATCCGTACTATGTTAGATTGTTATGTAATGTTTTATATGACCTCCATAGCTAAAAGCTGCCTACAACAATAACAGAATGATGAGTATATTTACCCCATGGGTATAGATAAAGAAAAGTTGTGTTTTTGACTGCTCTCATGCAGAGATGATTTTCTTTTGGCAGCTGGAGTTTCTGAATGCGCTCTGGCTTCAGGGATCTGTGCTAGACCACGTAATTAAACTACATAATCACAAAGTAATAAACAAAGATCTTCCTTTTGCCTTTGTGCACAGTGAGATTTTTGTTCTTTTCAGTCATATTTTTTCCCACTGCGACGTTGTACCCAGTTTTTAAAGGATATAAATTTAAAGGATACAGAGTTAGATGCTAAAAGGGAATGATTTCTTGCTTTTATAGTGTATAATAAAATATTTCCATTTGGATGGGTTCATTCTACTTTATTTTTTAGGAATCTGTTGATGCAGAAGGTCCAGTGGTAGAAAAAATCATGAGTAGTCGTTCAGTGAGAAAACAGGTAAGCACCCTTTGGAGTGATCAAAACCTATCGTGTATGTATGTATGACCCTTAAATTATTTTTGCTTTATAATTTTTTTCAAAAATTTTACTATTGGAAAATAAAACTTCTGGTGATAATTCCAATACTGTCTAATGTATAGTACAATATAAATCTTTGGGATATTCAGCCCCAAATTAAATTAAAATATATCAACCAACCAGTGCTTTATTGCACTGTACATTTAGAGCAGGCAAGAAATTCAAAAGTCTCAAACAAATGTATAGCACTTTCAGATTTATGCCTTTTTCATAAATATTCTTAAAAATCATAAATATGAATTGATCTCTCGTTTTCCTTAGGAAGAAGGGTCCTTGTCCTCTCTTACCACCCCATCCCCCATGGAAGTCTCTCATTGTAGGGAATAGGTGCTTTCTCATACTTTTCAAAATATTTTTTCATACACAATAAAAATATCCATTAATATCTTTTTGTCAGTGCAAAGGTGAAATACAGAACTATTTTCAGTGTAATTTTTGAAGATATGACTTATTCTTCAAAATTATTTAAAAATTCATGTTGATCTGCAAAGGTGAACTCTAAGTACCTGTCCTTAGTCTGATGACTTTGCCATTGAGGGACACCTACTTTGTGACAAAGAATTTCAGTAACACTGTACTTTCTTTTACCAATTGAGATTCCTGATCTCATCCCAACCATCTCCATGCCCAATTTGAGAAAGGGCTTTATTTAGTTTGAAGAATTGCATAGACATCTGGATGCTTGTAACATATTCCTGAGTACCATTCTTGGTGCCTTTAGAAAGTAATCTTCTTTAGATATAGGTGTCAGTCTTTCAGCTTGAATCATTGTCAAATGCACAAGTATTTATTTTTATTTGTTTTCAAGGTGACGTGCAAAATAAGGTTGTTGTTTTTTTGTTTTTTTTAATAAAAATGCATATATATAAAGTGTAACTTCCCATTGAGAGAGAGAAGAATGGAGGGATTATGGAATTTAAAGTGGGATCCCAGGCTTATCAAATAGGGAACCTTTGCTACTCAATCCTGCTATCTAGATATACTGAAAATAGTATATAGTACCAGTAGTAAACTTCTTTTAACCTTATTGCAATACTGTTTGCTTTTCTATTATTCAAGTTCAGAATGAGTGTAGAGGATATGGAGGGGTGTATGGAGTGGCTGTCTGGTGACTCTCTGAACATGAGGACTTCCTCTCTGATGAATTAAATCTCAACCAAATTTCCCACCTGTTCATGCAGAAATGAGTACCATTGAACTCATTAGAAAGGTGGTGTTTTTTGTCCTAATGACTCTTTAACGGTTAATTTGCGAATTGTAGATATAGTAAAATTTAAATACTTGACATGCTTTAAAGAATAATCCCCTTCACCGAACTGAAGTGACTTGTTTGAGTAAATAGCTTGTGGTGCGGATGGGATATATTAATTTCCATTCAGTTAAAAGTGCTTCAGCAGGCATGCTCAGCAGGTTTGGGGTTTGCAGATTATAATTAGCGCTATTATTCAGAGCTACTTAGACTATGCATTATGTAGGACATTGCTTTTTTCCTTCTGTTTTGCCCACTTTAGGGTTTTCTTTTCTTTTTCTTTTTTCTTTAAAAAGATAGGTACCCTCAGTTTTGGAATACGTGTTACCATTTAGAGACAACCAGGCTTATCATCTCATAGGAACTTAAAATTACTTATAATTGTACATGAGGGTAGAGTATTTGTTGAGTTGGTAAGTTTTAGGATGGAGATTAATGGAAAGATTTCTTTGGAAGGGGAGATAGGCCTTGAGGATGACTGAAGTGCAGAGGAGACCTGGAGCTTGTGGACTGGCTTGTGGGTCACCGGTATCTCACAAAGGACAATAAAAACCGTGAAAAGGTTGTACACATTAGCAGGTACTAACTTTTAAAACTGCTAATGTTCTCGAAATAGTTCTGTTACCAGTTTTAATAACATTGGAGGAAAGTGTGGCAAACAGAAACAAAAGGAAATTTGAGATTTTCCTGTGGATTCTAGCTGTGCCTGCTGGCCTGTTTCCTATTACCATGAATAATTGAAGAAGTAGCTCTGAGAAGGTGCCTTTATCTCTCCCTGGCAGCACTGTAAAACCAGCCATGAGCTCTGCGAGCTGGTCCTGCACGGTGCTGACACACAGTGGGGACGCAGTTCATGGTTTTCAAAGTCACTTGACCTCATCACTGTGGCCTGAAGGGTGCCCTGTTATGATGGAGTGTGCAGACTCACAGAGCTGTCTGGCAAAGCCTCCTAATTCAGGGCCTCCTGTGAAATAGCGGGGCTCAGGCACTTCTGTTGTTCTAAACCCAGGTTAATGTGTATGAGACCCAGCAGAAGAGATGTAGCTGGTACTTGCACTTGAGTGTTGAGGTAGATTTAAAAATGTACTTTTGGAAGGCATAAAGGTTGATTTTTTTTTTTGTTTTCCACATTTAGTCCTCATGTAGCCCTTTCTGCTAGGAAGAGAACTCAAATCCTTTTTGCATCAGAAAGTTGGAATTGTTTTAAAAGTCAATTCTGACTGTATTCCTTAAAATTCTTTTTTTCCCTTACATGATATATTTACTTTTTAAGAGTTTATTTTAAATTTCAAGGTGTTTGTTTTAATCCTCTTTAGCTGAACTCAGTAACGGAAAAATAGAATATAAGGAAGGCAGAGGTCGTCATCCCATTTGTTTGGTGTCCTCGTTTCCATAAGTGCACCTCGGCTTGGGCTCCTCTGGTAGAGAGTACGGTGGGTTGGGCCAGAAGTAGGAGGGATTTGTACCTTGACCTTACTGATGCTTTATTGAGGGTGCTTTCTCATTCTTTTGTGCATTAAGATAATTTTTTTCTTTTTTATACCCTAGTGTAGTTTTGTTTCTCCAGAGTGACTGCCTGATTTACTAATACGATGCTTAGGAAAGGCCATTCATTCTTCCAGGTTACAGAGTTACCATTTGCTAGATGGCTGGTTTAGAATCCAGGTGACTGGAAGAGTCTCTTTACTGCCTGATCAAGGTTTCTGGCTCATGTGAACAGTGAGATAGGAATGGCTGAATAATTTGGAACTTTAATTATCGTGAATAATAAGGATTTTGATAGACTAGTTTTGGAGTCTAATGAAAAGATATACACATTTCTCAAATTATTCTGTCGAACACATAAAATTACATTAGAGGGCTGTCAAATTTAATGGTAACTGTCCAAGCAATAAATTTGGATTTTTTGCATGTGCAGAAATAGTTTTGGCTTAGATATTTATTATATACACCTATCATAAAAGGGCTTCTGAAAATTAAGGCATGGGAGGTAGGGGTTGGAGCTATTTTCAACTATCACCAGAGGCTGGTCAGACTGACTACCATTTAGAATAATTAAAGTAATGCTCCTTAGGGCTTATAAATTCTCACACTTTTGTTCATTATTTTGCTATTAGTAATGCAGAAGAGTTCACCATGATCATATCCATGATCATATCTATATGAAATAAAGGTTACAAAACAGTTCTGTTTATAGTTTTAGAGGTTAGGTGATTTAATGTGAGGTCAGTTAAAGCACATGCTTATAATTTGGGACATCCAAAAGAAATACACCTTGGGACAATTCAGCACCAGATCCAGGTGCTGCTAAATGAGGTCTTGGAACCTAATCACTCCCTCCAAGACAGCTCTTGGCCTCTTATTAGGCATCACCACAGCAGGTTCCCAGGGGAATAGCTGATCCTGACAAGAAAATGGGTATTAACTAGAGCCAGGGACCAACAGCTGATGGTTGTAAGAGTCAGAGCTTTCTGGGAACAGAACTGAGACAGAATGAAAACCATCTCTATTGTTCAAGAGTTGATTCTGTGTGCTTTGGTGCCCACTTCAAAATTATGGGATGGTGAGACCACTCAGAGTGAGGCGGAAATGGTGGTACAGGAGGAGAGGTTGGGGAGAGGGGAATCAGGAAATAATAGACCATAGAAATCATAGAGCTTGTTTTTTTACTACCTCAAACACACACACTTTTGAAACACCCTTTCAGAACTGAAAAAATACAGTTAGTGTTAAAAGAGTAAACAGTAGATCAGACGTTTGAATTCCGTTCTAGGTTTCAATTTTATGATATGCTATGAGAAGCATCAAAAGGTGTAGGCTCACCTTGGCTTTCCATTTTCTCTGGTTGTCTTCAGTCTTATCTTGGCCTTTCTTCCAGAATCTTCAGTTCTACACAAAGATAACATACCTTGAAGTCACTGCTGAAATGTGGGGGTAGAATGGGTTAATATTGGGGCTACAAAAAAGTAAGGTGGGTCCTAGATGGATTGTGACTAGAATTATCTCTAAATTAATTCCAGGTTTATGTTGCTGGCTCTTGAAGGCATGCAGCAAACATTTATTTTCACTTTGGACAACTAAGTCTTCAACATAGACGGTGTTCTGAATACATTGGTTTAAGGAGCTGTTTTATGGTTATGATCACTTATAGATTCATTAGGGCAAAACTAGATATTAATGGGTTTTGACTACACTCCTGAGTACTGTCTTCTTGGTGATCTTTAGGCAGATGGAAAAACTGTTTCAAATTTAGGTTTAACTGATACATGTGAGAGTTTTGAAGACAAGTTTAAGTTCACAATCTTTAGCAGTAGTTTGAGGATTACGGATTAAGGGGAACTAGTCTCTTTGAACAGATCCAGAGCTAGTCTGTCATCCAGTAGAAGTCTGCTTCTTCATTTGTCCTCTCTCATGTTCCTACTTGCCTTAATTTTGTTTGCAGGATTTCTGAGGCAGCTTAGCCAAATGTGGCCCTCAAGGCAGGTTTGGGTACGCTTGTAAGAGTGTAAAACCAATTCCTAAACATCTGTAAGTGGTGTTTATATTTATATTCCTGATTTATCTGATCAGATGTTCCAGAAGAAAATTACATATTATGACTTGTTTAATAGCCTAAAACCAAAAGGAACAAACACATTGAAAGAGATGCTTAATATGTCATACGAGTGGTATCTCCTCCATCCACTGCAATCGGAAGGATCAAGGGAGATGTCACTGATAATGTGACCACGGAACTCTTGATTTGGCCGACGTGCATCACAGCGTCAGCCTTGCCTCAATGTGGTATTTGGAGTGTTAATTTTATTTGGCTGCTCTGACGTGAGACATCTTGTCTGAGAGATTTTAATTGTACCGTTGAGTAAAACTAAAACTGCGAATAGTGATGCACTGACATTACAGCACCAGCACAGGGTTTAGTTTTATATGGCTTCTTGTTTAGAGTTATTAACTATATGGAGGAATAAATGTCTTTTAAATATTTTAAAACATTACAAAACCCACAATGTAAAGTTGCCATGAGGCAGCCAAAAATAATACATATGGCATTCAGGAGAGCAGTTGCTAATTGGCTGCTGCCTGAGAAAATGGTACACTTGGCGTCTACTTAACACTGTGGGTTTGGCAGAAAGCCAAATTTGGGGTCAGGTTGTTGTGAATGAAGCTGCATGTGGTTAGGGAGGAGTTAAAATGATTCATGTCTTAGAAGCTGTAGCACATCGAGGACTGTGCAAGGGCCGAAGTGTGTCAGTCTACCCCTCACTGGCCACCGACCAGCTCACAGCCGCTCCTCTCTCCACCGACCTCCTGGGCCGCCTTTGTCATTCCCACCGGTCTGGGAGGAAGGCGTGGCTTTTGGAATTGTCTAGTAGATGTTTTTACGTGTGCCTAAAATTTTCTTTTGTTGCAGAAGGAATCTGGCGAGGAGGTAGAAGTTGAGGAATTCTATGTGAAATACAAAAACTTGTAAGTAGATGGTGATTTTTTTTTTTTTTTTTTTGAATTGGGGAATGTATTTTTGAAGTACTAAACAGTGATTTAAAAATATTAGGAAAATAAAAAATAATTGGGAATTTGGAATCTGGTATGATTTATTTAGAACTTTGAAGACCACTGCTCCCTTTTGATATTTTATGAATTTAATTTTTCTGGGAAATGTGTAATGGGTGTCAAAGTTGACTAACTTTCAGAGAAGTTGTTTTTAGAGGGCATAAAAACTCTTACAATAAGAGAAAAGTGAGTAACAATACTTGCCTGTCCTCTGAGAGAGGATTTCACTGTGTGGGGCTCCCTCCTCCCTGCATGTGTGTGGGACGCCAGGCACTTGAGGCGAGAACTCTACTCTCAGGCCACGCTCTAGAAAACTGTGACATCACTCACATGTTGAAATGCAGTGAGCTGTGTTGATCTGTTTTTGTTTCTAATTTTTGTTTAGTGAATTTGAATTGTATAACCTTTTAAAAACTGAATTGAAAACAGTGCGTTGCTCTGCATTGTAGATGTAGGCAGTTTGCTAGGATTGAACATACTTTTTGATGATGCAGCATCGTTTTAAGGATCAGTAGTCATCCTGCTGAGAAAGATGAAGGTCATTTTCTAACCTATGTAAGCACAGAACAAGGAGAAAATATTTGTTGATAACATAAATATTACATTTGCTTTAAATGTTTTAAGGAAAGGACCATATTAATAAATTCTAGGGTTTAAAGAGAAGCCTTTTGGAGTTACTGTCCAAACAGCCTAAGAAAACGTACCCTGCCCTAGGTAATAAAAGTATCAGGCCTCATGCTCACTGTCATTCTCCATTGTTGCACTTGGCATTGTATTAATGAACTGATGCACTTCTGAAGTTTTGTGAGCAAAACCTTTACCAAATAAGAATATGAGGAAGTCTCTTATCAGTGTTATTGTGAGAGTACAAGGAAATACAGTCTGGCAATAAAATATGCTTGGTAAACATTAGATGTCGTCATCATTTGATACTCAGAGCATGATGATTTTACACAGATGGAAATTATGTGTATGGCATGATTTTATACGGTCGTATAAAGAAAGTGGTAAGGATAGGTAAGGAAGAGTTAACGAAGTAAGCCAGAGAGAGAGTGAGTTCTCTGTACATTTATCAACTTAAACTCAGAGCAAAGATGTTTAAGTATTGATTGCCATAAAAAGGACACTACTAGATAGGCATCCACCAAATCAGTGTGGAGCAGTGGGACCTGGGGTGCTGAACTCAGGAAACATCTAATCTGCCTGGACACAACCCCAGAGGAGTTCACAGTGTTCCTGACCAGGGACCACTGCCAGGCCAGGGAAGACCAGTCATCCTTTGTCAGTCATATGAGAGGAGGCAAAGGTTGTTCTAAAAAAATGGCTTTCCTGACATTGTTGAGAACTAAAGGTAATTAAAATTTCCATACAATTAACAGTTTCTGTTAACCTTTTAATTTGATATAATTTTAGATTTGCAGAAAATATGCAAAAATGGTACAAAGAATTTTTTTTTTTGTAATTGAAAAGTATCTTGTAGAAAGATACTTTGAAATTGCTAAATATGATAATGGCTGCTTAGTGGTGATTGACTTTTTTCATCACTCCTTCTAAATTTATTACTCGGGTTTCAGCTATAAGGAAGAGCTTTACCCTTTTAGCCATTTGTTTATAGCTGTGTAGACTTGTGGTATTTTACTTTATTCAGTGGACCATAATTCTTCATTGTCATCATTTACTTTGCTCACAATATCTCAGATTTGGCCATTTAAAGTCCCTTCAAGCTGGCTCCTCTCTCCTTTTGCCTTGTCCCGCCCTTCTTTGAGCTCTTCCTTTTCTGGCCCCGGAGGGTGCCCCATACTCACCTTGTAATTTTCCGAGGTGTGTTCACTGCTGCTGGGGAGTCATTCTCGGCACTCTCAGTGCATAGGTCTGGGGCTGTGCTTATGTCTGTGTGTACACTTAGTGCAAGGACTGTGTATGTGTATGTGACATACATACACATCACACACACATATTACATATGTTAATTACATATACACACACCTCTACCTACTGACCAGCCTAACAGCAGTGAAGAACAATGCCTTTATATTGATAACTTCCAAATTTATTTCAACACCACAGGGTTTATTCTATCCTTTCCCCTTCTAATATTAATAACTCCCTTCTTTGACCACAAGAAACCTGGCTCTTATTCTCCATGATATATTCACTAATTTGTCAGTCCTAGAATATACAGGAAGTGGTTTCAGAATTACTAGACCATATTTCTGTGAAAAATAAGTCCACTAACGAGTTCATTTAATATTTGTTGAGAGTTTTTTCAATTTAGCCTGAGGATATAGAAGCTAACTACTTTGTTGAGAATTTCTTTGGGTTAATTCCTATCCTCCTCCTGCTCCTTTTCAGTGTGGTTGTTATTAATTTGGTACTCAGTTTGGTTATTAGTTTTTGTTTGTATCTGTGTTTGTATTCCATTGTAGCTCCCTGCCCCCATCCCTGTTGATGCATATAACTCAAGTTCATGAAATATTCACTGGTTCAAAAGTCAGAAGTGTACACAAAGGATACTCAAAGAAGAGTTAGCCTCCCTCTCCACCCCATTCCTGTTTGCTTTCTTATTAATCCCAGATTTATCCTTTGCCAAATTTTGCCATGAACATGCATGCATGCATATGTGTGTGTGTGTACACACACACACACATACATATTATGTATATTACACACAAAATATAATACTGTACCATATTTTCCCTTTTTTCTTGCACACAAAAGAATAGCGTATTAGCAGTTCACATTTGCACTTTGCTTTTTTCACAAGGCTATATTCTGGAAATTACTTGACAATCAGTTCATAAGATCTCATTCTTTGTTATAGCTGCATAGTACTCCATTGCATGGCTGTATCATAGCTTATTCAGCCAGTTTCCTATGTAAGTGGCTTCTGCTATTTTACAGTTACAGATAATGCCTAGGTGGCTTCAGGGTGTGAATTCCTAGAAGTGGGATTGCAAGATCAAAGGCCGAAGGTATATGCAGGTCTGTCACTGTCATTTTCCCTCCCATAGCTGTGCCAGTTTGCGCTCCAGTCCACCGTGTATGAGAGCACCTACTCTCCCACAGTCTTTCCAGCACAGTGTTGTTTACTTTCTACTTTTTGTGACAGATTGTACTGCAGTGTAGTTCCAATTGGCATTTTCTTTTATTGTGAATGAAGTAGAACATATTTTCGTAAGTTTAATGGCCATTTTATATCTTATTTTGTCAGTTGTTTATTTATGTCTTTTTGTCCATTTTTCAGTTGTGCTTTCCTCAATTTTTAGAGTTATTATATGAGATAGTAGTCCCTTATCTGTGTTATATGTTGCAAACCCCCCCCCCATTTCAGTTGTCTTTTGACTTTATTTGTTGCATTATAATTTTTAAAAATATATTTATATAGTTATCAGTCTTTTATTGGATCTGGCTTTTGAGTCACGGTTAGAAAGCCTTTCTTTATGTCCAGGTAGAGGGAAATGGCCATGTTTTCCTCTAGAACTTGGGTGGTTTCACTGTGTTTAGGCGCCTCATCCACTTGGTACTTGTTCTTAGGTGTGGTATGAAGCACGGCTCTAATTGTATTCTTTCCCAAACATTGTTGTTCTAGCATCACTATTAAAAAGTCTGTCTTTGCCCCAGCTATTTTGAAATGCAACCTTTATTGTATACTAAAAGTTTCATATCTATTTGGATCTATATCTGTGCACACTATTTCCCTTATAGAGGCTTTGTAATGTATTTCAGTATCTGGTATAGTTTCCCCTGAGAGCATTTCCTTTTTAATGTTTTCTTGGATATTCTTACATGTTTATTTTTCTATATAAGTTCAGTATTAAATTGTCTAGCTCCATAAAAATGCTTGTTTATATTTTTATTTACATTGTGTTTAATTTGCAAATTTATAATATTGAATCATGCTGTCTAAAAATAAGCGTATCTTTGCATTTGGTTCAACTCCATTTGTGTGTCTGTTAGGAGAATTTTAAATATGTCCTTATATTAAGTTTCATACATTTATTATTAAACTTATTACTAAGTATTTTATCTTTGTTGATATTGTAGAAGAGGTTTTCTCTGACATCTTCTCATTGGTTTTGTTTGTGTGAATGGAGGCTTTTGACTTAATTTTATATCCTGCTACGTTACTGGAATTATTTTATTTTTTGAATTAATTTTCTAATTGATTCTCTAGGGTTTTCCAATTATGCAATTATATAATTTGCAAATAGAAAGAGTTTTACTTCTTATTTTCCAATTATTGCTCCTCTTGTTTTCTCTCGTCTGATGGCATTGGCTAATGCCTTGAATACAGTATTGAGTAATAGTGGGGAGAGCACATCCTTACCTCGTTTCTGATCTTGGTGAACAGCCTGAGGTTTTTCTCCTTTCAGTAAAGCGAAGTCAGTGACCGAAAATTTCAGCCCAGTTTATGAGCGGGAGACGTGCCTACGTCCACCTCCTGGTCACACTGGTGTGCTCTGCAGGCCTGTGCACCGCAACTGAGACAGGAGTACTGACCGCACTCACCCCTCTCCTACCCAGCACTAGGAGACTGGCTCGGATACTCCTGGGGCTGTTTCTAGTTAGCAGTATTGAGTATTATTTATTGAAAATTTGGGAAATACGGGTTGAAAGTAGAAAATAAAATACCACCCAGAAATGATCGTTAATGGTAAAAGGCTCGAAACATAAATTTATAATTTAGGCCACCCTCTGGTTTTAATTGTTTGGTATTGAAGTATAATCCATTCACTTATAAAGACAGCTAGTTATTAGGTGTTTTTTTGTTTGTTTGTTTATTTTTTAATGGCAAGTGGATAAGAGATCTGGGGGCTCAGGACAGAAGGCAAAGTTTAGGCACTGTTATTGATTTTCTTTTCTTAATCTTAAATATTAGTAATTATGTTGAATGTTGCTTACCAGCCTTTATGAGTAATTAAACAGGTTCCTTTGTTAATTATCTGTTTAGTTGATTTTGTGGGAACAATAAAAGACATATAATAAAAAGATTAATTATTTTTTGACATGTTTCAAGTATATTATTTTATGTTATTCTTTTAGCTCTTACCTTCATTGTCAGTGGGCTTCTGTAGAAGATCTGGAAAAAGATAAGAGAATTCAGCAAAAGATTAAACGATTTAAGGCAAAGCAGGGCCAGAACAAATTCCTTTCAGAGGTAAGAAATACCTGATTACTTTTTATTAAAATGTTCTGAATTTTGAGTTTTAGTTCAGTAATTCATTAAGAAAAACTAATTTGCCTCACTTGGTGCTGTTACTTGCATATTGGTAACTGGTTATTGCTAAAAAAAAAAATTTGTAAACAGGAAATTTCTCATTCTTCCTGTTGCTTAGTCTAGAAGATACTGGTCCTTATGACATTATGTGGAAATGTGATGGCATGATTACAGTCTAGTAATGAAAGTACAGTTAGTCGCTGGTGAAAAATGTAAGTAGACACAAGTTCTGTTAGGATTTAACAGGTTAAAAATGCTACAGTAAGTAGCATTAAATACAAAGTCTAGGGAATAAAAGTTTATTTCTGTTGGGGAAGGTATAAGGCAAATTTCTATTGTTCAAGTCAGTGCCTCATTTCAGAGGGTTCACTAAACGAATTTTCACAAGTGATGTGTTGTGGTGTAGAAGTTGGTGTAATGTGTTTGCTTGTCTTCCTTTATCTTAGCTTATCAATTATGATGAAAAGATAACCATACCTAGGACAGGGAAGAAAAATCTGCATTTTTAAGAAGTACTAAGTCCCCCCTCCTCCCCAACACAGTCAACTACATTTTAAAAAGTGTTTTCACACCCGGCTTATTCGGGCTCTGGACTTCTGATCACCAGTTTGGTTTCACTTACAGCCTCCAGTAGATAAAAGAGAAACCTTCACACTGAAAGATTAAACTTGCTGATTTATTAGTTTTCTTCTCTATAAAGGAGTTAACAGAATGTAAAAGGTAAAGAAGTGTGAAATTTGATGCAAAATAATACCTGTTGAACAACCTACTTCACAGCCCCACCTCTTTTTAGAAATAGGGTCAGGGACAGAATAGCGTTCAGTACTTTATTGTCATAAAATCCTTATAATCTTGGATGACAAGTCTGTGTTTCCCTGCAATCTGATTTCCATGCAGATTGTGAAGTTTGTGTTAGATGAGGGATCAGGTGGTGGTGGTTTTACTGGACACGTGTCTGTATCGCCACTTCTGTTCCAAGTGTTAAGCTTCTTTGCAGTGCAGTGGTCAGCACTGTGGGGAAGGGAAGTGTGCGGATGTGACTCACTCCTTTCAGCTTGGAGAATATTTAGGTGATTCTTTGAAAGGGCAATTTCTAAGAAAATAATGGGAAGTTCTATTTTTGTGCCCTTCTTAATGAAACGAAGGTTAAATGTCTGTGACATCGGGCGAGTTGAAATCATTTGGCTTCCTTTTAGAAAGAGACACCGTATGTGCCGCTGACCTTTTCTGTGGATTAGTGGCAAGGAAAAGGAAAGTGAGCTCTGGTAACTTCCCCTGCAGCCTTGAACCCTGGTTCTGTTTATTAAATTTATTTGGACTGTGTTTCCTGGAGTCAGATGCACTCCAGGGACTTAGGCCGGACCCTCACTCTGTAGCCTATCTATGTGGGTCTGTCTTTGTGAATCATTTGCACCAAGGTTGAAATACATTATCTTGCTGGTGGTAACTTGTCAACTAGAATCTGAAGTTTTTACTTGAATGGAAGTCCAAAAAGAGAGTCTGAGGGTTGGCACAGAAGGATAAAGGATATTCCTTTCCTCTTTCACACACACACCTGTTTGATGGTCCTAGATTTAGGTTTTCCATGCAAAGTTCTGACTACTTTTGCATTCTTTGTTTCACCTTATGCTTCCTTATAAGTTTGCTGCAACTAAAATCTCTATTCAAAAAGATTATTGAAACTGGAAATTGCATTACATATATGATGGCATGCATAGATTATTCGCTTCAAGGATAGAAATGTTTACGAGTAAAGTTAAGGATTTAAATTCAGTAATAGCAATGAAAACTTCTGTTTAATAGTAAGTTGTCTTAAAGAGAGCATTTGTCATCAAAACTAGTTTATAGAAAGTTTTAGTGTTTATGCTGTCTGTGAATAATATATACATACTGTACTGTGTGCCTAAATCTAGAATCTTTTGGTAAAGCCAGGGCATTTAACATTTTAAATTAACTGAACATTTCAATGATTTTTTTGCCTCACTAACCAACTCTATGTAAAAGCCTGAAGCAGGGGAAACACATTTTTGTATTATTTATTTTTGTTTCATAATTCACATGTCAAAGCATCCAAACTGGGTGTTTTAATGGGAACAGTGGCCCAGAGAATGTGTGTTATCCTTGAGCCAACTGTGATCAAACAGCTTATCTTTTCAACCTGCAAGTCAGGGGATACGAATGGTGCCTAAATGACTTCTCATATGTCTTTGCAAAGCATTTTAATGTAGTTATATTACTGATAAATTAATTGATAGGAATACAATAATATGATTTTTGTTTTTTAACTTATCTGACTGACTTATTTAAAGTATGGCTTAGTCTTTGAGTCATATTGTTTTTTGTTTTTTTTTTATCCTCACCCGAGGACACTTTTTCATTCTTTGTTCAGATAGAGCGGGAGGGAGAGAGAGAGAGAGAGAAATATTGATGTGAAAGGGACACATCGAGTGGCTGCCACCCGCACGACCAACCAGGGCCGGGGACAAACTGCAACCGAGGTATGTGCCCTTAGCGGGAACCGAGCCCGGGTCTCTCCGGACCGCAGGCCGACGCTCTAACCGCTGAACCAAACCGGCCAGGGCTGTTTTGTTTTTTAATGTGATAACTTTGCAAGCAAGCAGTATTACTTTCTTTTGTAAAAATTGTTAATATATTGGCTAAATAATATTCAGTACAAATAAATCGTTAGAACCTTTAATGACAAGACTGGATTCAAATGAGGTACTGATACTGATTGGCAAAGACAACCAAACACCATTAACTCTGTTATTCAGTGTTTTTAGCTTTTGAAGAACACTCTGAAATGATGCTATAAGGCAGCAGACAACTCTAGGAGTTATGAGATTCCAATAGCACTTAACTGTGCATGGCTTTGGTTCTTTATTGCAAGCTGTAGTTTCATGAATGCTAAATGCATTGCATGCCATAAGCCTTTTGGATTGCTCATTAGTGAATTGTAATTTCACACTTCATTTAAAATATTCTTAAACATTCTCTCACAGTAAAAAGGTTTCACACAGTAATTAAAAGACCCAGTTAACAAAGTCTGAGAAGTCTGATTTCCTCATGGGGAATGATTTTGCTAAATTGTAGCATTTCAATTAATATAAAAGAATCTGCCAAATATAAATTCTGTGTTGCTATGACCCAAAATATTACTGCTCAGTGAAAAGTGAAATAGTGTTTACTCTGAGGGATTACATAAACAATTTAACTTTTTTGCCTTGGTGCAGATTGAAGATGAGCTTTTTAATCCAGATTATGTGGAGGTTGACCGGATAATGGACTTTGCACGTAGCACAGATGACCGGGGAGAGGTAACAGAAGATTGTTTGTATTGGGGGCGGACATTCAGACTGCTTATGTGTGCTTACAGAGAATGATCATGGAAATCCTAGATCTGGTCCTAGTCAGAGTCTTGGATCATGGCACACTGAGTCTAAATTTAACTGGAATTTATTGACTTACTGTTGGTTTTATGACTTAGTAATAGTGCTAAATGTGTTTATGTTTAGTCTGGGAGCTTTTTAAAAGAAATCAATTTTCAATATGAAACAAATACATCGATATTTTGCACAATTCCAGAATGAGATCAATAAAAAGAATTCAATACATTTTGGTATAAATCTGGTATGTAGCACAGATTTTCATTATAACTAAGAGTGCTATTGTAGCAGAATGGAGTTTAATGTTATTTTAACATTGGACATCCTTGGTGAAGTTCATGAATTTCATTTAATGTGCACAGAGGGTATTATAAAATACAGTATACGTTAATTTACCATGTACATCTGAATCAGACACCTGGTGAATGATTTGCACAGGCTCAAATTCAGCTACTATTTACTAGATATTTCTTTATACTTTTTGGCTTTTGAACATTACTTACCAGTGACTTCGATAAAAATTAATTTGTTCTGATAATACTACTCAATATTATTTCCAGTTTAGACTTGAGACTCTATAACTAGGGACTACATTTAAAACTTCTACCCACTGAGTCTTACTGTTGCTTCAGTGGTGTCTATTGAAAAATGAAGTAGAGCACGTTTTTTCTTTATACATGTAGTTTTCGGTGCAATGAATCCAATTCTGATTTCTTTAAACCTGCCCAGCCTGTGACTCACTATCTGGTGAAGTGGTGTTCGCTGCCTTACGAAGACAGCACTTGGGAGCTAAGGCAGGACATCGATCAAGCAAAGATCGAAGAGTTTGAGAAACTAATGTCCAGGGAGCCGGAAACAGAGCGTGTGGTAAGAGTTGGTTAAGGGTAGAGGACTTTATTTGAGAATAGTGTTGTGGTGTTGTCTTTGAGAAACCACTAATGGGATTACTATATTTGAAACAGGAGCGACCTCCTGCTGATGATTGGAAGAAATCGGAGAGTTCCAGGGAGTATAAAAACAATAACAAACTCAGGGAATACCAGTTGGAGGGAGTGAACTGGCTCCTTTTCAATTGGTACAACATGTACGTACAGCCTGCTTCCTTCACTTGTAAAAGGGCCTGTCCTATTGTTTTTTCCTTTGTACTTATTGAAAATACTACTCAGATATAACTTAATATTTTAACATTCTAGTAAGATTATTTAAAAAACAGCAAACATTGCAAGTGTGCTTATTATTTATTCAACAGAGAATACACAGATTGATAGAAGTATGTAGAAATAATTATTTCTTGGAATGTTTTGCTTGAAAACGTATTTTACTTAATCTAAGAAAAACATTTAAGATAGACATTTGTGAGTCTAGTAATACATGTCTTGTGAAAAGAAAGCAGTGACTGATATCTGTACTCATTATACTCTCCTTGTTTTATTTCCTTCCCAAAGGCGAAACTGCATTTTAGCAGATGAAATGGGTTTGGGAAAAACTATCCAGTCCATTACATTTCTCTATGAGATATATTTGAAAGGAATCCATGGCCCTTTTTTAGTAATTGCCCCATTGTCCACAATCCCCAACTGGGAAAGGGAGTTCCGTACCTGGACAGAGTTGAACGTGGTTGTGTATCATGGGAGTCAAGCTAGTCGTCGGACCATTCAGTTGTATGAAATGTACTTCAAAGATCCCCAGGTAAAACATCACAGGTGGTTGTTCCTACGCTTATCTGTGCATTTTAAGGTGTTGGAATTTAAAATGGTCTCAGTGATTTGAGGGAAAGGTCTAGATTTTGCAAAATTGAGAGATTTTCTTTAGATTTCTTAATTATAATTGTATTATATTTCTACATGTTATGATTACAACTTTTTATAGCTTTGGTCATTCTGATTATTAGCTTAAAAACAAATGAAATGTTTTACCTTGGCTGATCACTGAAAACCATTTAATGTGTTGATTTGCTAATTGGCTTTCTTTTGTAATTCTAAGAGAAAGCGAAACAAAAAAAAATGGTGTTTTTAAATGTGAATAGAAAGAATATTTTGTTATTTTATTGCTAGAAATGAAAAATACTAGGCATGTAATACTGAGTGACAGACAGACACATTGAGTGAAAAACATCCGAAGAGAAGAATTTGTACTTTGGGCTGTTAGTAGCACTTACTGTGAATTTTTACTTATTCTGGTTACTTGTATGCAATTATTCTGTGATACTAAAATTATAAATGACTTGATTAAGAAGGGAGAATAGTATGTGCTAAATTAGTTTTAAGCAATAGGTAGTAAATGGAAGTTCTGTAACTGGAAATAGGACAGTTTTGTTTTACATGTTTGTTTGCTTTAAGTGTGAAAATCTGCCCTCAAACTAATTAAAGGAGGAGAATTTTGAAATCTGTTTTTTGCATTTATCTTTACATTTGGGAAATTATTGTAAGTTCTATCCTAAGTGAATGTTTTTCGTTTTATCACTTTAAAAATACAAAATAAATTACAAAAGTTGAAAAAAAAGGTAAAAAGTTAAAAAAAAATTTTTTTTAAGTTAGCTAGGTACATAATGCATTTGGCCTTTTACATTTTGGAGTCTATAGGATGTGACTTGAACGGGCACTCCAGTGGCATTTGACTGGGTGTTATCTGTAAGGGAATTAGATCAGAAATTTTACTAACAATTTTCTTACTTTCTTTAAAAAGGAAAGGTTTTAAAGCCTTGTTACACCATGACAACTTAAAACCTCCAAAATACGTTATCTAAAGTAAAGATGTCCCCAAAGGGATAAATCCGTGTCTTACACTCTTTTTTCATCCTCACAGTTGTTAGTAATCTGTAATTCTAACTAAATAATTCAGAGTTGTTCTTGTAGGGTCGAGTGATAAAGGGGTCCTATAAGTTTCATGCCATCATCACTACCTTTGAGATGATTTTAACGGATTGTCCTGAGCTGCGGAATATTCCATGGCGCTGTGTAGTCATCGATGAAGCCCACCGGCTGAAGAATAGGAACTGCAAGCTGTTGGAGGGACTCAAGATGATGGACTTGGTCAGTGAGCGTTTGGTGATTCCATTAAACCTGAATAGAATTATTACTGGCTCAGCATTCCCGCCACTCTGAACTTGACTGATGCCTGTGAAGGGTGTTTGCCAAGCCTGTCAAATATTGTGGTACATCCTCCTGAGCTCTTAGTTACTGAAAAGTGGCTGCTGTCTTCCTGGTTCTAATGTTGATGACTGGTATTTCTGTGCAGTTGTATCACAGCAGAGTATAGAAATGATATTTTCACTAAAACGAGTTTCAAGTTTTTGTTTTCCCTTTTGTTTGTAAATATTACTGTTATGATCCAGTTACAGGTTTTGGCATGTAAAGGCCAGGTTCTCATAACTTGTGCCAAAATCTGGAATTGGTCCAGTTTGCGTTAAAGACCTTGAAATTGATGTGGACCACATTTATCCCATACTCTTCTAGCTTCCTAAGAGATGTTCAGGTCGTCCTGATTACATTTTTCTGGATTTTCTTCAGTTGGAGTATCATGGGATAATATTTTGTAGAAGTGGTAGAGTCTGATTGATTTTCAGCTCCATACTGCTGTGTGCATGATTCCCTGGTGGACATTGCTACATGCCCTCAGTCATTGTCAGGCTTCTTTCCACTCTGTAGTTTACAAGGTGGGTTTTGATCACTTCTTTTCATTTTTAATGTACGTTTTAAAAGCAAAGTTACTTAGTATGTCTTTGGGAGTTTCAAAAAAAGTATAAAAAGATTTTTTAAATCCCTTTAATGTTGTCTTCTGTAGATTGATTTGATCTCTTGTTAATTGAGAGTTTGAAATGGGAAGGAATATTCTATATTTTCATGGCTACAGATTTTTTTTTTTTTTTTTTTTTTACTAAAGACTGATACTACTGTAAAGAACACTTTAAAGCTTTCTGTTGCAGCAGGTTCTTGGAAGCAGCTTTTATTCTTAAATTGAGATCAGGTTAACAAACTATTCTTTTCCAAACTTTTTTTTTTTTAAATCCTCACCCAAGGATATTTTTCTATCTATTTTCAGACAGAGTAGGAGAGAGAGAGAGAGATAAATATCAATGTGTCAACCGATTGGTTGCCTCTCACACGGACAGGGCTAGAACCACAATAGAGGTATGTGCCCTTGACTGGAATCAAACCTGAGACTCTCCAGTTGTGGGCCGACGCTCTAACCACTAAGCCAAACTGGCCAGGGCTAACAGATTATTCTTTTAATTAAAAACAAACAAAATCTAGTTTTGTTAAAAGGAAAAAGTTTGACTGAGTTACCCTATTTAGGATAGAATTTTCTTTTTTTCTTAATAAATTATTTAATGCTGTTCTAAGACCCTTTTCAAAGCAGTGTATATTATTTGGTTGCTAATCCACAAAACACATTAGAATGCTTAGAAATGGTGACTGCTCTTGAAGATGTAGGTGAGCATAAGGAAAAGAGAAATGCAGTGGCTGTATTTGGTCTCTTCAGGTGATCTTAGCATTATATTGAGGTAAACCTGTATTTATAGGTAACCACTAATGTTCATGAAGTATCTAATTACATCTTCTTAGAAGGGCCCCATCCTCACAGTGGTCCACTAAGGAACAGTTATAGATAGCATCGTTTCCTGAAGGCTAAATAGTCACCCAAATGAGTTTCTGCAAGTTATTTTCTATTAATAGTTCACATGTTTCCAGATAGTAGATTTTTGCTGTAAAACTGTCTTCCATTGGTTGAACTCTGTCAGCATCAAACAATCTAATTGTCATTGGGAGATTTCAAAGGTTTTTTTCATTGTTTATAGTAACAGTTCATTAATGGATTCTAATCTGCTATCCATATAATTTTTCTGTTACACATTGCAGTGTTTCCTAACTTTTTCACATAGATCACATATGGAAAATGATGTATGTCACACTGGGGTAAGCCAAGAAGGCCGCCCACTGCCACAGGTGACCAGTCCTGGGCCTCTGACTTTCACAGCCCTGCCGGCTGCCCCAAGGACATTCATGACACCACTGGGAAGCTTGATTAGCATACGAACAAATTGTTTGTTTTTCTGATAATCAAGAATCTTTAGCTCAGAAAAGATGTTTTGAAGATGGAGCACATAATTATTGTTCAGAATTATGATATAATTGTATTTGTCCAGTTCTGAACAGGTTGTTACCTGGTTTTTAAATCTTTACTTTAAATAAACATTATAAAAATGTACACACTTAAACCTTTTTATTCCTCTTTCCCAGAATAAGTCATGGTGAAAATGGCGGATAATAACTGTATCCCACCATGGATCAGGTCATAGGAAACTGCTGTTACCTGCACTAGACTCAGTTAGCATGAAAGTGCCCTTGATGAGGATTATCTTCAAGGGCATCTCAGAGGAGGGATCTGTCAGCATCTCCAGCTCTCCCATCACAAAGGAAATGCTTGTGAGATGATGAGTTGAGGGACATTTATGGTCATTACTGTCCTCCACAGGACCCTTGGAAAGGAAAGCCATCTCTTTGTCCCTCACTGACCAGGAGGGAATTCTCTGGAGGTGCTAGTAGTTCTTCATTGATTCCATTACCTCATCTTTCATTGCTAGGCAGCCTCACACAAATTAAAAGAGTGCTGAAATGAGAGGAAATGGTCACCACTCCATCAGAGCTAAAGAGACTGGTGACATTTCAAGCCCAAAACATCTGCGGGCATAGTGGAGCTTGGAGGTGATAAGTTTGGTTGCCCGAGTCTCTTGCATGATATTGTAGGATACATGGTGTATTCATCGTATGTTATTTTAGTCATCTGCTTTCAGATGGAAGCCTGGCTCCGTTCCTTCCTCTGCTTCTGTGAAGCCCTATGCAAGGGTCGTGTGTGTAAATAGTCATTTGGTGTAAATGGCTTTAAATAGCCCTTGATGGGAAGCAGCATAACAAGGGAGTTTCTTCCCTTTTTTCAAATACGTTTATTTTGAGATTAATACGTTAAAAGGTTTCTTCTGGAGTATTTGGTAAGAGGTTAAGGATTTAATTAACTCTGTAATAAAGGATTTGAGAAAAACGGGAACAATTTAGTATTAGTACAGCTTTCCCTGCAGTGACTTTTCCTGACTCTGTGATAGTACTTCAGAAAACCTTGGCTAGCCCAGCTGGTGTGACTCGGTGGGTTGAGCACTGACCCATACACCAAGAGGTCGCTGGTTCGATTCCCGGTCAGGGCACATGCCCAGGTTGTGGGCCAAATCCCCAGTGGGGGGCATGCAGGAGGCGGCCGACGATGTTCTCTCTCATCGATGTTTTTCTCTCTCTCTCTCTCTCTCTCTCTCCCTCCCTCCCTCCCTCCCTCTCTCTCTCTCCCTCCCTCCCTCCCTCCCTCCCTCCCTGCCTCTCTGTCTCAAATAAAAATAAATAAAGAAAAGAAAAAAATTTTTAATTCTTGGATAAAGTAATTCGGCACTTGAATATGTCAGAGATTGCAGCTCATGTTGCTCACCAGTATGGTTATACTTTAGAAAATCTCAGATTGCTTTGCAAACTCCTTACTCTTTGTGAATTTAATGAGTCTGATGATGGTGGTGGTCTGTGTATCTTCTGAATCAGAGGCCTCTTTGTTCAAAGAGGAGAAAAGGAAGAATAAAAGTCAATTGAATTGCATTACCTTGCCTTCAAAGAGCTTCACTGACAGAGAAGACATGGTAGATATTAAGAAAAATAGCATGTCCTTAGTCTTATCCTTCACATAAGATTTACTGAGCATATACTCTCTGCTGAGCAACCACGTCTAGTAAGATTCCCGAGTCAGAATATTGCTTTTGAACCTACTAGAAGGTATAGTCACTGTGTGTATCGACTGGCCAAAGTAGGAAATAATATAAAGCCCCTGAGATTAATAAACTCACTGTTGTTAAGAGTGGTCCCTGTTGAACTATTCTCAGTGTTGGATGCATAAGCATGGCAGGAGAGCTGGAGAAAGAGCTCGTAAACAGGAAGAATTGTTTAAAGAAATACCTAACTTGGTTCAAAGAGACAAAGTTAGAAATAGCATCTGTTAAAGAAAATTGATTGTGGTATTTATATTCTTTTTTGTTTTTTGTTAATCCTCACCTGAGGATATTTTTCCATCAATTTTTTTTTTTTTTTTAAGGTAATGGAAGGAGGGGGGTGAGAAATATTGAGGTGAAAAAGACACATTGATTGGTTGTGTCCTGCATGACCCTGACCAGGGCCAGGGATCAAACCTGCAACCCAGGTACACACCCTTGACTGGGAATCGAACCCAAGATCCCTCAGTTCTTGGACAAATCTCTAACCGCTGAGCCAAAGCAGGCAGGGCTGATTGTAGTATTTAAAACCAAGGTGGCCCCTTTGCTAGCTTGGAAGTTTTGCAGAACGAAATGGTTTTTCATGTGCTGTTGCGTATAGAAGAACTTCTGTCTCCAGTGTGAGTCATGCAGGAAGCAGATGGGGAGACGAGAATGCTGCTGGTGTAGGGAACAAAAAGAGGCATGGAAGCTTTATCTGGGTCTAGGGATTTTAGGGAAAAACCTCAACTTTGGTGCGGAATAAAGCAGAGACTTAGGGGACTTGCAAAGCCAGGGCACTAAACTGTTGACCTAATAACCCCAGGAAGAAATGAAATGGCAAGACATAATTACCACCAGGTCTGCAGGATTCTAGAGAAACCTCTCTATGTGGGCATCTGAAGAAGGGACGCTTTGTCCTCGTCTCTCCTCCCTTGTGCCTAATTCCGATACTTTACGTAGGGTGGGTGTGGAATGAATTTGAGAAGTAGGAACGTGGCTGTGTAGGGAGAGGCTTTGGTTTTGAGGTCTGTTTCTGTTACGATTTGGTCACTTGCTCTTGTGTCCCTGAAGGAACACAAAGTGCTGCTGACGGGGACCCCACTACAGAACACTGTGGAAGAGCTCTTCAGCCTGCTTCATTTCTTGGAACCAAGTCGCTTCCCTTCGGAAACCACCTTTATGCAAGAATTTGGTGATCTGAAAACAGAAGAACAGGTATTTATCACGTCTCCTTCATATTTTAGTCACATAATTGAAGATTAATGCATGAAATGGCAAAAGATTAATATTTACCATTTAAAAATGTAAATTTTTATGTCATTGCTTTTCCCCATCCAGTAGACAGGTGAGCTTTATATCTCCTTTCCTTGGACATTCCAAGTCTTCATTGCAGAGGTTTTCTTTTTTGTTTGTCCTTTTGTCCTGTCCTCATGAAGGGCGGTTGGGATTCATAGAGGTTACATACCTATTCATGTGATTTTCATAGACTGCTTTACAGGCTGGTAGTTTTGCTAGGTATACTTTTGAACTTTGTATATTTTGGGGGATAGTGTCAGAAGCCACTGAAATTTGTAGAGCTGTTTGCCTTCTGGAGTTTTAAGATCTAGTCTAAACCTATTAGTTTAGTTCAAAGTGAAGTCTGTTTTGTTTTGTTTTGCTTTTCTTAAAATAAAAACTATCTGGTGTGCTATATCCTACTGCCAGTCAACAGAAAAGAGAACTGGAGAGAGACATCTCTGCTTGCAGGGACCGGATAACTCCTGGCTCATTTGCTCTTTCTGGAAAGCAAGAGAACTGAAGCAGAGGCTACCCCGACACTCTCTCCCCTCTTCCTCATCATCCCTGTGACTTATAACAAACAGAAGGGAAAGAAAACTGAATACATTTGGTTCTTTTCTGCTGTGTACTTTTCAAGCCTGCTGGTTGTTCAGGACTCCTGGCGAGGTGAAATGGTCCATTTGAAATCGCATCTTCATTCTTCACGCACTTCTGTTACGAAAGCTGAAAGTTTCGTGCCTTCATACCCTTACTGGGCCTTCTTTTTTCTTTTTTAATTGAATTTATTGGGGTAACATTGGTTAAGAAAGTTATACAGGCTTCAGGTTTACAACTCTCCAATACTTCATCTGTGTATTGTATTGTTTTTACCACCCAAATGAAAGTGAATGGTAAACAAATAGGATAATAATCCTGGTTTTTCACGTGACGATATGTTTTAACATGCAAGCAAGTCATGACACCAATATTTACACAAGGTCCTTTTTTAGGTGCAAAAACTCCAGGCTATTCTAAAGCCAATGATGCTGAGACGTCTCAAGGAGGATGTAGAAAAGAACTTGGCCCCCAAAGAAGAAACTATTATCGAAGTTGAGCTAACAAACATTCAGAAGAAATACTACCGAGCCATCCTTGAGAAGAATTTTACATTTCTTTCCAAAGGTGGTGGTCAAGCTAACGTACCTAACCTTTTAAACACTATGATGGAATTACGAAAGTGCTGCAATCATCCATACCTTATTAACGGTAAGCCTGGTCATTTGTAAACTTACTTAGTGATGGTCAAAGCACCAGAAATACTTTTCTACCTCCAGACTGAGGATTGTATGGTTTGTAGTTATTACCATATCTTGTCATCTCAGTGTAGCTTTTACCGCCTTCCTATTTTCTGTAATATCTCTTTCTGTGGTGTCTGAAGGCAAAGGGACCATTGCTCCTGCTGGTACCTGAAGCAGGACCTCACCTCACCTTTCTCCTGTATCCCTACATCTGTCTCACTTGTTGAAAGGAGGTGTTAGTGCTTCATGGCTAAAAACCATCAAAAGTGTTAACAGTTAAAGAGAAATTAGCCCCAGATTGACATTTTCTTGTTCTATATGTGTGTGTGTGTGTCTGTGTGTGTTTAAAAGGAAGTTATAGAGGAACTTTGGTGTCTGTGTGTGTTTAAATCAAAGAAGTTATAGAGGAACTAGCTATTCATTGTTTCAAGACTTTGATTGGAGAAGATTTCTCTGTCTAGACCCCTTTAGCACCCATTTCCTAAAAATGAGATTATTTTATGGCTTTGATAATAGTTTGTCCCTGTTACTAATGAATACTTTATGGTTTTCCTGTTTTCTTGCCTAAATTGATAGTGATATGTAAGCAATATGAGTAAAAACCTATATTATATACTTCCAAAAATCATTAAAGGAATAAATATTTCATGACTATGATGTTGAATATGCTCTGGAGAATGCGAGAGCCTTCAGGTTGTCAGGATTGAGATTAGGAATGCCATTAGAACGTGGTGGCATTGAGACAAGTCTCCAGGGCTTGGAAGGATGTAGCCAGTCAGGGTCAGAAAAAGGAAGGTCATTGTGCTGATGTAATAACATGAACAAAGGAAAGGAGTCAGGAAAACAAAGAGGAACTTGCCCAAAGTACAAAGTACATGCAGAAAAGAGCGGGACGGTGAGCCTGGAAGTGCTAGGCCCTGCTGCAGAAAGCCTGTGCTGGGCCCTGGGACTTCACCTTTGGTCTGTAGGCAGTGGAGGACCACAGCTAGCGTTTAAGCTCAGAAATGGTTAGAAATGTGACTCAGGATCATGGCTCCAGCAACATTGTATCCTCCAGGACTTCTATGAGGAATGCTGCTTTTTCTCTTTTTACTTATCATAGGGCAGATTTTAAATGTATTCATTAAAAATCATCTTTTTGAGAATTTAGAGGACATAGAAATTTGTTAAGTATATAGTTACTACTTTATGTGCCTTTGTTTTCTTTTAATCCCCCACCCACACACCCATGTTATATACTGTCTCTTTATATTGCAATCACAGCTCACATTCAACTTTATTTTGTATTAGTTTCAGGTATACTGCATAGTGGTTAGACAATCCTATACTTTGTAAAGTGTTCCCTTTGCTGTTATCTGCTATTAGAATTTGTGCACATCCTTTTGGGTTATATTGATAAATTGATAGGAAAGTGGTGCTTTGGGGCCCATAGACTGGCTACATGTTTTCTGTGAATCAAACATACTGTTATAGAACTCATTTTTAATTCTTCCAACTAACTTGTTGAAATACTTTCAATGAATTGAAATTGCGAGGGCTAAGGATGTTCAAAATTCATATTTTGAGTCCAATTTAGCTTTCTTCCTAATTGTAGATGGTCCTTATCAATCTGCCAGTGTTCATTTATGAGATTTCAAACTATACAACACTGTTCAAAACAGAAACATTAGATGTCAGTGTTTTTATTCTTTGACACTGGTATTACAGAGAAATTATTCTTCTGCTCCTGTTCAGCTCAATCATCATTTTCTTCTTTCCAGTTCCCTTGGATTATAGTGTCTCTGTTACTGGTTTCTAAGAGCTTGTTTATGACTAAAGATATTAACCATGTCTTATGTTTTTTGTTACTATTTTATTGTGGTGTTTTATATTTTGGTTCTTCCAAAGTTGTATATTAAATATAATCATGTTCTGTTTTTAAAAAAGAGAGAGAGAGAGAGAGAGAGACAGATGGGATCAGGAAAGACAGGCAGGCAGAATAACCAGCTGTTGCTGAGTCCAGGCAGGAGTTAATATGGAGTGAGGAAAGGTGAAGGCCCATGAAATTGGGGTGCTTGTGCAGAATTATAATTGGCCAGCAGTGCAGTTAGATTCCTTTCAAGGGGAGAAGGAACAAACCTGATTTTGTCTGTCACAATCCGTGAGGTCCAAGGGCAGCTAATTTAAAGAGTTCCTAATCTTTTTTCTTCCATAACTTACACAGCCAGCCACCTCAGTCCAGAAGTTCTGTTACTGAATGGCAGACGGTCCACACCTGGAAGACTGTCTCGGTGGAGCACCTGAGGTCACTGCTGTGGTGTGACATCAGGGACTTTCCTTTCCAAACTTGGTGCTTTTAGCTTTGTCTTTTAAAGAGAGTATCATGTGTGGTAATTATATGTTTAATGCTGCCAACCTGCTAATCATCATGTGTTTAAGAGCCTGGAAGGCCATTTATGGTGAAGGTCAGCCTGCCTGCTCCTGTGTTGGGGAGATGGATTTGGGGCTTAGGGTAGTTGATGGTATGAGTAAAGCCAAATACACACACACACTTTTGCATTTAATATCTGGTGACAAGAAAATGAAGAAAGTAGCCTCCAAGGAGAAAGAAAAGGCACTCACAGAAGAGTTTAAATGCTGTCAGTGCGATGCGTGTGAAAGGGATGATCTCAGTGATGGCTGTCAGGTGTTCACTCCCAGTTCCATCCAGTTTACCTTGTCTGGTTACATGCTAATTACATGCATTGAGCATTGAGAGGGACAAGTTCCCCCAAAACACAGATGGTGGGTTTTTCCATAGCTGATTGCTCTCCAGGGTCACCCTATATCATTTATTGTTTGCCAGGAGGCTCTTAGGACTTTTAAGTCTTGGATCTGTGGCAGTTCTAATTGGTCACACCTTGAGCTCAGCTTGTCCTTACAAGTTATGAAGGGTCTGTTAAGCAGATATACTTATATTCCTTTATGTTGGGAAATTGTAGCAAAACATACACACGCGCGCGCATGCATGTGCATACATTGGGTGTTACCACTTCCTGAGTGACTTAGGTAGACCTTGCGCTTCACAGAGGTGGCTCCGGGCCAGTGTGGGCCATTCTCATCCACACTCTGGAGTGGACAGAGTAGTGACACGTGCCACCTCTACACGGTTTATTGAGCAGATAACAGAAGTTTTCTGTTCTGGAGGTTGCTGTGGCAGGGGAAAGCAGCCCTCAGCAAACTAAAGTTCAGTTCAGCACAGCATTTCTGAAAATGTGGGAAACAGAAACAACTATGTGCATTAGTTGAAAGAAGTAACATAAGCAAAGAAGAAAACAAATTGGAAGTGATGGTAGAACACACGTTGTATATAAATGAGAGATATTTTTCACGTGCGTCAGTTTAAGTGCCTTTGTGGTTAGAGCAGTGTTTGGTGCACTGTAAACCCTGGGAAGGTGTTGCTAGGAGTTTTTCTCACTAAAAGTTAATCAGGTAACTGGGTAACATAAATAGAGGTACTGTGATCGGCCCAAGCTTTATTAAAATGGAATGTCCAATTTTAGCTTTGCTATGTGAGAGTAAAAATAATGTTGAAAACTTGGTCAAGGTCGCCTGGTGGTGAGGGGTAGGACTTGAGACTTGACTTGAGACAATTGTTATTGCTGGGGGTAGGAGTGTAGAGAATTGGGAGCAGAAAGCAAGCAAGACTGAAGCTTATATGATGGAATGCATTTCAGAGAAAAAACTTTTTTTTTTTAGTCTTCCAAAGGAAATAATTTCTTGTTTGTGTCTGACTACTATAGCTAGATAACACTGCAGTTGCTTCCACACTAATTTCAAGGTTGTCTTTGATATACATATACGCACACACTTTTAATTGTGGGTGATTGGTACTTTAATATAGGGCAGTGCCAACAAACTGTGTACTTTGGCTTATCATAACCTATTTTCAGTTCATTTTCTGATCGATATTTACAAACAACATCAGGATAAATCTAACTGATGAACTTGAAAATTTGGCTATGACATCAGAAGGTAGACGTTGCTCTCATCCCCAACACCTTCCCTGCCCCCTTCCCTTCAGTCTGGCCATAGTAAATACAGTGCTAAAGGAATCCTGTAGGAAATGTGTTTGCTGATATTTTATAATGAAATGTTATTAGTGTAAACTAGCTTCCACTTAAGAACCAGAATTCATAGCAAAGATCTGAATTGATCAATAGTAGCTTTTGTCAGGTAAGAAAGAATATATTTTAATTTTGACTATTCTTTATCAGATGAGAAATTATTGGCAGCATTGAAAAAAGAGAAGAGTTATTTTTCTCATCTCTGCATAAATTTAAAATGAAAAAAAAAAACACAATTTGTCTACTAATTTGACTGAATTACATATATTTTTTAATCTTTTACTAAAATAATCCAAACATGTCTGATATTTATTTTGTCAAAAATGATTATTTCATTGTTGAAATCTGTTTACTGACCATTAACTTGTTTTAAGCTAAAAACACTATATTTATTTGAAGTATGGATTATAATCTTAATATGGACAAAAATAACTACCCATATACCATAAGAGTGAAATCTCTCTCCTTCTGAAATGCAAAGAACTTATAACATATTGTCCAACAAGAACAAACTTTTTAAAAGACCTAATGTAGTATATGAACTTAAGTCTGCTTCTACTGTCTTCTGAGGAGCTTCTTATCCTGAATATAGAACTTATATTTCTAATTTTACATTTTGAATAACATTATTTTACTTTATTCAAGAGTCTTTCTGCTAATGCTCTTAACTAGCATTTTGTTTTTTACCTTTTAAAAATAATTTATTTATTTATTTATTTATTTTTTATCCTCACCCGAGGACATTTTTCCATTTTTTGTTCAGGTAGAGTGGGAGGGAGAGAGAGAGAGAGAGAAAGAGAGAGAGAGAGACATCGATGTGAAAGGGACACATCGAGTGGCTGCCACCCGCACGACCAACCAGGGCCGGGGACAAACTGCAACCAAGGTACGTGCCCTTAGCGGGAACCAATCCTGGGTCTCTCTGGACCACAGGCCAACTCTCTAACCGCTGAGCCAAACCGGCCAGGGCTAAAATTATTTATTTATTTATTTATTTTTGTTAAATTACCTGAGGATATTTTTCCATTGATTTTTTTTTTAGATAGAGTTGAGGGGAGGAAGGGAGAGAGAAAAAAACACCGATGTGAGAGAGAGACATCGATTGGTTGCCTCCTGCGCAACCCTGAGTGAGGTGGGGGATCGAACCTTCAGCCCAGGTACATGCCCTTGACTGGAAATTGAACCCACGACCCTTTGGTACGAGGACCAATGCTCTAACCACTGATCAATACCAGCCAGGGCTGTTTTTTGTTTGATTGTTTTTTGGCATTTATCTTCAGATAGGGAGGAAGAGAGAGAAAGGGAAACATCATTGTGAGAGAGATACAACGAGTGGCTGCCACCTACACGACCCCAACCAGGGCCGGGGACAAACTGCAACCCAGGTATGTGCCCTTAGCGGGAACCGAACCCGGGACTCTCTGGTCTGTGAGCCAAAACTCCAACTGCTGAGCCAAACTGGCCAGGGTGGGCCAGGGCTGTTTTTCACCTTTTTTTCTAATGAAACCTTTGTCGTTTTTTTCTCTGGGAGGAAAATCCTGAATATTAGCCCGTTACTCATGTGGAAAGCGGAGTTGAGAGCTAGCATTTTCTGCCAGTCCCCCGTCATAAGAAATACCGGTGTGCTTTCCAGAAGCCTGAGGGAAAGGCATTAGGAGACTTGAATCTGTTCTCAAGAAGATTCTTTGTGGATTCATAGTTAACAAGCTTTTATTTGTGCATATGACCACGTCACAACTTAATTTCTATAAGTGCCCTTAAAATAGAACTAGGAGGCTCTTCCGCTGCATCGGCTGCTGCTCGAAAAGGACCGACAGTCCGAGGGGCTTGGTGGCCTGCCTGCCCTGACCTTTACAGTCCTTCTGCGGGTTGTATGTCCCCATCCCGTGTACAGTAATTAGTCCACATGTTTAAAACCAGTGGTAAGAAGAGTAGTTTAAAGTTTCTGACACAGCTTAAGTCTGAGAACCAATCCCATTAGATGGATTTGTTTGTTTGTATTTCCTAGAGAATAGGTGACCGCTTCCTTGTCCTTAGGGAGAGGAGCTGAGCAGGCAGCCATGGCCTGATTAACCCCAGAGATGGGAGGAGGCCAGCCGATGCTGCATAATTCTCCTTAAGCCACCTAAGCAGTTGAAGGAAGCTTAGCCTGCTGCTCCCTGGATAAGTGTGTGTTTGGGGTCAGGGAAGGAGGCAGCGACAAAGATGTCATTCTTTTGAGGCTTCTCTAAAAATGCCCCCCAAATCTTTGAACAAGCAGAAACCTGTGTGGGGCTGTGATACAAAGAGGGTTAGGCATAAAAGTCTTATATGAAACAGAGGTTTATTTTTAAAGTTTTTTGAGCTTTGAATAATTCAAGATAGAATTTTTGTCCTTTATGAAATTATCAGATGAGAATGAATACAGAGATTTAAAGATTGCAATATAAGATGTATGCTGTCCCCTAAAAAACAAAACAAAACAAAACAAAAAACCCTAAAAATTATCCTGAAAAATGAATTCCCTTTTGTTGCAGTCCTTTTGACTATATTATTATACAATTATAAAGGCAAACTGCTGCCCATACACTATGATTTTTAGAACTCTATCTCCTTGTTTCTTAGTTTCCGAACAGATTTTGTTGTTTGTGTTTATATTCAGCTAGTAAACAGTTCTCTATTTCTTCAGCAGTTTAGGTTCCAATTTTTCTGTAGGTATCTGGCCCTTGGCTTGTTTCTGCCACTTCTGGCCTGACAGTCTGTTGTTGAAATTCAGTTTCTATAATGAGCAAACATTTGTTTGTTGGAAAATGTGATTTTCCCCTTCCAAATGCCTAAAATGTGTTGTACTTAAAACTTAGATCTTGTTTATGCTTTCCAGGTTTTGTGTAGACCTCACTTTGAGTTAAGGGGTGGATTCATGTTCATAAACATGAGTATGGCGTTCTGGTTCCTACAGTTTCCGGTGGGTTTTGAAAGCTAGTTCCTTGTTTTTAGTAATAAAAACCTTTTACTGTATTCATGTTATGCTGTCCAATCTCTGCAGGTGCTGAAGAGAAAATTTTGGAAGAGTTTAAAGAAACACACAATGCAGACTCTCCAGATTTTCAGCTCCAGGCGATGATCCAGGCTGCTGGCAAGCTAGTGCTGATTGACAAGCTGCTGCCAAAACTGAAGGCTGGTGGCCACAGGGTGCTTATCTTTTCCCAGATGGTGCGCTGCTTGGACATACTGGAAGACTACCTCATTCAAAGACGGTGAGGCCACGGTACCATAAGAATAAAAAGGAAGTTAAAAAGTGACCTTTCACAGGGCTCTATGTGATTCAGCTCAAAGTGATACCTGTGACAAAGGGGCCAGAGTGGGGGAAATGTGTCACATCTCTTTTTAAAGTCTATAGATGTACATGACAGTTATTCTGTGTAATGACTGCAGTAGGTCTGCACAATTTTGTGGGCAATTTTGTTTCCCATTTCTTTCATTTGACCAGGGGAGAACAGTTCTGACCTAAAATTGAAATTGTTTGTTATTTTACTATTGGAGGTGTCAGCTATTTTTAGAGTTTAGATGTTTCCGTGGAGAGGAAGTAAAATAAAATGTAATCTTTGGGCATTCAACCAGTTGTGTGAAAAACAACAAAACCTATTTGCTCTGAAATTTTTTCTGATATATAATATCATTTTGTTAATATATATCCACAATTGGATTACTGTCTTAAAAATAAAAAAAAGGAACAGGTATATTGTAGCTCTTTGTCAGGCCTCCTTGTTAATACTGACATTTTCCAGGTACCCATACGAAAGGATCGACGGCCGCGTGAGAGGCAACCTGCGCCAGGCAGCCATTGACAGATTCTCCAAACCTGATTCTGATAGGTTTGTTTTCCTCCTGTGTACACGGGCAGGAGGTTTAGGCATTAATCTTACTGCTGCTGATACCTGCATCATCTTTGATTCTGACTGGAATCCCCAAAATGATCTCCAGGTAAACATGCAAGAGAATCTTCCTGGTGCTCCACCCCGCCCCCCCGCACAAGTCATTCTACTGTGACAGAGAATCCCCGTCAAACCAATAAATTAAAGTCGTCTAGTCACTCAGGCGGTGTCCCATGATCGGGGCAAATGAACCAACTAGTAATCAATTCATTAATAATGGAAAAGTAATTTCTTTGTATGTTAACCCTCTTCTAAACTGTACCTCTGTTTATTGGAACAGATGCTGTTATACTGACAATTGAGTCTTTCTTTCTTTGATAGCCATTAATTGCCCTTTTCTTCCAGGCTCAGGCAAGGTGTCATAGAATAGGACAGAGCAAGTCTGTGAAAATATACAGGCTGATTACAAGAAATTCTTACGAAAGGGAGATGTTCGACAAGGCTAGTTTGAAACTCGGTCTGGATAAAGCTGTGCTGCAGTCCATGAGCGGAAGGGAAAATGCCACCAATGGGGTAAAGCCACCCTTGCCCAGCCCCTCACGCATCTCACTCCTTACTGATTTAGCTCTAGTGAGACATTCTCCAGCATCAGATTACTTTACTACAACCTCAGTATTTATTTTAAGCAATATTTCAACCTCACATTTCCTTTGTTAGAATTTAGGTTTATCCTCTTTGAGAAAAACAAACAAACATTTGTTTAGTCTAAAAACATTTCAATTCTAAATTATTTTAAATGTTTCTCTAAAACAGGTACAACAGCTTTCCAAGAAAGAAATAGAGGATCTTCTACGAAAGGGGGCCTATGGTGCACTCATGGATGAGGAGGATGAAGGGTCTAAGTTCTGTGAAGAAGATATCGATCAGATTCTCCTACGGCGAACCCACACCATCACCATCGAGTCTGAAGGGAAGGGTTCCACATTTGCTAAGGTGCGAACTGGGCTGAAGAGGCAGGTTTTCTATGGAAGTTGAATGGAGTTCACACAGAGCACCTTGTAAAACTGCTCACAAGATGCATACGGACGTTTGCTTTCTATTCCGATTTAAGGAATTAATTATTATCTCCCTGTGGAGCCCCTAATGCATAAAACATTCTTTGTGTTTTGGGTTCTGTTCTGTTTCTATGGTACCAGTAGTCACTCTCACCTTGTGCTCATATCTTCTTCCCAGCATTGTCCTTAGTCCCATCCTCTCCTCTTCTTGAGGTCCTGGTCCCTGACAGAGCTTGTAGGAACAATCAAGTCACTCCTGTCTGCTTTCCCTCCAGCTTCAATTCTATAACTCTCTTTCATGGCTGAAACGAAACAAGCATCATTAAACCAGTCGTCTCCACCGCCTCCCTTTCTACTTCTTTTTCAACTTCCAGCTTGCACCCCCTCCCCCATTTCTTCTTCGGATCAGCTCTGGCAAAGGTCACCACTTCGAGCCATGCCACCCAGAGCCTGTCCGAGGCTTCACCTGCGTATTGATTCACCCATCCAGGCCCAATTTACACTTGTGTTTTTAATACCTTTATTGAAATGTGATTTACCTACTTTACATGTACAATTCAGTGCCTTTACCATATTTACAGACTTGTGTAACTATCCACATCTAAGTTTAGAACATTTCATCACCCCGAAAAGATCCTCATGTCTATTAACAGCCCTGCCATATGTGTCTGCCCTCCTCCACCCCCAATCCTTGGCAACAACCACTAGTGTACTTTCTGTCTCTATAGATTTGCCTACTCTGGACATTTTCATATACATGGAATTGTACAACACGTGGTCTTTTGTGTCTGCTTCCCTCACTTAGCATCATGTCTCAGGTTCATCCGTGCCGTAGCACAGTTCAGTACGTTCCGCCTTGTCATTGCTGAGCGTGTTCCATTATGTGTCTGGGCCTCATTTACCAGTTGATGATGGACATTGGGGTTGTTTATTTATTCACTGGTTCACAGTGAAATTTTTGGTTATTATGAGAAATGTTGTTGTGAACATCTGCATGCAAGTTTCTGTGTGGACGTATGTTTCCATTGCTCTTGCATGTGTGCCAGGAATGGACCTGCTGGGTCATGTGTTCGTTCCATGTTCAACCCTGGAGGAACTGCCAGACTGCTTGCTTTCCCACTGGCAGTGTTTAGGGTTCCAGTCTCTCCACATTCTCAGCAGCACTTTTTACCATCTGACGTTTGATGATAGTCCTGTCAGTGAGGGCGCAGTGAGAGCCATGGGTCAGTCAGATCTGCGTTTCTCTGATGCCACGGAGCGTGGGACCTGTTTGTGGCCGTTGTGTATCATCTTTGGAGAAATGTCTGTTCTAATTCTTTGTTCACCTTTTGAGTTATCTATCTTTTTATTATTGAAGTTTAAGAACTTTTTGTATATTTGCAAATATTTTTGTCCAGTCTTCTTGGTGTTTACTTTAATGAAGCCCAGCTCATCGCTGTGTGTTTCTTTCCTTGTTTGTGCTTTTGCTGCACTGTCTAACTTGAAGTTACAGAGACTTGTTTTCTTCTCAGAGTTCTATAGTTTTCACTCTTACATTCAGACCTGTAACCCTTCTGAGGAAGTGTTCTTAGTGGTGATGTAAGACAGGGCCACCTCCCTCCTTTTGCGTGTGGACATCGAGCTGTCCCAGCTCCTTCTTCTCGGGGATCTGTGACCCCACACCTTCTCCCTTGTGTCTCTGTCTCCTCTCGGTTTCTTTCCTGAGTCCTCGTACACCCTTCACGCTGAATACGTGCAAAACCTAATCCATGACCTGTACCTCCACCCCGTGTATGCGTGTGCATGTGCATTCATGTGCTAGAGTTGCATGTGCAGGTTTTCCTGGCTTCCTCCTCCTCCAGGCTTCACATTTACCTAGATCCTCTCCCCTTCAATTTTACGTTTTAAAGAATCTTGATCCATTTCTGCTTGAGCTGCTTTCAGTCCTATTTCCTCCCTAAACTACAGTAGCCTGTCTGCACCATTCTACCCTCCGTCTCTAACACATCAGTGCCTTTCGATAGGATGGTGTCCATTTTGTACTCCCAATTTCAAAGAGTTTGCTGCTTCCTCAGGATAAGAGTTCTGTCTCTCTTAACAGGACATTCAAGGCCCTGCTCGACCTGGCTTCTGCCCGCCTCACCAGCTTGATGTCTGGCTGCTCTTCCTGACTTCCTTGCCCTCGGCCAAGGACACATTGCCTTGCTTCTCCTCTGTGCCTTTCCGTCCTTAGAGCTTTTAACAGTCTGGTCCAGGCGTGATTTTGTGAGGAGCCCATTCCCTTCCCAGCAGTGCCCGTCCTGTAACCCATCCCCACCCAAACCTGGTTCGGGCCCTCCCCTGTATGTCAGTTACACCTGTGTATGCCTTTGCTGCCTATCGTGTATTGTGCTACACGGTCACCCTTTGTTCCCTGATCTGCCTCAGCCCGGGCCAGTGCACTGCTCGAGGGATGGCCTTCCTTCTGATGCGTGGACAGCAGCGCCTGGCACACAGTGGAAGAACATATGTATTTAAGTGAAGGAATAAGTGAAAGCTACTCTGCATTTTACCTCTGAGAAAAGCATCTCAAAGTAATGAATGTTTTTTCCCCTTTTAGGCCAGTTTTGTTGCATCTGGAAATAGGACAGATATTTCCCTGGATGATCCAAATTTCTGGCAAAAGTGGGCTAAGAAGGCTGAATTGGATATTGATGCCTTAAATGGGAGGGTGAGTGAGAGGTTCCATTCAAACCCTATCTGATCTGATCCACGGCCACTGTCATAGAAGCTTCAAATCTATCTGCTGTCTGTTTTAGAACAACCTGGTTATTGACACTCCACGAGTGAGGAAGCAAACCAGGCTGTACAGTGCAGTGAAAGAAGATGAGCTGATGGAGTTTTCAGACTTGGAAAGCGACTCGGAAGAGAAGCCTTGCCCGAAGCCCCGGAGGCCCCAGGACAGGTCCCAGGGCTACGCCAGGAGTGAGTGTTTCAGGGTGGAGAAGAACCTGCTCGTCTATGGGTAAGTCGGACGCTTGAGAAACGGGATTTTATTTTTAAAATAGTTAGAATTCCAGTTGGCGTAGAAAAGTAATATTTGTGTTTGGATTTCTGTGGCTCCCCATAGTCGAGCAAACGCTACAGCCACTGTGGAGGGCTGGGCTCGGGCTTCTCGGTCAGAGTGCTCAAAGTCGTTCAGAGCCGCGTGGGCTTGAAGGGGCATGGGTTTGTCCCTAAGGAGTTATGTCAGATCCAGGTGTACTTGTTAATTGTTAATAACTCAGTACAAAGTCTCAGAATTACAAAATCTTTTCTCCTTTACGTAAAATTCACAACTATAGTAATCTTTTAATACTTTTCTGTTATAAAAATGTGTTAAAGTCAATTATCTCACTTGTAAAACTCTTCCAACAGATGGTCATTTGAGGTCTCTGACAGTGTCACCTCTGAATCTCTGTGGCACCCACACAGTGCTTTGAAGGGCAAGGTGCCTGTGAATAGTTGAATCTGTGAATAAGATGTCTCTAGCATATTGTGGGGCTGGAGGCAAATTCCATTCAAATAAAAACTGCCACCAGCACATTTCTATAGATCTGATGATAGCCTGTCTTCGATTACTTTGTCCAGTGGGTCGCCTTAGTTTCCAAATAAAAGCAAACATTCTGTTTAATGTAGCACACAGGGATCTGACCTGGCTTTTGTCCATCTCACTGGCCCTTTCCATGGGCAGTCCAGACTTCTGTCAGGACAGACCTCTTCCTTCAGTATGCCAACCTCTGTCTCATCTCTTTCTTTCCGTAAGCCCTTCCTGCTGCCTAGAGCCAACCCCCACGTCCACCACCACCCTCCTTGCCACACATGCACACGCACGCTTGATCTGCCCATCCTCTCCTGTCCTTGACATCCAGGGCAGGCGTCACCTCGGCACCCTGTACCAGAAAGTCTGGTCTGCACTTTCCATCACACTCAGCACGTTGCTTTATGATGTTATGTGGTTGGCCTTTCCCGCCAGAGACCCAGCAGCCGCTCCTGGAGGAGGGGCTCGCTCTTTGTGTCCTCAGGGCAGAGCGCCGCACCCGCAGACACTGGTGCTCAGCCCGTGATTGTGGAATAAGCCAAGTTCAGCTGAAGTCCATCCTGTGTCTGGTAGCTGGGTCCCCTCTGCTATTACCTGTGCATTGGACATCCTTTCTTGTCTGTCTCACGTGGTGGAGAGACTCTCCCACCTAAGTCCTTTGCTTCTTGCACCGACTTCCATGTTTCAGCCTAATGATTAAAGTTGAGAATTTTGCTGGTAACTTCAAAAATGAACATATTAGTAGCTCTTTTTTTTTTTTTTTTTTTATCCTCACCCGAGGACATTTTTCCTTTTTTTTTTTTTTTTTTTTTGTTCAGGTAGAGTGGGAGGGAGAGAGAGGAACAGAGAGAGAGAGAAACATCGATGTGAAAGGGACACATCGAGTGGCTGCCACCCGCACGACCAACCAGGGCCGGGGACAAACTGCAACCGAGGTACGTGCCCTTAGCGGGAACCGAACCCGGGTCTCTCCAGACCGCAGGCCGACGCTCTAACCGCTGAGCCAAACCGGCCAGGGCCATATTAGTAGCTCTTGAAGCTAAGAAGTATGCCTAGGGCATACTGTGTTTTAGTAAAGCCCTTCCCTCCTCCCACAGGCATCATTATGTACTGACCACCTGCATGTGCTGGGCACTGCGCTAGGATGCTCTCAGACACCAGGGACACAGCTGTGAGCAGGACAGTCACAGCCTGCTCCAGGCAGGCAGGTGAACAGTAAAAGGCAGTAAGCTGTGGTGATGCCTTGGCCGGGAAGCTCTATGCAAATGGAGCATAGAAGCATGTCTCCTCTCCTTTAAGGCACAGCGCAGGTAGTTTGTCTCTACCGCTGGGGTACGGGGAATGAAAGAAGGAATTCCACAGAAGGTGATGTGTACAGTCCATGGCTGGATGGACATCATGAATTAGCCAGGGTAAGGGAGTGTTGGACACTGGGCAGGGAGAAGTTTCCAGCAGAGAGGGCTGTGTCCAGCGGTCTAGAGGTGAGGGCCAGCCTTGCGATCCGAGGACTGAGAGTGCTTCGTAGAAGACAGAGAGGACCAGGCCAAGACCAGAGGCAGGGCGAGCACTGTGCTGGTCAGCCGAGACTCGGCTCTCCATTGGGAAGAAGGCAGTGGAGGGGCTCATCCCCATCTGGAGACTGCCCTGGGCGCCCGGTCAGCGGTGCCCTCGGGGAGCCCCTGCCTGTCTGCCGTACGCTCTCGCTCACAGCACCCGGTGAACCGCAACCGTAACCCTAACGAGGCGGCGGTTCAGGCTCTGCAGTGTGCTGTGTGTCTGGTTCTAGCCCAGTTCCTTCTCCCACCCATCTTACATGAGGACCTGAGAGTCGGCCGGACGTTTCTCCTGAGCTGGCTCTTTGACTTGGAGTCTTTCCTTAAATATCATGCCACCCCTTGGATGTGGATCGATGTGACCTCACTCTCAGCACTGCATCCCTGACTCGGGCTGTCACACCCACCTCAAGTCCCGGTTCACTTCGAATTGTCATCAGCACCGAAGCATACAGACTGTGACAGCGTGAAGCAAAGTGTAAAATGCCCAGGTCCTCAGCATTGCTGCTGGTCTGAACCTGAGCGGGAAAGCCGGCGTCAGCCCCAGAGGCGACGTTTCCGTGACAGCCCACTCCTGCACTGAGGAACAGTGACCTGCAGCCTGCTGGGGTGGGGTGTCTGTAACTCTTGGCCCTGGGTTGCTTTCCTTTCACCTGACAAAATACTGCTAGGGTTTTTTTGTTTGTTTGTTTGTTTAGCAAGAGAAAATAAGCACATTTAATATCTGCATGTGTATGGGAACCCCATATATGTGAGAGACCCCACATACAAGAGAGGGTTGAAATACTGCTAGTTTTGACCCAAGGTTTCCTAACACTGCTACCTGACTGTGCAAAGGAGCCCCAGATCTCAAACGAAAGGTGCCATGTACATGCTGAATACTTGTTTGCAGCTGGGGACGGTGGACGGACATCCTTTCCCACGGACGCTACAAACGGCAGCTCACTGAGCAAGATGTAGAAACCATCTGCAGAACGATCCTCGTGTATTGTCTCAACCATTACAAGGGGGACGAGAACATCAAGAGCTTTATCTGGGATCTGATCACGCCCACGGCTGATGGCCAGACACGCGCCTTGGTCAATCATTCAGGTAGGTCTTTGTGCTGCAGGGTAACAGGGCCACCAGGGGCCCTTGTGACACAGCCTAGACCCCGCATTTTCCTGCCTTGTAGGTCAGTATCTGGCTCTGACACAAAAGTTGAGATTGTGGAAAGCTCCTATTATTATTACAGTAATAATAATTATTATTGTTATCATCATGATTGTAGGTTTATCAGCCCCAGTGCCGAGGGGAAGAAAGGGAAAGAAGGTGAAAGCCCAGAGCGCACACCCGATGGTGCAGGATGCTGACTGGCTGGCGGGCTGCAACCCCGACGCTCTGTTCCAGGAGGATAGCTACAGGAAGCACCTGAAGCACCACTGCAACAAGTAGGTTTCCCAGGGCAGGCAGAGAGCCGGGCTTGTCCCTGTGTGTGTATGTGTGTATGTGTGTGTGCATGTATATGTGTGCGTGTGTGTGTGTACAGATACTGTTAAGCTGTAGTTACTATCTTTGCACAGCCTCACTGTTTTTCTTCTAACATGATGCCAGGTCACATAACAGCATACCTTTAGATGACTGACTCATTAAAATTGTGGTGAAGATACATAACATGATTTTTAAATTTTACCATTTTCATCTTTGTAAATGTGCAGTTCATTTGGCATTAATTACAGTCACAGTGCTGTGCACCTCTCAGCACTGTCTATGCCCAAGCCTTCTCACGGACCCCAGGATAAACTCTGTGTTATTAAACTTGCCTTCCCCTCCTCCTCATCCTCAGGCTCCTGGCAACCACCATTCTCTATGAATTTGTCTATTCTGGATAACTCCTAAGTTTATCATATAGTATTTGTCTTTCTGTGTCTGGCTTATTTCACTTAGCATGATCTTTTCAAGATGGATCCCTGTTGTAGCTTGTGCCAGAATGTGATCCTTTTTATGGCTGAATAATATTCCATTGTATGGATAGACCACATTTTATCCATTCATCTGTCAGTGGGCACTTGGGTCAATGGACACCATTTGGCTGTTGTCAATAGTGTTGCTATGACATTGTGGATAACTAAGTTTTTTTTTCCAAATTACAGTTTACATTCAATATTCTTTTGTATTAGTTTCGGTTGTAGCTGTGGATAACTAAGTTTTAACCAGTGTGTCAGGGAATTGTGGTTAGCTTTGTGCGAGCCCATCTTTAACCGACTGCTTTCAGTGGAGGGTCTGAGGAATTTTCATGTAATTTTTTGCTTATAATACCTCAGTTGTCTGGTCTTTGTTTACCTTCTGAGCTAAGAATCATATTCCTTACCTTTATTTCTAGAACTTGATTATATGTAATTGAACAATACTGATCTAAATTTATTTCATTGCGTGGAGCTCTGCTGGCTGTCTGCCTCTCACACTGAGCTCTGCGTGTCCGCCCCTTTCCCGCTGAGCACGCACTCTTCCACCCGGCCCACTGCCCGCGGCCGGTTCCTCGCCTCTGTGGCTCGCCTGCCGTGTCAGTCACGTGGAGCTCCAGTGAGACCTCAATTCGATGAGGCGGGATATAAAACTGCATGTGTATCTCTTTAAAATTAGCAACCGGAGTCTGAGCACACAGTACTGCAGTGTGCCAAGCACTTCATCTGGATTGAGTGTGAGTCGTCTGAGATGAGAAGTGCTATTGTACCCTCTTTTCCTGACAAGGAAACTGTGACTCGGGCACTGAAGGTCCCTCAGCTAGTTAAGGGGCAGGACCAGATTGGAGGCCCAGACCAGACGAGTGTAATGCCCTTGCTCTTGACCACCCAGCCCAGGGCAGAAGCCTGCCTCCTCCTCGGGCTGTCCTGGTCCTCACATGAAAATTCCTGGAGAGCACCTGCTGCCCCCAGGTTGCACCGACTGATGGTTCTCACCCCTTCTTCAGTGAAAGTGCTTTCAGGGCCTAGCTTTGATCACTATCTTTAGATATTTTGACTGACGAATATTTTTCTTTTTGAGTCTTCGAAACCATTACCTCAAACCGTTTTGGTGCCTCAGAAACAGTTTTGTTGCCACTACTGTAGCATGATAGTTCTCCCTGAAGTCCTGCCCTGCTTATAGCTATTCAAAACCTTCTGTTTCCTTACGATTTACATGAGCTTTGGGTCAGTAGTCTCCTGAGTTCTGGATTCAGACTGTAAGTGGAGTGGTCAGGTGTGGGAGCAGTGGCCCTGGTCTCAGGTCCAGTGTGGCGGTGGTTTTTAATTTCCCCTTCCAGTGTCAATAACAGGCTGCCGTAGCGTCCCTCCCTGGCTGGGGTGTGAGGTGTAACTGGAATTCTTCGCATCTTTCCCCTTGGCCTCAAGACTGACCTTGCTTCCCATCTCCTCTCTGGGACGAGCAAATAGTCCGTTCTTCCAGGAGACCATTCCCTGCGACTTCAGGAGCTCGAGTGAGGAAGAGTTAGCACTGGGAGGAGAGACGACGGCACACACATGGAGAACCTCCCGGAAAACAGCTGGCCGGTTCTCTTCAAAGAGACAGAGAGGACCTGTCTCAGGTTAAAGGAGACGAAGTGGACAGGGCAGGTTAATGGCGTGTGTGGTCCTAGACTGGGTGCTGGTCTAGAAAACAGTCATGAGTGAGACAGCCGACAAAACGTGAATGAGGTCTGAGGACCCTCCTGTCCTGCCTGACTCGCCAGTGAACTCCTTCAGCTCAGAGGCACCTCCTTACCCTGCCATTACCTGCCTTGTCTTCCACAAGGGCACGGAGCTTTCCAGGTGCACTGGTTTGAGTTTTTTCCTTTAAAAAGATGACATAAAATTCTCCACATAACTGAAATTCCCCCTGATGTAGAAAACTTTGTCTTTTACCAAAAAAAAGACCGTTAGGATCGCTGCCACTGTCCTAGTCTTGGGGAATAAAAGAGAATCCAGCCTAAGGTGGGGGTATTTCCTTTGGAGCTCCCTTCCTGCGCATCCTCTGTCAGTTCTTGGGAGAACTGGGTGCAGGTCCTCTAACCGGAGAGGCCAGGTGCAGGCATGGAGGCCTGACTCTCTTCTCTTCTGCCGATTCAGCGTGGCACAGCCAATTTCTAATCTTATCAAAAGAAAGAAATTAAAAAAAAAAAAGTTACCCAAAGGGATTGTTTACTTTGGAGTATATTCAGATAGTTACAGCCTCACACTTTGCCCGTCTGAGCCCACGTTGGCCAGAAGCAGAGTCCTGGTGGAGCGGAAGGTGCCCCTACTCACATCTGATCAGAAGTCATCTGTTTTGGTGAAGCCGCCCCTACTTGTCATTTGATATTTTCAAGGACAATTGCCACGTCCTGTGAAGTGGTGGAGTCAGAAGGCTGATTCCAAGGTCCATGCTCAAGGTGACTCTGTGGCCTTGGCTACACCACTCGTCTTCTATTAGTCTCAATTTTCACATCTGTAAAATGGAAATTGTAGGAATTGTGACCTGCCCACTCCATCACGGTGTCATTGTGAGGGTGAGGCGAGCTAAGAGCACTTGGTGTTGTCATCTGCTCGGCCAAGGAACAGTCTTGGGTGTTGGTCCCGGATGCACACCACGGCTGTCCAGCTGGAGAAGCTAGACGTGGGCCGCGGGTGTCCACCAGGTGGGCTTTATTGAGAGAATTATGGTTAAAGCCATTGAGGAAATCAAGTGAGACTGAAAATCTGGTTCCTAGAATTCCAGGGGTTTTTAAACACTAAGTCCTTGAAAATAACTAAGAGCGTCAATGAATTAGACATATTTTAATTGCCTTTGTAATGTTTTATTATTTTTTGAGCTACAACTTAGGCTTCCAGGTAACATAAACTGGAAGGAATAAAAAACGTTAATATTCCTTAAGGGAGAAGAGTGAGGCCCACGCCCAGTCGCCCTCTTCCTTTCTCGGAAGCAAGTTCTGTAATCTGAAAAACCTGACATTCCATATTGAGGGTTTATTGTAAGGTAGTGAAACCAGATTTTATATCGCATTTATTCCTACAACTTCTGATGTGCTTCCAAAAATGGCATTAAGGCGGCAGCTGAGGAAATTTTATGAGATAATGAAGCAGAACAGTTACTGAAAGCCATCTGCTCAGTTGTTTACAAACTTGCTTCAATACTTCAGAGGCAGTGGTGGGGTACGTGTCTAAACTTCACAAGCTGCACTAGGTAGAACTAAATGAAGTGCGCCTGGGCTGGGCTGAGCTCGGTCCCTCTCTGTGCAGTGTGAGCGGTTGCCAGGCAGGCCTGTTGGAAGCCAGCAGAAAGCACCACACAGAGGTGATTATGTGCCACCATCTGTCACGCTTCAAGCCTACCATACAGCATGGCTAATCAGCCTTGGCAGGATGATGGATGAACAGCGGCAGCTGCCAAAAGCCACTGTTGGCAAACAGTCCTGAAGTTAAGAACTTTTCCCCCCTCTGTCTTCCTCTCCAGGGTCCTGCTGCGTGTCCGCATGCTGTACTACCTAAGACAAGAAGTTATAGGAGACCAGGCAGATAAGATCTTAGAGGGTGCTGACTCAAGGTTAGTGTGCGCGCACATTGGTTCTCTGCCTCCCTGCCATAATCCGGGTAGTCAGAAAACATCATGGATCATGTTTCAAAACCTTCATAAACCATTAGAAGCATACCTTTTTTTTTCTTTGCCTCTTGAATGCAGTGTTTGTCCTGTGAGCTTGGGGAAGTGCTGAGAATCGGGGATAGCCTGTGTGTGTGTGTGTGTGTGTGCACGCGCGTACATGTATAAAGAGGTGTGAACTAAATTACAGGTGTTCTGAGACGACCTTTAAAATGGGACACTGGGTGATCAAGTTCATTTTTGGTCATGGTGGAAAGCAACTGACTTTTTTATACCCTTTGTTTTAACCTTTGCTCATGCCTCTCCGTGACACTCAGGTGCTTATTGTGGGAAGGGGGCATGTGACTGCATGTATCATGTTTATTACTTAGAGGATTTTTTAACTACTGGTATTTGTTTTAAATATTATGCAAATGGTTGTCTTTATAGTGAAGCTGATGTGTGGATACCTGAGCCTTTCCATGCCGAGGTCCCCGCAGATTGGTGGGACAAGGAGGCGGATAAGTCCCTCCTAATTGGGGTGTTCAAACACGGTAAGTGATGTGTCTGCTTGACCACGTCTTGACCATGTGGCTTTGTCTTTATTTGGAGCTCTTGCAAACTCTTTTCCAAAGTCATAATATCAACAAGGATAATTTCAGAGGACTCTTGGCATCTACTATTTTCCTGCACTAAAAATCTAATATGAACTGTAAATATCAGATGCTGTTTTTGAATGTTTGTTGAGTATTTGAGAAGAAAACATTTCTTTCTTGGCTGTAAATAAAACCAAAACCATATTTGTTTTAATAATAGCCAAATTGTCCTATAGCTCTCCCTAAACTTTGCTTCCAGCACGCTCCCCTTGCTAACTCTGCCAGCCCGTGTCAAAGTGGACGGTGGGCTTAACCTCTGCTATTAATCTGTACAAGTGCCTCCTGGGCTTTGTTCCAAGCAATATTTCACAAATGTCAGTGCTGAGCACTCTCAGCTCCCCTGCGTGGGATGCAGCCTTGTTAACTCTGAAAGGCTGGGGCTGCAGAACTGGCATGATACATACAGTGAGCGATTCCTGATTATAATCCCAATTCTCTGGAGGTCGCTGAGGTAGTCTCGGCAGCCCAGCCTGACTAAAGAGGAGAATGATGGCTTATAAAACCTTTCATGATCGCGGTTCGGCTTGCGGTTCTACAGCAGTCAGGAGCGGTGTGTTGTGGTGCACACCCTAATTGAATTGTGCTGTTCTGCCTGCGTACTGCCGCCGCGCTTTGTGAGCTCAGCCTAAAAATCGTTTTCCCGCACTGCACTGTTGGGATCTGCCGTTTCCCATCTAGTCAACTTGGGCAATCAAAAAGCAAACTGCAGTTTGAAAGCCATAGAGGGAACAGTGTCATCTTACTGACACGCATCATCCTAAACCTAGTAAGACAGGTTCGCTGGCCTGACACAGACCGGTTTGCAGCGAGCAGTGGAAGTTTCTGCAGAACCAAGGCCGCTCACCAGGAGAATGGGGTGGACTTACAGGACCTCTGCGGAGGTCATAAAGGAACATTAAACAAGTCTTTTAAATGTCAAGCAAAATTAGATCTTGGGGAAAATAAGGTCAGAAATCTTCCCAGGCATCTTGCAGTCATGTGAACCTGTTTTCCTCTTAGTTTTTGTGGTGATTCTGATAACGTCCCTTGGTCCCCACAGTCTGCCCTGGAACTGAGCAAGGGTCTTTTAAATACCACATAAATGATCATCTTGGTTGAGAAGCGAGGTTTGGTGTGGTGCTGTGATTCTGTCAGTGACGGGCCTTTCATTGTCTCTGTGTGGGTCCTTTGGGCCGGTGGGGATGGCACAGGCTACGAGAAGTACAATTCCATGCGAGCTGACCCCTCACTGTGCTTCCTGGAACGCGTTGGAATGCCCGATGCCAAGGCCATCGCTGCCGAGCAGAGAGGAACAGACATGCTAGCAGATGGCGGTGACGGGTAAGAAGGACATTTTAAAATTTTAATAAACTTTACATCAGTATTGCATCTATTGGCAGGGTTCAGTTCTAACACTGCACTAGGTACTATATTGTGTCTGATTTGAACCCAGTGACATTTACCAGTCTCATTTGTGTATATATCATCATGATTATTTAAACATGATATAGTATCTAGATCAGTGGTTCTCAACCTTCCTAGTGCCGCGACTCTTTAATACAGTTCCTCATGTTGTGCTGACCCCCAGCCATAAAATTATTTTTGTTGCTACTTCATAACCGTAATTTTGCTACTGTTATGTCTTAGGCAACCCCTGTGAAAGGGTCGTTTAACCCCCAAAGGGGTCATGACCCACAGGCTGATAACTGCTGATCTAGATAATCTGAAACTTTTTCTTTTGTCTTTTCCAAATGATGACAGACACCCCTCCCCCTCCCCAGCCGTTCCACAACCCCCTCCCTGGCTGCATGTTTTCAGTACTGATAGAATGGCTTTGATATTGAACCCAGAATTAAAAGTCTCATTAGGCAGTCCTCTTCAGTCTCTTTGTATCACTATGATTTAAACATTTTTTTAATATGTTTATAAACATATAAACATTTTTTAAAATGTTTATATAGGGGAGAATTTGATAGAGAAGATGAAGACCCAGAATATAAACCAACCAGGACGCCATTCAAGGATGAAATAGATGTAAGAACTCAAGTATATTGACATTTATGGCACCAGTGAAATATTATATGCCCATATAAGACTTGTCAAACTTTATACATAACAGCCTTTTCTTTAGAAGATAAAGCAAAACGAAACCCAAAATTAAAATAATTCCGTTTCTTGCTTTGCTTTCAAGGAATTTGCCAATTCTCCTCCTGAAGATAAGGAAGAATCCATGGAAGTGCGCACCACAGGTACGGCTCCTTCAGAGTGTGTGCAGAGCTGATACGCTGGGGTGGTCGCGTTCCGGCGACCTCTGCGGCATCCCACAGCGCATCAGAACGTCGGCTCAACTACACTGACTTTTCTCTTTGGGAATAATTTATTCTTGTTTATTGTTGTCTTTTTCATTACATTGAATTTCTTTGATAAAATAACTCTTTTTTGGATTAAGATAATGAATGTATTTGTTTTATACCAGTTAGTGAACACTTTTTAGGCATCTATAGAAGTATATCTCCAAAAAAAAAAAAAGAAGGACGTATGTCTCTTAGGAGTTGAGCATTTGCCCAGTATCTGAAATATTGCCAATTTATAGAAAATACTGACCTTTTGCTTAATGTAAAATCATTAGCTAACATTTATATGATTTTTTTTTAAGCTCAAGATTATTACATTTCAAGAAAACACCCTTGTGTAGTTCACGATATAAAGTATGATTCTTTATGTAAGATTGGTCAATAAATTTGTTTTTCCCCCTAGGGATTTAAAAAAGAAATGGTTTACAAGTTCCATAATAATATTATTCTTTATTTATATTTTCAAAGTGAGGATACCCTTTCCCACAGTCATTTGAATGTTAATGAGTCATCTTGTTTTGATGGAAAATCCTGTGTATTGTAAGATTGCAGCTACACATTTCAAAAATACTTTTTCCACAGGCAAGCACAGTGAGAGTAATGCTGAGTTAGGCCAACTTTACTGGCCTAACACCTCAACCTTGACCACCCGTCTGCGCCGGCTCATTACTGCCTATCAGCGCAGCTATAAAAGGCAGCAGATGAGGCAAGAGGCCTTGATGAAGACTGACCGGCGGAGACGGCGGCCTCGGGAGGAAGTGAGAGCGCTGGAAGCGGAAAGGGAAGCTATAATATCTGAGAAACGGCAAAAGTGAGTTTTTTTTTTTAGGGTTTTACTTAACTCCTGGTACATTCCTCTCCGCTCTGCTCTTTTAGGCCAGCAAGAGGCAGGAGACACGTGTGAGATAATGACCTTCAAAGCAGTCTGTCTCCCCACCCCCAAAATAAATACCGTGTGTTAAGTTTGGGGCAAAAGAAGAAAAGAAATAATAAACTTGAAGCCTTTTTACTCAAGTACAATTCAAGCTAATATCTTCTTTTCTAATAGGTGGACGAGAAGAGAAGAGGCTGATTTTTACCGTGTGGTATCCACTTTTGGGATTATTTTTGACCCCATGAAACAACAGTTTGACTGGAACCAGTTCCGAGCCTTTGCCAGACTGGACAAGAAGTCTGACGAAAGTCTGGAGAAATACTTCAGCTGTTTCGTGGCCATGTGCCGGCGTGTGTGCCGGATGCCCACCAAGCCAGATGATGGTAGGTCCACTTGGTAACCAAGTTCTCTGCTAAAAGGCGATTAAAATGAAAAATGAGTGAACAATTTAAGCCCACTTAGATTTTTCCCAGGTAAACACAATTATTTTCATGTTTTCAGAACCACCAGACCTCTCCATGATCGAGCCAATCACAGAAGAGCGTGCCTCCAGAACTCTCTACCGCATTGAACTGCTCCGGAAAATACGTGAGCAGGTTCTTCATCACCCCCAGCTGGGCGAGAGGCTGAAGCTCTGCCAGCCGAGCTTGGACCTGCCGGAGTGGTGGGAATGCGGACGGCATGACCGAGACTTGCTGGTGGGTGCTGCTAAACACGGGGTCAGTCGGACGGACTATCACATCCTCAATGACCCTGAGCTGTCCTTCTTGGATGCGCACAGAAACTTCGCTCAGAACAGAGGGGCTGGTAATATATCGACCTTGAACCCACTGGCAGTTGGATTTGGCCAGACTCCTGCAGTCATCTCATCCACTCACGTTCAGGATGAAAAAGGGATGGGACAAACTGAAGGCAAAGTGGAGGAGCCTGACCACGCAGCTGCCCAGGAGCAGCCTGCAGTGAAGGAAGAGGAAGAAGAAACGGAGGGTGGGGACGGGGACAGGAAGCAGGAGTGCGAGGCTGAGGCCGGCTCTGTAAAACATGAGCTGAAAGGCATAGAGGTCAGTGCAGACACAGGCCCCAAGTCCGTTTCTGAGAAAGGTTCTGAAGAGGATGAAGAAGAAAAGCTGGAGGATGATGATAAATCAGAAGAATCTTCTCAACCTGAAGGTAATGCCTGGCCCCGGGCCTCTCCTTCCACCATGGCAACATGCCGACTGTTCATGTCACATGACAAGGGCTCTTTCTTGTTTCTTAAGGATAATAGTGTACATTTTCTTCTGTGAAGAGATAATTTTAGCTTATATTTAGATGTATGTTTTGCTCTCGTAAGGCACAGAAACATGATATTTCAAACAAATTAAACTCTCAGAAGAGGTTTATGAATGCATAATTTTTGGATTAAGGATAGGGGTTAACTTTTTAGTAGCGGTGTATTAAAAATTCCAAGTGATTTTTTTTTTTTTTTTTTTTTAAATCCTCACCCAAGGACATGCATCAAGAGAGGAAGGGATGGGGAGTGAGAGAGAGAGCGATCTCTACATGGATGTGAGAGAGAAACATCGATCAGTTGCCTACCTTACTTGCCCCGACCAAGGGTTGAACCTACAACCCAGGTACATGTTCTGACCAAGAATCGAACTGGTAAACTTTCAGTGCATAAGACAATGCTCAACCAACTGAGCTACTCTGGCCAGGCCCAAGTGATTTTATATTCTTTCTTTGTTTTCTTTATTGATTTTAGAGAGTAATGAAGATGGAGAGAGAGAGAAAAATATCAGTGAGAGAGAACATCGATTGGCCGCCTCCTGCATACCCCCCACTGGGGATCTGGCCCACAACCTGGGCATGTGCCCTGACCAGGAATCGAACCAGTGACCTCTTGGTGTATTGGTCGATGCTCAACTACTGAGCCACACTGGCCGGGCTCCAAGTGATTTTAATTTGGACAATTAAATATGAGGGAGAAGAGTCATTCACTGAGTAAATATTGGTGGTTATTTTTAAACAAATAATGTTTAATTGTTACAATTTTAATTCAGAAGCAAAAGGGAGTAGAATCTGAAAATAATTTGTTTTCTTTGTAAGTCACAAAATCAGGCATATTGCACTGTTCTGCTGGAGCTGGAACTTTGAACTTAGCTGGAAGGTTAGCCCTTTTTCCTCTGTGGAAGACGTGTGTTCTTGAGACAGAGTCTTGTCCTTCAGCCTCCTCTGAGGTTTACTTGCACAATGTCCGACGACTAGTGTTGTAACCTCCCTAAGCTACTCTACTTCATCTATAAAATGGGAATAACCCTGCACATGAAAGGCTGTTACAGGCTATGAACGACAAGATTTGTGAAATGTCTAATGTCATTCTAGCCATATTGTAGGTACTCAATTAAATGGAGCCGATTGGTATTCAATTTTTTCATCGCATTCTTTCTAAACTTTTTCCGGGGTATTCTGGTTGTGAGTAATGCACGTTAACTCATTTCTCAGCAGGAGCTGTCTCTAGGGGGAAGCATTTTGATGAAGAAAGCAATGCTTCCATGAGCACTGCTAGGGACGAAACCCGAGATGGATTCTACATGGAGGATGGAGATCCTTCAGTAGCTCAGCTCCTTCATGAAAGGACGTTTGCCTTCTCATTTTGGCCTAAGGTTGGTCAGTTATTTGATGTTTTGGTGACCCAAAAAGAGCGAGGTGGAAGGCACTGTGCTAGCTTGATTTTTAAAATAATTTTAAGGTGAACTTTGACACAGTGTATGAAAACTGTAGATGTTTCTCATGTTTTAAAGAATGATCTGGAAAAGCCCAAAGAAAAAAGTTTGTTGAATACTTTTGTAATAGGATAGAAAAGGCGACATGAAGGAAATATAAGAAATAGAACCGTTTGTATGAACCTTTTGCTCCTTGAGATTTTTAGGGTGGTAGTCATGTTAGCAGTATATATGGATTATTGTTTCAACAGACTAACCCTTTGGCGATATAAAATGTGTGGACTTGAAAAAAAAATTGTTTCTGGGTAAAAAACACATTACGTGAAATTTATGATCTTCACCAATTTTGGGTATAGATCAGTAGTCTTAAGTATATTCCTAGTGTTGTGAAGCAGATCTCCAGAACTTTTGTATTTTGCATGATGGAAATTTGATACCCACTAAACAGCTCCTTCCCCTACCCCCTGGCAGCCCATTAGTCCACTTTCTGTGAATTTGACGACTTTAGATGTCTCATATAAGTGGAGTCACATCATATTTGTCCTTTTGTAACTGGCTTATTTCACTTAGCATAATATCCTCAAGGTTGATCCATGGGACAAGGTTTTCTTCCTTTTCAGGTCTGAATACTATTTCATTGTATGTATATATTGTATCTTCTTTATTCGTTCATCTGTTGTTGGGACATTTGGGTTCCTCATAGCTCTTGGTTCATTATGGTGCTACTGTGAACATGGTGCATTGATATCTCTTAGAGATCCTGCTCTCAGTTCTTCCGGATATGCACCCAGAAGCAGGATGGCTGGGTCACATGGTAGTTCTAGATTTAATTTTTGAGGACACTCCATACTGTTTTCTATAGCAGTTATACTGTTTACAATCCCACCGACAATGCACAAGGGAAAATGTGTGGACTTTTAACTCTGTGTTTTAATTTTTTTAGTCTGAAGTAGAACTTTCAGATTTAAGACAAGTTTCATATATTTGGAAACCTACTCTTCTTCACTCAGGAGAAGGTGGGCTGTTAACCCATTTGGTCAGTTATATAACATGTTAATTTCAAATGTAGTTATCTGTAATCAAAAGCAAAGTGGAAATTACTTTTTTGGCTGACTAGCATAATTTTATAATAAATCCCTATGTAATTTGGCTGTTTCTAAGGGTGGGGAAATAGTTATCCTAATTACCATAGCAGGACTGTCTGGTTTAAAACAAACAACACAAATGGCTTCTGTCAACTCATCCCTAGGCTGGTCTTCCACACTGTTAGTTGCGCAAGAAGCCATGTGAAATTTTAACTGAAAAGTGTGCTGTCACAGACACCTTTTTCTCTATATGCCTCTCACTTCCCCCCTATTGGGTATAGAAGGGGTTTCCCCAGATCAGTCGGGTCTATAGTGGCAGGCAGGCACTTTTAATCTGTGGAAACCGGGTCTAAGAGCTGTAATTAGAAATTTTTAATGTACATGCTTCAATGGAATTTGAAGTGATAATAGGTGGGGAATGCAAATTGACATTCATTAGGTGTTCCTAGGTTGGTGCCCATTTTGTAATGCAGAACTTTATTAATAGTGATGCTAATGATGTTCCACTTCCTGAGACACACTGAATCCCAAGCGTCCAGAAACGAGATGCAGGGTTTCATTGTTATCTCCTGACTTTCACTAACGCTTCTTTAGCTTGAGTAAACGTTACTTTTTTAAATATTGAAACAATTTAGAGGTGGGGGTCATGCAGTGTTTCCTGACTTTAGTGATCCTGTGTTCATAATTGCAGAATATTAGATTTTCTGTATTGGAGCCACCCAGGTACCTTCCACCATGGCAAGGCAGTTTGGGTGGAATTGTTTATTTGCTTGCTTATTTGTTTTTATTTACATTTTGCCCACCAATTAACTTTTTAATTTAAATTTTTAAAATTGATTTTAGAGAGGAAGGGAGAGGGGGAGAGAGAGAGAGAAACATCAGTGTGAGAGAAAAACATAGATTGGCTGCCTTCTGCACATCCCTACTGGGGAGCAGGCCAGCTCGTGTGCCTTGGCCAGGAATTGAACTGACGACCTTTTGGTGCATGGGACGCCACTTAACAAAATGAGCCACACCGGCCAGGGCCCACCAATGGACTTTTAAACCTTTTATGCTTTTTAGCATTTTGATAGAAATATTTATCTAGTAATTTTCACCAGGTCTTTATTGTAATATCATGTGACTTTTCTTCTCTCTCCAGGATCGAGTAATGATAAACCGATTAGACAATATCTGTGAAGCGGTGTTGAAAGGCAAATGGCCAGTAAATAGGCGCCAGATGTTTGATTTCCAGGGCCTCCTCCCTGGTTACACACCACCCACTGTGGACAGTCCCCTGCACAAGAGGAGCTTTGCCGAGCTCTCCATGGTCGGCCAGGCGAGCGTCAGTGGGAGCGAGGACCTCACCACTTCTCCTCAGCTGTCAAAGGTAGGTCAGCAGTTTGTTTTTGCAGTTTAAAGTTCATCTCTCTAAATCTTCTCTCAGTTTGCAAGCTGGTGCTTCACTGGTCCTACCTAGAAATGTGGCTGCTGTTTCCTCAGTTGTGCGGAACAGTCAGGAATGTCCAATTCCTCAGGCTTCTTGTTCTTTTCATTCGGAAAGAGCTCGGGTAGCACATACAGTTTGGCCTCATTGTTTGGTTGGAATTTTTCAATAGGAAGATGCTCTCAACCTCTCTGTCCCTCGTCAGCGGAGGAGGAGGAGGAGAAAAATCGAAATCGAGGCCGAAAGAGCTGCCAAGAGGAGAAACCTCATGGAGATGGTCGCCCAGCTTCGGGAGTCTCAGGTGGTCTCAGAAAATGGACAAGAAAAAGTTGTAGATTTATCAAAGGCCTCTAGAGAGGCAACAAGCTCTACCTCAAATTTTTCATCTCTTACTTCAAAGTTTATCTTGCCTAACGTCTCAACACCAGTGTCTGATGCCTTCAAGACTCAAATGGAGCTGCTCCAGGCAGGACTGTCACGCACACCCACGAGGCATCTGCTTAATGGCTCCCTAGTGGATGGAGAGCCTCCCATGAAGAGGAGGAGGGGAAGGAGGAAAAACGTGGAGGGCCTTGATCTGCTTTTCATGAGCCACAAACGGACGTCATTGAGTGCAGTAAGTTCAGGAGCTGACTTCATTGTCTGTGCCCACATTGACAGCCAGGGTCCCTGCAACTGCAGATGACGCGGCTCTGTGTTCCTCTCAGTGACATGACATTACAACTGGCTTCTCCCACCAAAGAAGTAGTTCACAATGACCATAGTCATTGTTCTGAGTTGGAGTTGTGTTGAGCATTGATGCAGGTGTAGCTGGAGGATTTATTCTTCCCAAGACTCTGATGTACTGATTACTTTCGGAAGACCAGTCCAAAGCAGAAACATGGTCTTTGGAGCCTGTAATTGTCATCTCTGAATTCTTGAGGTGGAAAAAGCTTCTGCTCTTAAAAAAGACTGATATGTTTTGGGCCTGGGGCTTATTAGATTAGATTACATATTTAGTTTCAGGCATTGGTTTTATTCACATACAAAGTTAGGGATTGCATTTCTCCCACTTCCATAACTAGGTATTTTAGAAAGTCTCAACTGCATATAGACCTGCGCTTGTTTAGATTTGAATGAAATGTCTGTGCCAGTGGATTTTGACTTTTTTTTTTTAATTCAAAAGAAACAAGTCAGTGTAATCAAAACTCTCTTCCCAAATCTGTGCCAACAATGCCACCTAAGATGAGTCGCCTAAAGGTGACGAGGGTTTTTCCCCAAAGAGCCTGATTACTCATGGCTCCTTTTACAGGCTGAGCGGTGATGGATATCTGCTGCCTGCTCATGGGAAGCCCGAGTCGACAGAGTCGACGCTGGGGCTCCTGTCAGTGCACGGGGTGCGGGGGTGCCAGGGACCACAATGGGCCTGGCCCCTGGGCAGCGGACAGTTTGGGAAACACCAAAATTTGAAACTGAGGGGAGCAGTGTTTTGTTTTAATATGTTTTTTCTTATTTTATTCCATCCCTATTATTATTTGCCCATCTTCTATTTCTTCAACCTAGAGAAAGCTTAATAACTTAGAAGGGTGGGAAAAGACATGATTGACTTAAAGTCTAGAAATTACAAAATAGCATTCATTGGAATTTGCCACCTGGTGAGGTCTGAATGAAACAGAAGCATCCAAGTGGTTAATTTTCAAAATTCATTGTCAGTGCTCCAGTTGCGATAATGGTCATTTTTGTTGAGCATATGGTTACTTTTAGAATCTTGTGAAAATATGTCTTAAAATGGATCAGCTGTGGCTGATCATTTCATAAGGTAAAGTGCCATTTCTAGGGTGTGCTCCCGAAAGTTGTCTCCCTAAAACCACCTGCTTAAAACCACCCTATTAACAGTTTGACATATTTTCACCGAAAATCCTTTCTTTTTCAACATCAACAAATTGGGGGTTTTCTGCAGCTCACACCTCTTTTCATTTACTGTTATGTTCAATATTTGAATCATGGCACATATAGGAACTAACAGTCATTAGGTGCTATTTCCCACTTGTAATTATACACCTAAAAACTTAAGGCTGACTTTATTCATTTCATATATCTTAAGTTGTACCTAATAATTTATAGATATTTTTATTTTTCTAAAGTCACATTTAGCTCAAAACTCCCAATAGTTGTCAGAGGAAGTATTTTTACATTGTTTTTGTTTTTATTTACTGTTGTTTTGGTGAGTTATGCATGAAAACTGGTGACCAGTTTCTGCTGCCATGAAAAGTCAGGGTGTGGCCATGGTGCATTCAGCAACACTGTGAGAGAGGCCCTGCCCTGTGCCGTGCACCAGGGTGCGAGAATATAGGCCTGGCAGGTGCTTGCACTAGACAACTTCGTGTTTAAGATAAATAATAATGTATCATAGTTGTGAGCTATGGTTGGAGCACTCTGTGAGCACAAAGGAAGAATGGGGATGGAGGGAGGAGGATATGAGGAGAAAGAGATGAGGAAGTATTCCTAGAGGTGGTCATACTTCAGTTAAGTTTAGAAGATTGTGTAGGAGTTGGTCACTTGAAAGGACGGAGTAGAGAGAGCATGTGCAAAGGGCCTGAGGCCAGAGAAGGCCTGTCATGGTTGGTAACTGAATGCTGTTGGCTGGGAAATCTGGTCAAGAGGCAACATTCAGCAGAGATGAGCTTGGAGATAAGGTGGGCTATAAATTGTGGAAGGTGTTGATTGCCATGCAAGAACCAAGATTCTTTACCGAAAGTGGTGGGAGTTCAGTTATCAACGTGGTTTAAATAGGAGAGTATCACATGGTTTTGAACTATGAAGAATGCATTTAAGAAAATTGAGTCCCGTGTAGCCATGTGAAGGTTGGATTGAAAAAGGGTGGGATAGAACTAGATCAGGGAGACCATTTAGGAATATTGCAATAATATGGGTGGGAAGTCAGAGCAGTAGGAATGGAGAAACAGGATGACATAAAAGATGTCTGGAGGTTGAAAAACCAGTTTGAGGACTAGTGGCTGGATGATGGTAGAGTCTAGACTTTCAAAATTGATCTTTCCATTGTTGCCACACATACCTAACACAAATATTTTACCACCAACAAAATTGTACTATTCGCAGAGTGCCAAAAAGCTATATATAAACTGGCTTTTGAAACATTTCTTTATTAAAATTGTTTTAATGTTTATCTATGGATTTTCAAGGTAGATTGAAAGGCTACCATTGGTGCATATGAGGCTCAGACTTAACCTGTGTTATATTCTGAGTGGCTTGCTTAAGCTCTCAAACGTGTGTGTGATGGACTGATTTTCTACCTAAATACTAATTCTACAGTGTGAAGAAAGATGTTAGTTTTATCTTCTAACATAACAGCTTTTCCAAAGTTGACATTGTTTCAAGTAGTTTTTTTCCCTTTTTGAGCAAAGATCCATTGTGCTAGGATAGCATCTTCTTGGAATAGTACGTTGCCAGACTCCCTCTCATCATGAGAATTCAGACCCTTGTCAACTTTCTGCAGGAGGATACTGAGGTGACCAAAGCTTTTGAAGAAGATATAGAGACCCCACCAACAAGAAACATTCCTTCTCCTGGACAGCTGGACCCCGACACACGGATCCCTGTTATAAATCTCGAAGATGGGACGAGGCTGGTGGGCGATGATGCTCCTAAAAATAAGGACTTAGTGGAATGGCTGAAGCTGCACCCTGCTTACACTGTTGATATGCCAAGTTATGTACCAGTAAGTATTACGGAGCTTGGAGTGGGAGGAATCTTAGGATAGTCCATTTCATTCTCATACAACACAGAAATCTCTGGTCCCTCTGCCTTTATCTTGAATGTCTCGTCATCTTGAATATCTCCCAGTTTTTTCATTATATAATTCTACATTAGAGAAGGTCACTTCAGGTCTGTCCCTTGTGAAGGGCAGCCTTGTAGTTATTCAGAGACACCTATTATGCATTTCCTTACTTTCTCCATCTCTTACCAACCAGACTTGAGTTCTTCAGTTATTCTTTGCCTGGCGTGGTTTCCAGGTGGTCTCATTATTGGGATAACAGTCATGAATGCACATTAATTGGTCTCCAGGCCAAGTTGACCCGTTCAGAATACTATGAAGATGTTACCTGCAGAGATTTGACTTGCTAACACAGCCCACAGTTTTATTAGCTTCTTTTTTAAGGAACTGACTTAACAGTTGTGCCTTAGATTAAACATTAGACAGTATCTCCAGATGATTTGTCACATAAACTGTTCACTAGATGTGATTGATTTTTAAACACTTAAAAGGCTTTTGCATTTTCTTTTGTTGAGTTCAGCCTTAGCTGAGTTCCTGCCCCTCATAATGTTCCTCCCGCAGAGGTCCTTTTATCCCGTCGGTTCTGCTCATGGACAGTCTGTCGGATGTGATACATCTCTTCATCCTTTTGCATCACTGCGTAGAAACAAGCAAACATACTAGAGAATGTTTCTTTTGAAAATACCATGAGTTGGTTAAACATTTGGAGAAGAGACTTTAAGCAGCATTATTGACAGACAAAAGGCAAAGCAGATTCTCAGCTTATGTGTTTGTTTACTTCCTTAATGTACACGGGGAAAATAGCCTTTTTCCTTTCAAAGAAAAGTATGGTTTCTGGTAGTTAAAATAATTCTTGAAACATACATAATTGAAAATGACTTGATTGATTGTTATTTATATAAGGGAAAATGAGTGCTAAATACGATTTTACTAAATACATATTCTTTTTTTTTTTTTGCGCAGAAGAATGCAGACGTGCTGTTTTCCTCGTTTCAGAAACCGAAACAGAAACGACATAGATGTCGAAACCCTAATAAGTTGGATATAAACACGTTGACAGGAGAAGAAAGGGTGCCTGTTGTCAATAAAAGAAATGGGAAGAAGGTAAACTTTGGGAAGGGGAATTGACCTCTCTGTGATTTCTTATCCCAGAAAGATTTTATCTTGACATCTTTTATTTTTTTAAAAAAAAACGGGACGTTTCTTTCAGAATGTGTGCATGTGGTGTGTGTGTACGTAGAGATGTGGAGTGAGGGAAAACTCACGTCTCCCTGCCTCTCCCCAGATGGGCGGAGCTATGGCGCCACCAATGAAGGATCTGCCCAGGTGGCTGGAAGAAAACCCCGAGTTTGCCGTCGCTCCAGACTGGACTGACATCGTGAAGCAGTCTGTGAGTACACGCTCCCCGTGTCTGCCGATGGGGCTGCCTAAACAACACTGTTTTCCTGAATTTTTCTTTATTTTATGTTGGTCATTAACAGAAAGACATAGGAGAGTGACGTAAAAGAATTGACATAATAATAGATCATTAACCCAGAGTTGTTAATTGGACAGCTCTGGTTTGAAGGGATTGTGCAGAAATGCTCATTCACAGTCCTGGAGATGAGCTGCTCCCAGAGAAGTGCCCCCGGTAAACCGAGTCAACTCCATCTGTGGAATGGAACTTAGGGTCGTTTACAGTATTAAGATTAATCATGATTTCTGATATTAAAAGGAACCAGTGATTTTCAGCCTTTTTCATCTCATGGCACACATAAACTAATAATTACTCAAATTCTGCAGCACACCAAAAAATGTACTTTTTTCCCGATTTGACAACAGAAATAGGTACAATTTTTATTGATTTACAAATACAATAATAATTGTATAATTATACAATAATGATGATGATAATAATAATAATAATAGTAATTACCTACCCTTTTTTGCTCCAAAGTAACTTTTTGAAAAATTGAGTGCTGCCCTGGCCAGTTTGAGTTAATGGTTAAAGCATCGGCCTGTGGACCAATGAGTTGCGGGTTCGATTCTGGCCAAGGGCACGTACCTCAGTTGCGGGCCGTGTGGGAGGCAACCAGTCCATGTGTCTCTCTCCCATCAATGTTTCTTTCTCTCTCTGTCCCCCCCTCCACACACACACTCTGTTTGGTGATGAACAGAAAAATATCCTCGGGTGAGGATTTAAAAATCAATAAATTAAAAAATAAAAATTTGGGTGCCTATACTTATATATAAGTATTTTCTGGTACCAAGCATTAACGAGTCACAGACAACTTTATTATGCGACATGACCAATAAGATGCAACTCTATGACCTATATATTTATGGTGCGCTGGACAGCTATTATTGTGTTAGCTGTTGTCATTTTCTTTATTTGACAATCTAAGAGAAAAGAGGTCAGTGCCCCTGACTAAGCAGTCAGGTGTTGCATGTTTGAAAAGTTCTTGCAGCACACCCGTTGAAAATTGCTAAAATAAAAAAAACGACAATTCTGCCTGAATTTTCTTCCCTGTTAGTTTCTTTTTAAAATTAACTTGTTAGTGATGTCTTGATTTGTTTGTTTTAAAGTATACAGTAAAACCGCGTAGTTTTCTTCTGCTGTCTAGTAATATCGGTGCTAACGCAGGTGTGCCGTGCAGCACACAGACCTTCATCTCAGGCCCTGGCAGTGCTGATCCGTTCTCCATCCCTGGAGTTCGGTTTCTCGGAGGCTGTCATAAACAGAAGCATAAAGTGTGGAGCGTTCTGTTCCACTTACATTGAGACTCAGCCAAGTGGCTGCATGTGTCGAAAGTTTGTTCCTTTTCGTTGCTAAGCAGTCCTCCGGTTCTGGATAACAGATAAGGTGACATTTACCTCGCTGGTAGAGTAGCCTTTGACAAATTTTGTGCAACTCAGCATCATTCAGTGAGCTAATGTAATGCTAAGATACAGAAATGTTGCTTTCATAAGTTTTATCACTGAGCTTTTTAGAGTGGAAATAATCGCTGATGTATTTCCATCCAGAATGGCAGTTTTCGGATCATCACAAAAGCACCCACTGAAAGTTAGTTTCCTTCAGCAGCTTTTATTGCCACTGTTTGCCTCTCCCTTTCCTTCAGGGTTTTGTTCCCGAGTCGATGTTTGACCGTCTTCTCACCGGACCTGTGGTGAGGGGAGAAGGAGCGAGCAGAAGAGGAAGAAGGCCCAAGAGTGAGATCGCCCGAGCAGCTGCCGCCGCTGCCGCTGTGGCCTCCACGTCAGGAATCAACCCTCTGCTGGTGAACAGCCTGTTTGCCGGAATGGACCTTACGAGCCTTCAGAATCTCCAGAACCTCCAGTCTCTCCAGCTGGCAGGTCTCATGGGCTTCCCTCCAGGACTGGCAACAGCTGCCGCTGCCGGAGGCGATGCTAAGAATCCTGCTGCCGTGCTGCCCCTGATGCTGCCGGGCATGGCGGGCCTGCCCAGCGTGTTCGGACTGGGCGGGCTGCTGAACAACCCTCTGTCCGCTGCTACTGGGAACACCACTACTGCGTCTAGTCAAGGGGAACCGGAAGACAGCACTTCGAAGGTGGACGAGAAAGGCAATGAGAACGAAGAAGAGAACAAAGACTCTGAGAAAAGCACAGATGCCGTTTCAGCTACTGACTCTGCGAATGGGTCTGTGGGTGCTGCTACTGCCCCGGCCGGATTGCCCTCCAACCCGCTCGCCTTCAACCCCTTCCTCCTGTCCACCATGGCTCCAGGCCTCTTCTACCCATCCATGTTTCTACCTCCGGGGCTGGGGGGATTGACGCTGCCTGGGTTCCCCGCTTTAGCAGGACTGCAGAATGCCGTGGGCTCCAGCGCAGAGAAGGCCCCTGACAAGGCTGAGGGGGGCACCCTTCAGGAAGAGGAGAACCTCGACGGCAGCGACGTGGAGGAGAACCTGGACAAGACTGCGGAGTCCTCCGTCCTAGAAGACGAAATGGCACAGGGTGAAGAGCTAGACTCGCTGGATGGGGGGGATGAAATAGGAAACAATGAAAATGACGAGTAACCAGTACCAGTTCCCGTTCAAGTGTTTAAAACTTTTGACAAGTGGTAGTCCTACTGTTTACACTCACAGTTAATGTTCATACCTAGTTTTATAAGCTGTTCTGTAACATAGTGTAGCAAAAAAGAAAAAAAGAAAAAAAGTCCAAGTCATGTTATACAGGTGTGTCAAAAGGTATCTTGGTCATTAAATATTGTGCAGTGCATTATTTATTATCCCTAGGAGAGATGAAATTTGAGAGGTGATCATGTCTTTTTAAGGAAACTTACATAATGCTCTGCTTTTTTTCCTCTTTCTTTTGGTACCATTGGTATTATAATAAAGAGCAATTTGTAACTGAGGGGCACTAATGGAAGGAAGTGCTGCTCAAAGGAAGTATGAAGTTATATATTTAATTTTTTAATTTTAATTTCTTTGCTGTGAAGGTCAAGATGAAATTTAGCATACATATCATACTCGCTCATTTGTTTCCCTTTCTGACTGTATGGGGTTCCCACACTTGCGCATACACACACATCCGACACTCTGACAATCTCCACGTTAGTGTGAATGTCTCTGTCCCGAGGCGCAGCAATAATAAGGCAGCTGTTGAATGTGAAGGGTCCCTTTGGAAATTAACCTACTGGGAGGGTTCTTGCCAGACAGAACTACAGTTCCATTGTCTCGTGGTCTTGTAATGCACTGGTATAAACAAAGTAAATAGATGAATAAATAAAGAGTGAGAGAATAGAGAATCAGGTACCTTTTTAAATTAAAGGACTTTGTTACTTTAGCCACAAAGCTAAAACAGCATTACCTCAGCTCTAAACTAGCCTTGAAGTTTACAGACATGACTTTGTAAATGTATTGTTTTTCTTTGTTGTAATGTCCTTTTATTTTTTTCTTTGGAAACTGCTATCATGTAAGATAAAATGTAAATTGCTGCCAACTGTAGTAATGATGCTTTTAATAAAAGTGACCCATGATATGCAGAAATGTAATGATAGAATGTAGTATGTAGGGGAACCTGGTGCTCACTCTATTTTTTGTATTCGCAATAGATGCAAATACAGCATTCTGGCCTTTGTACAGTTTCTTGATATATCCTCTTCTACTAGATTAGCTGTTAGTAATACGCTAACCTGATTGTCTTCAGACTAGACAGGAAGAAAAACCTTAAATTACTTTCACATAATTCCACTCCAGATATCTCAGCAGAACCACACACAGAAACCTCCTATTACTCCCTCAAAAGGGCATCTGAGGCTGAAAATACTTAAAAATGTGTGCAGCGTCTGATAATGTGGTACACTACAGAACAAAGGGCAAGAGAAAAATGAGGCTTTAATAGGCACAATATCTAGGTCATTTATCCTTGGTTAATGGGTAGAAAAACACAATGCCAGAGTGTCAGCCAGGGACACAAAGGCGCTCTGGTGTCCCGCGGACCAGTGCTTGATTCCAGAAACTGGCAAACCCAGGCACAACAAAAAGGGACCCACTTAAGCAAGCACACCAAGTGCACACGCACGCACAGGCTCGAGAACGGCTGCTCCCTGCACCCTTTGTGACCTTTGATATTTGAGGTAAAGTCTAATTTGAGAGCTGCTGTTCTTACCTTTTCATGTCACCTAACCAAACACAAAGCTGTATCTCCATGCAGTGAAAAAGGAGAAGAGAGGTGTCTGCAGTCCTGTGAATGCCCCCTCCTTCCACACCCCCAACATGCACATACAGTCCGTCCCCACTCGGTGTTACAAGATAGACAGACTATCTGAAGCCCTTTAGACAATAAGATTTGCTTAGTTTATACCCCAAGATGAAAATATGTCCATTATGATCTGGAAAAAGGAACATCTTGAGACCTCCACCTCAGATCCTGTGGTTGCTTCCACCCCATTACTGTTATCCTGGAGAGTTAACAAGTGTGGGGGGGGGGGGCACTGGAGGGAAGTGCCTTTAAGAGAATGTCCTCCGAAATGGAATTCTTTGAACGTGGAAAACAAGACTCGATCTGCATGAAGCGCAGAGAATTTAAATATTTAAATAACAAAGATTTTTTTAAAGCCTTAAAATAAGACCTTAGGGAGACTTCTCTTTAATAAAATGAGATGTTTTAAATAAAGGGGTCTTTTTCTAAAAGTCTTTGTAGTATAGGAAGTTTTTCTATGACTTTCTGTAAATAGAACATACAATGTGGTGCTATTAGAAGAAAATACTAAGAGCAGTGATGGACTTCAAAGCGAAGGCATCAGTAGCGCGTGGCCAGAGGAGCCCTGAGTGGTACAGCCACCCGCTCCGAGTTCTCTGGAGTTCACCTATTGACATAGCGTTAACGTCGTTCAATTGTCCACGCTGGAAATGCTGTTTGTTTTTCTTCTTTTTATAATGGCATTAACTCTTGATATTAGGTCTTGAGTTGACCTAATTTAGAAATATTTTCAATTTAGTCTGGTACTACGTAGTGTTCATCGTGTGCTTCGTATAAACTGAGCACTGAGGTGCTAAGCACTTTCCATGGCATTACTGCTTGGCCATCGCTTCTCTGAGGGAAATGCCGTTTTTCCAGAGGAAACAGACTTGGGAGCCGAAGGAACTGGCCACCAGTACATGTAGGAGCTGATGTGCACCCAGGTGGTCTGGCTTTACAGCCCACCTGCCCTTCCCTACATTGTGCACTCAGGTCTCTAACGAAAATCGTTGCATGATGAGCTCAGGTGTTTGGGGCATCTTCAGTTGTACATTTTCCCACAAACACTTACATAAGGAATCTTTAGTTTGAGGTTGAGAATTAAGAGGAAGTGTATATGAAGTAGAGCCTGGAATAGTGTGAACTCACTTAAATTTGGATTTATCTTGCCCTCTGAGGTATTTCTATTTTTATAAAGAAATCAAGTTTTTTATGGAAGATGAATATACTCAAGCTTCAGAGCTAGTAAATTGCAGGCCTGGTATTTGAACCCAGATTGATCCAACTTCAAAGTCCAGGACCTTGACTGGTGCATTGGTATAATTAATGTTCTTCAAAACATTGGGTACTAGGTGCTGGTTTAGTGGCAAGAATATAGCAATGACAATGAAGACAGACTACACCCCTGCTGTCATGGAACTTACATTCTAGAAGAGATAGATGATAAACAGATTACAAATAAAATGTTTGTAGATCGAGGGAAATAGCAAGTAGGGTGATGAGGTGGTCCAGGAGTTCTCTAAGGAGTGACAGCTTTGCTTACACCTGAGTGACGAGAAGCAGAAGCCAGACAGGAGCTGACTGGAGAAGGTTCCAGGCGAAGGGAGCAGCTAGCTAATGCAAAGATCCTGAACTGGGAGTTAGCTTAGAAGACAGGAGGAGGGGGCACTGGGAGCCCGTCTGTCTCGAAGAATGAGGAGGCAGGGACCAGGGTGGCCCTGGTGAAGGGTTTGGATTTCCCTTTAGGTGTGATGCAAAGTCTGGAAGGATTTGTGCAGGACAGTGACCTAATTATATAAATGCTGAAGAGATAGAGCCTTCCATTTAAATTACCTGAATAATTTGTATTTGTTAACTCCTCAGGATTACTCCTACTGAAATATACCTAAAGTAAAACCAAGAGATGAAGAATGTTTACTATCCCTTTTTTAACAGAATTCCATGATTTGTGTTACAAGATGCTGGGAACAGAAATTTTTCCTTCCGTGCCCTGTTACAAAATTACCTTTTCAGGTCACTGAAAATTACTTGATAATTACGTCTGGAAAGAGTTTTAAGGAAGGATCTCTAGCAGGTAGCAGACGTAGGACTGTGCGTTGTTGAGTGTGTGTGCAGTGAGCGTGAATGTGTCTCCAGAACCAGCGATAGGTTAAAATTAGAAAGCAAAACAATGTAAATCTAATAAGCACCTGAAAGTTAGAACTTCTCTAATTTACTCAACTTGGCTCTCTAATGAGCAATTTTATGTATTTTCTTAGCACAGATAAGATTTACCACAGTTTTATAGACATTTTATAGTGAACTACATTTGGCAAAATAGATGAATAAATTCTGAATTTTTAAATCGAATATAAGTTTCCTTTGGTGAAAAGTATTTCATCATTGAATTTTTTACTGGGAGAATTACCCAGTTTGGAGATTTTTCTGGTAAGGGGTTAGGATGATGATTTTCAAAGTATTTTGAATGGTTAAGTCACTTTTGTGTTTAAGGTTTCTGCTGAAGTTTCCTGTTGCTCCCATTCCTGTTGACTCTCCAACTCACACAAAAGGGACTCCTGCGTGTTGGCAGTGTGGCTCCGCCTCCCACTGGGTCTGTTGGTCTGTAGATCTTATTTTGGATCTACCAATGTAGAGTTGAATTTTTATTTGCATCTCCTTAATGAATGTTTACCATATAATTTAAATAAAATGGAAGACTAGGGTAACAATTAAAATTTCAAATACTTTTTCATCTAGCATCTTCTTCAGAACATTTACTCTTATAATTTGCTTAGCTCTTAGGTTGTAACAAAATTGTCATCGATACAGACAGAAATGGCAGGGTCCGTCTCTAAATGCTTCCAGACACGTTCAGTGTGGTGGCGCCTCCCTCGTATGCTCCTTCTTGGGAACCTTTCTGGCTCACGAGGCCTTGACTGGGCTCTGAGATAAATGTGTCACGGCAAGTTTTAAGTTATAGCTAAAGGACAGCATGAAATATTTCTAATGTATAATAAAGAGAAACACCAAGTCAAAATATTGTTCAGGAATCACTTAATACTCCACTTGAGGTGGCTTCCTCCATTGTCCCTTGCCGGCCTCTGCGTTTTGATCTGAAGGCTCGATTTCAAAATTACAAATGAGAGAAACCCGATTCGTCTCCGTGCCCGGAGCCAGGTACCGCAGTGGCTTCTGTCGCTGCAACCCAAAACCATCTGCACTGCCGGTCACAGCTCAGGGACCTCAGCTGGGAGCTGGGCTGGACGACTGAAACCGAAGCAGGCTGTAAATTTAATAGTCGGGAGCACACAGCACATCCAGAACTGAAGATGCTTCCTGTCCGACGTGTCTCACCACGTCTCCTTCGGAGTCAGAAAGCTCTCACATGTTAGAACTCAGCATTTTTGTCGTGAATAGGCACCTGTGAGTGGATCCCGGCCATGCCCAGTGCCCTTGCCACCACCCCTTGAGGCCGGTCACTTGCCCAAGGCCCAGTGGTAAGACCAGTGTGGTGGGGAGAACTGAAATTCAGAGTCTCCAGTGGAGGCTGTGTCTGCTTGTGGACTAGATGTCCGAAGTGTGACCCTTCCATGTATGCTCATTCAAGTCTACCTTCGGGTTTAAATAAACACCCCAATCCTAAACTAGAATAAGCTACCAACTCTTGTAATGACAACTGATATTATGATCTAAGGAAGAATGAACCAGAACGTTCCAGAATCTCGTGCTGCAAGAAAATACTAGTGAGAGGTGACTGAAAGATGTTCACGTTAAAAAAAAAAAGAAAAAAATTAAGCAATTTGAACCTGCTTCCCGTCCATGCTGATTTCACAATGTCACCTATGCAACTGATAGACTAAACATTTGTGTGCGTTATTCAAGCTTCTTCTGAAGGATCTGGGGGAGTGAGTGAGCGCTGAGTTTCTGAATGGCCCTGAAAGGCAGCCCCAGCTGTCTGGGGCTGGAAGTTTCCTGCCAGGAGGGGAAGAGCCCCAGCAGCAGGGTTTTCTGGGCCTCGGAGCGCTCAGAACGATTTGCATATCTGTAGCTGCGAGCTCCTGTTCTCTCTCTGGGCGGCAGGCCTGCGAGGCACCTCCAGGGCCCTTTCGGCCTCTCGTGCGGTCCCTGGACAGAGAGAGGCGGCCATTGTGCCTGACTGCGGAGACATTGTTCTCCCGGAGGGCTGCGGCTCAGCTCCCGGTTCCTGGCTGCAGCCTGGGCCAGCTTCTGAGGAGCAGCTGGGCTGACTCAGAATAGCCCGCAGGGTTCCAAAACCACTTAAAAATCTCCCTTTCCCTCTTACTCTTCACAACGTGAAGTTACAAAGCCCCAGCGCCCTGGTCAGAGTCCCATTCTGTGCAGAACCCGCGTGTTCTAAGACAGAAGCCAGGGTGACCAACAGCCACGGCCGCTTCGTGACGAGGTGCCTGGCCCTGGCCCTCGGCCCCATGAGAAACTCCAGAAAATTCCATTGGCCATCAGAATACAGGGGGTGAGTGGGAGAAGAAAACGCTCAAAGCTGAAAATTTACGTTTCAACCCCAAACCGGGCTATTGATACGAGTATCCATTGTTCGTTACCACTAACATGCTGCTGGGAATCATTTCTGCAAAACTCCGAAAACGGCGAGGTCAGGGACACGAAGCTTTTTGTATTTGCGTTGGTTTTGTTTTCATGTCGTTTGGGAGCAGGCCGAATGAGCAAAACAACGCTGCCCTGTGAGAGGTGGGAAGGAACTAAGAGACCAAGGTGTAACATTTTTGCAAGAAGTAAAGCAACTTTGAAACCCCTTTGTTGTTCCTCCTCGTATTTGGAGCTCAAATGACTACGTGGCTAGAAGCTCATCTTCAGTTGGCAAGCCTGTCACCTGCCTGTCTGCACGTATCAGAAAATCAGCTCTCAGTAGTGTACTCTTTTTTTAAAATATATTTTCATTGATTTTTTTTAGAGAGCGAGGAAGGGAAAGAGATAGAAACATTGATCGGCTGCCTCCTGCACACCCCCTACTGGGAATCGAGCCAGCAACCGGGGCATGTGCCCTGACCGGGAATCGAACTGGGCCCCCTCCGTGCATGGGACACGCTCAGTGCACTGAGCCACACCAGCTGGGCAGTAGTTTCCTCTTTTTTTTTGTAGCGTGGTCTAGCAGTGAAGCATGCACTGAGGACTGATGCGGGGCCGTGCTGCTGGCCACCTGCCCAAGGAGCTGAAATGCTGTTGAGGTGGCACCTTTCTCCTCTCGGGCGATGCGAAGCATGATGCCTGTCCCCGTCCTCAAGGAGACACTGAAAACACCGTGACTTGAGGCTTTAGGCAGACTTACAGCTTGAACAGCTGTTCCCAGTACAAATCCTCCTGGCCAGTCGATTGTCAGTGCAGCTAAATGTATTGAATAATTAAGAAGGTCCTGAGCCCACATTTCCTGGAAGAGGGCAGGTGACATTGTTGGCTGTCCTCAGCTACAGGTAAGTTTAGCTCCCTGCCCCTGACAACCTCCTCCAGAGCGTGAACAGCTTAGTCTCACCCGGTTTTACCGAAAGGCACGGCCCTCGAGGCTTCTGAATCATTGCCCCAAAAAACGTTTAGAAACTTCGGTTAAATGACTCACACACCAACCTCTCCTGCATGAACACGGTCATGATGCCACTTCTCTTGAAGGTGCCAACAGTGATCTGAAAACGATGGCAGCCGTGGCCGAGAAGAGCATCCCTGCTGCTTGTGGCCACAGGCTGATTTTCTTCAGGAACTTGACACCTTGCTTGAGGGGCTCAAAGCAGACATTTGGCACTTGGGACCTTCCTACATGAAGCCTTCTCTCTCTCTCTCAAGGACAGACACCATGGAGTGTATGCTCAGGACACTTTGTTAAATTCACTAGAGATAGGGAATAATAGGCATTATTCTTGTTCTTAAGCAGCAATCAGTTGACAAATATGTCATTGCAGCTGAAGAGCAAGCTGGGGCTGGGGGTAGGGGGCTGAGAATGGAGTCAGGGTTTTTCTCTTAAGGGCCTTAGTATGTTGCTGACATAGTTTATGGAAATAATGTATCTGCCTACAATCTCCAGATTTCCAAACATTGTTGCATGCCTTACCTCAAGTGATACAACTTTGGAACCGCAAGGTTAGACATTAAAGATATTAAGGCTCAGTGATCCAAGGCTAGCAAAGGGCAAGTCTGCACTCTAAACCCAGAGGTCAGTCTTGCTAGCACACAAAGGGGCCACCCCGCACGTGCAGCGTGGAGCCCTGCACACAGCGCGTTCCCCTTGGAGCCTCACCTGCCGCGTTGTCCGATGGGAGCAGTGGTCGCGCTGATCGGGGTAACGCCTTCCTGCTGGTGTTGTGTGCGGGTCAGGCACAGTGACCCTGCAAAGTCCTTAGTGCCCAGCACTTAATTGACAGTGCGCGTAAACCATCTAATGAGCTCCAAAGACGTGGCACAGGGCAGTGGCAAGCCCTGAGGAAGTGGCTGGCTGATCTGGTCTGTCAGGAGCTTTCAGGGAAATGAGGCTGGTGTCATCCTGAAAACACAGTGAGTTCCCAGTTGGCAAGAGCAAAGCAGAGCCTGGAGGAGGGAGCTGCTGGGAGACCTCTGGAGACTGGCTCTCAGATGGTACACAGGAACACCTACACTGGGACCTGCCACACACTCGTGTTCAGATAAGAATCGTTTCAAAACTTCACAAAATGCAACATATTCTTTCTCCCTGTGACGCACTTTAATCCGTTGTATTCGATTTCATTACAAAAAGGTATCATTCCCCTGTAATTTGATTTTAAGATTCAATAATGGGCAGTGGTCTTCTCTTTGAAAAATCATGCATTAAAAAAAGGATTCTAAACCTGGGTGAAGGTAGTTCCAAGTCCTCTGAAGTTGGATGCACGTGTGTGTGTGTGTGTGTGTGTGTGTGTGTGTGTGTTGCTGGATAGAGGGTCCTGAAGTTTCATCTTGTCCTCAAAGTATCTGCGAGTCCCACTTTGAATAATTAAGAAGGTTCTGAGTCCACAGATCCTGGAAGAGGGCAGAAAAGTGCCAGAAAATTAGATTTGAGTTGATCTGGAATTGCTTTTATTTTTTAAAATTTTTTTATAATTTATTTTTCAAGTACAGTTGGCTTACAATATATTGGTTTTAGGTGCACACCATAGCAATCAGATATTTATGTACTTTACGAAGTGACCACCCTAAGTCTGGTACCCATCTGACACCTGACATACTTCCTACCATGTTATTGACTAGACTCCCTCTGCTGCACTTTACATTTGTGATTGCATTTAAATGCCACTTAGACATGGAAAACGGATGAAAGACCAGTCCCTGGGGAGGAAAACCGCTTGCCGTTAGACCGAGGATCTCCCCCATGCCTCCTGCACCCGGACTCCTGTCTCCACTGTGCCCAGCCAGCGGCCATGGCTGCCTCCTTCGCCTCCTGCACCAAGTGGGCGAGGCAGCGGCACCCACCGCCTAGGCCGGTTGGGAAGGCTGAGGTCATGCATGTGGAACCACTGAGCAGAACTGGGGGAAGAGAAACACTTTCACAATGTCAACCATTGTGTGTACTGTCCCTGCGTGTGGATGGTACCACAGAGAAGGTCGTCCCATTGTATCTGCCCCATTCTCGTGTGCGTGTGTTTGTTTTTACTGGGACGAATAATTTCCCTCATTCATCAGCACAGAGGATGATGGAAATTCGGGGCAATCCAGTACATCTCAAGGCCGCTCCCCTCGGTCTGCACACAAAGCTAGAAGACAGAAGTCCTTTCTCCCTGTCCAGCCCTGGAAGCTGGCCCTGGGACCTGAATGGCATCTCTGCCAACCTAACCCAGGTTTCTGGACACACAGGTGTGCCCACCCCTACCAGATTTCAGGCAGCACCTTAATCATCACTCCCTTCACCCCGTGGGGCTCAGGGCCACTCCCCATGGTAGAAAAAAACAAATTAAAATATAACAAAATAGGTCCTGGAGAGGTGGCCTCAGCTTTCTGTCCTTGTGAGGAAGAAGCAGAGGTGAAAAAATAAAATAAAAAAAGACTTTTCTGCATAAGTTGCTTGCCTTTGGGGAGTTTGAATTCCTGCTTTCTTATTTAAAAGGTCCCCCACATAGTTTGCATCCATGCTGCGCAGGCAGGGGGCTGGGGCCCCACGCAGCAGGCAGGGGTGCGGCCCTCGGGCTGTGCAGGGCGCAGATGGACAGAGGGGTCAGGTCCGAGCTTCCAAGGAAGGGATGAAAGGCGAGCAAACAAGTTCTCTTCTTTTCCAGAGCCTGGTTTAGAGGGCCACAGACGAAGGCGTCACTGGTTTTAATAGCTCACACCTGGTAAAGAATGACGCCTTGTACACTAAGAAGAGCTGGGCCTGTTGGTTTGTCCTCAGATGTTTTTATGCGCAGGGTTTGCACTGGAAAAGGCCTACTGTGTGTTCCAAGCGGAATTGTATCCCCCAGCACCTCAGAAGGTGGCTATTTGGAGAGAGGACCTTTAAAGGGGGTAATTAAGGTACAACAAGGCCTGTGGGTGGGCCCTAATCCAATCTGACCGATGTCCCTGTACGAAGAGATCCGGACACGCGGAGAGGAGACCGTGTGAAGACGCAGGGAGAAGACGGCCATGTGCAAGACAAGCAGAGGCCTCAGAAGGACCCAGTCCTGCCGGCGTCCTGGTCTTGCACTTCCAGCCTCGAACTGGGAGCGAGTGGGTTTTGGTTTTGAAACCACCGTCTCTGGCTTGGTTACAGCAGCCCTGGCAAACTCAGATCCAGTTTCTTTTTAATTATTTTTAAAATTTGTTATTTTTTATGAATTCCTATAGTAACAGTTTACAAGTTGGGCCAACCACATCGAAAACGGCAACAGTGAGAACCCAGCACGTGGTTACAAGGCAGAACTATAATGTAGTGAGTCGGATGGAACCCTGCTCTGCTGGGGACAGGAGTGACCCGGCGGGGACAGGTGTGCCCCGGAGCAAGCCACTCCGCCTCCGGGGCCTGCTTCCCAGCTCAGAAGCAGGACGAAGATGAGGAGGACTTTGCCGGGAGGCTCCGCGGCCAATCCTGCGGCGAGGACGCGACAGGCGGACACGTGCCCCGCCTTTGCACGGAGAAAGCACGCCCCAGGTGATTATTTTGTTATTGTTACAAACTGAGTCATGGCTCCAAATCTGGGACCCCCTCCTTTCCACGTGTGACCTTGAGGAAACCACCACTCCCTGAGGCTGCTTTACTGGGATGGTGAAGACTGTGTGAAGCTGAAGGCCCTTTCAGCTCTAACATTTTATTATCCTAATAAATATTGATATGAACCCTCCTGCAGGGAATAATGGAACACTCTGGTGAGTTGTGAGACACATAACACTTTTGGGGTTTCTGTATTCTATGGTTGACAAACCTAACTAAATACGGATGCCTTTAAGGAATGACCTTCAAATGATTCCCTTAAAAAAAAATCTGTACCCTTGGATTCTGTAGACATTGACACCGAAAGGAAAAAAAAAAAAGCAAACTTCTACTTTTAAGCCGTGCACAGTGACTGCAGTAAATCTGTTTAGGTATCATCGTGTTTGACTTCAAGAAAATGGCTGAGCTATGGGCAAGGTAATTCGAGAAGATATAAATGGCTGCATTATAATAAGCAGACACCTATTTTAAGCATGATCTATGTTTTTGAGAAAATTCATTACAATGAGTCTTACAATACCAACCTCTTCAATGAATTTTTCATGTCTGCATACCAAGATATATATAAAACGATCGTAATCATGTACCTTTGGGGCAATGCTGAGCGCCAGCTGTTTCAGGGATGATTTATAGGTTGCCACACTCAAGGTTAATAATCAGGAGAAACAGGTTACAGTATGCAATGTATTTGTGTCAGGTTAGAAGTTCAGTTAGTGGAGATAGCAGGTTATAAGGAAGCACAGACTTTTAATTATTTTCTAACACCCCTCCCCCACAGTTTTCTGCAATAAAGTAAAAGTAAACGATGTTTTACATAGGGAAACCTCTCGGCCAGCATGTCTTCTGGTGACTGTTGGCTTTACGGGAAGGGAACCCACAGCTAGGAATTATTAGCTGTACGTATGAAAGCACAGCTTGAAGATATTGAACATCTGTGCAATGGGCCGACGTACGGGGAGTGATGGAGTTTCATGAACATCAGGGTAATTACGCCCGTTCTGAAGGGCAGCACTTGGCTGCCAGCAGGCTTTCTAGCAGGGTTTTCAGAGACATGACATGCACAAGCCACGTGTCAACCTCCAAAGCGCGAAAGTGTAATTTGTGTCCCTTTGGAGACAAAATTATTGTACCAGTTTCATAAAAATCTCAGAAATCAAGATGAACTGATTCTGTCCTAGGCAGCTTTTTAAAAAACAATAAAGAGAAAATAAATTTTTCTGGAGAAGGGTTTATTGTGCCCCTCCCTTGCCATCATTGGTGTGGCCAAGGCTCTCTCCTCGCTCGTTGTCCTTTATTCCCTTCCCCCGTTCCAGCCCGGCTCCTCTCACCTGCAAGACAGCTTTCCGTGTGTTTACTGTGTAGACATGTGTTTATTTTGGCTTATATTTTTCGAAACGTGGTGTTGTGTGTGCATATGCATATAATAAAGTTAATTATGTAAATGGTTTTTTGTTATATCTCAGTCTACATTTTTAACTTTTGAGTTATTTCATTTTTATTGAGGTATCATTGGGTTAAATTATGCTGCACGTGTTTAGATAAGTTTGGACAATGAACATGTCACCCCAAAGGTTTCCTCCTGTTTCTTTGTAACTCCTCCGTCCCACCCTTCCACCCTCTCATCACCAGGTAACCACTGATCTGCTTTCTATCGCTATGGATCAGTTTCCATTTTCTAGAATTTTCTAGAAATGGAGTTACATGGCATAATTTTTTTGGACTGACTGCATTTACAAGGCATACCTGTCTTTGAGATGCAGGCGCGTGGTGTGCATCAGGAGCTCATCGCTTCTGTGGTCATGTGTGCTCCACCGTCCGGGTCTGCTGTTTACTTACCTAGTCACCTGCTCGCGAACCTTTGGGTTATTGTGGTTTCTGGCTATAAAGTTGCTATGAACAACCCTGTTCTACCTTTTTCATAGACATATGCTTGGATTTCTTTTGGATAAATGCATAGGAATTGAATGTCTGGATTATATAGTAGGTAGATGTTCAACTTTTTACAAACTGCCAAACTTATTTCCAAAGCAGTTTCATTCTTTTGTTTTCCTGCCGGAAGTGTAGGAAGGTTCCAGTTCCTCCACATACTCGCTAACATTTGGTATAGAAAACCCTTTCAGTTTTCGACACCCTAATAGGAGCATTGTGGTATCGCATTATGATTTTAGTTTGCATTTCCCTAATGACTAATGAAGTTGAGGATATATTTGTGTGCTTATTTGCCATCTGTATATCTTTGGTGAGGTGTCTTTTCTTATCTTCTGCCCATTTGTGGAGGAGGGTGTTTGTTTTCTTATTGATGAATCTTGAGAGTTATTTTATAATCTGGACACATGTGTTTCATTAGATACATAATTAATAAAATTTCTCCTAATCTGTGGCTTTCTTTATATGAGTTAACTCTTAACAGAGGCTTTTGAAAAGCAAACGTTTTTAGTTTTACTGAAGTACAATTTATCAGTTTGTTATTTTTATGGATCATACTTTAGGTGTTGTATGTGAACTCTGTTCTGTTCCATTGAGCTATTTGTCTATCATGATGCCCAAATCATACTGTCTTGATTACTGTAACTCTATAATAAGTCTTGAAGTCAACTAATGCAAGTTCTCCGATTTTATTCTTCTTTTTCAAAGTCGTCTTAGTTATTCTAGTTTCTCTGTATTTCCATATAAATTTTAAAATCAACTTGTCAATATCTACAAAAAAGGCTGCTGAGAATTTTATTGTAATTGTGTTGAATCTTCCAACCCACGAGCATGATATTTTTTTAAAATTTTCTTTTAACTTAAATTTAAATTCTTTTAAATTTAAGATTAATTTATGTTGCTATGTGTCTATGTACTACATTGCTTCTAACTCTTGGGTGATCTCAGTGTGTATTCATTTCCTGTTACTAATGTAACAAATTACACACACTAATGCTTAAAACAACATGAATACATTCTCACACAGCTCTGGAGGTCATCCGTCTGAAGTCAGTTTCACTGGGCCAAAGTCAAAGTGTTAGCAAATCTGGTTCCCTCTGGAAGCTCTGGGGTGAGAATCGCTTTATTGCCTTTTTCAGTTCTAGTGGCTGCTTGTGTTTTTGGGCTGTGGTCCTTCCTCCATCTCCAAACACTTCACTCCAGCCTCCGCTTCTGTCATTGCATCTTCCTTTGTGACGTTGACCCTTCTGCTTCCCTCCTACAAGGACTGTGGTGACCACATCAGGCCCATCACAGTGAGGATAATCTCCTCATCTCAAGATCCTTAACTTGATCACATCTGCAAAGTCCCTTTTGCCATATAAACTAATATGCATAGCTTTCAAGAATTAGGATGGGACATATTGAGGAGCCATTATTCAGCCATGTATCCACCACACTTTAGGTACACACTTTCCCAATGATGGTCACCAGGCTGGCTCCTACTTCTCACCACTACAAACATGCTGCAAAGGACATCCTCATTTGTGTCTTTTATGGACTTGTGTGCAAATCCGTACCCAGGAATGAGGTTGCTGGGTCATTGATGTGGGCATACACATACTGTGACTGGTTGCTTTCCGGAAAGGCTGTGCCAGGCTACCCACCACCAACCGTGAAAGAACATTCCTCTGTCTCCATGTCTTCGCCAACATTTGCCGTTGTCTGTCTTTCTAATTGTTGCCAGTTGTAAAGTTATGTCCTATGGTTTTATTTTGCATTTTTCTAATTAACAAAGAGTTTGAGCTTCTCTTCATGCTTATGAACCTTTTTGGTTTCATCTTTGTAAATTGCCTATTCAGCTCCTTTGCCCATTTTACTACTGAAATTGCTTTTTTTTTTTGGTTAATTTGATTTTATTTAGAAAGTTAATCTCCGTGCCTATCTCAGAAAGGTCTTCGTAGATTTCTTGATTCTGAAGTTTTACCTTTTGCTTTTAGGTTTTTATCTATCTGAATCTCACCTTAGCATGTGCTATTACGTAAGAAAGCAATAATATTTTTCTCCATACAATGAACCAGTTTTATCTTTACCAGCTACTAAAATTCCATCCTTTCTCCATTGGTTGGTAGTGCCGCCATTACCATATACAAAGTTTGTGTGTCTGTGAGAGTGTGTGTGTGTGTTTGTTCTTATACCAATATAACAACTTTTTTTTTTTTATTGCTCTGGCTTTATGGTACGCTTTATTTAGTGTGGAAAATCATCTCCATTATTTTCAAGATGGGTTTAGATGTTTTATTCTTCACATACATGTTAATATAAATTTAACTTCTTTAAAAATTGGATTTCTAATCATGATTATGTTTGCATTGAAATCATGGGTTAATTTAGAAACATTGACATACTGAAAGTATTAAGTCATCTATCTAAAAGCATGGGATATCTCTCCATTTTTTTCAGATCACCTTCTGTGTTCTTCACCAAATTCAGTTTTCTCCATAGAAGACTCAAAAGTTGTTGGTTAATTCATAGACACTTAGATCTCATTGCTATTATGAACAAAGGATTTTATTTTTATTATAATTCTAGTTGTTTATTTTCTGGCATAAAAAAAACTGTTATGATTTAGTAAGTTATCACACTGACAACCCTGCTAAGCTCTTGGTTAGTTCTAATGGTTGATTGTTGATTCCCTTTGCCCCTTGGCAGATGAACATATTATGTGAAAACAGTGCCAAGGTACTGCTTTATTATTTATTTTTTATGCTTTTTAAATAATTTTTGTGTATGGCTTTCGAACCTCCACACCCCCAGAATTCAATAAAAGCTTAACTGCCTCAATTAGGGAGTCCCTAAATCAAGATACCTCTCCTTTTCTTGGGTATAAGAACATTTGAAACATACTTAAAGATCACTCCATCCTGTTATTCCAGTAGACCTGTGAGGAAGACAAGAAGAGAAGAGTAGTGTTTTACAAAGATGTCATTGTTTAACATTATGAAATATATACACCTTGCTGGGCCTTTCTCTTTAGAATTCTTTGTTTAGTCAACATTTTAAAATTTAGTCAGAACATATAATGGAGGAATAAAGTTCAGAAAACTTTCAAAATTAAAGGTAAGACATTTAGAGTAATGAGGTTATGTCCCTTGTAGTTATCTTCTTTCAACCTTCTGAGGACTTCTCAACCTATTGCTTTGTCCTCAAGTTACTTGTTCAATATAGCCAGTGCACTACTGAAAGCCAGCCTATTGTACAAGGTTGATCATTTTTCCAAGTCAGTTTCACATCCTGCCATTTGAAGGCAACGTATAGCTTGGGGCGTTTGTGAGCGGCACACGTCTAGGAAGTATGTGGTCTCAAAGTATGCACCTGCGCGTCTGTCCCAAAGTTCTTCTGTTCGCCGTGTCTTGTCTCCTTTGAAAGTTCTGATTCTTTTCACTGAAATACTTGCGGGGAACTGCCGTTGGGTCTGGTGCGGGGAAAAATTGGAATCTAAATACACTTCTATTTTATTCAACACCTATCATTCTGGTACATACCCCAGAGATAGGAAGCTCTGGGAGAAGTGAGGCTTCTGATGCCCCCCCTTAAACACAGCACGTCAGAGCTGGAAAAACTGGCGAAATCAAGTCCAACCTTCTCCAGCTACAGGTGAGGAAACGATCTCCAGCCCATAGACCTAGAGGCAGGTATCACGCTCAGGTGCACTGTCAGCCCAGGCAGAGCTCCTTCCACCGGCCACAAATGTCCTTCCGCCCACTTCTGTACAGGTGAAATCTATTAAAGTCATCATTAGGGGTGACACAGGAGGAAAAGAAAGGGGAAGATACACTGTAAATAGTAACCAACGCAGTAGCATTTTGGGTATGTCTACTTAAGACCCACGTCAGTTCAGAAAAACATAGACAACAATACCAAACATTGTGGCTATAGGCATTTTACGTAGATTTAGCTCATTTAATCCCCACAAAAGCCCTATGATATGAGTGCTGTAACCGTCGTTCCCATTTTATAGATGACAAAACAGGAAACGTCAAGTAGCACGCCTCAGATGGCACCGCCAGAGAGTGCAGACAGGGACCGACTGAGGAGCGCTCCGGGGCGCACGCCAAGCCCAGCCATCACCCTGCCCGCGGGCCCTACCTTCCCTCCGTGACAGTGACAGCGTGTGGCAGTTCTCAGGGACAAGTTGTAGAACCAGGGTCGCCTCAGTTAAGCAGAAAGAGAAGAATTCCCAGACTCCAGGTTGCAAGAGGCACCCCAGGGACTTCCCTGCACCCCATCTGTGCTGGAGCTCACGTCCTCTTTCCTCTTTATGAGCAGATCGATGACTTCAGCCCACATTCGTAGCGCGCACACACACACACACACGCACACACACACACACACGTCTTCCTTTCACACACCCAGTGCCGGGAGAAGCTGGAACGTCCAGGTGGGGCGTCTTAGCCTCAAACACGGGGTCCATTGCCGCTCCCTGGAGAAAGCATCCTTCCCTTGTTTGCTTCCCAAACGAGGCGAAGGGCTCGGAGAACCACGGCTGCAAGTGATGGGAGGTCCTGGCGTCCCGGTCTGCCCTGTTCGCGGGTGAAAGTCAAAAGTGGTTGTATGTTGCAATGTCATTTGGTTCCATTTAAGAGCAAGATTTTTTGTTCTATTTGTACTGTTGCTAGAAGTGAGTCTTTTTTTTTTTTTCTTAGAGAGGGAGGAAGGGGGAGAGAGAGAGAGAGAAACATTGATCAGCTGCCTCCTGCACGCCCCCCACTGGGGATCGAGCCTGCAACCCGGGCATGTGCCCTGACCGGGAATCGAACCGGGACCTCTCAGTCCACGGGAGGACACTCAATCCACGGAGCCACGCCGGCGGGGCTAGAAGTGGGTCTTTAATAGGCTCTTCCGCTGTTCCACAGGGCAGCTGCTTCTGAGAAGCGGGCTGCATGGTAACATTGGCGACTCTGAGAGACACCAGCCTGTTGTCTGTCTTCTTTCACTGAGAAGGAAGTGCTCTGGCCCTGGCTGGTTCGGCTCAGCAGTTAGAGCATCAGCCTGCGGACCCATGAGCCGCGTGTTCGATTCCGGCGAAGGGCACATGCCTCGGCTGCGGTTCATCTCGGCCCTGGTCAGGATGTGCAGGAGGCAACCAGTCGATGTGTCTCTCTCACATCAATGTTTTTCTCTCTTTCCCCCTCTCTCCCTCCCTTCTACTTTTTCTGAAGATAAATAAAAAAATATCCTCAAGTGAGGATTAAATATATATATAAAGAAGGAAGTGCTCGGTGAGCAGTGATTTCCTGTGAATCTGAGAGACCGTCGTGATGAATAAGGCATCCCTCAAGCCCGTGGGAGTCGTGTCGGAAGAAGATGCTAGGAAGGAAGACGAATGCAATGCTTCCTAGAATGAGTGTATTCCAGTGAGGAGGGACTGCTACCTCTGTGGTTACGGAGAGCACCCTGTGCAGCTGAAGTGCCGCCAGGAGGCTGGCTGCCCCTCCTGGACATGGTACCATATTGACCCTGAGGGCTCATCCCTGCTGCGAACCACCTGATCCTGTCATGCCCATGTTTCTGAGTCCATATGTGGCTTCCCTTCTACCCTCCACGGCCACTGACTTCACGGACCTGTTGCACAAGCACTGAGCTGCTGGGGACAGGGGTTGGCTAGTACCCAGAGAGTAATTCGTCATGTCCACCTTATTCAGAGAGCCTCTTGCTCACGAGGGGCTTCTGGTATTTACATGGTGCTGTCCGTGCCTGCTCTCAGACATCAGCCCACATTCTTTCTCCAATCTGGTCCCCAACTCTCACATCTTACTCTCTACTCTTTCCTTACTACACGGCCAAACCATCAACCACTGCCCACATCGCCTGACCTTAGCTCGCATCTCCTTCGGGGTAAAGTAGACAATGAAAAAGACCCCCAAGTTACACTGGCTGGAAAGAGTTCTGTCTTTACCATCTTTCAAAGCCTTCCCTGAGCCGGGCGTAAGTCTTCAGCCGTCTGGTTGTGGCTGACACCAGCACGTTGTGCAAACCCTGCAGGGGCAAAAGAGGTGTGTGGTTGTTCCTATGGAAAATGATGCATAAAGCACAGATAGGAATACAAGAAGAAACTGTGTTTTGAGTACTCACAACTGTAAACCAGCTTTACCCCACCCTGCATGCACAGGTCAACTCTTTCCATTTTCGGTTAACTGAGCAGGTGAATTCTCCGTGAGGCCCAGGTGTGGGCTGAAGTAAGGGCCACAGCACAGTAGGAGGATGCAGACTGGGTGTGTGAGCTGCCTGCTCATACAGTTTTCGGGGGGCCTTCAATATCTGTTCAGCCTGAATGATGGGTGCTGCTGAGAATGCCTGAGTTGATGGCCACTTCATGACATGCAGCTCAGGCTCACTGATATCTCACCAGGACGCTGATGGTACCTGCTAGTCCTGCTCTGCAAGTTCTGCTGTTATGATGATTTCAGTGAAGTAGACCAGCGTGGTGCCTTTGGGGAAAGAGACGTGATCCGCAACCTCTTGGCACAGAGCCCTGAAACAAGACGATGATGAGGTCGGGCTGCCCGGCCAGGCAAACGCAAACTTCTGGTGTTCTCCACTCACGGGGTGGAGATAGAGCATTGTCTCCAGATCAGTACCTGCACAGAAAGGGCCGGGGGCTGTGCTGACCTGTTTCAGTAGAGAGAGGCCACATCTGGGAGTCTGGCGGCAATTAGAGCAACCACTTTATTTTATTTTGTATTTTATTTTATACTTGGACACTCTCACCAAAATGCCTATTTGTATTTGCTACAGAAACAGTGAGTGGCAGTTCATGGCGCTTGGCAATTTGTCCGGACACGAAGGAAGGCGTATGAGACCAGCACATGCAGTTTTGAAAAGTCTTCTGTCTCACAGTCAGGCTAGGCTTGCTGAGCCAGATCCAGGGCTGTCCCCTGAGTGCTTCACAGATGGACTTTTCTTCTCCCTGTATCCATTTTCTGGGGCTTACGGACCCACTCATGGTCTCCATATTTAGAAACAAAGGTTCCTTTCCGAAGAGATCTTGATTTTAAGGTAAACCATGATCCAAGTTCCTTAATTCCCACTTTCTTTTTACTCTTGGATGTGTATCTGTGAAATCTGAGGAAGACATAATCCTGTTGATTGTGGAACGTGACAACCTGCCTTCCGATAAACAGGATTGTGGAGAAAGAGATGCAAACATCTGTGCAACAGGGTGGCCCAGCTGTGTTGTAAATTATTCAGAATTATTTCAGGTATGTGTTCTGTGGGGTTCTTGCCTCTTCTCCTAATTTCTTTATGCAGATAAACACTGCTCATAAAGGAGCAGTTGGTCCATTTGGCAAGTGACTCAGAATTAATCCATTTGGTGTTGTACAATCTTCATTAATAATGATCAGATCTGTGAAATCTCTTGAGATGGGGAATCATTTTTTTCAGAGCCAGCCCTCTTCTGTCATAAACATGTGGGCTGTCCAGAGTCGTGCTGTCTCCCGGGAGGTCTCTCAGATGGCGTAATGAGAACCTTGGGAGAATCTGTCTGTGGAAGGAAGAAGCAAATTCACCTGCAGCTGCGTCGTCAGCGGCCTCTCCAGCACCAGACTTCCCGTGGTTTCCTTGTGCACCCGCTGGATGCCAGTGGTCTCGGGTGCAGGCTTGGGTGGGGCCGTATCACCCGGAGCCCCACTCTCTCTCTCTCTTTTTTTTTTTTTTATCCTCACCCGAGGATATTTTTCCATTTTTTGTTCAGATAGAGCGGGAGGGAGAGAGAGAGGAAGAGAGAGAGAGAAACATCGACGTGAAAGGGACACATCGAGTGGCTGCCACCCGCACAACCAACCAGGGCCGGGGACAAACTGCAACCGAAGTACGTGCCCTTAGCGGGAACCGAACCCGGGTCTCTCCGGACTGCAGGCCGACGCTCTAACCGCTGAGCCAAACTGGCCAGGGCAGCCCCTCTCTCTTTTTGATGTTTTTTCTTAGCTGCCAACTTTTTCTTCCACTGCTGCTGCTTTTACCACGTGAACATTAAGTGTCGCCACTGTTTGTTCTCAATCTCCAAAATGCTGAAGCCTGGAGGAAAGGCAGACTCTTTTGAGGGTTGAACCCCACTTTCTGTTGCCCCATAGTCAGACTGCGCCTCCTGAGGGTCTTCGGTGGCCTGGTTTCAGGCCTGTCTTTCTGCTGCCGCTGGCCGCCTCCGTGGTGCTTGCCTCTCGACACCTGTACGGAAACAAGCGACCACTATATCAACCTCGGTTAAGTCCTTGTCATTCATTCTCCAAAATGCATTTATCCTCTGCATTACCCTGACGTCTGTTGCCTAGAACCACTTCAGGTTTCAATTCCTTTGTCAATGAAAATCCTTAATCAGAAGCAACAGTAACCGACTCTGGCTGATTTATGTACCGTGCAACCCCCTACATCTTTGGTGAGCGAACTTCTCCCTGCAGTTCTCCCAGAGATAAGCATGGTTTTTGGTTTACTATTGCTAAGGGTAGCTGGTACGCTTTAAAGATGTCCATCCGATGCTTTGAGCATAGTAGCCTTTACTTCACTTTGTAGGGAGAACCAACATGAGGATTCTCCTGAGTGCCGACATAACTGGTAACTGCTGGGAGGGATGTAGGATTTCACAGACTCTCCGGGGAGGACTGGTCAAACTCTATTTCCTACCTCACTTCCCCGAAGCTCCCTGTCTGAGGAGAGGGCTGCCGCGGGAGCCGGTCTCCAGGAGTGGCTGTTCCTAGGACCACCAGCAATCCAGCCGATGGAGAGGGGCCCGGAACACGTGGGCCCGCACTGCGTCCACACCCTTCTCGGGGCTCTGGAGACAGAGCTGAGGGAATGTGTTTCACTTCCTCAACATTCCTTTCTCTCCAAATGCCAAGTCGTTCGGTTCCTTCAGCTGCATGGTATCAACGCGTTTTTGGCATCTCAGTCTCATTCGGCAGGGACGATCGGTGAGTACAGACTGCAGGCGACTGGACAAACAAACAGCCGAAACTGCAGCCACCCGAGCCAGCTCGCTGAATCCAGACGCCCCGGACAAACACCTGTGTCCATGACACTCGGCTTAGTCTCTGTCCTCCCCCCGCTGTGGCTCCCCTGAGCACACACCTTTATGCATCCGCCAGATCCGTGAGAAAATCAGTTCCTTATTTTGGTGTGTTAGTCTTTTCTGCCAAGACTTGGTATTACCCTGGAAACATCCTGGAACCAACTCTCGGTCCGATCTAACTAGCAGTCTGAGAGCAGTGTAAGTGCGGGGCTCCAGGACGAGTTTTGCTCCAAGGCAGTGGTGAGGGGCCTTCCGCAAGGCGCCAATGGGTTTGGGGACGGTCACCACAGCCTTTGTGGAACGTTCAGGGGGAGCTGGAGGATCCTAGTCCTTGTTAGGATTCCCTGCCAAATCCCCTAGGCTTTTAGTCTTTCTTCACCAATGCCCTAGATTTTGCATAAAAGACCCAGTATGGCCCTGGCCGGTTTGGCTCAGCGGTTAGAGCGTTGACCTGCGGTCCGGAGAGACCCGGGTTCGGTTCCCGCTGGGGGCACGTATCTCGGTTGCAGTTTGTCCCCGGCACTGGTTGGGTTGTGCGGATGGCAACCACTCGATGTGTCCCTTTCACGTTGATGTTTCTCTCTCTCTCTCTCCCTCCCACTCTATCTGAACAAAATACCGAAAAATAAAAATAAAAAAAAGACCCAGTATAGCTGTGAATTCAACTGGCAGTGTAGTTCATCAGCCTGCAGGATCCAATGTTGAGTTTGGCTTTTGGCTTTCCCCAGGTATATGGCTACACGAATAAGACATTACTCTAACTGTCAGACAAGCCCCACGTTTTTTGACTATGCTTTGGGTCAAGAATGTACATACTTGAGCTTTCATTGTCTATCCCCTGTAGAGATGCCACCCACCCTTAGAGCTTCCATTCCTGTAGCCTTCTTCCCATTGTTTGGCAGCTGACACATGTCCCCCCTGAAGCCTGCCATGGATGAGCCACCGTGCCACCTGACCTGACAGAATCACACACTTTCCTGCACTTTCTTTCTGCCATCTGCCCAGCCAGGCCTGATAGCCAGTCCCAGGTTTCCCTCGTTACCTCGGGTCCATTCCCTATAGCCACCCCTGGCTCCAGTTTCTCTACCTGGGAATTCTTAGTTACAAGCAGCAGAAACTCACTGTCCTTGTATCTCAGAGAATTTCCAGGAGGGCGAGAGAAGAAGGAATAATACCCCCAAGTTCCATCACATAATCCATCCAAAGAAGACCCCATGGTTATTGTCTCCCAGTCCTCAGTTACAGCGCCCACCCCTGACACCACTGGCCACAGTCATGAGACAGAAGAACCAACACTGTTTAATCTGCATTCACAGTTGTCACTGCGCTGAGGAGAACGCCTGTACCTCCTGATATGACGTACTGGGAAAGACACGTGACCTCAGAAGTAACTTCCCAATGATGCAGGAGCTCAGGCTAATCATGAGAAAACATCTGGCAAAGCCAAGTTGAGGAACAGTCTACAAAATGACTAACCGGCACTCTGTGACAGCGTCAGGAATAGTCATCGATCGGAAGAGACAAGGAGGCATGACAACACGCAACCTGGGACGCTGGAAGGACAGAGACAACTGGCGACATCCAAATTAAGTCTGCATTTAGCTAATGGGATTAAACTAACATAAATTTTTTAGTTTTAATCATTGTCTTACAGGTATGTAAGGTGTTAACAGAGAGGATGCTGTATAAGGGGTATATCGGAACTCTGGACTAGTTCAGCAGTTCATCTGTACATCTAAATTATCTCAGATTGCCAAGTTAAAACCAAAACAAACAAACAAACAAACAAATAACATTATGCCCTGTAACCAACGGCACATTTTAATGAAGGGAAAATGCTATATTTTCTTCTTTCCATCTGCTGTTTCCCCGAGTTGTCACATCAGGGTTACCAGACACCGGTGACCGCAGAGGGAGGAGGAAGTTGGCTGGCTGGGTGGAGGAGTGGGCGAGAGCGGCAGGGAGACCCCGGACAAGCTCGCGGGGAAGCTATTTTTAAGCAGGGTTTTCAGTGGCTTTCGGTTCTGCCCCCAAAATGTCTATTTGCTTATGGGACTGTCTTTGGAGAGAGTAATTCATCAATCTGGGATTAGGAGGAACAACTAGTCTCTTACTTAGAAATGATTTTTCCTTCTAATAACAATAGTGTCCAATAGAAATATCTGTGATGGTGGCAAGGTTCTATATCTCTGCTGTCCTGTACTGTTGCCATTAGCCCGTGTGGCCAAGTAGCACTTGAAATGTGTCTCGTGTCGAAGAACGAGGTTAATGTAGCCACGCGTGACCAGTAGCTGTTGGATTGCACAGAGGGCCCTTGTAGGTAGGCCGACCTTCTTTTCCCTGTGGATCATGATAAGGCCAACACAGGTACAGAGGTGTCATTTTCACGATGTCTATGTATGTATGTAAGTAATCAATGACTTAAACCCCAACGGCATTTGAAATAAAGAGTAGCCCGATGAATAGTTTTACAATTGGTACATTGTGGGATTTCGTAGCTGGAAGACACCATAGAGCTTGTCTGTTCCAACCCTCTCCTTTTACTGCTGAGAAAGTTGGAGACCACCGGGAGTATGTGATCTTTCCAGGGCGGAGGCAGGACTAGAACCAGGTCTCCCAGCTGCATTCCAGAGTGAGCATGATTGATGTGACCTCACACACACAGGGAACTAAAGATTGCACTCATTCACACCACACCGGCGTGCATACTGATGAGCTATGGGTGCGCCCCACTCCCCTCCCCCAGCCCGCCTCGCTTCTCCCCCGTCCCCTCTGTTGAGTTTTATCTGACAACCCCAAAGCCACTGTCTTTCAGCCACATGGTCTTTCTTCTGGCACCGAGGGAGGAAAAGAACTAAATAATAAATCCTCTAGAGGATACGGAATCAAGGACACCAGAGAGCTTTCTCATAAATTGCCTCTCCATTACAATTTGAGTATATTCACAATGGAGAACTCTAAATAAGATGAGGGAGAGGCTAATTCATTTCATAAACATCGCTTTAAATCTCTTCGTGTACCTGAGGCACGAAATTAATTAAGACTGTGATGAAATGGAAGAAAAGAGAGTTGTTTAAAACTGTAATGAATATTACGAGAGCTACTTTCTTAACCAGTTTATTTTTCAAAGAGGAGTAGATGACTTCATGAATCTAAATCTCCTCGTGCCAAGGCAGAAGATGGCAAACCACAATTAATTGGGTAATTTAGCAGAAAATAGATGTGATAGTCTCATCATCAAAGGATGTCCCTTTGTTCTTCTCAAACAACCAACACAGGTTATGTCCCTCCATGGGGGGCGCACGGGGGAAACCCACCCTCAGTGGAAATACGAAATTACAGATCTGTGTAACCATTTTCCAACAAGTTTGTCTACGACAGAGCTTCCGTGGAGTTATTGCAGATGTTTTCTTTCTGATGAGAATTCGTAGTCTTTAACTAGGCCCATTTCTTGGTAATGAGTAATTTTTTTTCTTGGAAAGTACAAAGACCACAGCTTTCACCTGATTATGAAGAGAGATCCTTCCAAGAAGTTTCACATTTCATACTATTTCATTTGAATAAGAGCCCCCTTTGGTGAAGATTCAAATCCATGTATTGGCATTGAATGTTTTTTCTTATTTTGCTCAAGGTCTTTCCTGATTGGGACCCTGAAGCCTATGGCAATCGACACATCTAGTATATGAATTAATTTCTGCCGACTGTAAACACATTCAAGATCAAAGTGGCATCCTAAGCATTCTGTGCAGTCTTGGGATGCCCAGAGGAGAGTGGTGCTCTGTCAATAATCAGTTATCACAGGTACTGTGTAAATAATTAAGGGCGGGAAAGACAATAGAACAGCAACTGATATTTACTGAGCGTTTTCTATGTGCCGGGCACCTTTCACCCATCGTCTTGTATAATCCTCTGAGATAGACAGTGTTATTATCATCTTCAATGATGAGGAGTTTGAGGCAAAGAGAAGGGAAATAACTTGTCCCTGGCATACAACTGCCAGGTGACAAAGTCCAGATTTGAATCCAGGTGTGTCTGACTCAGACCCTGAACTCAACCATTTTATTTGTCTGTTATCTGTTGGAGGAAGGAGGCATAGAGAGACCCAGAACCAGTAGTTAATAGGGCCCCATGCCTTTCTGCAGATTATTTCTGATCTTTTGGGAATGTTTCCTGGCTCTACTCACGATACCACCCTCTAATTCTCCCCAGTGCTGGGTGGGACTCCAGCCAGTTGACTGGAACATTTGCCTTCAATGACTTTCATTCCTTATTCAGGCTCCTTCCTTTCACCTCATCCCCATCCCCCACTCCCCCCTCTGTGGTTTCAACTCTCTTTTTTAATTGTATTTAGAGAGGGAGGAAGAGGAGGTGGGAGAGAGAGAGAAATATCAATGTGAGAGAGAAACATCAATTGGTTTCTTCCCATACACTCCCTGACCAGGGATCGAACCTGCAACCTAGGTATGTGCCCTGACTGGTAATCCAACCCTGGACCTTCCAGTGCACAAGAGACATTCCAACCAACTGAGCACACTGGCCAGCGCTGTGATCTCAATTTTTCTAGGTCCTCCTGCACCCACTCAAGTCATATCAAGTCTCCATCCTGCCTGGGTTCAGCATGTAAAGAGGTGCTAAGTGAGTCCAGTTTCCTCCTTTGAGGTGCAATGTAGGCCCTCTGAGAGCACCTTCACTTCCCCTGTCTCCATGGTGGGAATTTTCACTGCACTGCTTGCACTTGGGCAGGCTCCACAAAAACATCCCCTTTGTCTGGTCAGTGGGTCACGGAAGAAATGATCCATGTGCTGGTGTGATCATCAACTATTAGTTTTCTGGGGAAAGCCAACCTCCGTGTTGCTAAACTCTTACATTCTGAAGTATTCAAGAGTGATATTGGAATCGCCACAAAGTAGACCTTCTGGAAATGCCTCTGGAGCTGCCCCAACACGTTGGGGAAAGACAATCCACATGGCCAGGCATGTTCCGGATGGGTTTGCCTGGCAGTTGATATTTGGGTGCTGATCCACATAGTATGCACTTGCATGGTGATAAGAGCCAGCATCAGCAGTAATATTACAGCATAATAGTCACGTGTGCATTTGCCTAAGTGAGGTTGCCCATAAGCACTCAGGCAAAAACACAACACAACAAAACAAAAAACAAGGTAGAGGGGGCAGCACAGCAGCACACTAGCTCAGGCAATGTCCTCCTCGTGCTCCCCTGAGTGACGCCCCAGAGGTGCAGTGGGACTGAGTGTCATTCTCTCAGGGAGTCTCAGACACCACCTGCCCTCGGGTCCGAGCTCTGTGACTCTGGCGTGTAGAGACCGATTCTCCTCAAGCTCCCATCCTTAAACCCACAACGCCAGCGGGTGCTTTGCCAAATGAGCAGCGATTTGTCCAGAAGTGAGGAAAATCTCCCTGTACGGACTTTGGAGCAACCCTCTCTAATCACTTAGCTTCCTAAGTGATTTTCAAGGGTACTTTTGAAAATTTGTGACTTTGCCCTGCGACTCTGAGAGGGGACTTCCCTGGATGATAATGAGTGTATCATGTCCTGATAATAAGAAACATCACCTGCTAAGAAGCAATTGTATCCCAAGCTTCTTTCTTGCAGCAAGTATTGTGCTAGGTTTATGTAGTATATACCAGAAATAATGAGGGCCGATCCTTCCAAGCTGGACCCAATTATGCCATTGTCCTCAGAAGCAAGTGTCTGCGGCGCGCACTCTGCAGGGCCCCATTGTGACGCCTCCGCGCACCAGAGACCCGGACTTTCATGGCTCGGGCGTCCCCTGGCTCTGCTTTGCTGCGGGTCCACTTCACTTTTGGGGCCGATGTTCCACATGATGGTTCCTGGCATTGTTAGCTTCTCAAGTACAGCCAAAAAAAGCTTGTCTTTGCAGAGTTACGGGAACGGTTCTGGAAGCCAGCAGCAGCGGCGAGGTTTGCGCCACAGGCCCCTCCTTCCGCCAGTCCCTGGAGCCGGGCGCGCGGTGCTCTGATGGGCCAGTCCCAGAGCAGGAGCTCAGGCGGAGCGAGGTTCAGCCCACTCCCTGCAGAGGCAAAGGAGAATCATGCTGCTGCCTGAAGAAAGGACCACAGATGCTCACAGGCCAACGCAACCCCTGCCAGCTACTCAGACCCGCTCAGTCCCCACTTCTTGCTCGTCTCTCCTGTCACTACCGTCTAGCTCTTCCTCCTTCCCTCTGCCTCCTACGTGCCATTCACTCGCGGTTCTACTGCTGCCCAGCTTCTGTGCCTTCATGCCCTCTGCTGACTTTCTTCTCCGGGCCTCTTTCCATTTCTGCTTACTCCCCTGTGGCTCCTCTTTCAATGGCTCCTGCTTAGTTCCCTGAAAGTCCATCCGAGAGGGTTTGTTAGTGCAGAGTGTGCTTATGCCAAGTGTCTCCCAGCCGCCAACCAGCCTACAGATGGTTTCCCTCAGGTCCGGCCCCTCTCCTAGGACAGTCACCCAGCGAGTAAAGCCGTGTGTTGTGCGGTCGGCGAAGGGCCCTGCAGAGGTGTGATCTTTGGTTTTACTCAGAGAGCACAACAATCAGAGCTTCGTGGCCTAAGGAACGTATCTGTATTTTTTCTAAAGGATCAGCCCCCATTGATTCTAGTATATGCTATGTAACCCTAAAGTAACTTTTGTTGAAAGATCTCTGTAGAGACAATGATTTTCCTTTTCCTTTTTAAAAACTCTAGGCTTACTCATACCGCACTGCCGGGTATGTGACTGGATGGAAACTCTAGAAACCGACTGTCTCAATGACGGAAGGAAAATGGGTTTGATAAGAAAAGGTGAAAGAGTTTGTGAGAGGCTAAAAGGTGACCACGAGGTGTTTTTAGAGAAATAGAGATTAGAAGGGACATTGCTCAGCTGTTCCACGTGTACGTGGAGGGCTGAACATGGCGAGGTGTTTCAGTCGCAAGAAACCACCTTATTAAACCACAGGTTGCAGTACTGAGAGAAGCTTCTGAAAGCCGCCGGGAGCATGTTTTTGATGAGGTGATGGGGGGATGCCTGAGAACTTCAAGGCAGTCAGGGGGATTCAGATGTATCACTTTGTCCGTGAGTTCTGAGATATAATAGGGCATGGGAAGCCCGCCACTTCTGGGATTTCACTTTCATCTAAGAGCCTTCATTTTATCTACTGTGCTGTTTTCCTTGTATCCTGCTGTGACCACTAGTAGGTCACAACTAGGGTGAGGCCAGCGCAAAGGTGTCGGAGGCCCTCCCAGCCGGGCCCGCCCTGACCTCGCAGGAGCCCGAGAGCCAGGGCCCCCTAACTTCTGTGCCCCGGGCTCCTGCCTGTGCCCCGGAGTCTCGGCCCCTCTTCACAGAAGTGTGGTGGTTTCATTTTCCTAAAAGCAAAACTTTTTGGTCATGTAGAGGAGATGAATCACTGTACTCAGCTCTTTCTGACCCTCGTAGTGGACTCAAACTAAAAATAAACGCTTTCGTTTGTAAATGTGTGAGATGGAGAAGGTAAAAAGTTCAGATTTTCCTAACCGTGAACCAGAAAATCTTAATTTTATGTTAGCTCCCTTTTAAAGAAACATCCCCGTGGAATATCAAAGCCCCTCCTCTCCTGTGTGGATTGGTCCCCACGCTGCCAGGTGGCCCCCGGGCTGCCACCACACTCAAGTGCTCAGTGTTTCCTAGCGTCCTAGCCTCGCCTGGACAGCTCATGTTCCCCCGTCTCAGTGACAGCCGGCTGCTGCCTTTTCCACTTGCCCCTCTAATTGGCTGCCAGGGCTGTGTTACTTATCACTTTGTGAGCTCAGTTCTTCCAGATTTTTCCGTTACTCCTCTAATGCCTGCAGGTACCTTGAAGGCTTACCTGAGTAACTCGATGCTGGTGAGGAGGACTTTGCGGCAAGCACCAACCTACACTCGATCGGATGTCCTCTGAAAATCGGGCTTGACCGCCTCGAGGCTGCCCCGCATGGCTGCTTCGTGTGCAGCTCTGTGTGCCGCTCTCCTCGGCCTCGGAAAAAGCCCCGAGAACAGGTCCTTCCCCCCAGAAACAGTGGGAGCATTCGTCCTCATATCCTCGCTGTCTGAGCAGCACGCGATTCATTCATCCATTTAGCCATCCTTCCGCGACCCGGGAGGCCTGACTTCCGAGGCTCAGTGAACAGTACCTCCTCCGAGTACGCATGGAATTTCCTTGGAAAATACTCCAGGCTTCTTGCCCCACTAGAAATAGTTATGTCCATTCAGGAAGATTCTTCTTCAAACATGTATTCCTGGATGGAAAAGTCCCTAGATCCCTAGACACCTTGACTTTGGGGGTGTCTATTTTCAAGACTATATTGAAAAATTACTGCTTTTCGATTACTAGTTATGAGACACATAAAAAATATCAGATATTGGTTTTCAACTCTGGGATGGGGTGCTGTGAAGAAATGAGCACTTTCCCTCTCGTGGGCTCACAGTGTCCCGAGGTTTTGCTTCAGTTTATTTGTTTCCGTTTGTGTCAAGCTGGTGATGTCATCTAGGGGCTATCTGGCTAGTCAGGACGGTCTCCCACGGGGGCACTACCACGGCGAGTCCCCTGAGTCTTCTCGGCAAGAAATGATTCCTTGGGGCATCTCAGAGTGTTTGGTTTAGAATTGCCTCTTGCTTAACAAAACTCACAAGAAACTGACATGTCAACCATAAGTCCAGTTAATTCATATGTAAAGCAAAATATATTAACCAAATGGTCAAGAATATGTGTGACCGTGGTGCTTTGACGTCTGTCCATAAAAGCCTCCACCTCCATGTCCATGTAAGGAGGTTACCTCAGAGCATATAATAGTATTATTCAGTGGTCAGGTCCTCCTCTTCCTCTTACCCCCAACAATACTGGGAAGAAAGTGACAGTTTTGGGATCTAACTCCTTTCTTAGTTTTCATGCTGATCATTTCAACCTTGTAAGAAGGATCTTCCTTGAGCCTGGTGCACATTATTCACTCACGATGTTTAGCCCGAACCCCTGTTTGGTGACTTGATAGGACCTTCCTGAGAATGGAAGCTCATCGCTCTGTGGGCCTGGGGTTCTCACATTTCTGGAAGCCATACGTTCACTGACTAACTGTCCCTCGAAGTCTACAATGTCTACGAACAGCTGATCTCACCAGTATACTAAGGTTCCCCATGTCACAGGGGGCCTTCCTGAAGGGCTGAGTGGCCCTCGTGTCACCTCCTTGTTCAGACAATTTCTTAAATCCTCACTGAGGACATTTTTTCCATTTTTGTTCAGAAAAAGTGGGTGGGCGGAGAGAGAGAGAGAGAAAGAAACATGGACATGAAGGGAACACATCGAGTAGCTGCCTCCCAAAAGACCCCAAACAGGGCCAGGGATGAATCGCAACCGAGGTAGCTGCCCTTGGCTGAAATCGAACCTGCGACTCATTGGTCCATGGGCTGACACTCTAACCGCTGAGCCAAACCGGCCAGGGCATTGTTCAGACAATTTTTTAAATAACCACACAAAAGAGAAGAAATGATTGATGTATCTACGATACCAGAGCAAACTGAAGGTTCATTTTACCCACTTCTGTTGAAGGTCAACTGCGTTTAAGTATAATACCAAATAAGAAGTCTTATATAGAAGTCTCAAGATTTGACAACGCCATCCCCCAACACACACACACGCACACACACACATGTCCAATTATGAAAGAGTGAGTGAACCAATGAAAATATAATTGTGCGTTACAAAACACTGAAAGTATGTAAAATCTCTCTTGCCTATGTTTTTACAATCTAGTTTGGATGTTACAAAGTTCTCCTACAAATTTCACTTTGGTCTGAATATTTATATTAAAAAACCCTTCTGCTAGTCAGGTAGATGATGTCTCATTTTGCTGTAAGTTAACATACTGAAATTGCATATCAGTGCCAGTCTGTGTGGGTAGGTTTTGTTTGTTAAAACTCACAAAACGAGGAGATGATTGATAACAGGACCAACACTGGGTTGTTTCTCTGTAGCTCACCTTCTCGGCCTCCCCTCACCCCTACCCACAAGTATAACTTGGCTTTCTTTTGTTACTAGGAAGACTCAAAGCAAATAAAAACGTAGTACTGATTAGTCAGAATGCTCTCCTCACTGGAAAACCACCACTGGAGGGGCCAGGAAATGACATTTTCAGCCTCCTGTGGTACGTGAATTATAAACCACACACAGTGTCATGTGAAACCAGGGAAATGCATATATTTCAGGAAAATCCCCCCTCCCCCTGGGTTGTTGTGTTTTGTCCCATGTGAGTCTAATTCCTGTATTTTCCTACAGAACATCTCTGGTTCCTGCCCGAAGGAAACACGGACTTCAGTTCTCTGAACGGCAGCTTCTCTGTGAGCAGCAGACAGGTCCCTGCTGGAACCATGTCCTCAGGAGGACGTGCAGGGTTAGCTAAGCTGTGAGAGCAACACAAAGATAAGACTCATGATGTTTTCCTTGTTGCAAAAAAAGGGGTCTGCTTACTGTCTGGAGAAACAGTGAATCGTTGATTTTGAAGGGACTCCATCAATGTAAGGATGAAAACGGCCCCTCCTCTCTTATTTGAATTTCACCTTTCCCATGGGTGAGGGCAGCTTATGAGTTATTCAAAGATCTAGAAATACTGGAAGAATATGCCACTGGGTTTGTGGCTACGTTTGGCTCCTGCTATTGTGCAATCAAACCACGTTCTGCTGGTTTCCTTAGGTAAGAGCAGAAATGACTGGTTGGAACGCCCATCTGCCCGTGCAGAGTTTAAATGCTCAAATACTTTGAAACTTTTAGAAAATCAGAAGGACTAGAAAAATTACATCTGAACACCCAGAATATTTAACACTAACCCGTGTGGCTGGCATAAGTGTGTGAGCGGACGCATTAATCTCCTACGCACCTGGAAATCTTACCCTGTGTAAATTTAAATTGTTCACATGGTAAGTTCATATTCTATAGACTCTACTTTGATGTTAACATTTCTTCATGATCGTGTGTGAATATCATTTTGTTTTTGGTTCCAAAATTGTATCTACCTCTGAGAGTGCCTCTCTGTTTATTAATGTAATGACTGTTGTCGCTTGTCCCAGAAGCACCAGGCATCAGAGGTGGGGTGGAGAACATCACTGCATGTGTGTCCCTGTCCTGCTGGCTCTTATGGATCAGAGAGAGAAATGAAAAAGTAAGCAAACCAAAAAATAATTATTTTATGTAATATTAAGTTCTATGAAAAAAAAAAAAAAAAGAGTGCTAGTTCAAAGGAAGATCTCCAGGCCCTGGCCGGTTTGGCTCAGCGGTTAGAGCATCGGCCTGCGGTCCAGAGAGACCCAGGTTCGGTTCCCACTAAGGGCATGTACCTCGGTTGCAGTTTGTCTCCGGCCCTGGTTGGGTCATGCGGGTGGCAGCCACTTGATGTGTCCCTTTCACGTCGATGATTCTCTCTCTTTCTCTCTCTCCCTCTGGCTCCATGAGGAAAAAATGGAAAAATGTCCTCAGGTGAGGATAAAAAATATATATATATCCATGACATGGAAACATAAAAACTGAAGAATGAAAAAATTAGCCAGGCAAAGGCAGGATAGTCCAGGCAGAGGGAGAAGCATGTACAAAGGCCCTGAGGTACAAATGTCTTTGGTCTTTGGTGAAGCATGAGCTCCCAACTCATGGCTGGAGGACACTGATGTGGGCTGCGCATAAATAGGTAGTAGGCTGGTCCACGTGGTGTTGGCTTGTAGTCCAAAGGAAGTTGTTGGAGTTTTCCTGAGCATTTTGGGAAGCCATCTGAGTACTTTAACTAAAAGCAAGACTTTGGTTACATTTTAAAAAGAGCTTTCCTGGCCTGGCCTGTTTTGCTCAGTGGTTAGAGCATCAGCCGGCAGACCAAAGAGTCAGGGGTTTGATTCCGGTCAAGGGCACATACATTTGTTACAGTTTGTCCTAGGCCCTAGTCAGGGTTGTGCAGGAGGCAACCAGTCGATATGTCCCTCTCACTTCCATGTTTCTTTCTCTCTCCCTCTCTCACCTTCTCTCTCCCTCCCTCCCACTCTATCTGAAGATAAACAAAAATATCCTCCCGTGAGGATGAATAAAAAAGAGCTGTCCTTAGCTGCTGGTTGAGAGGGTGGAAGCCAGGGCTTTCTTTGTAAGGATTAAATGAGATAATGAATGCATAGCATTTGGTACAATACTTGACACATAATAATTGCCCAGTTCATGTTAGCGATTGTTATTAATAATTATTATAATATTAATAACAATAATACTTCAGGTTGGCATCATAATCTGACGGTATAAATTTAACATGTACATCTGAAATTAAATGTCTTCTCTGATTTCATTCAGTACAATGTCAAAAAAAAAAAAAAAAAATTAGGTCAGGAGTTTGGAAGTGAGTTAGTTGATTGACCTAGCTGGGACTCAACTGTAAAGCCAGTTTTGATTCCTAACCTGTTTACTGTATTATTGTCCATATAGTAACTTGTGTGTGTTGAGTGCAAACTTTTTAAAAAAATTAGTTAATTTATTTATTTTTAATCCTCACATAAGGATATGTTTCTATTGATTTTAGAGAGAGAGGAAAGGGGAGAGAGAGAGAGAGAGAGAGAGAGAGAGAGAAACATTGATTAGAAAGAGAAACATTAATCCGTTGCCTCCCACACCCAACCGGGGATCAAACCTGCAACCTAAGTATGTGCCCTGACCAGGAATTGAACCCACCACCTTTTGGTTTATGGGACAACACTCCAACCAACTGAGCCATCCAACCAAGGTGAGTGTAAACTTTTTAATAAGCAAGTGTGTGAAACATTTTTTCACTCATTAAATTAGCATACCAAGCTATAAAAAAAGACACCCCCTCCCCAATTACAGTTGACATTCGGTATTATATTAGTTTCAGGTGTATAGCATAGTGGTTGGACATTTAAGAAGACACTTCTTGAAAATACTTTATTTTCCAGAAATCATAACCTTTTCTTCTGTGAGATTTACTTCTGACCCAACCAAGAATAGACGTAGAGAGAATGTGTGTTTGGAAAACTAACATTTGTGTACTAAATCTCCAGCTTTGGGAAAGGGTCTTTATTGGCCATTAAAAGCCAGAGTGTATGTACCCATTCGCCTTGCTCTCCGGGCAGTACTGAGCGCATAGTGACATCTCCTCAACCTTAAGCAGTAGGGTAGAACTGACAAATGCTGAGTAACTTTGTGCACTCTTCCCGACCTCTCTAAGCCTCAATTTACTCGTCTATCAAATGGCTGTAATAATCGTGTCCTCCTTTTAAGACTGTGAGGATAAAGGAAGGGAATTCATTAAAGTGCTTTTATAGTGTCTGACACATAAAATGAGGTCAACAATTGTTAACTGGTGAGGTTATTATTGTTATTTGAAGGCCCATCTATTTGATCCCTTTAATTCCAGGTAACAAGGATAGTTTGGGCATTTGGTAAAAACTGCGTTGGTTATCAGAAAACTTTAGTGGGATGACTTTTGATATTTTATCTGTGACCCTAATCTGACCCTGGAGCCAGGATGAGACCTGGAAAAGAGCCCCGGGCCCTGGCTCCAGCTGTCGAATCTAAGTCACAGACTCCCAGCTCTGTGAGAGGTGGCCCTCCAAAGGCTGCTGAAAATTACACTTGTAACCTGGGAGTTTGATAAGCCAAGGGGTCTGGGGTTTCAATTCCCTCTGTCCTCTGCCTTTCTAACTGGCAGTAATTATCTTTGTAATGCTCTAATGCTAAATAATGGTGCTGCTAATGCACGCTGCATTTTCCCGCACAGGTGCCAGCTGTTACCTCGCCGGGCAGCTGACCGCCTGGCGCACACTGAGGCGCAGTCGCTGGGCCCGGCCCCTGCCCACACAAACAAAACAAAGACCGCCCAGCCTTCCTACCGATCCGCCCGGCCCTTCCCCCTCCGCCTGAAGGAGGCCCTTCTCCCTCCCTTCCCAGCCCTCTCCGCCCTCCCCCTCCCTCGTCCCTTCCCCTCACTGCCCTCCCTCCCACTGGTGGTTTCTTCCTGCGACAGAAATCCAGGAAACCGCCCCCCACACTTCCTCTACCCACAATTTTCTCCAGGGCCTGACTCACACACAATTCAGCTTGATTTGGAGTTCCCTTTTCTCTGTCCCATGAGAAACCCCAACTCTCCCATTCATTTCTGGGAGTACCGGCTGGCTAGATAAGGTTGCTTATTTTTGAGTCCCATAATTGACCTTTCATCATCATTAGAAAAAGAAAGAAAGAAAAAGGCATATTGAAGACAAATTACCAAAGAACACATGTGAGGCTGTTGGCTTTACACACACACACACACACACACACACACACACACACACACACACAAAGACCCTTTACACATTGGTCCACAGAGCAGCCTTCAGCAGACACATCTGCACGATGAGTCGGTTTTCAGTAACTTCAGTCTCCTATAATTCATTGTTTTTGTGGTGCCGGTTACAGTCGCTGAGAGGGCGGAACAGCAGGCCAATTTGGCACACAAACAAATTTAAATGTGAACCGAGGGGTTTGCCCACCTTATGATGAGTGGCTGACTTGCTGCCAAAATAACAAAACAAAAACAAAACAATAGGTGGGGTTGATGAGGGTTGGGGACGAGAGTTGCAGTTTCTAAATAGGGTGAGGGTTCCTTTAATCTTGACAGCACAAATAATACGGGGGTCACAGCACATCTGCTCCGGAGACAGACAAAGAGCAAGGTGGGGCTGAGTGGCCTAGGGGCCGAGCCGGGCGCCCGCGGAGGGGCCTGGGGTTTGCGCGCCCGCCGCAGCCCCCGCCACCCCCGCCGCAGCATTTAACCTTGACTTCTCCCTCCTCGCATCTGGCAGGAGAGGAAAGGCGTCCAGATGGGCGTCCTGAGTGTGACCACTCCCGCCCGCCTCCGCGCTCTCGCGCAGATGTCGCCCGCGGCTCGGGAGCCCCCACCACGCCGCCCACGAAGCCCCGCGCCGTGCGTGCTCGGGTGGCGGATGCAACCCAAACCTTCCCGCGTGTCCCTGGGGTCCCCTGGCCGGGCCCCGCTGGGACGGCGCTCTGAGGCCATTGCTGCGTGCTCCTGCGGGGGTCCCCGGGAACAATGACAAGCCTGTGCTGGTCGGCGGGGGTGGAGGGTGTCCCCGCCGCTGGCGCGTCCAGCAGCACAGAGCTCAGAGCAGTCCCAGGGGCCCTGGACCCCGGCACCCCTCGGGGCGCTGGGGGCGGGCGGGGCCCTCGGAGGCCCGGGCGACTCCCGCTCCCGACAACAGTGTCACCCCGCCGGGCAAGTCCATGGAGACAGACCACGCAGTGACAGGCCGGAGGCGGCTGGAGGGATCCATAATTTATGATGTTGTTCTTACCAGTCCGGTTTGGGATTTCACGAGCGTTGTCTGTTCCCTTCCCATTTGTTGCTTCCATCCTCTTCCCCTTCTTGAGAAAGTGGCAGTTACCGCCTGAATTCATGCAATTGGGAAAATAAGCGGGTTTCTGCTTGAGACTGCTGAGGGGCTGAGGGGGACATAGGTAAGGGGAGGAGTGGGAGAGAGTACTTTGTCGACTGGATACCTTTGACTAATTTTACCCAAACTGTAGAGAAAAAGAACTATTCCCAGAGAGGTGGGCTGGGAGGTAGAGAGAACAAATCTTCCCTGCCTCCACCCCCCCCCATCATTTCCTCATTTATAAATGAACCTCTTGGCCCTAAGTGATTTCCTTCAGCACTGCAGGCGGCCCAAATGATGACTTCGGTTGCAGGAAGGGAAGGGGTTCATTGCTCCCCCTTGCACGGACAACACCTTGAGGGACCCTTTGGCAAAGGCTGCTCCTGCCCGGAAAGTTCCTTAAATTACTGTAGCAACTGGGAAAAGATGTATGGATTTTATCAAATTATAGTGCAATAAATAAGTGATAGGCACCATAAAGGACCCCAAACTAAATTGGGGGAAGTTTTCTTTCTTGTTCTCTTTCCTTTTTCATTTTGAAAAGAACTTTATTCTAGGGGCCTTCTTTTTCTCTTTTCGGCTCAGTGTTGCTCAGTGAAATGCATTTCACTGTTGCCAGTGCCGAGGCACAAGGGGGTGGACTAGGGCCGACTTGATCAAGAAGACCTCTGAAGTTGGCACACTCGTTCCAGCGGCCCGTTCCACCTGGGCTGGGCAGGGAGCAGGCCTGGGATGGTTTTCCGACTCCAGAGCCGGCAGCCCCTGCAGATGGCTGGGTCATTTTGTGGTTTACAAATGACCACCTCAGGTTGAAGCTTCAGTCTCTGTGGTTACAGGCAACTGATTAGTCACACAGTTAGTGACTCAGTTACAGCACTCCTCTTTTAAAAGGACATTATTCAACATCTTGCTAGCTGGGTTTCAGAAATGTAACATGTATACAAGGAAAATGAAGACTGCAAGAGGTGAGGGATGGAAACCTAGGGCGTGTGCTCATTTTGTCAGGAGTTTGGCTTTTGGAAAAGGAGCAAGTCTGGGGTGTGACTTTTGAGGCACGTAGAATTTCACTGAACTTGGACTAGAGATACAGCCTTTTTGGAAGGGAGTGTGGGAGAGATAGAAAGCGCCTCCAAGTTACCTGGGAGCTTTGACTCGGCTTGCCTGTTTGTGGCCATCTGTAAAATGAAAGTGGGGGGCAGGAAGGGGAAGAAGAACTCTACATATGGAGGCTTGTGTGGGTTTTTACTTTTTAAAAATAGCATTTCTTTTTACCACAATGGCACAGGAACTTGTAAATATGAATCCCCAGCAATAGTAAACAAATTAGTTTAGGTTCTTTTATCTGGAAAGTAAGTAGAGCAAGTCTGTCTCTGTCTTTGACTCCTCTCTCTCTCTCCCCAAAGAGGAAATGCAAAACAAAATCCCCCCCTCCTCTTAAAGGCTTCTTTGCTGGCGAGTGTTTGTCCAGGAACAAATAGTCTTTTATTCGAATGGTCTCCAAAAGTTCACAAGCAAAGAGTGTCCAGCGTCTGGTTCCCCACGGCACAGGCTCCAGCAGCATAGTGAAGCTTTTCTGTCCGGAATTTGTGATCTGCTATCAGAATCCTTTAATTTCTCTGAACAGAAGCCTCTTTGGGAGAAAAAAGCTGAGGGTTGGGGAGCAACATTGGAATCGGTTTTTCCCCCCATTTTTGCTGTATTTTTCCCCCAGTCGTGCTTCAGTTCTTCTGATGTTTCCCAGCATCTCACTGTGCTGAGGTGAGGGAAGGGTTAACCCAGGCCACGGGCAGGTTCTCCTGCTGGCCTATTTTACTGGGGTGGAGCATCAGGCACCACCTAGGAACTGTTCATAAAAAGGAGACGCCCTACTCCTGATGCCCTTTATCTCCTTTGGAGATTTCTCTTTACAGTGTGTTTTATACAATCTTCAGAGATGAGTGTCTTTAAAGTCATAGGTTCCCTTTAACCATTGGGAGTTTATAGCCATTCCCAACATTCCGAATGCAGCATCCCTTGAGATGAAAGGAAGAGGCAAATAATTAGGGAGAAGGTAGACTGCCTTTTGGAGGGATGGGCAAAAGTAATTATTTGTAACTAAATTTTAATTGCTTATAAACAATTTAAAAAATTGGTCACTTTTTGTGATGGAACCTTCAATTCAAATGAATTTAGTTTGTCGCACTTTTCCTGAGCCGCCTGGGGAGCCAGGTGCTGTCCTAGGTGCCAAGGACACAGGAGGGAAGGCACCAAGGCGATGCGTCCTGGAGTTTATATTCTATCAGGGAGAGAGCTAATAAGTAATTTTTAAAATAACTATGGAGAGGGATATGTGCTCCGAAAATAATAAAACAGGACAGAGAGAAGGCCTCTCTAAGGAGTGGATATTTGAGCTGAGATTTAGATACAAAAGGAAGGCAGTCATGGAAGACAGCTTCTTGGGAGAGGCAGTCCAGGGGGAGCGACTCAGGTGGCCTGAGGCTGGGATGAACTGCTTGAGTTCAGAGACGGAAAGAAGGTGAGTCACAGGGTTGAGGACAAGTAGGGTGGAGAGGAGGCTCAGGGTTCCTTCACTTTCAGATTCTTCCATGATCTTCAGAGTTGGTGATTTGCACAACTCCAGGGGGCGCTGTCCTGATTTCCAGCTTACCTGCGACCAGCATCTGCCCTTACTGGCTTCCACATGCACACCAGCAAAACAGCCGAGAGGCCAGACACAGTTCGTTTATCTACAAATCTTTGACTCGACTTGAAAGCCAGCGATACTGATCAAAAGCAGAAGACACAGCTATTGTAGAGCAAAAAAAAAAAAAAGTGTCTGGGGTGGGGGAGGGGAAATAGAGAGGGGTGTGTCTGTGGAGTTGGCTGACTGGTGGGGATGGGCGTGGGTTACATAGTTCTGAGGTGAGGGATCAATGACACAAAGCAGAGCCAATAGCCCCCCTCTGGACAGAAGTGCCCAACAGAAGCAACCCCTCAGAGCTGGGGTGGCTTCCTTTGTCCTCTTCCTTTTCCTCTAACTGGCCACGTTTCAAGGCCCTGACATCCAGGCCCCAGACCTGCTTCGGATTTCTTCCTCCGAGGCCTGGTGTCCCTCCCTCACTCTCCTGGTCTGTCACTGCCTCGCGGTGTGAGGTGACAGGTTCGGCTGTTTGCTCCCATAGAAGCACCAAGTCATCTCTGCGTTTCCTAGGAAAAGAGCCTCCCTCTCCTCTTCCTGCTTTACTTTCCTCAATTTAGATTTCTGATGGGTAGGGGTTTTCCAGTTTGGGGGTAGAATATGAGGGAGAGGAAGATATAAAGGAATATTAGTGGAGGCGGCAGGAAGAGTGGGATCTAGGGGTGAGCTGGGGGGTGACACGGGTGACTGTAACCCCCAGATCCATAAATTCGGGAAAGACCATTGTCTTTACCTGTAAGCAAACTCCTGTGCGCCACCACGGACTCTTCCTGGCTCTCGTTTTCCTGGACACCTGCCCACTCCCCGCACAGCTCTGTGCTGCAGGGAAGCCCCCAGCGCTGTCTGACTTGGCCGGGCTGTGCACCCCTTCTTCTCAGGACCTCTACCTCTTTCCTGGTGGTGGGAGGGTACCACAGGTCTCTGGGCAGTGGGTGAGGGGTTCTCATCTCTGCCCTGTCTGCTGTCGCCGGCCCTGGGCGCGTTGGAAAGCACGCAGAATGGCAACCCTGGGCAGCACCTACGGGCGCCAGGGCACATGCTCTGCAGAGGCAGGGGTGAGGTGGGGTGGGGGTGGGGGTGGGGGGGCCCGGCAGCAAGGCCCTGGCTCCTCCTCTCACACTCGCTCCCTAACCTGGCTGCACTGAATCAGAAGAGTATCCTGGCTTCCTACCTCTTTCAACTTCACTTCTCATCCAGAATAGAGACTTCTGTTTTGTTTTGTCAAGCTACCCAGAGTCATAGCAAAAGGATATATATTCTATTCCATCTTTCCCTTCATCTTCCAAGATCTAGCTCTGCCTTCCTGGACAGTGGGTTTGAATCCTAGCCCTGCCTTTTACTGGCATAGGACCCCGATCAGTTCTGTGATTTCTCGGAGTCTCAGTTAAGCTCATTTGTCAGATGAGGGTAATAATAGCACTTCTTCATTCCATCGCTGAATTAAATGAGATCACTGATGACAAGTTCCTCGAAACAGGCCCAGCCCACAGCAAGGGCTCAAATCAAACAACTGCACCAAATATTGCGAACCAGCCCCTCTTAAACTCCCTCCAGCCCTGGCTTTTGTAATCTCACACTATGTCCAGGTGACCTCTGACCTTATTCTCTAGCTCCTTGAAGTTCTCATCCTGGTCTTCTCTGTTCTCTTTGATCTAACGGGAGTTCCCATTGGCCCTGTACTAGGCTCGCCTTGTAGAATCTCCCTCATCCATTCTGCAGCTATCAGCTCTACATGGGTCACTTCCAAACTGTCACCCCCAGCCCCCACCTCTCTGCAGCCGAGTTCCTGTGATGCTAAGTTCCACTGGGACTTCGCATGTCATCACAAACCCTGTCTAAAAGCCAATTCATCATCTTCCCTCTAAATCAGATTTCCTCTCCCAACTTCCGAATGTATGACTCAGTTCTTGGAGCTACTATGGTTCCAGCTTCTCCTGAATACCCTTCCTCCCCACCACTGCCTCCATCTTCTGAGACTCTGAGTCCACAGCATCTTTAGTCAGTGTGTCCTCGTTTTATAACTGTTTTCTTTCCAAGACCATCATATGCGTCTAGTTCCTGAGTGCGTCATACCTGTAATGTTCTAGTTGCTCCCTAACCTGCAACCCCCGGCCCCAAGCTCCGAGTTCTCTCTGATCTGTTCTGCAGTAGACTGATGGCCCCCATAGGCAGCCTGTGGGAGAGGGACAACGGGTTGGTCTCTTAGCTCAGCTTCATCCTATGTGAACTTGATTTCCTCGTCTGAATCACATGCTCCCGCATATGTGTAGTACAGATTTTTTGCTTTATGTACACCCTAAGTTTGATGTTAGGAGGAGGGATTTCTGGAAAGGCCTGTGAGGTTTGATTGGCATGAAGATCCAAAAGGTCAGGACTCCCTGTAAGGGCCAGGAGAGTCAAAGTGTAATTAGAGTAATGAGAGGCTAAGTAAGCTACAGACCTAGTGCAAAAAGGGAGGAGACATTTCAGGTGTGCTATTAATAGTAACAGTCAATATTATCATTAAAGTTGTTCTCCAGCCTCAGAACCCACCTTTCCCTTTAGGACTTGTACCAGATCCTCGAGAGGAATAAGCCACAACAAAATGAGTAGAAGAGCTGGTTCACAAAAATGCCCCTGCACTAGGAGCATGAGAGCAGCACTTCGATGTACAAATGCATTCATCCCTGCATTGCTTCCTCAGCGTGCACTGTGGGTTACCAGAGGGGATACGCCGGCACGGGGTTTAAATCACACAGGGAGACAATAAACAAATAACAACCATGAGGATCGGCACGTGCTATGGGTGAGCAGGTAGAGAAGGTCGCAGGACCACATACTGGGGATACCGCCCCTTAGGCTGAGTCAGATGGGGCTTTGCCGAGGACGTGGAAGCTAAGCTGAGATGCCACATGAGAGGAGGGGTCAGTCAGGGAGCGGAAGAGCTCCGCACAGGGGGAAACAGGACACACAGAGGTCCTTCAGGCGGAGAAGCACAGCATTTTGAGGAACTGAAAGGGGCTCACGACTGGAGAGGGTACAATGAGCAGGGCAGTGTAGACAGTGCACGTGAGTTTTGATTTTACCCTAAAAGGCAAAGGAAAGCCATGGGAGGGTTTTAAATGCTGGTGTGTGTGTGTGTGTGTGTGTGTGTGGGGGTCAGACTTGAGTCATAGAATGGTAGTGGAGAGGAGCAAGACTAGGCAGGGAAACCAGGTTGCTGCACATACCAGATGTGAAGTGGCGAAGTCTGGACCCGGGCAGGGCAGTGGAGGGGCAGAGAAATGGATGGATTTGAGCAATAGCTGAGAGGACTGGTAATAGTCTGGATATGGGAGGTGAAGCAGAGGAGGAGATTGAGAATAAAACTCCTAGGTTTCTGACTTGGACAAGTGGGAGAGTATTAGTGACATTGGCTGAGTTTGGGAACACTGGGGGAAGTGGATTCGTTTGCTTGTGTGCATATTAGGTTTAAGGTTCCTAAGACATGTCCAAGTGAATGTGAGTTTGAGGTCCTTTGTCATCATTGGTAAAGCCAGGGGAGACCTGAGAAAAATTATTCAGATAATTGGTGTGTTTATTTCTGCTGCTGCAGTCTGGGATCTTTTTTTTAAAATCCCCACCCGAGGATATTCTTCCACTGATTTTCAGATGGGGGGTGATGGTGGGGGAGGGAGAGAGAAAAATCAATGTGAGAAAGACACATTGATTTGTTGCCTCCTGCATGACTCTGACCAGGGCTGGGGATTGAACCGCAACCGAGGCATGTTCCCTTGACCAGAATCAAACCCACAACCCTTTGGTCTGCAGGCCGACACTCTAACCACTGAGCAAACTGTCCAGGGCTGGGATCTTTTGCTTGTAAGGAAAGACATTCGCTCAAGCTAGCTCAGAGAAACGTGGCATTGTTGGACACAGAGCTTCGGGGGCTCTGTTGCTTGCAGGGTGGCTGTGAGGATGGGACGGGCTCTTCCGAACTGTGCGGGGCACCGTGACCCTTCCTTCCTTCATTTCTGCTTCATCCCCTCTGGGTAGACCCATTTTCTCTGCTCATCCCTGAGGCCTTCATCCTCCATCTCTTTAGAGCTGACCTGCTCTCTCTACAGCTGACTCCTGCTTTGGGCTCCCAACAGACCTAACATCTAAATTAAAAAGCTTATTATGGACTTCACATTTATACATCTCTTCATTAAATTATTGAGAAGAGAGGATCTTCTCAAGATCTCAAGATTGACACTAAGAAGTCAATGACATGGTAGCGTTGGGTCAGGTGATCATCCTTGTCCAAGAAGTGACAGCAATGTGTGTGTGTGTGTGTGTCTGTATGTGTGCCTCTATGTGTATATATTGTATGTGTGTATATATGTGTGTGTCTGTATGTGTGTGTATATGTATGTATATTATGTATGTGTGTATATGTGTGTGTCTGTATGTGTGTATATGTATGTATATATTGTATGTGTATATATGTATGTGTGTATATGTGTATATATTGTATATGTACATATATGTATGTGTGTATATGTGTGTCTGCATGTGAGTATATGTATGTATATATTGTATGTGTGTCTGTATGTGTGCATGTATTGTATGTGCGCATGTATGTATGTATGTATGTATTGTATGTGCACACATATGCGCATGTGTGTATATGTACGTATATATTGTATGTGTGTATATAAGTGGGGGAGTGCTTTTGTGTGAAGGGAGTGATCAGGTCAGTTGTGCTGTTGAGTCCAGAATTTTGGTTGGATATGATGTTGACACATTATTTATTCACTTGTCTAATATTAAATGTTGATCGTTTTGTTTCTATGTGTTCCCTGTAGCAGGAAGAAAGAGCTGGACAGACGAAACTGCTTCTGCATGTCTCCTTTCCCAGCAAGATGTCGGCAAGTTTACACATCGGCTCCGTACGGCAGTGGTTCTGCGCACCTGTCCCGGACACAGGACGGGATGAGGTGACGCTGTGACATACTGGGCGGATGGCAGCAAGCACTCAGCTCCGGCTCCTTCCCCCGTCTACTTCTCTGTGCTGCCTGTTCAAGTCTCTGCATTCCCAGGAAACAGGAACTGTGCTCAAGTGACTTTTTAATAGTGATTCTTATGTGTGAGTATTTATACCTGTTTATAGAATGATCGTGAATTTTACTCCATGCAACGTAGATGTAATCATTCAGTATTGTTTTGGAAAGTTGAAATGAGGAAAAATCCTTTACCCATAGTCCTGCCATCTAAATAAAAACTCAAACTATTTGATGTATTTCTTTTCAGCTCTTTTCCTAGGCATTTTAAAAAGAAAATAGAATGATAATTTACACATAATTTAAAAAAGCAATGTTTTACAATGTTTAAACAAATTATTTATATGATAAAAATATATATACTTTAGCCCGGCTGGTGTGGCTCAGTGGTTGAGCATTGACCCATGTACCAAGGGGTCGCTGGTTCTGTTCCCCATCAGGGCACATGCCCAAGTAGTGGGCCAAACCCCCAGTGGGGAGCATGCAGAGGGCAGCCAATAGGCGTTCTCTCTCATTGATGTTTCTAGCAGTTATACTTAAAAAAACACATATACATACATACATATATATACATATACATACACATACTTTAAAAGCATGTAATTTTCATTAATCTGGAACATTGAACATTACTCTAATTCCCTATGTCCAGAACATTTCACAGATGAGGCAATGTTCAGTTAGAACCAAATTTAATTCTCCCAAGTTACAAATATGTTCCAGGCAAGAGCTATGTCCATTCAATGGTACTTCGATATGTTAGATTTAATGCAAGGCTAATGAGGCCAAGCCATAGGTTTTATTCTCCTCACACGAGCCAGTTAGCCTTACTAACTATTGTAGCCATAGGTTTCACCTCAAGCTCGGTGAAATGAATGGCAGGAGTCACCAGGGAGACTGAAAGAGAACATGGAGCATTCAATGCAAATCCTTTACCAGTACTAGACAGCCAGTGCACAGGCTTCATCCAACTAGACAGACAGCCAGCTCACAGGCTTCATCTTTGAACTGTTAGGTGAACTTGGGGGGGGGGGGGAGCTTAATAAGCACAATTAGAATATTTCATGGCTGAACAATTGTTGGATTCTAAAATAAAAGTTCTAGATGCAGGTGGAGCAAAACTAGTTCAGATTCAGCTCTTTTCAAGGACGGTATGTGAAAAAAATCTCTCCAGCTTAAAATTCAACAGCTTCAAACCATGATGGACTCTAGAGAACTCCTCCAGCAGGCTCTCTGGCTTTGTAATGCCACCACACCGGCTGGAGTTCGTAACCTGGGAGAAGTAAAGTACCTACCGACTGGGCTATGGCTTGAATGAACCTTGGAGAAGGTCCTGGAAAGTACCTGTGAGAGGGTAAAGATTTGGACACATGCCTATTAACTTCTTTACCTGAGGTAGTCTGAGAGCAGATACACAAATTTCAAAAATACTATTTGAGGAAAATATATCATGCTACTGAGGAAATTTCTACAGTGACACTAAATATTTGCTGCTGAAAGTTTGCATTGAGCTTCACTAGTCTTAGCTCTACCACAATGTGTTTCCCATGCATGTTCTCAAGATGGTGTGCACACAAAGTCATCGCTTCTTGCAACTCCATGAAGAAGATGGAGGCTGTTGGGAAATTCATGTGTGGACTCTGGTGGTTTCTTTTTCCCAGGGGATGGATTTGTGCCATATTGATAGTATGCCTTACTCTCTGTTTCAATGCTAAGCCTGGGGAAGGCAGGACTTTAGCTTTTTTGTATGGTGACTGTTGGTCAATAGTCACCCATCCCCATACAGGTTGAGTCTCTCATTAGAGGAGAGAATTTGCACCAGCAAAGCTGTTGGACTGTTTTTGTAGCACCCGGAGTTTTTTCCTCCAACATCCTTTTTTCTCTTCTTTGCCAGACCAACGGCACTCTTCGGGCTTAGAGCGTGTGCTTGAGGCCCAATTGAGCTGCTGTTTGAGAATGCTCTTGCTTGTTACCACATTGATGGCATCAAATGTCCTTATTGATTTTTTTTCCTGATTGGTCCAACCTGGAACAGGATCAGCTTTGTAAATGGGACATCTTGTGGTCTGAAATATGAGATTTGTTTTAACAAACCATCTTAACCAGCATCTCTCCCAGGGAACCAAGCAAAGGCAATTAATGAATTTCTTCTTGGCTTTCTGTCCAGTAACTATAGCCCTTCCTGCTCCTCCTAGTGGCTCCCTTTCCCTCTTGCTACTTGCTCCCCCTGCTTACAAACAAAAACCCCAAACAACACTCACTGGACTCTCAAATCACTCCCTGGGCCCCCGAATCAAACAGAACTGAGTCATTCTGCTGCAGACTGAGTGGAGGGCCTTGGAAAGAAGTACCATTGTGTGAGTTAAGGGTCAGAGAACCCAAAAGGCTGCAGCTGTATTAAAGGGCTTCTGTGTTGGGGTTCTCATTTTAAGCTATCCAAAGACATCAATTAAGGACCGCAAACTTGAAGATGCAGCAAGTTAACAGAATACTAGTTCTTTCTTTTGTTTTGTTGTATTTTTAAGTGAAATTCTTCTATTTCCCAGGAATTCCAACATGAAGCTTTACACATTTCTCATGCCAGCTCTATTCCCGGCCACCTTTGTTCTCCAGCCTGCAATGCCTGCCGTCCTTAACAGCTGGACACATCACCATTCCATTTTTCTATTGGTTGTGACTGAAGTAGCTTGAGGTCAGTTATTTCCCCAGCAATTGACAAAGAATCTTGACGAAGAGTAAAGTGACATTGTCCCCTAGACAACACTGCTCCCTCCTCCCCCTGCCCTCCCGGCTTTGAGGAGGGCAGACTTTCCCTTCACTGGGAGCCCAGCAGGGCGGTGGCGGTGGGTCTGTGGAAGTGCGTGGGCAACATATGGCAAGTGGAGAAAATATTTATATTAATGGGGGACGAGCAGGAGAAGATCCAAACAAGGTCACTCCACAGAGATTTCAAGCCGGAGACTCGCAGACTTGATATTGTCTCTGGCTTGGATACGACAGAGAAATTAAAGAAAGAGTTTTGTCTTGTTTAGTTGCTTTTCCTGTCTCCTTTGCTCCTCTTAATCTGAATTGTTGGCACTTTGAAAAAGGGACTCCCCCCACCCCCAAGCTCCATGAGAGAATCGCACTGGACCTCCCCAGGGCTCTGCCAAGCTCCCTCCGTCTTCCTCCCGCTGCCTCTGACCCCCAGACCGGAATTCAAAGCCACTCTTGGTCACTGGGTCTTGGGCCTTGGGCCTATAGGTGTTTCCTCCCTTGTTCTGATTGGGGCACCGGGTAACCAGGGTAACTGAGAGCGCAGGCAAAGTGGGCATTTGGGTCAACTGGTGCTTGATGATTAATCAGTGTTAGATTACTTGTCTGATGAGCCACGTGAAACTGCTCATGCTTTTCCCAGGGCTTTCCAGACAGCATTTGCAGGACCGCTTCCTAAGGAAGGTGAAGGGCCGTCTTCCAGCCCCTGGGTAGGGAAACCGCACTGTCCCGCAGAGCCAGTCAAACGCACAGAGCTAGTGTTTGGCATCTGAGCGCCGGTGGGGCCGCGGCAGCCGTGTCCACGCAGTCCCTCCGAGGGAGGACCGCGGCCCACGTGCGCATCCGCCTGCCCCTCCAGATGCAGCGGCGTCCGCAGGGGATGCTCACGACCCCTCTCGCCTGCCTTCGACAGTTGACTACCGCTCCTCAAGGGCAGGGAGGTGTGAACGGGTGCTCCGAGGACACCCCCTAGAGCAGCGGAGCTCGGCTACTTAGACATTTCTTTGGCTTGGGGGCTTCTTACCGCCCTTACCTCCTCCCCACATTCCAGCTTCAGAGGGGTGGTAGAGAAATGGGGTACAGGTGTTCCTGAGTCATCGGTGGGGAGAGCCCCCCCCCCCCCCGTCCCCCGTCCCCTCGTGCAGCAGCCCACAGACAGCAGCCCGCAGACCGAGGCTGAGCTTAATGGACTCTCGCAGATGAAAGAGCCCGGCTACCTTCCTTCCTATAATGGCCCCTGAGGCTAACGTCTTAAAGAGGAGACAAAGGGATTGTTTTACAGCACACGGGGGTGGTGGTGGGGGGGGGGCAGGCTCGCAAAGAGGGGGAAGGTGGCCCCCTGCTCTTAACCCTTCCCCTCCCGCGGCCGCCCAGTGCCTCCCACGCCTGGGAACGGGGGGCAGGAGTCCACAGTGCTGGAGGGGCCGCCCTGTGCCCTGGCCTCCGCCTCTCCGCAGAACTTCCGCAGGGGAGAAGGGAGACCAGGGCACCCCCGCCTTGGAAGTTGCAGTTTGGGTGACCTCCCCGCCCCACCAGGATGCACGCGTGGCAGTGCGGTCAGGGCCCGGATTCCTGGGGCCCAGGAGTCCCCAGAGCCCGGGAAGGCCTCTCCGAAATGGCCTGCAAGTGGCCTGAGGCGGCTACTGGGCCACCCGCCCGGCAGTCAAGGTTCCGCAGGTGTGAGGGGTGTTCGCCGCCCCGGCGTCTCTTACAGGAAGTTTACATTTGCAAACTGCGAGGGAGAGAGGGAGACAGCCCTAGTCGCATCTGCTTCCTGGCTTTTTGTTCTGGCTTCAGGAAAAGATCAAAACAATAGTTAAATAGCAATTGAAGACAAGTGATGTAAGAAATAAACAACTCAACAACAAATATACCCAAAGGGATGGTTTTTAAGAGGCTTTATTATGGAAATAATCGCACAAACACTAGAGGAGAGAAACTGGTATAACGCAGTGGGTCTTAGATCTGAGAAAGGGTCAGAATCTCTGAGCAGACGCCCTGGACGGCCTGTGAAAATGAATTGCTGGGCCCCACCCTTAGAGTTTTTTATTTAGTAGCTCTGGGGTCTCTTGCTCCAGTCAGAGAATTTGCAATTTATTCGAGTTCTTAAGTGCTGCTGCTGCTGATCTGGACATCCACTGGAATCCTAAATTCCCTTGCAACCCTCACCAGCTCCAAAATGCATGCCCGTTCCCCCATCATGCTTCTTCTATCTCCTCCCCTAACTTTTTGTTTTGCTGGAGGCTTTTAAGCAAATCCCAGACCTCATGTCATTTCACCCATGTGGATTATCTTTAATTCAGTAGTTACTTGAGCTAAGAGGACTAAATGCTCTGAGCGGTACTGGAAAAGCCTTAACACGCTTCTAGGAAGTTCAGCCTACCTTCTGGTCAGTTCACCCTGGGGCCAAGTCCAGAGCCTCTCTGTGTGAAAACTACCCATGCATCCTGGTTCTCAACCAGCAAAGCTTGTCCAGTCCCCAGGAGGCTGCTGGACTTTCCAGCAAGCTGGCCTGGACTGGGGTGCCACCTGGTCCCTATCTCTCAGCTTTGGGTCATTGTCCCCATGTAATCCCACGACCATAAATTTCCCTCAAGTGTTTTCCTAACAAGGCACCTTTCCCAGGATGGAGCTGTGAACCTCAGGGGGTGGGGTGGAACCCACAACAGCGCAAGCCCACAATGATGTTTTGGATGTGTTGTGTCCTTCTCTAAGAATCCTGGGTTCATATACCAAGGGGAGGAGCCTGCCCATCTTGTACATCCTGGTACTGGAAAAGGGGAGAGTTCAGCTCAGAGCTTCTGGGGACGGTCACCGGTGGAGCCCAGCTTCACTTCCCTCCAGCAGCGGTGAGATAGGCTATGTGGCAAACAGCTGCTATTGATAAAAGGTACAGGAACTGTCAAGAAGAAGGAAGACCACCCCCCACCGGGTTTATAGATGTATGGCTTAAAATCGGCAGAGAGCCCTGGCCGGTTTGGCTCAGCGGTTAGAGCATCGGCCTGCGGTCCAGAGAGACCCGGGTTCGGTTCCCGCTAAGGGCATGTACTTTGGTTGCAGTTTGTCCCCGGCCCAGATTGGGTCGTGCGGGTGGCAGCCACTCGATGTGTCCCTTTCACGTTGATGTTTCTCTCTCTCTCTCTCTCTCTCTCTCTCTCTCTCCCTCCCACTCTGTCTGAATAAGGAATGGAGGAATGTCCTCAGGTGAGGATAAAAAAAAAAAATCAGCTGAGAATGGCCCGTTCCAGCATGGTGACACATTTCACCAAATTTACCCCTAGCCTCATTCTGTGCTTGTTTACTGTGCTGCGTTAGCATGCGAAACAGCATGCCCGCATCACCATGCTTGGACACAGAAGGCCCAGATAAGGGCACGAAATGGCTGACTGAGCTGCTCTGAGAGATCACCCGTCTCCCAGGAAGATCCTGAATATTTCTCCCCCTAATGGAATACCCTACCCCCCAAGAAATGAACCTCAATAAAGGAAGCAATTCTGCTAAAGGGGGGCTGCTTTGCCTGTGGAGTAGCCCACTGTTTGTCTTGCTGCTTCACTAGTAAACTCACATTTTACTCTCTCTTTTTTTTAATGGAGTAGAAGGGAAAGAGAGGAAGAGAGAGAGAAACATCAATGTGAAAGGGACACATTGAGCAGCTGCCACCCGCACAACCCAACCTGAGCCGGGGACAAACTGCAACCGAGGTACGTGCCCTTAGCGGGAACCAAACCCGGGTCTCTCAGAACTGCAGGCTGACGCTCCAGCCGCTGACCCAGCCGGCTAGGGCAGTAAACTCACACTTTAAATGCTATGTTGGCTTGAATTTGAATTCTTTCTTGCGGGAAGCCAACTACCCACAGTGGGTCTCGAACCCTCAGGTCCCAGGACCCCAGGAACTCCTGCATCAGTGGGTCCTGTACGTATGGCTGTGTGGGCAGCTGTTGTTCAGAGAGGCAGAGAGTTCCTGCTTCTATTCCAGTAGGCTAGTCTTCAATATGATGCCTCTACCCGGGCTCCTGGATCCTTCTTTAGACAACTCCTAATGAAGCCTCCTGCCCCCCACCTTTCTCATCCTAACCCCTCAAAGTCCCATCCCCACTCCAACACAGAGATTTCATAGGCTGCGAAAAAGTCCACTCTTTTGTGTGTTAGTTGTTCCCGGTCTTTTCCTGACTCTCCAGGAAGCTGACTGAATTGTTCCTTTCTCCATCTGCTTCTAAAGAAAGCCCCGGGGATGGGGTGGGCTCCACCATCCCCAGCTCTGTTTCTATTTTTATTTCGCCTCCTCTTCCTATGTTTTTCTTCTTCCAACAGCCTGGAATCAGCTGTCACTTTTCTCTTTTCTCATGGGTCCTCCAACTTGCCTTTGCTTTTCTAGCCTTTCGCAAAGAAAATGCAAACAGCATGTGTTTGTTCCCCAGTGGGTCCTATTGTACCTAATTTTGTTCAGTCTCCTTGTCCCAAGTTGCCAGCTGATGTAGCAGTTTGTCCACTCTTGCCAGGAAGGGAGGCCACGAGGTGCCAGGGAAGGCTTCACTGGGAAGTTGACATTGAGCGAAGGCCAGAAGGAGGGAGCTTCCTGAGCAGGACAGGGTGGGGGCGAATGATTCACAAACTTGTGGGGAGGAAGCGGGGTGATGCCTGTGGAAGGCGTGCCCACAGAGATGGACCCTGTTGCTCTGTCTTGGGAATACTGTCTTCTGAAATTGTGGGTGTTATCTCGTACTCCAAGTGCAAGTTTAGAGCCCTGGAAACTTTGGCACTTTTCTGTCACCTGCTTCTGGAGGTCAGCCCTGGCCTGGAGGGGTGCCTCTGAGGGAAGCCAATGGAGTGACTCCCCAACCCTGAAAATGATGATGTCACTGGGGAGGTTGGAGGAAGCACCAACGGGCAGGCAGGGCTAGTGGGTGTCACTCTCTCCCTTACGTTTTGTGGCCTCAATGACAATGCAAAGGAAGTGATAATGCAGAGGCTGATCTTTAATGAGAGGAGGTAAAGTCTGGTCATGGGAGTGTTCCCCATAAGAAAGAGGAGGAACTGTCTGGCTGAGGCGTAAGCTGAAACTCAGTTGTAACCGCAGCAGTCAGTTGCCGATGTTCATTAAAGTTGCTGTGCCTTTCAGCAACTGTCCTGGGTGCTGTGACTGGCTGTTCGATAGTCTAGAAACCTCGGGGATATTCCGGCCCCATCCTTTCCTGCACGTGCTCGAGTTTAATGCTCTTTCCTACTTCCTACCCTTTTGAGGTCATCCTGGGTGCTGGACTGTCCCTGTTTTCAGCAACTCATTTATGCAGTTTGGTCCAGAGGTGGCCATGTCCCTTTCAGCCTCCACTCTCTTCAGAACACTGTCGAAAATGAGGAAAGAGTGGACTGTTTCCCTTTCCGACTCTGGGTGGTTCCTGGTTAGACCCACTCAAAACCAAGGGGCTCAGTAGCCTTCTTCCCTGAAGTAAAGCAGCCTGACTCTCTGTCCTCTTGGTTTTGTTTAGTGCCGCACTGGTGACAGCGTGCATGAGTCTGTGCAGCTGCTGTGTCTCACACGCAGGTCTGCCCCGGAGAAGCTGCTGCTCAGAATCCAAACGCAAACAATGCCGGGCGGCTGGGAAGCATCCTCCCCTCGGCAGGTGAATGAGGCCGCGCTAGCTGCTGCGGCACGTCGCTGTGTTTGTCAGGATGGAGCTGGAGGAATGAGCCGTCCAAGGTCTGATCCCTGGAGAATGCTTCTTGCTTCTCACCGCTCTGAAGAATCTGCAGGCAGTCGGGGTGTGTGAGGAGGTGTTTCTCATGTCCTTCCTGGAAAAGTGGATAGACGTAACCAAACCTTCCGCGAAAGGACTGAAGAGGCAGGCCGGGCTGGAGGGATGTGTTCCCTTACCCCTTGTCCTGGGCTCGCTCTCAGCATCTCTGAGGTAGCGGGCTGGCAGGAAGGGAGAAGTGGCTGAGGGAGAGGATGTGGTTACTCTGCAAGACCCTGTTCTGTTACAGGATCAAAAAAATGAAAATTGTTGCAAAACACTCATGTTAGAGTTTAATAGACCTTTAGCCATTGAAACTGTGTGTGTGTGTGTGTGCACTCACACCCTTTTGTGTAGGTGTTTTTCTGGGTGTTACTGCATGGAGGGTCTTGCGAGCAGTGACCATGTGGTGTGATCAGTACAGCTTACCAAGACGACAGTCACGTCTCATTGCATTACTGGGTTAGGGCTGCCATACAAACCACCACAGACTGGGTGGCTTGAACAACAGAAATTTGTTTTCCAACAGCTCTGGAGGCTGAAGTCTGAGGTGAAGGCGTTGCTTGGTGGGCTCCTTCCGAGGAGACTCCCACTGCTATTGTAACCTCCTCCTCCCTGTGTGTCTGTGGCCTGATCTCTTATAAAGGTGCCAACACCATGACCTCGTTTTAACTTAATCAGCCCCTTTACAGACCTACCTCAAACACAGTCACTTTCTGAGGTGTGGGGAGTTGGGACCTCAGCACATGAATTTGAGGGGACACCATTCAGCCCACAACTCACCAAGAGCCATCACGACAGAACAGGGCCTAGGAGTTCAGAAAGTATAGGGCTTACCCATGAAAGAAATCAAGAATTATCTTTTTTCTGAGAAAAAACAAACAAACAAAACCAAAAGCAGCTACAACATTTCAACACTTTTCAGAAGCAATTATTGTTTGTTAAACCAGTTATGCTGCAAGGTTGAAAACATTTAAATATAAAGCTAAGTGACTTATGTTAGGATAGTAGGATTAAAGGTGATTAAATGTCTTCATTTCATGAATTTTACTGTCGTTATAGATACTTTTTATCACTAAAAATTTGATCATTAATGATAATTTTTATCATTAAAAATTATAAACGCAAAATGAATGGAGACAACGCACATCTATTACGCTCAGATACCACCTATTTCAATCTCTTCCCTGTGGAGAAAGGACCCCCAGGGGGAGCTGCCCGCACCTGGCCCCGCCCCGCCCCGCGCGCTGCCTGCACCCCGGTCAAGCTTGTAGGGAGCAGTAGGGTTGGTTCTTAGATTTATGCAGGCTGGCGGAAATCGGCAGGAGGGATTAAGCGAAATCGTCCTCTGATCCTGAGTTGGGACTTTTGCTACATTTTCAGAGAATACTTTCCTTTGTTTGTTTTTCTGATAAATCTTGAAACCAGTGCAGACTCTTCCGCAGCCCCCACGATACCCAGATGAGACGTGCACTGTCTCATCTTCCTTCTCATCTCCACCCACAACACCCACACAAACAAGAGTAGAGGCGGGTTGAATACCAGAGTCCTTCCTGATTCTTCTGAACAGAGTACTTTATTCCTTTCTCTGTAAAAACAGCATGAAAGTATCCCATCGGGGCGTTGCTTGTTTCAACAGGAGGCAGGCAGGGCGTCCAGAAAGGCAGCGAGCTGGCACCGCCGCCTCCCTGCGGGGGACAGACTCCTCCGAGCCACCTGCGCAGCCCTTCCCGCCGGCAGCACTCTACAATCCAGATATTTGGGATCTGACGGAATAAACATTTTAGGTTACTTGAATGTTCCCTCAAGGCCAAGTAGTGACTTCATAAGTCAACGGCTTCCTTTGCAATGAAAATGAGGTTGCACGGATGTTTATTTACTGGTTTGAGGAAGGATACAGTATTGTTCGGTACGTGAAAGGGCTTGTGTGTCTTGTTTTTAAAGTAATTCCCCAGAGTTCTGAGATAGATGGTTTATTTCTCAACGACATGGAATCCCTCTGCTCCGTCCTTGCTGTCATGACCGAACTTGCCATCTGCTCTGAGATGCTCTGGGTCTGTGCCCAGGATTGTCTAGCAGGACTCACGTCCTCTGTGGGTTCCATCTTCCTTCTTCCCAGCACACGCAGTTCTCTCCTCGCCCCTGGCTGTCTCCAGGACAGACTTCCAACATGGTTCTCCTCTCTAGCTTCACACAGGTCTCAGCGGTTTCCTGTTCTTGCTTTGAACAGGGTTAGTGGCATGATTAGTCCTCCATTTTTTTTTTTTTTTTAGCTATTTAAAAAATTGGGATACAATACACATGATGCGAAGCAACCGTTTTCAAGCGCTCAGTCCAGCGGCATTCAGCACATTCACAGTGTTGTGCGCCATCCATCTCCAGAAGTTTTCCACCAGCCCAACAGGTCTGTACCCATTTCCCCTCCCTCCAGCTCCCGGTAACCTCTCTTCTGCTCTTTGTGTGTACGAATTGGCCTGTTCTAGGTACTTCACACCAGTGGGACCATACTACATTTATCTTTTTGTATCTGGCTTACTTCTCTTTGCATAATGTTTTCAAGATTAATTCATGTTGTTGCATATACAGAATTTCATTCGTTTTCAAGGCTAATAAGGTTCCACTTTAAGTATACACGTTGTTTGCTCATTCCTATGTCGATGGACATTTCTGTTGTTGCCATCTTTTTGGCTATTGTGAATAATGCCGCTGTGAACATTAGGATACAAGTATCTGTTTGGGCCCCTGCTTTCAATTCTCTGAGTATATATTTAGCAGTGGGATTGCTGGATCATGTGGTCATTTTATGTTTCACTTTTTTAAAATTCTTGCCTGAGGACATTTTTGCATTTATCTTCAGATAGAGCAGGAGGGAGAGAGGGGGGAAAGAGAGAGAGAGAGAAACATTGATGTGAGAGAGACACATCTACTGGTTGCCACCCACACGACCCCTACCAGGGCTGGGGACAAACTGCAACTGAGGTACGTGCCCTTAGCGGGACCTGAGCCCGGGAGTCTCTGGTTCGCGGGCCAGTGCTCTAACCACTGAGCCAAAATGGCCAGGGCTGTTCCACTTTTTGAGGAAGTACCAACTCCAGATCACTTCCTAACACTTGATCATAGAACATGGTCCCTGAGCATGGCGCCATTCTGTCCAGATTTGTGAAAGCAGGATCACTGCCTCTCAGGACAGGGCTTCAGAGGACCTGAGGTCATGTACTCCCTTTGACGAAGGGGCAGAGCCGCACGGCCGCTGAGGGCTCCCTGGAGCCACCAGGCAGAGTTGAATTCCCGTTCTGATCCTTACTAGATCTGTAATCTTGGGTGAGTTGCTTAAACATTCTAAGCAATAGTTTCTGATGAGGAAAATGATATCTATTTTGGGGGGCTGAAGCAGAAACAAGACAATGTGGTAAAATAGTTGGCACAGATCCAGTGACAGGCAAGTCCTCAAGAAGTGGTGGCAATTGTTGTTACTGTGACCATATTTATAAGGACCCTGAGGTCCAGGGAAAGTCACAGTTCTCTGGTTGCTTCTTCCCATAGTTGGTTCTGAATTTCCTGGTACATAGCCGTTGTCCATACATTACGATATCGCTGACGCTGAAATCCTCCTGCGAACCTTGTTCATCTCCTCTGTAATGTGCATGGACGTGGCAGGCGGAGTACTTTGATCCAGGAAGCAGTGTGACTTTGCCATTCCACTCTGCAGCTTAGTAACCATGTGGCCTGGAGCCACGTGCATTGTGTTCCACCACAATACAGGGCATCCTACTGGATGCACAGGGCAGTGGTTAGACCTATGGAAAGCACTTCAGTAAAGCCCAGCACTCACTCACTGAAGGGCAATCTCCATGGTTGATCAAAACACAGACACTGGTTGTCAGATGGGCAATTTAACTATCACTTAGGTGCCTTGGGCTGTAAAATGTACCCCCATTTCCCAGATGGTAGAAGGTGAGGAAACTGTGCATTCTGCAACTGATGAAATACAGTAACTGCCTTACGTGAGTTCCTAAGTGAAAGGTCCTAAAGGAAAAACCAGAAGCTCAGAAAAGCCTCACCTTTTGGAAAAGAAACAAAGGAACGGGAGTAGTTCTGCTTTTCCTGTGATTAAATTGAAGCCCACACCTGGGACAGCTCTCTCACCTACTCATGCCCAAAGAATTCAAGCAGAAAAAGCTTCTTTGGAAATGCAAGCTCAGCTCTGGCACGCAGAATGGAAGAAGGAATGCTTTGAAAAAAAAAATGAAAGAAAAAAAGCTCTCTCTTTCACTTGTTATATGAAATGGAAGCAGTGTTCTTAGCCCATGGCCTTGGCTGGTGGTCTGAGTGGGGAGAAGTCTCCTTTGGTCTTCCCAGGTTAACGAAGTCCAGTGACCCTTACTCTTGCTATCCAGGTGTCTTACACAATTGATTCATTTGAAGGTGCCAACTGTAGGCTAGTGACTCACTTCTCGGCCTCTGAAACACCAACGTGTTGGGTCTTGATGGAACTTTAGAGGTAACCTTAATAATGGCCTTGCCTACAAAATGCTCACATTCCCACAGCTGGCGGTGGTTCTGGTGTGGGGAGAATCTGGGACTTTTGCACACCCTGGCTCTCAGAGTTTTACAAACAAGGTTGACCTTCTGTTCGAAGTTGAAGAGGGTCAACTAATGACGTTCCACAGATTGCCTGAACTGCAGGTGACCGAATTAACGAGGGTTTTACTTCTTTGGGTAGAGAGTTAAACTTGAATAGCTGTGACCTATTAGCAGATCTATGGGTAACAGTCTCTACTTCAAATACTCTCTTCAATCCTCAGACTCTTCACTCAGTGAGCACACACTTTCTGAACATTTGCTGTTTCAAGCACAATGAACACTTTACATCAAGAAAGGTCCTATTACTGTTCCCACTCTGTAGACATTGGTTAAGAATTCGAGTAACTCATCCAATATTGTCGAGCAAGTTTGAACTCTGATTTGGGAGACTGAATTCTCAACCCAGTGCATTAGGGCCTCCCTTGACTGACTTGGTACCTTCTCCCCAGACAAGTAGTAGCTGTCAAATGGGAGCACACTCATTACCCCCTGGTACACGTATAAACCTACCTACACCCGCACCCCACCTTCCTTCGCTGTGCCCACCTGTGCTTCTCCGCAGTTACGGGATCCTGCCTTCTTGGGGACCTCCCTCGATAACTATACTCTTTCTGCTGTAGCTTCAACTTCCTATTATACACTGACTCCTTTCCTCACTTAAATATTTCCCATATTAAAAAAAGGAAATGTAATCCTGTCCCTCATCACACCTCCCATGTAAGTACATATGTGCTCCACACTTACTGAAGGAGTTGTGTAAATTCCCACTTTTATTTTCTCACCTGGCATCCCCACCCCACTGCAGTCGGCGCTTGGCGTGCTCTCTCCGTGTGGTCATCCCAGGTCGCAGTGGCTTCCATGCTGCTAAACCCAGTTACTGCACCTTAGTCCTTATCTTCTGACCTATCTGAGCCTCTGCTAACACTACCAACTCCTTCTTGGAGAAACACTTCCTTTGGCTTCTCTGATGTGCCTTCAAAGTAGATGTTGTTTCGGGCTACTTACCTTCTGGTTCCTCTCCTTTGGAAAAAGAACACTCTTGTTCTTTAGCAAACTCCCAGCCTTTCTTGTAGGGCGGCCCATGAAAAGGCTGGTCTCCCCCAGAGATCTGCCATCTGCCCTGGGCTGGCTCAAATACCTGGTGAGAAAGGAACACTCATCTCCTTTTCTCTTGTCAGCCAGCATCCCTTGGAAACACGTTAGAAATGCAGGCTCTCAGGCCCGACCCTGGCCTCACTGAATTAGAGACTCTGAGGTAGGGCTCAGCAATCTGTTTTACAAGCTCACCTGGTGATTCAGAAGCACATTCAAGTTTGAGAATTAGCATATGATTCCCTTTTTTGTTGTTTGTTTTATTTTAGGCTTATTGAAATGTAACGGACAAACAGTAATATTCGCTCTTTTGACACGCACAGTCCTAAGAATTTTAACAAATGTATGCAGTGGGGAAATCACTGTCATTAACAAGATATTGATTATTACCAAAACCACAGAAAGTTCCCTTCTCCCTCTTTGTATTTAATCCCTCCCTTCATCCCCAACACTTGGCAACTGCTGGTCTTATTTTTGTTTCTATAATTTTGCCATTTCCAGAATATTGTACAAATGGAATCATAGTATATGGCCCTTTGAAACTAGCTCCTTTAACTTAGCACAGTGCTTTTGAGATCCATCCACATTCGTATCAGTGGTGGTGGTTTTTGTGTTTTTATTTTTATTTTTTATTGCTGTGTAGCGTCCATTCTTGGACACTAGCGTTTGTTCAATCATTCGCCAGTTGATGGGGCATTTGGATGGTTTCCAGTTTTTGGTGACTATGAATGAAACTTCTGTAAACATTCACGTGCAGACCTTTGTGTGAACATATGTTTTCATTTTTCTTGGATAAATACATCGGAGTGGGATTGCTGGTACGTTTGGCTTCATTAGAAACCGTCTTACAATGTGACTGTACTGTTTGCACTCCCATCAGCAAAGGGTGAGACTTCCCTCATCAGCACTTGGTATTGTCAGGTTTTTAAATTTCAGCCATTCTAATAGACGTGTACCTGGAATTATTTTCTTCTTCTTCATTGTTCTCTAAGGGTGATGGAGGGGTGGGCAGGTGTGTAGTGGTGAATCATCTGATGGGTGAATTTGAGAGAAGGCCTGTGGGACTCAGCTCCCTTCCATCCTTCCGCGTGCAGAGAAGGTGCGTCCTGATGGGAAGGCTCAGTGTGATACCCCACGGCAAGCTCAGCTGGGCAGGCTGTTCCCAGGCTGTGCCCCTGCTGGGCTGCTGCCGGTCATCCACTGTTGCCTGTGACTGGGGGTAACTTCTCTTAGGTGCTGTACTAGAAAGCCCACTTCTGCCAAATGCACAAGCCATGTCTTTACTGTGGCACCCCTTCCCCACTCAGATCTGACATGTGGCCTCTGTTTGTCTGGCTCTTGCATGCATCTCTCAGTTGATTCTAAATTTGGGGTGAGGGAGGGGGAGCTCAGCTCTCTGGACCCAGTAATTGGTTTCGTGTTGGCAAGGGATGGGAGAGGAGCCCTCGCAGGAAGAAAGTGTCAAGCTGGACCTGCTGTGAACTATATTTGCCATCTTGTCAATGCAGTGTGTGCGAGAATAAAGCCAACACAAGGAAAGCTGGGCTGAGAGATGGAGAGAGCAAGGAAGGGGTGAAGAGGGGAGGGAGGAGGTAGGGGGGAGGGAGACGGGGAGACGGAAGAGGACATTCAGTCCACCCCAGGTGTGCCTGAAATTGTTTTAGCCTCTACCCCTCACTTTTGCAGGTAAGGTGAACGAGTGAATTCCTGCATGTGGTTAAGTCAGTTTGCACTGGGTTTCTGTTCCTCAGAACAGAAAGGGTCTGTCAGGCATAGTGGGTGAGAACATGGACTCTGGGGCAGCTGCCCGAGTTAACTCCTTGCCCTGGCACGTGCTGCCGTGGGCACGTGGGCATGTCCTCCCCTGTGCCTCAGTCAGCTTGTCTGCAGTGTGAAGACACCAGCGCCCTCGCCCCTCTCAGGAGAGCTGTAAGGAGTGACCGAGTTAATACTTGTCGTCCACCTAGAACGTACCTGGCACACAGGAAGTTCTTACTAAACAGAAGCGCTCTAATTAACGTGAGCGCGTTCTCAGTTTTCCTCCTGCCCTGCAGGGCACTTTCTCAGGGTCCTCTGAGACTCCTTCGCATCCTCGTGGACTGAATGCGCGGGCCTGCGGCTTCTGTCCTGGGCCTTCTTCCCGGCACGGCCCACTCCACCCTGGCTTTGTCTGCTAACCAAATGCATGTTAATACTGGCCAAATAGGTCATTCCAAGCTTGACCTCTGTCTTGTGGGACAGACCCAAATATTCAATCGCTTGTTTGTTATTTGCAATTTGATAATGTATTTTTTTTTCTATTGCTGCATAACAAATTACTACACAATTAGTGACTTACGACGGCACACTTTCATTATCTCACTGTTTTCTTGGGCCAGGAGTCCAGGCGTGGCTTAGCTGGGTACTCTGCTCATGGTTTAAATGGCTGCAATCAAACTCTCAGTTGGGCTGTGTTCTCCCTTGGAGGCTTAACTGGGGGAAGAATCCACTTCCAAACTCACTGAGGTTGTTGGTGTAATTAATAACCATGTGGCTATATGATGCAGGGCCTGCCTGTTTGCTGGCTGTTGGCTGGAGGGCATTCTCAGATTCTAGAGTCTGCTCACTGTTCCTCGCCATATGGGCATTCCCAACAGGGCTGCTCACTTCCTCCCGCCTGTACGAGTCTCTGTTTCCAGCTGGTTGAGAGAGAGTCTTCTATAACATAAAGTAACCACAGGAGTGACATCCCATCCCCTTTGCCATATTCTGTTGGTTGGATGGAAGCCACAGGTCCTGCCCACACTCAAGGGGAAGGGACTATACAGGAGGTTGGATCATGGGTCACTCTAGTGTCTGAGGGCCACAGGTGTCCATAAGCATTGTCAATATGCCCCAAGTAAGACACTCACCTCCTGAGAACTGTGCTCTTCTTCCTTCTCCCCTGCAGTAGAAAATGGTGCCACCCTTCAAACCAGAGATCCAGAGGGTCGTCCTGATGCCTTCTAACCAGCCTCTCATACAGTTGACCATCGAGCCCTCCTAATTTGCCTCCTAAATACCACGTGGTTCCTTCATTCCCTCCATGGTTTACTGTAAGTCTCTGCTTCCATTCTTTTCTTTCTACAGCAGCCAGAGTGGTATTTCTGAACTGCAGGTGTGATGACATTTTACCTTCTTTAAACCCCTTTAGTAACTTTCCATTGACCCTTAGAATGAGGCCCAGATTCCTCAGCAGGCCCACCAGACCCTTTATCCTCTGGCTCCCCCCCCCCCCCCCCCTGGCCTTTGTACTTTCTGTCTCTTTCACCCAGACACGCGATCCTTCCCTCTGCTTGGTAATCTTGCACCTCGGTTGGGACCCAGCTTCTGTGCCATTGCCTTTGGACGCCTGTCCTGATTGCTCTGCTAATTAGTCCCCTCCAGTCACACCCAGAGCGGTCCCTTCTTGTTCACTGGTCCTCACTCTCCTCTAAACTGTAGGCTCTCTGAGGCTGGGGGACTTCCTCCGGCTAGCACTGTGCTGTCAACACCATGATCCCTCAAATAATTGTCAAGTGGATAAAATGGTAGGAGAAGACTTGGATCTCCGCCCAACCTTACAACTATTCCCAGCCTTCGCTCCCAGCAGCACCAGCTTTCACTCTCGGCGGGCTCCGCTCCAGCTGGCGGCCGCTTCGAATAGAAAGTGCTGTCTGAATAGAGGCACCTTTGTTTCTGGTAATATTCCTTTCCTATTGTGGCCAGTTCACTCTCAAGACATTTCCTCACTACTGATATATTCCAGTGACATCAGCACCGGGACATCACCTAGTTCCTCCTTGGGTGGTGTTTGTCCTTTTGCTGTGTAACTGGAATTTTGTAAAAATAGCTGACCAACTGCAGTACAGATAGTTCTATAAACTCTCTGGGAACAGGCTCCTCTGTCCACCCTATGGAGGGGCCCACACCTGCTCCCAGGACATTCCAGGAGACCCTGTCACCCACTGAGAACAGAAGGAGCATTTGTTCCCTGAGTCCACTCTGGAGGGACAGCTGAGGCTCAGTCCAACCCAGCCAGGTCGGCCTGTTCCTGGGCATCGGGTCTACTTTCACACAGCAAACAATTAAGCTTAATTGACAGGTGTGAAGTGTGTCCTTTCTAGCTCATCTCTACTTGCTTCTGCTTGTAGGGGTGAGGCAAAGTCACTTAGGAGCTCAATTAGCATGTCCTTTGTGGGTGTGTGTGTGAGTGTGTGAGAGAGAGAGAGAGAGAAGGGGGAGGAGGAGGAGGAGGGAGGGGGGAGAGAGAGAGAGAGAGAGAGAAGGGGGAGGAGGAGGAGGAGGGAGGGGAGAGAGAGAGAGAGAGAAGGAGGGAGGAGGAGGAGGAAGATGAGGAAGAGGGGGGAGAGAGAGAAAGGAAAAATAAACTCAGAGAAAGAGAGACTCAGAGAAAAGTGAGAGACAGAGGAACAGAAAGGAACAAAGAAAGGAGCAGAGAGCAAGAAGATGGACAGATAAGAGGGCTTGGGAGTGTCCAGACGGGCACTGTTGGTGGCCTTTTAGTTGGGTTAAGTGCACACAAATGGAAAATGGGAAAGTGTAGAGTGTCAGTCCCATCTGGAGGACCATGTGTGAAATAAGGGCAAAGTGAGCATCTGTATGGTTGTTAGCATCTCCCTAATGGGCTGGAAGAGAATTCTGGGAGGGGGTGGGCTGGAAGTCCTGTGTTTCACCAGCCGGAGGCTTCACTCTCAGCCGAGTCACCCTCTTGTTCCCACACGAGGCTGGGGAGATGGTAGAGTGCCCACCAAGTCACTATACTGGGGCTAAGATGGGAGGGCCTGTTTTATGTGCCGTGAAAATCATTGTCTTGAATTTTTAGGGGTGGCCCTCGCTAGGATTCAGAGATCCTGGATGCTTAAGTGAAGCCTTTTTGTCTTCAGACCCCGACCGAATGGGGCACGGTGCCAAGTGTGCACGAAGCGCGCACCGCTCCTCATGATCCTCAGATACACACTCATTAGTCTTCACAACTCCCTACGTGGTAGACACTGTTGTCTCCATTGTGCAGGTGATGATTGGAGACAGAGAAACTAACCGGCTTGCTCAGTGTCACACTGCTGGTAAGTGATGAGGCTGGACTTTGAACCCAGGAAGTCAGGTTCCATTATTAGTGCTCTTAACCACTATTCCACCAGTTGAGATTCAGCTCTCAAACTATATTTAGTTTTTTTTTTTCAAAGTCCTTTCCAGAGAAGACAGAAGAAGCAGTACAGTGCGGTGGAAAGAACTGACTTCCTGTCCAGCTCTGCTGTTTATAGCTCTACTTCCAGGCGGCCTCTCTAAGCTTCAGTCGGGGGCAAAGACTGAGTGCCCTGATGCCGGAGCAGGGCTCACACCCCTGCTCTGCCACTTACCAGCTGGGTGTCCTTTACTTAGCCAGTCGAAGCCATAGGCTTTTCTCTGTAACAGGAGGACAGGACAGGGTGTTCTCATGGGGTTGTGAAAGTTAAATAAGGCCATGTATCTTACATGCTTGACCTCAAAGTAAGTCCTCAATAAATGTTGCCTCTTATTACTATCTATCAAATGCTGGCCCTTTCTATTTTATATACTTACTATAGTGATGCTTGCTATGAGATAATGAATGTGAAAGTGATTTGTAAAATATTCTGCACTGTTGAAATGTTAGATAGTATTATAGTTATTCTTAAACACTGACTGAGTGTAAGGTCCATGTAAGGCATATGAATTAATAGCTTTGGCACACAGTCAGCAAGACAAAGAGATTACCACTGGGGAGGGGTGCTGGTGGGAGGGACTGGGGGAGGAGGAGTAGACAAGTAACTGTAATACCAGGTTGAATATGGTAAGTCCCACAAAAGAATCCCAACACCGCAATCTGGGATCCAGTAGAGAAAGGACTAGAAAAGTCTTAATTTAAAAATTAATTTTTGAAAAGGATATGAAAATCTATCCATTCAATGCATGTGGAGGCTCAGCCCTTGCTAATCATTGTAGTAGATGCCGGGGGACCTCGATGGCAAAGACTTGGTCACGGTGTACAGGAAGTGGTCTTTGGGAGGAGATTTCGACTGGGATTGGCTGGGAAGGGCATCTCAAGAGGAGGAAATTGGGTGAGTAAAAGCAGAGATAAAAAACTAAGCAAGTTTTGTAAAGTGATCAAGAGTCATCTGTGGCTGGGATGAATTTTGTAGAGTAATGGAAGGTGAATTCAGAAAAGGTGTTTAGGGCCATATTTAGGCAATTTTGTAATTAATTTGAAAGGCAATGGGGAGCCACCGAAGGCAATACGTAATATGATTGCAGTCATATAAGGGCCACTCTCCACTATGAATACATATCAGTGCAACTTGTTTTAGCTGGTTTAGAGATTGTGTCCTACATGGATGACAGTCTATCCCGGAAAAGACCTGCTTGAAACTTGTTCATGGCCTGAACATGTAGATTCAGTCTTTGAGGATGACACTGAGTCAAGTGCAATGAACCAGCTCTACTTTGCACTTGTCCCAGATTTACTGTAGCACACACACACGCACACACACACGCGCACACACACACAGGAGTAGGCTATATTTTAAAGTCAGTTCTGCACTTGGGGGTACTTATATGTGTCATTTTCTCTTCCCGCTCCAAAATTTAATGTGTCAATATATAAAATTCAAGAATAAATGTATATGGCAGAGTAATTGTTAAAGAATTAAAATATATGCCAACAGAACATTATCAGGCTTTATTTTGTGACATTTGTGGCTTCTTTCTTTGCACTCTTTCTTTGTGGTAAAAGAGGTAGATTAAAGATCATTGCAAATCAAAGTGATGCTTTCAACTTTGGAAATGAACGCTAACTTGTCTTTTTTCCACTTTTCATACATTTGCATAGATCTGTCAACTGAATTCTGAATTCTTTTAAGAGCAATGTTTAATACAAAGTCATGAACACCCGCGTACCACAAAATTGCTTTGCTCCTCTCTTCTTCACTTCACACCCCCCACTGCCCTTCCCTTCACCCTCTCTAGCGCACGTTTCTCTCTGAACATTTCACAGGAGCTTAAAGAGATAGAATCAAAGCCTTAGAAACAAACCAATAGCCACAAACAGAACTTGCGAGTAGAAACTGACCCCTTCCTATCACTGACCCTTCCGTGAGTTTCTGTATTTAATCGCAATTCTGCTGACAGTTGGGAAAACGTGTTTTCAGATGTTTCCCAGTGAAATGCCTTGTTTCTCCTGGCAGGATCTGAGTAGTTGGTGTGTGTATTCTTCCAGGGTAGAAGACCTGCTGGTGGCTGAGGCGGGGTTAAAAGGTCTCAGCACGACAGAGCCCTCAGCAGCGTGGGAGGATGCAACCTGGTTCCTGCAGCTCGCCCATCCCCTTCTAGTTCATTTATGAGGAGTCACAGTGATCCAGTGGTTTGTTGGATTCTGATTGGCTGCCAGCTGCCAGGCACCACTCAGGTTTGCAAGAACAGTCAGCTCTGCTTGCAATGGGTTGCTAACCACAACTGTCAAGAACTTGAAAGGGGGCAGTCAGGGTCTTGGCTTGGTATATGTTTTGTTGTCTGTTATTTTTAATTCCAAATTAATAGTACAAGTCAAGCCCACAGTTAAATAACACATCTGCCTGGGGTTTGGGTAGCGATTCACAGTATGTTTTCATTCATTATTGCTTTAATTATGGCTCAGAATTCTTTTGAATCTCTCCCAAGTAACAGGTGGTTTTCTGACCATGATAAATGCTAAATACTTCTGAGGGTAATGCAGCTAGGCATTGTTTTCAAACTGTGGTTACACCTAGGCCCCAGGCAGCTTCTGAATTAGCAGGCTGCAACAGATTGGAATTCCTGGGGGACTTCACTTAGCCCTTAGTTCTCCCAAACCCGTTTTAAATGCACTGTGGGGTGGGGGCTCCCCATAGCACCCAACAGCACACGGCAGATGCACTTTTTGTATCCTGGGAGGTAGCAGGAAGGTTTGGGGCAGGTCAAAAAGTTAATATGTCAGTGCTCTGATGGGTGATGGGAGTAAGAACTTGGTGTGATAGTAAAGATGATTTGAATTTAGATGGTTTTAAAGAATAAAAGCATTCTTTTATATATCTGCAATAGCTGATAACAATTAAATAAGTCACACGTGAATCATAGAAATTAGAGTGAGGGCAAAGACCTATTAGATCATCTAGCCAATTCCCTAGCTAACAGAATTATTCCCTACAGTGTTGTCAGTTTTCAGGAGAGCTCTGTACCGTCTCTTTTGAAAGACTTGAGCAATTGGGGCCTTCAATTATTTCCTTAGGGAGACACTTTCCCTTATAAAAGGTCGCCGTGTTTTTCTCCTTACCCTGATTGTCAAGCTATAAAAAAAATGTCTATACGTTGCATACAAAACCATTTGCACAGCAAGACTGATCAGAGGTGGAAATTATACCTATAGGTCTCGCAGAAAATTGTGCGCTTATTTGGCATTCTCCTGTGCACTCTTCTGTCTGGTGTTTATGCTTGAATTTGCATACGCCTCGGAAGGGCTTGTGCTGAAATATCCCTTGGAAGCTTCCCTGTTTCCCATACCTCTGTTGCAGACTGGTCAGGGTAACATGGAACCCCTTAATTTGAAACAAGGGGGAAAGATGCTTTGAATGAATTTTGCTGAGACTGTCCATGTTAGCAGAGCAAAGACTACTCAGTCATCCAGGAAGCAGCAACCGCTCAGCATTCCCCTGTCTTTGGAACAGACCGGTATTGTCTTTGCAGGCTGTTTGTATTGGAGAGGCCACCGACTGTGCACACATGACTCTCGCTCTGGATTCTTGGTAACCCTGGGCACAGAGTGCTGATCCCGGGCCAGTGGGCGGCACACAGTGTCCTGCTGATTGCTCGTGGTTTGTGCCACACTGCTCTTCAAGGGCATTTTCAGTCTACTGAGTCAAAATTTGTGTTGGGGAGTTATGGACACCGAAAGGGATGAATTGCATGGATTTCTACAACTCCGGGATGCTGTATTAGAACACCTTCTCCTGTTCCATTCCCTTCACCTTTTTTTAGACTTTATTTTATTTTTTTATCCTCACCTGAAGACATTTTTTTTGCATTTATCTTCAGATAGAGTAGGAGGGAGAAAGGAAGGAAGAGAGAGAGAGAGAAACATTGATGTGAAAGAGACACATTGAGTGGTCGTCACCCACATGACCCCAACTGGGGCCAGGGACAAACTGCAACCGAGGTACGTGCCCTTAGTGGGAACTGAACCCGGGTCTCTCTGGTCCACGGGCCGACACTCTAACCACTGAGCAACCAGCCAGGGCTATTTTATTTTTAAAATCCTCACCTGAGGATATTTTTCCCCTGATTTTTTTTTTTTTTTTTTTTTAGATACAGTGGGAAGGTTCAGCCAGTGTGGTTCAGTGGTTGAGTATCAACCCATGCACCAAGAGGTCACTGGTTCGATTCCAGGTCAGGACACATACCTATGCTGTGGGCCCAATCCCCAGTGCGGGGCATGCAGGAGGCGGCCTAGCGATGTTCTTTCTCATCGATGTTTCTATTTATCGCTCCTTCTCACTTCTTCTCTCTCTAAAATAAAGAATAAAAAAAAATTAAAATAGAGTGGAAGGGAGGGAGAGAGAGAGAAACACCGACATTGATTAGTTGCTCCTGCATATCCTTGACCTGGGCTGGAGGTCGAACCCGCAACTGAGGTAGGTGCCCTAGAATCCAACCTGCGACTCTGTAGTCAGTGGGCCTATGCTCTGACCGCTGAGCCACACCGGCCTGCTATGATAGTAAAGATGATTTGAATTTAGATGGTTTTAAAGAATAAAACCATTCTTTTATATATCTGCAATAGCTGATAACAATTAAATAAGTCACAGGTGAATCGCCTTTCTTTCATCAGGTTCCCGTCCAGGGGCTTGGCGCCGAGCACGGAGGTGAGGAACAAAGAATCGAGCTTCCCGTCCCGGGGACTTGGACAGGTGAGGCAGGTGTGGAAATGCTCTCAAAGCACTGAGGTAAGGGTTCAAAGAGGTTTGAGGGGAGGCCCCTGGCACCTGGGAGGAGAAAACCTGCGTTCAAGCCTCAGCGTAGGAACTCTCTAGGGAAGTCGACATGGAGGGAGACGCTAGAGCAAGGAATAGCCGAGGCCCAGGCAGGGGGCTGGCAGCGGGGAAAGGCGAAGGGGGTGCCCTGCTTGCCATGCCGACTTCAACAGCCTCTGAAAAGGGCTTGCTGATGAGGACATGGTGGTTCAGAGAAGCCAGGTTCTTTGTCCCAGGTCACACAGCCCAGAAGCAGAGCTAGAATTTTGATTTGCTGACCTTGCTACCTCAGGATGAAAAAGCATCTGGAATACAAACTCAAGGTGCGTATTTGTGGCCTCCCGGAGGGGGCAGGTGGCCACAGGGTCTTGGGGTGCTCCAAAGATGGCCAAAATGTCTTGGTATCCCTCTTGAAAGGATAGACGCAGGGATCTCTGGGCCTCAGTTCACAGGAGAGCAGACGTACGTTCCCTCAGAGTTCGTCAGCTCTTTTAACTACTCAGAATGACTCATGTCAATGCAAAACCAAGTACCTTCTGCAGACTGACCATCCTGACCAGGGCTGAGTCAGCGGGCTGGTGACAACCGCACCGAGCCTGTGGCTGTGGCCAGAGCAAGTGCATAGCTCTGTGGTCACGGCCTTCTAACAGGCACATGATACACGGGGAAGCCATGGGGAGTGATCCTACCTCAGAACTGGAGGGAGGGAGGAGAGAGACTCTCGGCAGCCGCAGCAGGAGAGGCGGGGATTGGCATGTGTGTGTGCCATCAAGTTCCGTGCTACTTCCCCGGGACTGGCCCTCCAAGCCTGTGTGCTCAAGCCTGCCTCATCCCCTCAGCCCAGGTGTGGGGCTGCTATTTCTTCCAATTGGTGAGGTTTGAGAAGTGAGCATGGCATCTTAGCCCTTCCTCCCTCTCAAAGATTTGCTGGCCAGCAGATATCCTGGGTTCCACCCTCTCCCTGCCCCAGGTGCCCAGCGGGGCCTGTTGCTTGCTGTAAGCTGCTTGTACTGAGGAGGGTCCCAGACAGTGGTTCAGGTTGTCTTCAGGTCTGGACTTAGTCTCCCGTTAGGAAGACCCAGTTGTGATCATATGTAGGCTGTGGTATTGGATTCACACTTACTCAAAATAAATTTGCTATTTTTGAACAACTGTATCTACTTTGAATTGATTCTGAACTCAGTGAAGAACAAGAGTTGTTATTACATTGCTAAAATGCTAACACTGCAGGATTTAATACTAGCATTTGAAACAGAGATCAAGTGAGGATTAGGGCTGGAGTTGGGGAAGATGATTACTGAGAATAAGAGAGACACATTAGATTATAAGCTAAAAACCAGGATAGGCTCAGTATCTAACAGTACAATTTTGGTTAAATAAATTATGGCATAGCAATACAATAAAACATGATAACATTAAAAATGATTATATGTGTACCTAGATTGTCATAAAATATTTACATTCTATTAGAGTTCAAAGCAGATTTTAAATCAGTATAAGTGCATTTTTGGTTAAAATATGCAGAAGAAAAAATGTGGAAAATGTAACCTAGAATATTAATAGATCATCTGGAGGAGAAGGATTATGTGTAATTTTTTCTAATTTATTATCTTAATTTTTCCTAAAATGAATATGGATTTATTGAGTAATTAAAACAAATGGAATATTGTGGACATCTTGTCATAAAAAGAGGAGATTTGGTAGAAGGAGCTGGCACTGGATCTGGGGAGAGAATCCAGCTGTGCTCCTTGGCACGTGGCCTTTTGTTTCTTCCTCCCACGGGCGAGGGCTCGCAGCAGGGCACAGCGCTGTCATCTGGCGGGTCCCTGAAGCTCCACAGGTTCTGATGTGTGAACAGGGCTTGGTCCCCACAGCTTTGCAGGCGATAAATCTTGATTTTGTTATTCTCCAAGAGTGGATCAGGGATTGACTTACACTAACCAACTTCATAAATGACTCATGTGTAAATTAAACTCCATTTTTATTTTACTTGATAATGAGCCAGAATGAGCTGGCAAAAAGGAGGTGTCTTGAGTTCTTCATTTTGATGCATTTTTCCATGTCAATGTAGTCATGGAAAGCCCGACTGTAATAGACACCTTGTTAAGTGAGCAGACGGTCTTTTACATTTTCAACAAACAACTTCTGATCACCTAAGATGTGGTAGGCTACGGGTTCGGTGCTGCAGATGTTGTGGTGGCCACACTGACATTTCCTTAGTGGGCAGAAGGTTGGACTAGTACGACTGGTGGGTTAGTGCTGGGAGCCTGGGAGTCACATGGTTCAGTACCCAAACCTTGCCACTTACTCACCGTGTAGCCTTGGATAAGTCACATAACTGCTCTGAACCTCATATTTTTTTATCTTTAAAATAAAAATAGCACCCACTTCCTCACAGTCTTATTTTGAGTATTAACTTAAATTATCTATGTAAAATGCTTCGTATAATGTCTGGCACACCGGCGTGCTCAATACATGGTGCTGTGACAACTACCAAGTGCTGTTATGGCACAATGCCTCCGTTTTTGCAACCGGTCCTACGAGGATTTGCTAACCCTGGGCCTTCATCAAGTTGATCTCCTAAGTTAACACTTCTATGGGTACATCTGGCCATTGTTTTCTAGACTTTTTCCTCCTGAAACGCCCACTGATATTTCTGATTATTACATTTTTTTCTTTAAATATGTTAATAGCATCATTTGGGCCAGGGGTTGGCAAACACTTTCTGCGAAGAATCTGATAGCAAATATTTTGGGCAGAAAGAAAAAGGAGCAGAAGCAGCAGGAGAAGGTGGGGTATTGGGGCAAATGGATCAAATGTGGGTATTGGGGGGCCCTTGTTACCATACACTGTTTCCTCTGAAATAGCAGCTGCAGCCTCTTTATTTGCCCCTTATTTGTCCCCTACCCTGTTATCTCTACTGCAACTACTCAGTTCTCTGACTATGGGGCAAAAGCGGCCATAGACTATATGAAAGTGAATGGGCATGGCTGGATTTCAATAAAGTTTTATGGATACCGAAATGTGACTTTCCCATAATTCTCACTTGTCAAAAAATATTTCTCGTCCTTTCTTTCTTTGTTTTTCAATCATTCAACCACAAAAATGTAAAAATCAATCAGGCAGATGGCTGGACTAGGCCTGCAGACTGTAGTTTGTAGAGTCCTGATTTAGGCAATAGTCAGGTTGCGTCTAATTAGAAAACTTCTTAGATCATTGGTTTCATCTAGTATGTGTTGATTTTACAATGTAATTAGTAGGTACACGTTTATTTCCAAATTTGAGGGCCTATGACACTGTGGCTGCTCCCTTTCGCATGCCTCCTTCCCACCATGCAATGGTTGCATGTGTCTTGTAGAACATACATGTCTCATGTGTGAGAGTACAATGGCATGCTGTGGGGAAGAGCAGTGCACAGGGCTGGGCACGTGAATACTCAGTACATGTTCCCCTCCTGACTTCCTTTCCCCCACAAGGTTGTGCCTGGAAACTGCCATCAGTGACACCGAGGCCTGACTTTGGTGGACATGAAGGTGCTGACCTAACTTTTCAATTGAAATAAGAAGGGTACCTCCTTTACTCCGTAATTCAACCTGGTGAGTAACCCTTTGTACTTACCAGTGGTGTGGCGAGCAAAGCAATGCTGGTGCACTATAGAAACAATACCAGGAGAGTCCCCCAGAAAATACTTAGGTGCTCCCACTAGAGCTAGGGACCACATCCGGAGTGTGCCCTCTCCCCTACCAACACACCATAGGTGGGACTCGTGTAGCCCTGTTCGTGCTTTGCATGCACGTTGAGCATGTATCTGGCTCTCATCCCATGTTGAGAAACAGATTCAGCTCTACAAAATCCTTAGGAATAATGTACATTTTACTGAAGACATTGTGGAAATTGAGTAGAAAGAATTCAGATTATATTCCATACTGGAAAAAACATAATAAAATCGCCTATTAGACATTTTTTTGGTACCTGCCCCTAGCGGGCACCGAACCTGGGACTCTTTGGTCTGCAGGCCGACGCTCCAACTGCTGAGCCAAACTGACCAGGGCTAGACATTTCTTTTGACTCCTACAAAGTGTTACTTTTTTGCCAGCTTATTCAGTCTCAAAATTCCATTTTCCTGAGCAATTCAGCTCAGTATTTCTTCTTCTATTCCAGAACATTCTTTTAGGATTATTTTATTCTTCTAGATGTTCATCTTTTAGAAGTTCCTTTGCTAAGAGCCTGTTAATGTTAATGGTAAACTGTCTCAGTTTTTGTTTGACTATTTATTTTTTCTTTATTGATTTTAGAGAGAAGAAAGGAGAAGGAGAGAGAGCTAGAAACATTGATGAGAGAGAACATCGATTGGCCGTCTCCTGCATGCCCTCCATTGGGGATTTGGCCCACAACCTTGGCATGTGCCCTGACCAAAAATCGAACCAGCACCACTATTTTAAAATTCCTTATCATTCTTGAAAGGTAATATTTTTGAGTACACAACTCCAGATGGATGGTCATTTTCTTTCAGATTTGAAGATATGGTTCCACAGTCTTTGGCTTCACTGCTTCTGTTGGAAGTGTGATGTCAGACCATAGTCATTCTGTGGTGATTTGTCTTTTCTTTCTTGTTGCTGTCAAGATTTGCTCTTCAGCCTTGGTGTTTTATAGTACCGCATGATGTGCCTAGTGTGTGTGATCATTAAAACGTATCTATTCTGCCTGAGACATAGTATACTTTCTGTCTCTGAGGATTGATGTCTTTCATTAGTTCTGGCATTTTCTTAGCTATTATCTCTTCAAACAGGGTTTCTCCCTTATTCTTTCTATTCTCCCTTGTGTAATTTTGGATGTATATTAGACCTTCTCATTCTTTCCTTCCTTTCACTTTCTGTTTTTTATTTTCTCATTTTTTTGTGCTGCATCTGAATATTTTCTTAAAATTTGGTTTCTCTCTTTATCCCTATTTATTTTGCTCTTTTACCTATCGATTAGTACACACATAGCTGTCTATAGTTTAATGTATCTATCTATGTATATATATATTTATATGTTTTTAATTACATATAGTTTTATTTTTGTATCTATAAATTCTATTTGGTACTTTGTCAAATCTCTGGTCACTTTTGAAGTTCCCTTTTTCTTGTTCCTTTTTCTATCTTTAAACTTTTTCAACATTTCACACATAGTTATTTTACATTCTATATTTGATAGCTCTATTCTATTTAGAGTTCTTGGAGGCTTAAATTATGCTTGTTGTTTCTGCTGACTCTCACTAATCGTGGTTGGTTACGATGTGGTTTAGTAAATTTTCTCTCTTTTTAAAAACTTATATTAGACTTCATTTAAACTCCTGGAATCCTCATGTGACTGGGTTAGAAGGCTTTGCTCTGGAGAGGATTTGCATTTTCCTCTGTTAGGCACATAGGTGTTATCAAATTAGGACTCTAATTTATTTCTTTGAGGTTTCAAGATTAGGTGGGTAGTGAAAATTTGAACCTCAGACTCACGTAACATCAGGCCTATAGCTAGAAATTCCCAAGAGAGACCATCATTATTATTTTAAATTATCATTATTATTATTAATGTTTTCCACCCGGAGCCATGGCAAAAACAGATAGATGCCCTTTGACTTGTTTTGCTAGCAGGTTTTTTTTGTCTAGTCTACCCTTTTCCTGGAGAGTGAGCCCCTTTGATGATTCAAGTTTTGTGTGAGTCTCAGGTTCATTCCTCTACTTTGTACAAACTCCAAAGACCCCATTTACCTGCACAGGCATTAAGGGGTTTCTTAAAAGATCAGCATAAATATTTTAGGCTTACTGGCCATATGTTCTCTGTTGCAACTACTGAACTCTGCTGTTGTAGCACAAAAGCAGCCACGGACAATACATGAATGAGCATGGCCATGTGCCAATAAAGCTTTATTTACAAAAATGGGTGGTTGATCTGTGTGCGATGGTTTGCTCATCTCTGCTCTATTGGCATTCCCCCTAAGCAGTCCAGCTCCTGAAATTTCTTACCTGTTTACTTATGGGCATATTTTGTTTTGCTTTATTTTATATTATATTTCTGGGAACTTCCTGTATTATCTTGAGAGTTAATCAATTTATTTAATATTGCAATTTATCCAGCATCTCAGTGTTTTGAGGTAGAAGAATTTTCAAAATATCTAGTCATCTGTATTTCTAAGAGCAACACCCAACAATTTATTTCTTCCCTTTAGCTTACACACCCTCTCAGCTAAATAAAACTTGGTACATTAGTTAAATGACAGCCATCCGTTTTCCCCTAAGCACCTCCCCTAGTCCTTTAGCATCTTGTCTTACTAATTTATAGTTCTTCCATCTGAGAGCTTACAGTCTCAGGTTAGCAGGATTTCAGAAGAGGTATACTAACGTTCTGACCTCTCCTCTGTCATAGCAGAGGATGGAGCCGAAGACGCGGTGTTCCATATGCATGCGGCCTTCGGGAAGCTCGCTCAGCCGTGTTTACTGGCCTCTGCCACATGCCACTCGCCGCTGCAGGGCTGGGCTCACAGGTGGACCAGGCAGAAGGAAACCCTGCTCTCTGAGATCTACCATTTTAATGGGGAGGAACAGAAAATAAATAGGGGACTAAACCCAGAAAATATCAGGAAATGAAAGTGCTGTGCTGAAAATAAAACGAGTTGTTTTAAGACAGAATGACTGGGAGGCTGTTTGTTTGTTTGTTTCAAATTGGATGGAGGGGAGGGACCACTCAGGGAGGACGCAATAGTCAAACCCACTCAGATGATATAAAAGAACCAGCTCTGTCAAGACCTGAGGCAGGGGAGGGGAGGGGAGGGAGCGTTAAACACAGAGCAAGAGCCAGTGCAGAGGCTACAAAATAGGAGTATTTTTTTGTGTATTTTCTGGGGTCAGAGAGAATACTAGTGTGACTGAGATGTAGTAATAGCAAAATTGAGACAAAAAGGTCTCAAAGAAAAAGAAAAATGGGCATCTGAGAAACAGAACTAGCCCGGGAGTATAATGAGAAGCAGCCCTGGGATGACGACTGTGCAGCAGTCTCAGGAAACAATTGGTCCAAATTAGCTCAGGAAGGCAGAGGGCCCGATAAAGAATCCTTTCAGAGAGCAAAGGAGTTTCATCACATACTTACACGATTAAGAACCTGCAAAATTTCCATGTCTTCCGTTAATCAGAGTGCATATGTCTTCTGTTAATCAGGAAAAAAGAAAGGCAACAGAAATTGTGAGAAAAATAAAAATGTTGTAAGAAATGTACAGCTCGCCCTGGCTGCTTTGGCTCAGCGGTTACAGCGTCGGCCTGCTGACTAAAGAGTCTTGGGTTTGATTCCGGGCAAGGGCATGTACCTCGGTCTCAGTTCAGTCCCTGGCCCTGGTTGAGATGGTGCAGAAGGCAACCAGTCGATGTGTCTCTCTCACATCGACGTTTCTCTCTCTCTCCCTCCCTCCCACTCTATCTGAAGATAAATGGAAAAATATCCTCAGGTTAGGATGGAAAAAATAAATGCACAGCTCAAATATGGAGTCAGCTGCAGTGTGGTATGCTTTAAAGCAGGCGATGTAATTAAAGAAGAGACCACATTTGACCTTGATGTGTGAGACAGTCTTCTCTGGGCGGTGCAGGCTCAGGGGCACATGGTCCGTGCCGCACTGACTTCTCTGAGCTCACTCACAGTCCTCGGTGGACGGCACTTACACGATAACGGTAGTATTGGAGATGTCGTTTTGGGTTTAAAATTCCAGATTCAACCTATACTGACAAAGCAAGAAAAAGCCAGAGTCCAGAACAGGAGATGAAGGCGAGAGCCCGGCGCTGCAGAAGCCTGGGCACCCCAGTTGGGCTCCTTTCCTTGTCGTATGTAGTGTGGCTGAGGTGTGGTTTGAGGGAAAATCTAAATTTAAGCTTTTTTGTAAGCTAAAAACTTTGAAAACTTTCTGTTTGTCTTATTTTTAGAGAGAGTTATACTTCAGTTGTTTATAAATTTTTTTCCCCTTTATTGATTTTAGAGAGAGGAAAGGAGAGGGAGAGAGAGAGAGATAGAAACATCGATGAGAGAGAACATCGATTGGCCGCCTCCTGCATGCCCCCCATGGGGGATCTGGTCCACAACCTGGGCATGTGTCCTGCCCGGGAATCGAACCGGCGACATCTTGGTTCATGGGTCAACGCTCAACCACTGAGCCACACCAGCCGGACTTCAGCTGTTTTATTCCACAATATTTAAGGAGCATTTTCTATGTTCGGTATGCCATGTACAGGAGGAGGAAGTGAAGACAAGACGAAGTGATGTCCCTGTCTTCATGGAGCTTGGATGCCAGTGGGGAGAACGTGACTTTCTGCAGGTTTCAAAAGGACCCAAGTGAAAGACATGGAGTATTAATACCTTCCCGGTCATGCTCAACAATGTCCGAGGTTTCATTGCCCGGTGGATATAGCCCTAAATCTCTCTCTTCAGGCATGATCCTGTTCCTGAGCTTGAGACCTGCAAGTCTAAGTGCTCAGTGAGCATCTGTAAACCTGATCTTCCGCACCCTGCGGCTCTGTCAGCGCCCATCTTCCACCTCCTTCCTCCGAGGGCCCGGCTCCCACCCTCGCCTCACCCTCACCCCACCCCACCCCACGTCCAATCGGGCGCCGGGCGGTGTGGTTTCCTGTGAAGAACTCAACTCCCTGCATTGGTTCTGTGCCCACTGTGTCTTCTCAGTCCCTTATTCCCCACTTGCGTTAATGCAACACACCCTCACTGCTTTCCAATCCATTTTCCACGCTGCAGCCAGAGAAACATTTCAAACAAACAAATCTGATCATCTCACTAACCTGCCTGGTCTTTCAATGACTTCCCATGGCCCTTAGGAAAAAGTTCAAATTCTTTTTTTTTTTTTTATCCTCACCCGAGGATATTTTTCCATTTTTTGTACAGAGTGGGAGGGAGAGAGAGGAAGAGAGAGAGAGAAACATCGACGTGAAGGGACACATCGAGTGGCTGCCACCCGCACGACCAACCAGGGCCGGGGACAAACTGCAACCAAAGTATGTGCCCTTAGCGGGAACCGAACCCGGGTCTCTCCGGACCGCAGGCCGATACTCTAACCGCTGAGCCAAACCAGCCAGGGCTCAAATTCTTTAATATGGCTTGAAAGTCCCTCTCATGTATGTGGCTCTCTTCCCCCCACCCCCGGTCCTCCCCCCCATTCCTGTGCACTCAGCAGCGTGTGCGGAGGGCAGGGCACAGGTCCTGTGCTTGGCCAGAGCTCTGCTTGGTGTCCCTTGTGTGGGGCAGAGTGATTCCAGGGTGCAGGCCCTGGGTTCCAGTCCCGATGCTCTCACTTCCTCGGGCAGGTGACTGAACTTCTCTGAAGCCGTGTGAGCATCTATCATATGGGGACCACAGGGAACTTAGCTCACAGATGTCACAGGACATGTGACATGCCCACAGTGCGTCTTCAGTAATGCTGTCTTTTTTTTCTTTTTCACTTGTTGATCTTCACCCTAGGATATTTTTCCATTGATTTTTTTAGTGAGAGTGAAGGAAGGTAAGAGAGAGAGAGAGAGAGAGAGAGAGAGGAACATCGATGTGAGAGAAATAGATTGATTGGCTGCCTCCCGCATGATCCAGATTGGGGCCAGAATCGAACCCACAAACCCTTTGGTCCACAGGCCGATGCTCTAACCACTGAGCAAACTGGCCAGAGGACCAGTGCTGTGACTTTCATTGTGACTCTCATGCTTCTGGTCTCAGCTTAATGAGGCCGTCAGGGAGGTCTCCGTTGAGATGCCTGCTGTTTTCATGGCTCCCAAATTTCCCCGTGGTGCACTCGTTCCCTTTACGTAATCCTCTGTAGTTGACTGCTCGTGTGCAGCAGCTGCAACTGTCTGCGGGTGTCTGAGCTCCACGATGTGGAGACCGAGCTCTTGTGTCCGGCAGCGTTGCCAGGGTTCCACGCAGTGCTCAGTGCACGGAGGGCTCGTGAAAGGAGTGCACGTGGGCTGCTCGGGGTAGATGCAGAATTCAGCCAATCGGACTTGACCCTGGAAGAGCTTTCTGACCTTGAGAATCGTGGGACCCCGGCATAGCTGAGCAGGACAGCTCTACATCTGGAAGTGCATTCTGCCATTCTATAGTTTGGAAGAGCTTTAAAAATGTATTTGTTTATTGGTTTTAAAAAAAAATGCTTGCTTGCCAGCCACGTCTCTAACTTAGAGACTGTCAGGAGACCTGTCGCAGTGTCGGACCGGTGGCGCCCCTCCACCGGCTGCGTGCAGAGAGGCGCAGAGGTAGGCTGGCAGAGCACGCACACCCGCAGTCTGCAGCGTCACTCTGCCTTGGAAAGCCCCTTTTAAGGGACCGTGTTATTTATTCACCTGCGCCCCATGCAGGCCTGTCACAGGACCAGCCAGTGCTGCTCCCTCGAGGATGTTGCTCTGACCTGAGGCTGGTGGACCAGTGTTTGAGGTGGGTGTGACACGAGCTCAGGCAGTGATTTGGCTCCTTTAAGAGCACGGGCAAGCTCCAGGAGTCCTGGGCTCCCACCCCTCCACAGCCAGCAGCAGAGCCCAGCTGTCGGCAGGCCCCGTGGGACCTCACTGTGTTTACATGAATGGTCATGTGGTAACCTCTTCCAGCTCATGGGCAGGCGGCAGTTACCTCATCTGCAGTCCAATGACCTCATCCACATAAAATGTGGCAAGTGCGAGACAGGAGCTGACCGGCCCAGCCTCTCGCGGGGAGCCTGGAGAAGCTGTCCTGCACGTGGGCTCAGGAATCAGCCAGAGAGCTGTCCACTTAGCAGTTGCTCCCGGCCAGGAGCCGGCTCCTCGGTCAAGCGGATGTGTCTCCAGGGGCTGGAGCTGGGAGGTGCCTGGCAGAAACGCGAATGCCCACACCTGGGACTTGCTGACCTCAAGGAATGTGTGTCGCCCGCAAGAAGTGCCACTGACCTCAGGCTAGGCAGCTGTCCTCCAGCACACCCGCCACTGGCACGTTGAAGGGGTGGACACACGGACAGGAAGAGAAGCGCCACAAACGCAGAGCAGGCACATGTTCTCCGCACGCAGGGAGTGACAGCCTCAATGGATACCGGGCTTTGTTTTTATTGTTTAGCACTTTCTTTAAATTATATTTGCCCTCTCCCTCCAAAAAATATTGCATGTGAAGACTAGGAATATAAAATAAATTACCTTTGCCATAGGCTGCTGGGTTTATTAGCCCCTTTCAAGCTCTTCACAATGTAAAGGACAGGCTGACCTAGAGTGATCTCCTCTCAGTAACAGGAGCTCTGCTGTTTGTGCATTTAACAGCTTAACCCTTTGCGTTCCTCCGGGCTCTGGATTCTTTCTGGAATTCCTTTTGGGAGGGCTCTGGCTTTGGGATAACATTTAAAATTTTAAAGCAATTGATTTGTGTTATCCATATCATGTGGATATTTAAAATATAAAATAAAACAGAGACCAAAAAACAAGCCTAGAAAATAAAAATGGATGAAACAACACAAAAGTTAAATAGCGTCAGAGGTCCAGAATTTATTTGGATAAGGTCTGCACATCGAAGATTGTGTGTGTGTGTGTGTGTGTGTGTGTGTGTGTGAAGGGTGACTCATTGTAAGGCTCAAATGTTAATAAACATAAACAGTCATCCCCTGTCTACTGGATACATGGAGATCAATTAGCGATATAGGGCCCCTTGCTCTTCTCCTTTAAATGCCTGACAAAACTAGCTATTTAAGGTGGGACCTAAGTCTTCTAGGGAGGGAGGTGAATTCTTGGCTCTAATGAGCCAAAGAGCAGAGGTCATTATTTCGATGGGGTGTTTGCTATTTACTCCCAGTTACGCACTTGACAGATTCTTTCTTATTAGCAAGCTTGGAGCAGCACTGGAGAGTGTTCAAATCATTTCCCCCCAAATCCGGGCTCCAGGACACTCCTCCTGCACACAGAGGAATGCCCCTGTGAGCAAACTGCCTCCCCGGCCTGCTCAGAGTCACCCGGGCTGCTGGCAAGCGGTTATTCAGCGAAGGTAAGCACTGTGGAGAACCAGAGGCTGTATATTTAAACAGTTACGGGCCCGTGTGTGTCTCTGCCTCCTGCTGCACAGTCCAGAGCAAGATGGTGTAATATGTGCATTTTACATATCAATGGCAGAGGAGGCTGCTTCCAGATGGCTGTACCTATTTCAAAGCCACCTTTTTATGCAGAAGGAAGACTGTGTGACCTCCCTCCAAGTAAATGTGTTTTGTAAGCCCTGGGAATGAATGCTTAAAAATGGTCCTGGGCTATATTTCATGTCCAGTCCAACGTGTTGTGTGTGTACAGCTGTTCGGGGCTGGCATGTGGTAGCATATTAAAAGGAAGATTACCATTTCCCATTTTTTCCCCTCTGAAGGCTTGATATGCATATATGAAACTTGTGAAAAAAAATAGGCATAATGAGACAAGGAAGCCAGGTCTCAAGGCACTAGTCGGTGCACATCTGGAGTTTGTAGCATTCTGGAGATAGTTACTTATTCCCAGGAGCCGCCGCCGGGGTGGGAATGGCAGCCCGGTATCCATGGTGAGCTTCCCTATCGCACCGAGCCAGGTGTGCGCGTGTGTTGTTTCTTGGAAAGGCTGTCCTCTGAGGGGGTGGGGAGGGGAGAGGACAAGGGAGGAGAGGAGGGGAAAAACAGAAGGGAGGTAATTAGTCGCCACCTTGCCCAGAGGAGCCAGCTCAGGCATCTGAAATCAGAAGTGGGTATTGGATGGGCGCTGGTGGAGTCAGATGGTGTGCGCAGAGGTGCCTGCCAGCTCCAGGCTTGTTTCTATGGGGACGGGACCAGGGAAGGGAGGCCCTAGGGTCAGAAGAGACACAGATAACACCACCTAGCAGGATGGGCCTGGGAAGGTCCTTGCTACTTGCCTCCCATGTAGTGTGATATTGGTTTTGAACCAACAACCTGAATTCATGCTGTTTTTTCTCCTGGTTGAGATATTGGAGGTGTTTCAAACCTCGCAGGTTGTTATTTAGAAAAAGACTTCATGGGGTAGCATTTTGTCTGGATAGCTGGCTGACTGATCTCTATGTTCCCATTTAATGGGTAGGAAGAGTGAGGAGTTAAGCACTGTCTGGACCTGCCTTACAGGGAAGGGAAGCCAGGAGCAGGGCTGAGAAGTTTTCCCAGGAAGAGAATTCATTTTAATTTTACAGATTCATGGGACGCATGGATTTTTTTTTTTTTTCAAGCTGTAAGATTGTGAGGTTCCAGATGCTCCGTGTAAAACAATGCCCCACAGGGGAAAGTCAGAGAGGGAAGTGTGAGGTCCAACTTGAGGCCACCCTAAAAAGGGCTATAAACAGCAGCTGCTTCTATTGTGCGTGCCAAGTGCCGCCTGTGAGCTAGGTAACCCGACTTCTCGTTTCTTTCTCTCAAACCAGATGTGACCAACAGGAGTTGGTCGGTTCCTAGGTGGACCCCAGATGGTGGGAATCGGGGAAAGGAAGCCAAGGGGCATGTGGGGGGTCTGGGGGCCCAGGTGGGGAAGGCTCCCTGCCCTTTCTTAGGTGCTGGGTCTTCCTCTGTCTCCACATCTGATCTGTTCTGCAACCCAGCTCTTGAGATTCGGCAGCTGAGGCAAAGTGGGGAAAGGGTGTTTGACGTGTCTGATCTTCAGGCTCCAATGTGGGTGTGTGGAGGGCACAGGACACACCTGAGGAGGACAGATGATGGCAGAGGAGGGCTCCGAGGAGCCACGGTTAGCGAGCCCCCAGATGGAGGGTAGGATGAGGATAAACAAAGGAACTTCATGCCGCTGGGACCGCGCAGAGCCTGGCTGATGGACCACGAGGGCGCACGCGGGCAGGAAAAGGCACATTTCACCCAGCTGCACCTGGTGGAGGGCTTCGTCAGTTCCCTAGCTGGTAGGGAACAGACGTCAACCTTAGAGGCATGTCACTTCCAGTTAACTGTGTGTGTGTACTGTTTAAGAGACTGTGGGTTCAGGCATTCTTAATCAATGCTTTCTTCTTTCTCTTTCCCTCTTTCTTTCTTTTCCCAAATTAGAGAACCTTTTGAGATATCAATGGAAAGAGATGTCTGAAACTAGTCATACCCTGACTGGTGCAGCCAAGGGTCAGAGCATAGACTGGAGAGATGGGTATAGCAGGAATCAACAGCTTCTTCTTGTTCCTCCAGTAAAAGGATATGGCCCTGGTAAATGGACCTGAAAGCAACAGCCTCTGTCTTTTTGCCCCCTTCTTTCCAGGGAGCATTTTGACTGGCTGATCTTTATATACCCATTTAATGGATAGGTAAAGTGAGGAGTTAAGCACTGTCTGGACCTGCCTTACAGTGAAGGGGAAGCCAGGCTCCCAAAACTATTTCTGTCATTGTATTTGACAGGTATTTCTGAATTGCACAGCAGAGAATTCTCATCCACAGCTGGTAGAAGTGAGATGGGCATAGCCATTCTGGAGAGCAATTCAGAATACTTAACCAAATTATATATTTTTATATTCCAAGACATGGCAATCCCAATATATGCCGGAGAAACTCTTGCATACGTCCATACAAGAACAAACGTGTAAGGATGTTCTTCATAGCATTACTTTGGGTCCAGGGTGTTGGAGGCAGCACAGGTGTCTGTTTTGGGGAATGGATAGACGGATGTGATGGGAGCTTATGGTGCATACCATGCAGCAAGCGAGGCAATGCACGAACACAGTTCTTTAGAAAGAGTGTTAAGTGAAAAAGCAAGAAATAGACCAAGAGCTACAGCATGATGACATTTTAAAATGTTAAAAAGCATACACATGCAAACAACACTCTGATTTTTTTTTTAATCCTCAAGGGAGGATATTTTTCCATTTATCTCCAGATAGAGTAGGAGAGCGAAAGAGAGAGGGAGAGAGAGAAACATTGATGTGGGAGAGACATATGGATTGGTTGCCTCCCACATGTCCCCAACCAGGGCCAGGGATCGAACCACACCTGAGGTATGTGACCAGAATTGAACCCGCGACTCTTTGTTCCAAGGGCTGACGCTCTAACCGTTGAGCCAAACTGAGCAGGGCCAAACAGCACTCTATTTTTAAGATATGACCATTTCCAAGGGCAAATTCTTAATACATTAGATGAGTATCTATGGCGGGGGAGAGGAAGGAGACAGGTCATGGGGATCAAAAATAAAGGGAAAATTTCAAATAAAATTAAAGAAGGGAGAGATTTTGTACTGACCCGTTGTAACATTGTGCCTGCCACAAACTAAAGGAACAATGAACTTGGCTCTGTACCTGAATTTCTCTGTAAAAAAAATTCTGTCATTGATCTGCCTACCTATAAAACACCCGGTTTCTGTGGTAAGGGGCACTATAGAAATGCACAGATGAATCTGTTATATAACCATCAACATGCAACCATCAAATACTCTATAAACCAACGCTTTGGGTTTAATCCTGTGCTGGGCATGATGGGGCCACGGAGAAGCACATGGTATTGTCCTTGTTGTTGTTATGCAGTTTGGAAATTACATGTGAAATAATAATATGCAATTCAAAACTGTTCATAATTAAGGCCCGAACTGTGTGACGCACACCACAGGAATTGTGTGAGATTGAAAAAAATTATATATATGTATACATATATATATAGATGGTGAAGACAGGAACACTCTGGAAAAATCTAATGGCAGAAGAAGCGCTGCACCAGGCCATGAAGGTTGGGGACCACGAAGGAAGTAGCCAGACTCCACAGAAGGGGGCAGATTTGAGGTGTGGAGACAGTGGGAGGCAGGGCACACTTAGGGGTCACCACATGGCATTCATTTCCTGAGAACTGTGCTCCCTTCCTTAGCTCCGCTACCCCCTCAGAATCCCCAGAAAGCCGTTGGTACAACCTCTGCGAGCCCATCCTGCACCTGCTCGGGGCGTGGGCGTGAGTGGGAGGTGGGATTTGGCTCCAAGGGTGCAGCTGCCTCCACCACTGGATTCCCTTTCACTTCCTTTTCTCTCTTATACTTGGGGTTGCCTTCCAGCTTTGCCTCCTTCCACAGGACAAGGCAAATGAGTCAGGATGTAAGGTGACAAGCCATCACTGGCAAAATTTCATAGAAAATTCTCACTCCACGTACTCGTGGACAGATCTCCCAATGATCATTTTTATGACCTTTTAAAAAATAAAAATCGGCCCTGGCCAGTTTGGCTCAGCGGTTAGAGCGTCGGCCTGCGGTCCGGAGAGACCCGGGTTTGGTTCCCGTTAAGGGCACGTACCTCGGTTGCAGTTTGTCCCCGGCCCTGGTTGGTCGTGTGGGTGGCAGCCACTCAATGTGTCCCTTCACGTCGATGTTTCTCTCACTCTCTCTCTCTTCCTCTCTCTCCCTCCCACTCTATCTGTACAAAAAATGGAAAAATATCCTCAGGTGAGGATAAAAAAAATAAAAAATAATAAAAAAAATAAAATAAAATAAAAATCGTACTTTCAAGAGTCCAGCCAATACTGCAAGGTTTAAGAAAACTGGAGTCCCAAGCCCCTCCCCCTCTCCTTGCTCAGAGACCATCACTTGGAGCTATGTTGACAAATTCCTTTTGTATTTATTTTTATGTTTCTATTTAATAGAATTATAGGGCTATGTATTAATTTTTCAGTTTTAGGCATTTAGGATTTAGCTTTCGTTCCTCTTCTTCCCCTGACACATAAATAATTCCCACCCCCATCTTATAATTTTGATTAAACAAATGTTCAGAGTATGTTATTTGAAGCTGAGCCGTTAAGTCACAATGACTATTTTTCCTTTTCCAAATAACGTTTTGCTCTCTCTGGCTCGTAGCTGTCCAAAAGCATAGCCACCAGGCCCATGTGGCTAATGAGTACTTAAGATGTGGCTAGTGTGACTCAGGAATTCATTTTTAATATTATTTAATTTTAATTCTTTACATTTCAACTTAAAAACTGATGGCTTTTGGAAAAATTTTAAGTATGTAAATAACCTTTTTAACTGAAAGTTAATAAAAATTAAGTAAAGGTAAAATAAAGTATTTCTGAGAAATTTAAATGTGCAAATTGAGATGGGCCATACATGCAAAAAACATACTGGATCTCAAAGATTTAATATGAAAAGGAATATAAAATATCACTAATAATTATACATTAATTTTGTGTTAAAATAATATTTTGGATATATTGGGTTAAATTAGAATATATGATTGATATTAATCAAACTCAACTCTTTGTTTTTAAAATGTCATTACTAATAGATTTAAAATTATATATTGGGTTCATACTTTGTTTCTATTGGAGAGCATTGCTCCGGATTATAGTTGTTTATTTAATTTATTTTCATTACATTTATCAACCCCTCACTCTATGCCTGTATTCTGGTTCTCCTCTTGAGTTGTGCATTTACACCAGATATTCTGTCTCTTCATCTTTTGGGGGAGTCTGTCCTGGCACCCTCTGACGAGCTCTTGTCTAGTCTGGTGATTGTCATTCTGAGACCCCTCTTTCTTTCCCCTGATTGATCCACTGTGTCGGAGCTCACTCTTTGTTTCATATCTTCCTCCATTTCAGTTCATTTCTTTGTTTTATGAAATACTTTCCTGTAGTTTTCTAAAAAAAAGTGTGTAGATTAATTTTTCATATGTTTCCATTCCGCATATGCCCTTGATTCATAGTTTGTCTGGATACATAAGCCCATTATGGAGATAATTTTTCAAGATTTGAAAGGCATTGTACCATTGTGTTTTAGCTTCCTGTGTTGCTATTGAGAAGTTCTAAGTCATTTGATTTCCTACCATTTGTACGTGATGCCTTCCTCTCTCCTTCTCCCACTCTCTCTCCTTGCAGAATCTTTTTTGTTTTGACAATGTTGTGAGGTTTCATAACGATGTGACTTGTTGTGGGTCATGCCCTTTACTTCTGGGAAATTCTCTTAAGTTATTTTATGGTGACTTCCTCCTCTATTCTTTCTCTTTGGGATTCTTTATTATTTGGATGAAACAGATCATTGTGTGCGCTGGCTAGTGTGGTTCAGTTGGTTGAGTATTGTCTCATGCACTGAAAGATTGCCTGTTGATTCCTGGTCAGGGCACATGCCTAGGTTGTGGGTTCAATTCCCAGTCAGGGTGCAACCAATTGGTATTTTTCTTTCACATTGATGTTTCTCTTTCTCTCTCTCCCTCTCCCTTCCCCCCCTCTCTAAAATCAATAAAACACACACACACACACACACACACACACACACACACACTTAAAAAAAAGAAATACAGATCATCGTTGGCCTGTCCTACTCTAATTTTCTTATCTTTTCTCTTTTATTTTCTTTCTTTCTTTTTTTTTTTTATCCTCACCCGAGGACATTTTTCCATTTTTTGTTCAGATAGAGCGGGAGAGAGAGAGAGGAAGAGAGAGAGAGAGAAACATCGACGTGAAGGGACACATCGAGTGGCTGCCACCCGCACGACCAACTAGGGCCAGGGACAAACTGCAACCAAGGTACATGCCCTTAGCGGGAACCGAACCCGGGTCTCTCTGGACCGCAGGCCGACACTCCAACCGCTGAGCCAAACCGGCCAGGGCTCTCTTTTATTTTCCATCTCTGTCTTTTGCTCTCCTTTCTAAAGTTTGCTCAATTTATCTTCCAGCCTTCTGCTGAGTTACTCACTAATATTATCATATATTTATTTATTTTAATCCTCACCTGAAGACATTTTTCTATTCAACTTCAGATAGAGTGGGAGGGAGAGAGAGAGAGAAACATTGATGTGAGAGAGTCATATTGACTGCTTGCCTCCCACACAACACTGACCAGGGCTAGAGATGAACCGCAACTGAGGTATGTGCCCTTGACCAGAATTGAACCCATGACTCTTTGGTTTGAGGGCTGATGCTCTAACCACTGAGAAAAACCTGCCAGGGCAATACTATCATATATTTAATTTGCAAAAGCTTTTTTTTTGTTGTTCTTTGACTACTTTTCTTTTTAATAGCATCCTGTTCTTGTTTCATGGGTACACTATTTTTTTTCTATATCTCCTTCTCTGAGGATAATAAGGATTGTGTTGCTTTTTAGTTTCCTTTTCCCTCATAATCTCCTCTACACCCCCTTTTGTCCTGTGTTTGGTCACTCTCTTTCATGTTAAAGCCTTCCTCAGATGACCAGTAATCCTGGGTTGTTTGCACATGTTTAGAATGAGGGACTAGAAGCTGGAATGGAGGCTGTGTGCTTGTGTGTGCGTGTGAAGGATGGGTGTCTTACTGGCCTATTAAAGGGAGCTTTTCTGTAGGGTGGCTTTAAGGAGCTCCCAAGTGAGTTGCTTAAAGGTCTTTTTCCCAGAGCTGGTCAGAATTCCCAGAGGAGAATGTGTATGTCTCCTGCCTGTTGGGTAATATCTTGGCTGCCAGCACTCTGGGAGCTGAGTTGGGGAAAGAGGGCTTGAGATCTCAACATTCAGCAAATATACATTCACCAAACCCACTTGTTTCTTTGAGGTTCCAAGGCTGCTTTTGGCTGCCTCTACCTGTTATCTATTTCTATCTAACAAACTACCCCAAAACTTTGTGGCTTAAATAACCATTTTATTTTGCTCATGATATTGCGGATCAGGAGTTTGATAGCATGGCTGGGTGGTATATCTCTGATTACATGACCTAAGAAGGTGTAGGTGGGATGAAGGGTTTACTTCAGTGTTCCTCACTCCCAACTTGTGGCCTCTCTCAATCTCGCTCCTGTCTCTCTGTCTGGTAGTGACTCAGGGTTTTCACAACTCTTACATAGCTGCTGACTTCCAATGGGCGGGAAGCAAAAGCTGCCAGGCCTGCCATGACCAGAGCTGGCACAGTGTCGCCTCCAGCATATTCTATTGGTTACAGAAGTCACAGAGTCTCCCCAGCCCCTGTCCATTCACGGATGTGAAGAAATAGATTCCTCTTCTGAACAGAAAAGGAAAGTCACATTGCATATGAGCATGTGGCTTGGGAGACTGGCCATCTTCGGAAATTTTAATCTGCCACATTGCCCACATTAAAGACGATTTTAAAACAGTTCTAGTGAGCATGATTTTCACCTAGAGCAATATTTATCAACTATTTGTTCTTTATAGTTATTCTCCATAATGGCCGTGAAACATTGGTGAAAATCCAAATTAAAGCTTGCTTAAACGTATTCCCTGCTTTTTGGAATAAGTTTATTTCATAGATAAACATTTGTTCTGAATATTCAAGTATGCTTTCTTTTTTGTGTACCAAACCTTTTCATATGTTCTGTGATTTAATTTTGTTTCCATCTGCTTTTTCCTTCAGAGGAGACCTATATTGGCCCAGTTTGAAAACTTGAGATGGTTTTGTCAGTGGGTGTGTTGATTTCTGTTGTCTTAGTCCCAAAGGGGAAATTTTCAGTTTTTATTTATTTGGTAGTTTTGAAAAACAATTTTTTTTTTCTTTATTGACTTTAGAGAGAGAGGAAGGGAGAGGCAGAGAGATAGAAACATCGTTGAGAGAGAACATCGACTGGCTGCCCCCTGAATGCTCCCCACTGGGGATCTGGCCCACAACCTGGGCATGTGCCCTGACCGGGAACTGAACCAGTGACCTCTTGGTGCAGGGGTCCATGCTCAACCACTGAGCCACACCGGCCAGACTATTTGGTAGTGTTATTTCCCTTGCTTAGGCATCTAGCCTGCCCGGGGAAGTTGATAACAAATTGTTACTGGAAAGGCATTTTTGTCTTAGGAATTCACTGCTTTTTCAAATGGTTCCTTTGAAGCCTCCTGTGGTGGAGGTGCTGACGGGCTTCCCCAAATCTCTCCAGGTTGGCCAGCCTGTTTGTGAGGCACTGGTGTGGTTGCTGACTGCTCTTGTTTGCCCCCTACCAACTCTCCTGCTGTCCCTTTCTCTTCCAGTGCAAGTCTGAGAATTTCCCAGGTCTATGGGGAGTAGTTCACCGCATACTTCCCACGCAGTGCTTCTTAGTCAGAGCTGAACCACTCTTGTTAGTACTGTGACCCATCTGTTTTCACCTGCACCGAATCCTGTCTACTTCTTCACAGTTTCCAGGGACACCATTCTTCCTCAGTTTACATGAATGTTGCAGACTTCTCTTTCTGCTGGATATAACTCTGCGATCCTGTTAGTGTGAATTGGGAAAGGAGGGGCATTGAACCTGTCAGCTCAAATTGTCACCTGTAAGTCTCATTGGTTGCTTTGTCCTTGGTTTTCATCAAGCAGGTTTAATAAGATGTGCTGCAAAGATTAGATTAATCTTAAGTGAATGTTTTCTTTTCTATGGCTAATAAAAGGTGCAAACATGATCTATAGCAGTGGTTTTCAATTCTGACTGTGCATTAGGATTACCTGGGGGTCTCATATGAAATGCTGATGTCCCGGCCACCCCCCAGAAGTTATGATTTGATTGGCTTGGGATGGGGTCCAGTCTTCAGCTTTCATGAGAGCTCCCTGCACAGTTTTGGTACTCGGAGTGCCGAGGACCATGGACCTCAGAGTCATGGAAGCAGGTTCTAAGCCTGTGAGTGCCTAAGAAATGGGAGAAAAGGAAGACGAGGAAACAGCAGGAATACTAAGGAAGACACCGTAGGGTTGGGGAGGAAGCATGGAATTTAGTGTCTGTGTGGGATTCCCAGCTTCACAACTGAATGTCTGCATAAACCTACATTACCTCTTTGGGGCCCCATTTCACTCTCTGTAAAACAGCAATAATGATACCCACCTTGTAACACTGATGCAAGACATAACTGCATGTCCATGAAAACAAATGCTTATTATTATTTTTCTTTTTAAAAAGGAAAGAGAGAAAATGTAGCCTTAGAAAAAGGAGGAGTCCTAGCCGGTTTTGCTCAGTGGTTAGAGCGTCGGCCAACAGACCCGAGAGTCCCAGGTTCAGTTCCTGCTAAGGGTCCATACCTGGGTTGCAGTTTGTCCCCGGTCCCAGTTGGGGTCGTGTGGGTGGCAACCACTCGATGTGTCTCTCACATTGATGTTTCTCTCTCTCTCTCTCTCTCTTCCTTTCCCCCTCCCGCTCTATCTGAAGGTAAATTCAAAAATGTCCTCGGGTGAGGATTAAAAAAAAAAGGGAGGAAAAGAACATAACAGAAAATAAAAATTCATAAGATTGAGAACACTTGAATCCCTTTTATTGGCTGCCTGGCCTTGGCATGAGTCTAGATCAATTAGTTTTTAATGGTGAGAAACTGCAGGGGACATTCCAGGAAGGAAGTCTGATGGGGCCAAAATTTGGGTTTCAGATCTTTGGATGCTTCCTTAGCTTTAGCAAAATTCACAATTCCAGTGATGAGTTCCCAGATTCTACACTTATTAAACTGTTATTCATGTTTTCTGCTCATCTTCCCAAAAGACCACCTGCAGTGCAAATTCAAGATTGATGGGCAGGTGGGAAAGCCCAGAAAAAATCTTACAATCTTTTTTCTTTTTTTATCCTCACCTGAGGACATTTTTCCATCTTTTGTTCAGATAGAGTGGAAGAAAGAGAGAGGACGAGAGAGAGAGAGAGAGAGAGAGAGAGAGAAACATCGACATGAAAGAGACACATCAAGTGCCACCCGCACAACCCAACCAGGGCCGGGGACAAACTGCAACCGAGGTATGTGCGGGAACTGAACCCGGGTCTTTCTGGACTGCAGGCTGACACTCTAACCACTGAGCAAAACTGGCCAGGGCTTACAATCTTTTTAATAAAGTTTGTGGAAAGACTGCATGTTTAACCAGAGGCAAAGGAGTCTCTATCATAAGATACCCATTAATCTCTCTACTTTGCCTTCTAAGGTTGATGTCATAAATAACACATTCACAGATTTAATTAATATGTGCTCCATACTATTAGAATTTGTGGAAAAAACCCACAGATCCTTCTTCTTTCCCTTCCCCCCCTTCTCCCCGTGTAGTGAGTTGAATTATATACACCCAAAATATATGTCTAAATCGTAACCTTTGTGGGTGTTTTTTATGACATCAACCAATTCTCCAATTCTTCAACACTAAGACAGGGTGTCCACCAATTCAGTTCCGTTCTAACACCGATTCGCCAGAGTAAGAGCAGACTACACAGGTCAAGGGCTCGGTTGCACAAGACTGCCGCCCCTCCTTCAGATGCCAGTGGCAAAACTCAGGCCACTCATACTTCTGACTGACTGTGTATATGTTGAGGGTTTCCACGACCCACTCCTCAGGTTTGTTAATCAGCTAGAATATTTCATAGAACTCAGGAAAACAGATTACTTGTGTTTACTGGTTTACAGGGATGGTAAAAACAGTTTTATTGTTGTTCATATGGAAAACAATACAATGATTAATAAATAATAATACAAGAATAAACTGTGTTTTATGGACTCGCAACTGTAAGCCTACTTTTGCCTCCCCCCATATTATAAAGAATACGGTTCTGGAATAGCCAGATGGAAGAGATGCACAGGGTAAGACACGAGGCAGTGATGCCAAGCTTTTGTGCCCTCTCTAGGAGTGCCACTTTCCCAGCACCTTGATGTGTTTGCCAACCTGGAAGATCTCTTTATTTTATTGTTTCAGAGTTTTTATAAAGACTAGCCCTCCTATCCCCTTACCAAAAGTTGGTAAATGGGCTGAAAATTCTAACCTTCTAATCACTACATCCTTCTGGTGACCAGACACATCCTGAGGCCATTAAAAAGCACTGCCATTAGCTCAAACTCCTGTGTGTTTGAAAGGGACTCATTATGAATAATAAAAGATACTCCTATTTCTCAGGAAATCCCAAGGGTTTTAGAAACTGTACCAGGAACTATGGGTAAGAATCATATATACTTTTGTATCATGCCACACCTTGATATCTGTGCATGTGAATTCATTTGGAAATAGAGTTTTCCAGATGAAATTAAGTTAAAGATCTTGAGATGAGATTGTTCTGGATTTAGGACAGGTCCTACGTGCAATGACTGATATCTTTCTCAGAGACTGGAATAAGGAATTGACACATGACATACAGGGAAGAAGGCACTAGGAAGACTGACTGGACTCATGCTACCATGACAAGAAATGCCTGGAGCAACAGAAGCTAGAAGAGGCAAGGATGAACTCAGCTTTTTTTGTGTATTTGTATTGTTGTTGTTATTGTTGAGAATTGGACATTTTGAATATTGTCATGGCAACTCTATACATCAAAAATTGCTTAATCTTGCATGAAAGCTAAATCCAACCATTTGTAACTTTTCTGAACTATTTTTTGCAGTGTGTATGACAACTAAAATTATTTAGTCTGAGGAGCAGAAAGAAATAAGAATGAAGGAAAATGAACAGAGTGTGAAGGACGTGCGAGATGTCATTAAACATTCTAACGTACATAGTATAGGAGTCCTAGCAGAAGAGAGAAAGGGGAAGAAAAGCACTGAATAAATAATGGCTAAAATCTCCCCAATCTGAAGAAATAAATGTCCAAGAAACTCAGAGATCTGCACCAAGACACGTGGGAGTCAGATTGTTGACACCCAAAGATAAACAGAGAATGTTGAAAGCAGCAAGAGAGAAGTGACTCACCATGTTCAAGAGATCCTCAATAAGATGAACAACCAATTTCTCCTCTGAAACCATGGGGGCCAGAAGCCATTGGGATGACACAAAGCCCTGAAAAAAAGAAAACCAACTATCAATCAAAAACTTCATATCCCGTCCCTGCCCTGGTGAGGTATGGGAACCCGAGTGGCTGAGCCTACAGCTCTGCTTCTGGTGCGACTAACAATGGGAGGGCAGGGGGAATAGCTTGCAGATGGACCCAGCAGTCAGCCAGCAGCAGCCATGAAGGCGCCCTGGGGGATCATCAACATCAAGCCAGGCTGGTATGTCTCTTCCCAGCAGCCCGAGGGGGTGTAGGTGGAAGAGTTGAGCCTGTTGCTAAGCAACAAACTTCACAGACAGGAATTTCACTTGGTTTCTCAGTGTTTAATTTGGTGAATGCCATCATGGGAAGTGGCATCCTTGACTTGCTTATGTTTTGGCTCATACTGGTATCCTTGGATTTAGTTTCTCGCTGCTGGTAATTGCGCTCCTGGCTTCTTTCTTAGTTCAATTCCTACTTAGTAAGTGTACTTAGACATCTGTGACATCTTATGAAGATCTCGGGCTCTTTGCATTTGGATTACCTGGGAAGGTACTGGTGGCAGGCCCCATAATAATTCATAATGTTAGAGCTATGACACTAGATACAGACATAGCTTCCTATTGTTATTTCAAAATTTTTGTCTGGAGACTCTAGTGGATCTTGGTATCTTGATGGACAAACACAACTAATAATCATTTGTGTTTTCATTGTGTCTCCTCTTGCACTTTTTCCTAAAATAGGCTTTCTTGGCTACACAAGCCATTTATTATTTTTCTTTATGATGCTCTTTTCTCTTGTGATAATACTTTTAAAAACGGTCCTCTGATGGCCCCCTTGTCCTCTGACATTAAATTGTATGGAGCGATCCTTCCAGATCTCAAATGCTGTAGATGATTGTAAAGCAAAGCTCTTTCATTCCTCCTCGGAGAGTGCTTACGCCGTGCCGAGCGCGGCCTTTTCACTTCTCGCCGCCTCTCAGTACTGCTCTGCTACTGTGAGCTTCAAAGCCCTTCACGGGAAAGAATGCAGAATGTAAGCAACGCAGCAACTTTTTCTCGGGTATTTTATGTCGGCACT